>NC_134356.1:340823221-341423221 GCF_048569485.1 Anomaloglossus baeobatrachus
AAACTCATTGTTACTAAGCCATTATACTAGCAAACACTCAGTGAACCTAGTGGCATCCTAAACGTGGCTATTGGACTTTTGTCTACTCCCACTAGTGCAAAGATATTTGCAGCACGTCTGCCTGCATTGCACACTCCAACTCATTGTTACTAAGCCATTATACTAGCAAACACTAAGTGTACCTAGTGGCATCCTAAACGTGGCTATTGGACTTTTGTCTAGTCCCACTAGTGCAAAGATATTTGCAGCACGTCTGCCTGCATTGCACACTCAAACTCATTGTTACTAAGCCATTATACTAGCAAACACCCAGTGTACCTAGTGGCATTCTAAACGTGGCTATTGGACTTTTGTCTAGTCCCATTAGTGCAAAGATATTTTCAGCACGTCTGCCTGCATTGCACACTCCAACTCATTATAACTAAGCCTTTATACTAGCAAACACTCAGTGTACCTAGTGGCATCCTAAACGTGACTATTGGACTTTGCTATAGTCCCACTAGTGCAAAGATATTTTCAGCACGTCTGCCTGCATTGCACACTCAAACTCATTGTTACTAAGCCATTATACTAGCAAACACTCAGTGAACCTAGTGGCATCCTAAACGTGGCTATTGGACTTTTGTCTAGTCCCACTAGTGCAAAGATATTTGCAGCACCTCTGCCTGCATTGCACACTCCAACTCATTATAACTAAGCCATTATACTAGCAAACACTCAGTGTACCTAGTGGCATTCTAAACGTGGCTATTGGACTTTTGTCTAGTCCCATTAGTGCAAAGATATTTGCAGCACCTCTGCCTGCATTGCACACTCAAACTCATTGTTACTAAGCCATTATACTAGCAAACACTCAGTGAACCTAGTGGCATCCTAAACGTGGCTATTGGACTTTTGTCTACTCCCACTAGTGCAAAGATATTTGCAGCACGTCTGCCTGCATTGCACACTCCAACTCATTGTTACTAAGCCATTATACTAGCAAACACTCAGTGTACCTAGTGGCATCCTAAACGTGGCTATTGGACTTTTGTCTAGTCCCACTAGTGCAAAGATATTTGCAGCACGTCTGCCTGCATTGCACACTCAAACTCATTGTTACTAAGCCATTATACTAGCAAACACTCAGTGTACCTAGTGGCATTCTAAACGTGGCTATTGGACTTTTCTCTAGTCCCATTAGTGCAAAGATATTTTCAGCACGTCTGCCTGCATTGCACACTCCAACTCATTATAACTAAGCCTTTATACTAGCAAACACTCAGTGTACCTAGTGGCATCCTAAACGTGACTATTGGACTTTGCTATAGTCCCACTAGTGCAAAGATATTTGCAGCACGTCTGCCTGCATTGCACACTCAAACTCATTGTTACTATGCCATTATACTAGCAAACACTCAGTGAACCTAGTGGCATCCTAAACGTGGCTATTGGACTTTTGTCTAGTCCCACTAGTGCAAAGATATTTGCAGCACCTCTGCCTGCATTGCACACTCCAACTCATTATAACTAAGCCATTATACTAGCAAACACTCAGTGTACCTAGTAGCATTCTAAACGTGGCTATTGGACTTTTGTCTAGTCCCATTAGTGCAAAGATATTTGCAGCACCTCTGCCTGCATTGCACACTCAAACTCATTGTTACTAAGCCATTATACTAGCAAACACTCAGTGAACCTAGTGGCATCCTAAACGTGGCTATTGGACTTTTGTCTACTCCCACTAGTGCAAAGATATTTGCAGCACGTCTGCCTGCATTGCACACTCCAACTCATTGTTACTAAGCCATTATACTAGCAAACACTAAGTGTACCTAGTGGCATCCTAAACGTGGCTATTGGACTTTTGTCTAGTCCCACTAGTGCAAAGATATTTGCAGCACGTCTGCCTGCATTGCACACTCAAACTCATTGTTACTAAGCCATTATACTAGCAAACACTCAGTGTACCTAGTGGCATTCTAAACGTGGCTATTGGACTTTTCTCTAGTCCCACTAGTGCAAAGATATTTGCAGCACGTCTGCCTGCATTGCACACTCCAACTCATTATAACTAAGCCATTATACTAGCAAACACTCAGTGTACCTAGTGGCATCCTAAACGGGGCTATTGGACTTTGCTATAGTCCCACTAGTGCAAAGATATTTGCAGCACGTCTGCCTGCATTGCACACTCAAACTCATTGTTACTAAGCCATTATAGTAGCAAACACTCAGTGAACCTAGTGGCATCCTAAACGTGGCTATTGGACTTTTGTCTAGTCCCACTAGTGCAAAGATATTTGCAGCACGTCTGCCTGCATTGCACACTCCAACTCATTGTTACTAAGCCATTATACTAGCAAACACTCAGTGAACCTAGTGGCATCCTAAACGTGGCTATTGGACTTTTGTCTAGTCCCACTAGTGCAAAGATATTTGCAGCACCTCTGCCTGCATTGCACACTCCAACTCATTATAACTAAGCCATTATACTAGCAAACACTCAGTGTACCTAGTGGCATCCTAAACGTGACTATTGGACTTTGCTATAGTCCCACTAGTGCAAAGATATTTGCAGCACGTCTGCCTGCATTGCACACTCAAACTCATTGTTACTAAGCCATTATACTAGCAAACACTCAGTGTACCTAGTGGCATTCTAAACGTGGCTATTGGACTTTTGTCTAGTCCCATTAGTGCAAAGATATTTTCAGCACGTCTGCCTGCATTGCACACTCCAACTCATTATAACTAAGCCTTTATACTAGCAAACACTCAGTGTACCTAGTGGCATCCTAAACGTGACTATTGGACTTTGCTATAGTCCCACTAGTGCAAAGATACTTGCAGCACGTCTGCCTGCATTGCACACTCAAACTCATTTTTACTAAGCCATTATACTAGCAAACACTCAGTGAACCTAGTGGCATCCTAAACGTGGCTATTGGACTTTTGTCTAGCCCACTAGTGCAAAGATATTTGCAGCACCTCTGCCTGCATTGCACACTCCAACTCATTATAACTAAGCCATTATACTAGCAAACACTCAGTGTACCTAGTGGCATCCTAAACGTGGCTATTGGACTTTTGTCTAGTCCCACTAGTGCAAAGATATTTGCAGCACGTCTGCCTGCATTGCACACTCAAACTCATTGTTACTAAGCCATTATACTAGCAAACACTCAGTGTACCTAGTGGCATTCTAAACGTGGCTATTGGACTTTTGTCTAGTCCCATTAGTGCAAAGATATTTGCAGCACATCTGCCTGCATTGCACACTCAAACTCATTGTTACTAAGCCATTATACTAGCAAACACTCAGTGAACCTAGTGGCATCCTAAACGTGGCTATTGGACTTTTGTCTACTCCCACTAGTGCAAAGATATTTGCAGCACGTCTGCCTGCATTGCACACTCCAACTCATTGTTACTAAGCCATTATACTAGCAAACACTAAGTGTACCTAGTGGCATCCTAAACGTGGCTATTGGACTTTTGTCTAGTCCCACTAGTGCAAAGATATTTGCAGCACGTCTGCCTGCATTGCACACTCAAACTCATTGTTACTAAGCCATTATACTAGCAAACACTCAGTGTACCTAGTGGCATTCTAAACGTGGCTATTGGACTTTTCTCTAGTCCCACTAGTGCAAAGATATTTGCAGCACGTCTGCCTGCATGGCACACTCCAACTCATTATAACTAAGCCATTATACTAGCAAACACTCAGTGTACCTAGTGGCATCCTAAACATGGCTATTGGACTTTGCTATAGTCCCACTAGTGCAAAGATATTTGCAGCACGTCTGCCTGCATTGCACACTCCAACTCATTGTTACTAAGCCATTATACTAGCAAACACTCAGTGTACCTAGTGGCATCCTAAACGTGGCTATTGGACTTTGCTATAGTCCCACTAGTTCAAAGATATTTGCAGCACCTCTGCCTGCATTGCACACTCCAACTCATTATAACTAAGCCATTATACTAGCAAACACTCAGTGTTTCTAGTGGCATCCTAAACGTGGCTATTGGACTTTTGTCTAGTCCCACTAGTGCAAAGATATTTGCAGCACGTCTGCCTGCATTGCACACTCAAACTCATTGTTACTAAGCCATTATACTAGCAAACACTCAGTGTACCTAGTGGCATTCTAAACGTGGCTATTGGACTTTTGTCTAGTCCCATTAGTGCAAAGATATTTGCAGCACCTCTGCCTGCATTGCACACTCAAACTCATTGTTACTAAGCCATTATACTAGCAAACACTCAGTGAACCTAGTGGCATCCTAAACGTGGCTATTGGACTTTTGTCTACTCCCACTAGTGCAAAGATATTTGCAGCACGTCTGCCTGCATTGCACACTCCAACTCATTGTTACTAAGCTATTATACTAGCAAACACTCAGTGTACCTAGTGGCATCCTAAACGTGGCTATTGGACTTTTGTCTAGTCCCACTAGTGCAAAGATATTTGCAGCACGGCTGCCTGCATTGCACACTCAAACTCATTGTTACTAAGCCATTATACTAGCAAACACTCAGTGTACCTAGTGGCATTCTAAACGTGGCTATTGGACTTTTCTCTAGTCCCACTAGTGCAAAGATATTTGCAGCACGTCTGCCTGCATTGCACACTCCAACTCATTATAACTAAGCCATTATACTAGCAAACACTCAGTGTACCTAGTGGCATCCTAAACATGGCTATTGGACTTTGCTATAGTCCCACTAGTGCAAAGATATTTGCAGCACGTCTGCCTGCATTGCACACTCCAACTCATTGTTACTAAGCCATTATACTAGCAAACACTCAGTGTACCTAGTGGCATCCTAAACGTGGCTATTGGACTTTGCTATAGTCCCACTAGTTCAAAGATATTTGCAGCACCTCTGCCTGCATTGCACACTCCAACTTATTATAACTAAGCCATTATACTAGCAAACACTCAGTGTACCTAGTGGCATCCTAAACGTGGCTATTGGACTTTTGTCTAGTCCCACTAGTGCAAAGATATTTGCAGCACGTCTGCCTGCATTGCACACTCAAACTCATTGTTACTAAGCCATTATACTAGCAAACACTCAGTGTACCTAGTGGCATCCTAAACGTGGCTATTGGACTTTTGTCTAGTCCCACTAGTGCAAAGATATTTGCAGCACGTCTGCCTGCATTGCACACTCAAACTCATTGTTACTAAGCCATTATACTAGCAAACACTCAGTGTACCTAGTGGCATTCTAAACGTGGCTATTGGTCTTTTGTCTAGTCCCATTAGTGCAAAGATATTTGCAGCACCTCTGCCTGCATTGCACACTCAAACTCATTGTTACTAAGCCATTATACTAGCAAACACTCAGTGAACCTAGTGGCATCCTAAACGTGGCTATTGGACTTTTGTCTACTCCCACTAGTGCAAAGATATTTGCAGCACGTCTGCCTGCATTGCACACTCCAACTCATTGTTACTAAGCCATTATACTAGCAAACACTCAGTGTACCTAGTGGCATCCTAAACGTGGCTATTGGACTTTGCTATAGTCCCACTAGTGCAAAGATATTTGCAGCACGTCTGCCTGCATTGCACACTCAAACTCATTGTTACTAAGCCATTATACTAGCAAACACTCAGTGAACCTTGTGGCATCCTAAACGTGGCTATTGGACTTTTGTCTAGTCCCACTAGTGCAAAGATATTTGCAGCACGTCTGCCTGCATTGCACACTCCAACTCATTGTTACTAAGCCATTATACTAGCAAACACTCAGTGTACCTAGTGGCATCCTAAACGTGGCTATTGGACTTTTGTCTAGTCCCACTAGTGCAAAGATATTTGCAGCACGTCTCCCTGCATTGCACACTCAAACTCATTGTTACTAAGCCATTATACTAGCAAACACTCAGTGTACCTAGTGGCATTCTAAACGTGGCTATTGGACTTTTGTCTAGTCCCATTAGTGCAAAGATATTTTCAGCACGTCTGCCTGCATTGCACACTCCAACTCATTATAACTAAGCCTTTATACTAGCAAACACTCAGTGTACCTAGTGGCATCCTAAACGTGACTATTGGACTTTGCTATAGTCCCACTAGTGCAAAGATATTTGCAGCACGTCTGCCTGCATTGCACACTCAAACTCATTGTTACTAAGCCATTATACTAGCAAACACTCAGTGAACCTAGTGGCATCCTAAACGTGGCTATTGGACTTTTGTCTACTCCCACTAGTGCAAAGATATTTGCAGCACGTCTGCCTGCATTGCACACTCCAACTCATTGTTACTAAGCCATTATACTAGCAAACACTAAGTGTACCTAGTGGCATCCTAAACGTGGCTATTGGACTTTTGTCTAGTCCCACTAGTGCAAAGATATTTGCAGCACGTCTGCCTGCATTGCACACTCAAACTCATTGTTACTAAGCCATTATACTAGCAAACACTCAGTGTACCTAGTGGCATTCTAAACGTGGCTATTGGACTTTTCTCTAGTCCCACTAGTGCAAAGATATTTGCAGCACGTCTGCCTGCATTGCACACTCCAACTCATTATAACTAAGCCATTATACTAGCAAACACTCAGTGTACCTAGTGGCATCCTAAACGTGGCTATTGGACTTTGCTATAGTCCCACTAGTGAAAAGATATTTGCAGCACGTCTGCCTGCATTGCACACTCCAACTCATTGTTACTAAGCCATTATACTAGCAAACACTCAGTGTACCTAGTGGCATCCTAAACGTGGCTATTGGACTTTTGTCTAGTCCCACTAGTGCAAAGATATTTGCAGCACGTCTGCCTGCATTGCACACTCAAACTCATTGTTACTAAGCCATTATACTAGCAAACACTCAGTGTACCTAGTGGCATTCTAAACGTGGCTATTGGACTTTTGTCTAGTCCCATTAGTGCAAAGATATTTTCAGCACGTCTGCCTGCATTGCACACTCCAACTCATTATAACTAAGCCTTTATACTAGCAAACACTCAGTGTACCTAGTGGCATCCTAAACGTGACTATTGGACTTTGCTATAGTCCCACTAGTGCAAAGATATTTGCAGCACGTCTGCCTGCATTGCACACTCAAACTCATTGTTACTAAGCCATTATACTAGCAAACACTCAGTGAACCTAGTGGCATCCTAAACGTGGCTATTGGACTTTTGTCTACTCCCACTAGTGCAAAGATATTTGCAGCACGTCTGCCTGCATTGCACACTCCAACTCATTGTTACTAAGCCATTATACTAGCAAACACTAAGTGTACCTAGTGGCATCCTAAACGTGGCTATTGGACTTTTGTCTAGTCCCACTAGTGCAAAGATATTTGCAGCACGTCTGCCTGCATTGCACACTCAAACTCATTGTTACTAAGCCATTATACTAGCAAACACTCAGTGTACCTAGTGGCATTCTAAACGTGGCTATTGGACTTTTCTCTAGTCCCACTAGTGCAAAGATATTTGCAGCACGTCTGCCTGCATTGCACACTCCAACTCATTATAACTAAGCCATTATACTAGCAAACACTCAGTGTACCTAGTGGCATCCTAAACGTGGCTATTGGACTTTGCTATAGTCCCACTAGTGAAAAGATATTTGCAGCACGTCTGCCTGCATTGCACACTCCAACTCATTGTTACTAAGCCATTATACTAGCAAACACTCAGTGTACCTAGTGGCATCCTAAACGTGGCTATTGGACTTTTGTCTAGTCCCACTAGTGCAAAGATATTTGCAGCACGTCTGCCTGCATTGCACACTCAAACTCATTGTTACTAAGCCATTATACTAGCAAACACTCAGTGTACCTAGTGGCATTCTAAACGTGGCTATTGGACTTTTGTCTAGTCCCATTAGTGCAAAGATATTTGCAGCACGTCTGCCTGCATTGCACACTCCAACTCATTATAACTAAGCCATTATACTAGCAAACACTCAGAGTACCTAGTGGCATCCTAAACGTGACTATTTGACTTTGCTATAGTCCCACTAGTGCAAAGATATTTGCAGCACATCTGCCTGCATTGCACACTCAAACTCATTGTTACTAAGCCATTATACTAGCAAACACTCAGTGAACCTAGTGGCATCCTAAACGTGGCTATTGGACGTTTGTCTAGTCCCACTAGTGCAAAGATATTTGCAGCACCTCTGCCTGCATTGCACACTCCAACTCATTATAACTAAGCCATTATACTAGAAAACTCTCTGTGCCTAGTGGCATCCTAAACGGGGCTATTGGACTTTGCTATAGTCCCACTAGTGCAAAGATATTTGCAGCACGTCTGCCTGCATTGCACACTCAAACTCATTGTTACTAAGCCATTATAGTAGCAAACACTCAGTGAACCTAGTGGCATCCTAAACGTGGCTATTGGACTTTTGTCTAGTCCCACTAGTGCAAAGATATTTGCAGCACGTCTGCCTGCATTGCACACTCCAACTCATTGTTACTAAGCCATTATACTAGCAAACACTCAGTGTACCTAGTGGCATCCTAAATGTGGCTATTGGACTTTGCTATAGTCCCACTAGTGCAAAGATATTTGCAGCACGTCTGCCTGCATTGCACACTCAAACTCATTGTTATTAAGCCATTATACTAGCAAACACTCAGTGTACCTAGTGGCATCCTAAACGTGGCTATTGGACTTTTGTCTGGTCCCACTAGTGCAAAGATATTTTCAGCACCTCTGCCTGCATTGCACACTCCAACTCATTATAACTAAGCCATTATACTAGCAAACACTCAGTGTACCTAGTGGCATCCTAAACGTGGCTATTGGACTTTGCAATCGTCCCACTAGTGCAAAGATATTTGCAGCACTTCTGCCTGCATTGCACACTCAAACTCATTGTTACTAAGCCATTATACTAGCAAACACTCAGTGAACCTAGTGGCATCCTAAACGTGGCTATTGGACTTTTGTCTAGTCCCACTAGTGCAAAGATATTTGCAGCACCTCTGCCTGCATTGCACACTCCAACTCATTATAACTAAGCCATTATACTAGCAAACACTCAGTGTACCTAGTGGCATCCTAAACGTGACTATTGGACTTTGCTATAGTCCCACTAGTGCAAAGATATTTGCAGCACGTCTGCCTGCATTGCACACTCCAACTCATTATAACTAAGCCATTATACTAGCAAACACTCAGTGTACCTAGTGGCATCCTAAACGTGGCTATTGGACTTTGCTATAGTCCCACTAGTGCAAAGATATTTGCAGCACGTCTGCCTGCATTGCACACTCCAACTCATTGTTACTAAGCCATTATACTAGCAAACACTCAGTGTACCTAGTGGCATCCTAAACGTGGCTATTGGACTTTGCTATAGTCCCACTAGTGCAAAGATATTTGCAGCACGTCTGCCTGCATTGCACACTCCAACTCATTGTTACTAAGCCATTATACTAGCAAACACTCAGTGAACCTTGTGGCATCCTAAACGTGGCTATTGGACTTTTGTCTAGTCCCACTAGTGCAAAGATATTTGCAGCACGTCTGCCTGCATTGCACACTCCAACTCATTGTTACTAAGCCATTATACTAGCAAACACTCAGTGTACCTAGTGGCATCCTAAACGTGGCTATTGGACTTTTGTCTAGTCCCACTAGTGCAACGATATTTGCAGCACGTCTGCCTGCATTGCACACTCAAACTCATTGTTACTAAGCCATTATACTAGCAAACACCCAGTGTACCTAGTGGCATTCTAAACGTGGCTATTGGACTTTTGTCTAGTCCCATTAGTGCAAAGATATTTTCAGCACGTCTGCCTGCATTGCACACTCCAACTCATTATAACTAAGCCTTTATACTAGCAAACACTCAGTGTACCTAGTGGCATCCTAAACGTGACTATTGGACTTTGCTATAGTCCCACTAGTGCAAAGATATTTTCAGCACGTCTGCCTGCATTGCACACTCAAACTCATTGTTACTAAGCCATTATACTAGCAAACACTCAGTGAACCTAGTGGCATCCTAAACGTGGCTATTGGACTTTTGTCTAGTCCCACTAGTGCAAAGATATTTGCAGCACCTCTGCCTGCATTGCACACTCCAACTCATTATAACTAAGCCATTATACTAGCAAACACTCAGTGTACCTAGTGGCATTCTAAACGCTGCTATTGGACTTTTGTCTAGTCCCATTAGTGCAAAGATATTTGCAGCACCTCTGCCTGCATTGCACACTCAAACTCATTGTTACTAAGCCATTATACTAGCAAACACTCAGTGAACCTAGTGGCATCCTAAACGTGGCTATTGGACTTTTGTCTACTCCCACTAGTGCAAAGATATTTGCAGCACGTCTGCCTGCATTGCACACTCCAACTCATTGTTACTAAGCCATTATACTAGCAAACACTCAGTGTACCTAGTGGCATCCTAAACGTGGCTATTGGACTTTTGTCTAGTCCCACTAGTGCAAAGATATTTGCAGCACGTCTGCCTGCATTGCACACTCAAACTCATTGTTACTAAGCCATTATACTAGCAAACACTCAGTGTACCTAGTGGCATTCTAAACGTGGCTATTGGACTTTTCTCTAGTCCCATTAGTGCAAAGATATTTTCAGCACGTCTGCCTGCATTGCACACTCCAACTCATTATAACTAAGCCTTTATACTAGCAAACACTCAGTGTACCTAGTGGCATCCTAAACGTGACTATTGGACTTTGCTATAGTCCCACTAGTGCAAAGATATTTGCAGCACGTCTGCCTGCATTGCACACTCAAACTCATTGTTACTATGCCATTATACTAGCAAACACTCAGTGAACCTAGTGGCATCCTAAACGTGGCTATTGGACTTTTGTCTAGTCCCACTAGTGCAAAGATATTTGCAGCACCTCTGCCTGCATTGCACACTCCAACTCATTATAACTAAGCCATTATACTAGCAAACACTCAGTGTACCTAGTAGCATTCTAAACGTGGCTATTGGACTTTTGTCTAGTCCCATTAGTGCAAAGATATTTGCAGCACCTCTGCCTGCATTGCACACTCAAACTCATTGTTACTAAGCCATTATACTAGCAAACACTCAGTGAACCTAGTGGCATCCTAAACGTGGCTATTGGACTTTTGTCTACTCCCACTAGTGCAAAGATATTTGCAGCACGTCTGCCTGCATTGCACACTCCAACTCATTGTTACTAAGCCATTATACTAGCAAACACTAAGTGTACCTAGTGGCATCCTAAACGTGGCTATTGGACTTTTGTCTAGTCCCACTAGTGCAAAGATATTTGCAGCACGTCTGCCTGCATTGCACACTCAAACTCATTGTTACTAAGCCATTATACTAGCAAACACCCAGTGTACCTAGTGGCATTCTAAACGTGGCTATTGGACTTTTGTCTAGTCCCATTAGTGCAAAGATATTTTCAGCACGTCTGCCTGCATTGCACACTCCAACTCATTATAACTAAGCCTTTATACTAGCAAACACTCAGTGTACCTAGTGGCATCCTAAACGTGACTATTGGACTTTGCTATAGTCCCACTAGTGCAAAGATATTTTCAGCACGTCTGCCTGCATTGCACACTCAAACTCATTGTTACTAAGCCATTATACTAGCAAACACTCAGTGAACCTAGTGGCATCCTAAACGTGGCTATTGGACTTTTGTCTAGTCCCACTAGTGCAAAGATATTTGCAGCACCTCTGCCTGCATTGCACACTCCAACTCATTATAACTAAGCCATTATACTAGAAAACTCTCTGTGCCTAGTGGCATCCTAAACGGGGCTATTGGACTTTGCTATAGTCCCACTAGTGCAAAGATATTTGCAGCACGTCTGCCTGCATTGCACACTCAAACTCATTGTTACTAAGCCATTATAGTAGCAAACACTCAGTGAACCTAGTGGCATCCTAAACGTGGCTATTGGACTTTTGTCTAGTCCCACTAGTGCAAAGATATTTGCAGCACGTCTGCCTGCATTGCACACTCCAACTCATTGTTACTAAGCCATTATACTAGCAAACACTCAGTGTACCTAGTGGCATCCTAAATGTGGCTATTGGACTTTGCTATAGTCCCACTAGTGCAAAGATATTTGCAGCACGTCTGCCTGCATTGCACACTCAAACTCATTGTTATTAAGCCATTATACTAGCAAACACTCAGTGTACCTAGTGGCATCCTAAACGTGGCTATTGGACTTTTGTCTGGTCCCACTAGTGCAAAGATATTTTCAGCACCTCTGCCTGCATTGCACACTCCAACTCATTATAACTAAGCCATTATACTAGCAAACACTCAGTGTACCTAGTGGCATCCTAAACGTGGCTATTGGACTTTGCAATCGTCCCACTAGTGCAAAGATATTTGCAGCACTTCTGCCTGCATTGCACACTCAAACTCATTGTTACTAAGCCATTATACTAGCAAACACTCAGTGAACCTAGTGGCATCCTAAACGTGGCTATTGGACTTTTGTCTAGTCCCACTAGTGCAAAGATATTTGCAGCACCTCTGCCTGCATTGCACACTCCAACTCATTATAACTAAGCCATTATACTAGCAAACACTCAGTGTACCTAGTGGCATCCTAAACGTGACTATTGGACTTTGCTATAGTCCCACTAGTGCAAAGATATTTGCAGCACGTCTGCCTGCATTGCACACTCCAACTCATTATAACTAAGCCATTATACTAGCAAACACTCAGTGTACCTAGTGGCATCCTAAACGTGGCTATTGGACTTTGCTATAGTCCCACTAGTGCAAAGATATTTGCAGCACGTCTGCCTGCATTGCACACTCCAACTCATTGTTACTAAGCCATTATACTAGCAAACACTCAGTGTACCTAGTGGCATCCTAAACGTGGCTATTGGACTTTGCTATAGTCCCACTAGTGCAAAGATATTTGCAGCACGTCTGCCTGCATTGCACACTCCAACTCATTGTTACTAAGCCATTATACTAGCAAACACTCAGTGAACCTTGTGGCATCCTAAACGTGGCTATTGGACTTTTGTCTAGTCCCACTAGTGCAAAGATATTTGCAGCACGTCTGCCTGCATTGCACACTCCAACTCATTGTTACTAAGCCATTATACTAGCAAACACTCAGTGTACCTAGTGGCATCCTAAACGTGGCTATTGGACTTTTGTCTAGTCCCACTAGTGCAACGATATTTGCAGCACGTCTGCCTGCATTGCACACTCAAACTCATTGTTACTAAGCCATTATACTAGCAAACACCCAGTGTACCTAGTGGCATTCTAAACGTGGCTATTGGACTTTTGTCTAGTCCCATTAGTGCAAAGATATTTTCAGCACGTCTGCCTGCATTGCACACTCCAACTCATTATAACTAAGCCTTTATACTAGCAAACACTCAGTGTACCTAGTGGCATCCTAAACGTGACTATTGGACTTTGCTATAGTCCCACTAGTGCAAAGATATTTTCAGCACGTCTGCCTGCATTGCACACTCAAACTCATTGTTACTAAGCCATTATACTAGCAAACACTCAGTGAACCTAGTGGCATCCTAAACGTGGCTATTGGACTTTTGTCTAGTCCCACTAGTGCAAAGATATTTGCAGCACCTCTGCCTGCATTGCACACTCCAACTCATTATAACTAAGCCATTATACTAGCAAACACTCAGTGTACCTAGTGGCATTCTAAACGCTGCTATTGGACTTTTGTCTAGTCCCATTAGTGCAAAGATATTTGCAGCACCTCTGCCTGCATTGCACACTCAAACTCATTGTTACTAAGCCATTATACTAGCAAACACTCAGTGAACCTAGTGGCATCCTAAACGTGGCTATTGGACTTTTGTCTACTCCCACTAGTGCAAAGATATTTGCAGCACGTCTGCCTGCATTGCACACTCCAACTCATTGTTACTAAGCCATTATACTAGCAAACACTCAGTGTACCTAGTGGCATCCTAAACGTGGCTATTGGACTTTTGTCTAGTCCCACTAGTGCAAAGATATTTGCAGCACGTCTGCCTGCATTGCACACTCAAACTCATTGTTACTAAGCCATTATACTAGCAAACACTCAGTGTACCTAGTGGCATTCTAAACGTGGCTATTGGACTTTTCTCTAGTCCCATTAGTGCAAAGATATTTTCAGCACGTCTGCCTGCATTGCACACTCCAACTCATTATAACTAAGCCTTTATACTAGCAAACACTCAGTGTACCTAGTGGCATCCTAAACGTGACTATTGGACTTTGCTATAGTCCCACTAGTGCAAAGATATTTGCAGCACGTCTGCCTGCATTGCACACTCAAACTCATTGTTACTATGCCATTATACTAGCAAACACTCAGTGAACCTAGTGGCATCCTAAACGTGGCTATTGGACTTTTGTCTAGTCCCACTAGTGCAAAGATATTTGCAGCACCTCTGCCTGCATTGCACACTCCAACTCATTATAACTAAGCCATTATACTAGCAAACACTCAGTGTACCTAGTAGCATTCTAAACGTGGCTATTGGACTTTTGTCTAGTCCCATTAGTGCAAAGATATTTGCAGCACCTCTGCCTGCATTGCACACTCAAACTCATTGTTACTAAGCCATTATACTAGCAAACACTCAGTGAACCTAGTGGCATCCTAAACGTGGCTATTGGACTTTTGTCTACTCCCACTAGTGCAAAGATATTTGCAGCACGTCTGCCTGCATTGCACACTCCAACTCATTGTTACTAAGCCATTATACTAGCAAACACTAAGTGTACCTAGTGGCATCCTAAACGTGGCTATTGGACTTTTGTCTAGTCCCACTAGTGCAAAGATATTTGCAGCACGTCTGCCTGCATTGCACACTCAAACTCATTGTTACTAAGCCATTATACTAGCAAACACCCAGTGTACCTAGTGGCATTCTAAACGTGGCTATTGGACTTTTGTCTAGTCCCATTAGTGCAAAGATATTTTCAGCACGTCTGCCTGCATTGCACACTCCAACTCATTATAACTAAGCCTTTATACTAGCAAACACTCAGTGTACCTAGTGGCATCCTAAACGTGACTATTGGACTTTGCTATAGTCCCACTAGTGCAAAGATATTTTCAGCACGTCTGCCTGCATTGCACACTCAAACTCATTGTTACTAAGCCATTATACTAGCAAACACTCAGTGAACCTAGTGGCATCCTAAACGTGGCTATTGGACTTTTGTCTAGTCCCACTAGTGCAAAGATATTTGCAGCACCTCTGCCTGCATTGCACACTCCAACTCATTATAACTAAGCCATTATACTAGCAAACACTCAGTGTACCTAGTGGCATTCTAAACGTGGCTATTGGACTTTTGTCTAGTCCCATTAGTGCAAAGATATTTGCAGCACCTCTGCCTGCATTGCACACTCAAACTCATTGTTACTAAGCCATTATACTAGCAAACACTCAGTGAACCTAGTGGCATCCTAAACGTGGCTATTGGACTTTTGTCTACTCCCACTAGTGCAAAGATATTTGCAGCACGTCTGCCTGCATTGCACACTCCAACTCATTGTTACTAAGCCATTATACTAGCAAACACTCAGTGTACCTAGTGGCATCCTAAACGTGGCTATTGGACTTTTGTCTAGTCCCACTAGTGCAAAGATATTTGCAGCACGTCTGCCTGCATTGCACACTCAAACTCATTGTTACTAAGCCATTATACTAGCAAACACTCAGTGTACCTAGTGGCATTCTAAACGTGGCTATTGGACTTTTCTCTAGTCCTATTAGTGCAAAGATATTTTCAGCACGTCTGCCTGCATTGCACACTCCAACTCATTATAACTAAGCCTTTATACTAGCAAACACTCAGTGTACCTAGTGGCATCCTAAACGTGACTATTGGACTTTGCTATAGTCCCACTAGTGCAAAGATATTTGCAGCACGTCTGCCTGCATTGCACACTCAAACTCATTGTTACTATGCCATTATACTAGCAAACACTCAGTGAACCTAGTGGCATCCTAAACGTGGCTATTGGACTTTTGTCTAGTCCCACTAGTGCAAAGATATTTGCAGCACCTCTGCCTGCATTGCACACTCCAACTCATTATAACTAAGCCATTATACTAGCAAACACTCAGTGTACCTAGTAGCATTCTAAACGTGGCTATTGGACTTTTGTCTAGTCCCATTAGTGCAAAGATATTTGCAGCACCTCTGCCTGCATTGCACACTCAAACTCATTGTTACTAAGCCATTATACTAGCAAACACTCAGTGAACCTAGTGGCATCCTAAACGTGGCTATTGGACTTTTGTCTACTCCCACTAGTGCAAAGATATTTGCAGCACGTCTGCCTGCATTGCACACTCCAACTCATTGTTACTAAGCCATTATACTAGCAAACACTAAGTGTACCTAGTGGCATCCTAAACGTGGCTATTGGACTTTTGTCTAGTCCCACTAGTGCAAAGATATTTGCAGCACGTCTGCCTGCATTGCACACTCAAACTCATTGTTACTAAGCCATTATACTAGCAAACACTCAGTGTACCTAGTGGCATTCTAAACGTGGCTATTGGACTTTTCTCTAGTCCCACTAGTGCAAAGATATTTGCAGCACGTCTGCCTGCATTGCACACTCCAACTCATTATAACTAAGCCATTATACTAGCAAACACTCAGTGTACCTAGTGGCATCCTAAACGGGGCTATTGGACTTTGCTATAGTCCCACTAGTGCAAAGATATTTGCAGCACGTCTGCCTGCATTGCAGACTCAAACTCATTGTTACTAAGCCATTATAGTAGCAAACACTCAGTGAACCTAGTGGCATCCTAAACGTGGCTATTGGACTTTTGTCTAGTCCCACTAGTGCAAAGATATTTGCAGCACGTCTGCCTGCATTGCACACTCCAACTCATTGTTACTAAGCCATTATACTAGCAAACACTCAGTGTACCTAGTGGCATCCTAAATGTGGCTATTGGACTTTGCTATAGTCCCACTAGTGCAAAGATATTTGCAGCACGTCTGCCTGCATTGCACACTCAAACTCATTGTTACTATGCCATTATACTAGCAAACACTCAGTGAACCTAGTGGCATCCTAAACGTGGCTATTGGACTTTTGTCTAGTCCCACTAGTGCAAAGATATTTGCAGCACCTCTGCCTGCATTGCACACTCCAACTCATTATAACTAAGCCATTATACTAGCAAACACTCAGTGTACCTAGTAGCATTCTAAACGTGGCTATTGGACTTTTGTCTAGTCCCATTAGTGCAAAGATATTTGCAGCACCTCTGCCTGCATTGCACACTCAAACTCATTGTTACTAAGCCATTATACTAGCAAACACTCAGTGAACCTAGTGGCATCCTAAACGTGGCTATTGGACTTTTGTCTACTCCCACTAGTGCAAAGATATTTGCAGCACGTCTGCCTGCATTGCACACTCCAACTCATTGTTACTAAGCCATTATACTAGCAAACACTAAGTGTACCTAGTGGCATCCTAAACGTGGCTATTGGACTTTTGTCTAGTCCCACTAGTGCAAAGATATTTGCAGCACGTCTGCCTGCATTGCACACTCAAACTCATTGTTACTAAGCCATTATACTAGCAAACACCCAGTGTACCTAGTGGCATTCTAAACGTGGCTATTGGACTTTTGTCTAGTCCCATTAGTGCAAAGATATTTTCAGCACGTCTGCCTGCATTGCACACTCCAACTCATTATAACTAAGCCTTTATACTAGCAAACACTCAGTGTACCTAGTGGCATCCTAAACGTGACTATTGGACTTTGCTATAGTCCCACTAGTGCAAAGATATTTTCAGCACGTCTGCCTGCATTGCACACTCAAACTCATTGTTACTAAGCCATTATACTAGCAAACACTCAGTGAACCTAGTGGCATCCTAAACGTGGCTATTGGACTTTTGTCTAGTCCCACTAGTGCAAAGATATTTGCAGCACCTCTGCCTGCATTGCACACTCCAACTCATTATAACTAAGCCATTATACTAGCAAACACTCAGTGTACCTAGTGGCATTCTAAACGTGGCTATTGGACTTTTGTCTAGTCCCATTAGTGCAAAGATATTTGCAGCACCTCTGCCTGCATTGCACACTCAAACTCATTGTTACTAAGCCATTATACTAGCAAACACTCAGTGAACCTAGTGGCATCCTAAACGTGGCTATTGGACTTTTGTCTACTCCCACTAGTGCAAAGATATTTGCAGCACGTCTGCCTGCATTGCACACTCCAACTCATTGTTACTAAGCCATTATACTAGCAAACACTCAGTGTACCTAGTGGCATCCTAAACGTGGCTATTGGACTTTTGTCTAGTCCCACTAGTGCAAAGATATTTGCAGCACGTCTGCCTGCATTGCACACTCAAACTCATTGTTACTAAGCCATTATACTAGCAAACACTCAGTGTACCTAGTGGCATTCTAAACGTGGCTATTGGACTTTTCTCTAGTCCCATTAGTGCAAAGATATTTTCAGCACGTCTGCCTGCATTGCACACTCCAACTCATTATAACTAAGCCTTTATACTAGCAAACACTCAGTGTACCTAGTGGCATCCTAAACGTGACTATTGGACTTTGCTATAGTCCCACTAGTGCAAAGATATTTGCAGCACGTCTGCCTGCATTGCACACTCAAACTCATTGTTACTATGCCATTATACTAGCAAACACTCAGTGAACCTAGTGGCATCCTAAACGTGGCTATTGGACTTTTGTCTAGTCCCACTAGTGCAAAGATATTTGCAGCACCTCTGCCTGCATTGCACACTCCAACTCATTATAACTAAGCCATTATACTAGCAAACACTCAGTGTACCTAGTAGCATTCTAAACGTGGCTATTGGACTTTTGTCTAGTCCCATTAGTGCAAAGATATTTGCAGCACCTCTGCCTGCATTGCACACTCAAACTCATTGTTACTAAGCCATTATACTAGCAAACACTCAGTGAACCTAGTGGCATCCTAAACGTGGCTATTGGACTTTTGTCTACTCCCACTAGTGCAAAGATATTTGCAGCACGTCTGCCTGCATTGCACACTCCAACTCATTGTTACTAAGCCATTATACTAGCAAACACTAAGTGTACCTAGTGGCATCCTAAACGTGGCTATTGGACTTTTGTCTAGTCCCACTAGTGCAAAGATATTTGCAGCACGTCTGCCTGCATTGCACACTCAAACTCATTGTTACTAAGCCATTATACTAGCAAACACTCAGTGTACCTAGTGGCATTCTAAACGTGGCTATTGGACTTTTCTCTAGTCCCACTAGTGCAAAGATATTTGCAGCACGTCTGCCTGCATTGCACACTCCAACTCATTATAACTAAGCCATTATACTAGCAAACACTCAGTGTACCTAGTGGCATCCTAAACGGGGCTATTGGACTTTGCTATAGTCCCACTAGTGCAAAGATATTTGCAGCACGTCTGCCTGCATTGCACACTCAAACTCATTGTTACTAAGCCATTATAGTAGCAAACACTCAGTGAACCTAGTGGCATCCTAAACGTGGCTATTGGACTTTTGTCTAGTCCCACTAGTGCAAAGATATTTGCAGCACGTCTGCCTGCATTGCACACTCCAACTCATTGTTACTAAGCCATTATACTAGCAAACACTCAGTGAACCTAGTGGCATCCTAAACGTGGCTATTGGACTTTTGTCTAGTCCCACTAGTGCAAAGATATTTGCAGCACCTCTGCCTGCATTGCACACTCCAACTCATTATAACTAAGCCATTATACTAGCAAACACTCAGTGTACCTAGTGGCATCCTAAACGTGACTATTGGACTTTGCTATAGTCCCACTAGTGCAAAGATATTTGCAGCACGTCTGCCTGCATTGCACACTCCAACTCATTATAACTAAGCCATTATACTAGCAAACACTCAGTGTACCTAGTGGCATCCTAAACGTGGCTATTGGACTTTGCTATAGTCCCACTAGTGCAAAGATATTTGCAGCACGTCTGCCTGCATTGCACACTCCAACTCATTGTTACTAAGCCATTATACTAGCAAACACTCAGTGTACCTAGTGGCATCCTAAACGTGGCTATTGGACTTTGCTATAGTCCCACTAGTGCAAAGATATTTGCAGCACGTCTGCCTGCATTGCACACTCAAACTCATTGTTACTAAGCCATTATACTAGCAAACACTCAGTGAACCTTGTGGCATCCTAAACGTGGCTATTGGACTTTTGTCTAGTCCCACTAGTGCAAAGATATTTGCAGCACGTCTGCCTGCATTGCACACTCCAACTCATTGTTACTAAGCCATTATACTAGCAAACACTCAGTGAACCTAGTGGCATCCTAAACGTGGCTATTGGACTTTTGTCTAGTCCCACTAGTGCAAAGATATTTGCAGCACCTCTGCCTGCATTGCACACTCCAACTCATTATAACTAAGCCATTATACTAGCAAACACTCAGTGTACCTAGTGGCATTCTAAACGTGGCTATTGGACTTTTGTCTAGTCCCATTAGTGCAAAGATATTTGCAGCACCTCTGCCTGCATTGCACACTCAAACTCATTGTTACTAAGCCATTATACTAGCAAACACTCAGTGAACCTAGTGGCATCCTAAACGTGGCTATTGGACTTTTGTCTACTCCCACTAGTGCAAAGATATTTGCAGCACGTCTGCCTGCATTGCACACTCCAACTCATTGTTACTAAGCCATTATACTAGCAAACACTCAGTGTACCTAGTGGCATCCTAAACGTGGCTATTGGACTTTTGTCTAGTCCCAGTAGTGCAAAGATATTTGCAGCACGTCTGCCTGCATTGCACACTCAAACTCATTGTTACTAAGCCATTATACTAGCAAACACTCAGTGTACCTAGTGGCATTCTAAACGTGGCTATTGGACTTTTGTCTAGTCCCATTAGTGCAAAGATATTTTCAGCACGTCTGCCTGCATTGCACACTCCAACTCATTATAACTAAGCCTTTATACTAGCAAACACTCAGTGTACCTAGTGGCATCCTAAACGTGACTATTGGACTTTGCTATAGTCCCACTAGTGCAAAGATATTTGCAGCACGTCTGCCTGCATTGCACACTCAAACTCATTGTTACTAAGCCATTATACTAGCAAACACTCAGTGAACCTAGTGGCATCCTAAACGTGGCTATTGGACTTTTGTCTAGTCCCACTAGTGCAAAGATATTTGCAGCACCTCTGCCTGCATTGCACACTCCAACTCATTATAACTAAGCCATTATACTAGCAAACACTCAGTGTACCTAGTGGCATTCTAAACGTGGCTATTGGACTTTTGTCTAGTCCCATTAGTGCAAAGATATTTGCAGCACCTCTGCCTGCATTGCACACTCAAACTCATTGTTACTAAGCCATTATACTAGCAAACACTCAGTGAACCTAGTGGCATCCTAAACGTGGCTATTGGACATTTGTCTACTCCCACTAGTGCAAAGATATTTGCAGCACGTCTGCCTGCATTGCACACTCCAACTCATTGTTACTAAGCCATTATACTAGCAAACACTAAGTGTACCTAGTGGCATCCTAAACGTGGCTATTGGACTTTTGTCTAGTCCCACTAGTGCAAAGATATTTGCAGCTCGTCTGCCTGCATTGCACACTCAAACTCATTGTTACTAAGCCATTATACTAGCAAACACTCAGTGTACCTAGTGGCATTCTAAACGTGGCTATTGGACTTTTCTCTAGTCCCACTAGTGCAAAGATATTTGCAGCACGTCTGCCTGCATTGCACACTCCAACTCATTATAACTAAGCCATTATACTATCAAACACTCAGTGTACCTAGTGGCATCCTAAACGTGGCTATTGGACTTTGCTATAGTCCCACTAGTGAAAAGATATTTGCAGCACGTCTGCCTGCATTGCACACTCAAACTCATTGTTACTAAGCCATTATACTAGCAAACACTCAGTGTACCTAGTGGCATCCTAAACGTGGCTATTGGACTTTTGTCTAGTCCCACTAGTGCAAAGATATTTGCAGCACGTCTGCCTGCATTGCACACTCAAACTCATTGTTACTAAGCCATTATACTAGCAAACACTCAGTGAACCTAGTGGCATCCTAAACGTGGCTATTGGACTTTTGTCTACTCCCACTAGTGCAAAGATATTTGCAGCACGTCTGCCTGCATTGCACACTCCAACTCATTGTTACTAAGCCATTATACTAGCAAACACTAAGTGTACCTAGTGGCATCCTAAACGTGGCTATTGGACTTTTGTCTAGTCCCACTAGTGCAAAGATATTTGCAGCACGTCTGCCTGCATTGCACACTCAAACTCATTGTTACTAAGCCATTATACTAGCAAACACTCAGTGTACCTAGTGGCATTCTAAACGTGGCTATTGGACTTTTCTCTAGTCCCACTAGTGCAAAGATATTTGCAGCACGTCTGCCTGCATTGCACACTCCAACTCATTATAACTAAGCCATTATACTAGCAAACACTCAGTGTACCTAGTGGCATCCTAAACGTGGCTATTGGACTTTGCTATAGTCCCACTAGTGAAAAGATATTTGCAGCACGTCTGCCTGCATTGCACACTCAAACTCATTGTTACTAAGCCATTATACTAGCAAACACTCAGTGTACCTAGTGGCATCCTAAACGTGGCTATTGGACTTTTGTCTAGTCCCACTAGTGCAAAGATATTTGCAGCACGTCTGCCTGCATTGCACACTCAAACTCATTGTTACTAAGCCATTATACTAGCAAACACTCAGTGTACCTAGTGGCATTCTAAACGTGGCTATTGGACTTTTGTCTAGTCCCATTAGTGCAAAGATATTTGCAGCACGTCTGCCTGCATTGCACACTCCAACTCATTATAACTAAGCCATTATACTAGCAAACACTCAGAGTACCTAGTGGCATCCTAAACGTGACTATTTGACTTTGCTATAGTCCCACTAGTGCAAAGATATTTGCAGCACATCTGCCTGCATTGCACACTCAAACTCATTGTTACTAAGCCATTATACTAGCAAACACTCAGTGAACCTAGTGGCATCCTAAACGTGGCTATTGGACGTTTGTCTAGTCCCACTAGTGCAAAGATATTTGCAGCACCTCTGCCTGCATTGCACACTCCAACTCATTATAACTAAGCCATTATACTAGCAAACACTCAGTGTACCTAGTGGCATCCTAAACGGGGCTATTGGACTTTGCTATAGTCCCACTAGTGCAAAGATATTTGCAGCACGTCTGCCTGCATTGCACACTCAAACTCATTGTTACTAAGCCATTATAGTAGCAAACACTCAGTGAACCTAGTGGCATCCTAAACGTGGCTATTGGACTTTTGTCTAGTCCCACTAGTGCAAAGATATTTGCAGCACGTCTGCCTGCATTGCACACTCCAACTCATTGTTACTAAGCCATTATACTAGCAAACACTCAGTGTACCTAGTGGCATCCTAAATGTGGCTATTGGACTTTGCTATAGTCCTACTAGTGCAAAGATATTTGCAGCACGTCTGCCTGCATTGCACACTCAAACTCATTGTTATTAAGCCATTATACTAGCAAACACTCAGTGTACCTAGTGGCATCCTAAACGTGGCTATTGGACTTTTGTCTGGTCCCACTAGTGCAAAGATATTTTCAGCACCTCTGCCTGCATTGCACACTCCAACTCATTATAACTAAGCCATTATACTAGCAAACACTCAGTGTACCTAGTGGCATCCTAAACGTGGCTATTGGACTTTGCAATCGTCCCACTAGTGCAAAGATATTTGCAGCACTTCTGCCTGCATTGCACACTCAAACTCATTGTTACTAAGCCATTATACTAGCAAACACTCAGTGAACCTAGTGGCATCCTAAACGTGGCTATTGGACTTTTGTCTAGTCCCACTAGTGCAAAGATATTTGCAGCACCTCTGCCTGCATTGCACACTCCAACTCATTATAACTAAGCCATTATACTAGCAAACACTCAGTGTACCTAGTGGCATCCTAAACGTGACTCTTGGACTTTGCTATAGTCCCACTAGTGCAAAGATATTTGCAGCACGTCTGCCTGCATTGCACACTCCAACTCATTATAACTAAGCCATTATACTAGCAAACACTCAGTGTACCTAGTGGCATCCTAAACTTGGCTATTGGACTTTGCTATAGTCCCACTAGTGCAAAGATATTTGCAGCACGTCTGCCTGCATTGCACACTCCAACTCATTGTTACTAAGCCATTATACTAGCAAACACTCAGTGTACCTAGTGGCATCCTAAACGTGGCTATTGGACTTTGCTATAGTCCCACTAGTGCAAAGATATTTGCAGCACGTCTGCCTGCATTGCACACTCAAACTCATTGTTACTAAGCCATTATACTAGCAAACACTCAGTGAACCTTGTGGCATCCTAAACGTGGCTATTGGACTTTTGTCTAGTCCCACTAGTGCAAAGATATTTGCAGCATGTCTGCCTGCATTGCACACTCCAACTCATTGTTACTAAGCCATTATACTAGCAAACACTCAGTGTACCTAGTGGCATCCTAAACGTGGCTATTGGACTTTTGTCTAGTCCCACTAGTGCAAAGATATTTGCAGCACGTCTGCCTGCATTGCACACTCAAACTCATTGTTACTAAGCCATTATACTAGCAAACACTCAGTGTACCTAGTGGCATTCTAAACGTGGCTATTGGACTTTTGTCTAGTCCCATTAGTGCAAAGATATTTTCAGCACGTCTGCCTGCATTGCACACTCCAACTCATTATAACTAAGCCTTTATACTAGCAAACACTTAGTGTACCTAGTGGCATCCTAAACGTGACTATTGGACTTTGCTATAGTCCCACTAGTGCAAAGATATTTGCAGCACGTCTGCCTGCATTGCACACTCAAACTCATTGTTACTAAGCCATTATACTAGCAAACACTCAGTGAACCTAGTGGCATCCTAAACTTGGCTATTGGACTTTTGTCTAGTCCCACTAGTGCAAAGATATTTGCAGCACCTCTGCCTGCATTGCACACTCCAACTCATTATAACTAAGCCATTATACTAGCAAACACTCAGTGTACCTAGTGGCATCCTAAACGTGGCTATTGGACTTTTGTCTAGTCCCACTAGTGCAAAGATATTTGCAGCACGTCTGCCTGCATTGCACACTCAAACTCATTGTTACTAAGCCATTATACTAGCAAACACTCAGTGTACCTAGTGGCATTCTAAACGTGGCTATTGGACTTTTGTCTAGTCCCATTAGTGCAAAGATATTTGCAGCACCTCTGCCTGCATTGCACACTCAAACTCATTGTTACTAAGCCATTATACTAGCAAACACTCAGTGAACCTAGTGGCATCCTAAACGTGGCTATTGGACTTTTGTCTACTCCCACTAGTGCAAAGATATTTGCAGCACGTCTGCCTGCATTGCACACTCCAACTCATTGTTACTAAGCCATTATACTAGCAAACACTAAGTGTACCTAGTGGCATCCTAAACGTGGCTATTGGACTTTTGTCTAGTCCCACTAGTGCAAAGATATTTGCAGCACGTCTGCCTGCATTGCACACTCAAACTCATTGTTACTAAGCCATTATACTAGCAAACACTCAGTGTACCTAGTGGCATTCTAAACGTGGCTATTGGACTTTTCTCTAGTCCCATTAGTGCAAAGATATTTGCAGCACGTCTGCCTGCATTGCACACTCCAACTCATTATAACTAAGCCATTATACTAGCAAACACTCAGTGTACCTAGTGGCATCCTAAACGTGGCTATTGGAATTTGCTATAGTCCCACTAGTGAAAAGATATTTGCAGCACGTCTGCCTGCATTGCACACTCCAACTCATTGTTACTAAGCCATTATACTAGCAAACACTCAGTGTACCTAGTGGCATCCTAAACGTGGCTATTGGACTTTTGTCTAGTCCCACTAGTGCAAAGATATTTGCAGCACGTCTGCCTGCATTGCACACTCAAACTCATTGTTACTAAGCCATTATACTAGCAAACACTCAGTGTACCTAGTGGCATTCTAAACGTGGCTATTGGACTTTTGTCTAGTCCCATTAGTGCAAAGATATTTGCAGCACGTCTGCCTGCATTGCACACTCCAACTCATTATAACTAAGCCATTATACTAGCAAACACTCAGAGTACCTAGTGGCATCCTAAACGTGACTATTTGACTTTGCTATAGTCCCACTAGTGCAAAGATATTTGCAGCACATCTGCCTGCATTGCACACTCAAACTCATTGTTACTAAGCCATTATACTAGCAAACACTCAGTGAACCTAGTGGCATCCTAAACGTGGCTATTGGACGTTTGTCTAGTCCCACTAGTGCAAAGATATTTGCAGCACCTCTGCCTGCATTGCACACTCCAACTCATTATAACTAAGCCATTATACTAGCAAACACTCAGTGTACCTAGTGGCATCCTAAACGGGGCTATTGGACTTTGCTATAGTCCCACTAGTGCAAAGATATTTGCAGCACGTCTGCCTGCATTGCACACTCAAACTCATTGTTATTAAGCCATTATACTAGCAAACACTCAGTGTACCTAGTGGCATCCTAAACGTGGCTATTGGACTTTTGTCTGGTCCCACTAGTGCAAAGATATTTTCAGCACCTCTGCCTGCATTGCACACTCCAACTCATTATAACTAAGCCATTATACTAGCAAACACTCAGTGTACCTAGTGGCATCCTAAACGTGGCTATTGGACTTTGCAATCGTCCCACTAGTGCAAAGATATTTGCAGCACTTCTGCCTGCATTGCACACTCAAACTCATTGTTACTAAGCCATTATACTAGCAAACACTCAGTGAACCTAGTGGCATCCTAAACGTGGCTATTGGACTTTTGTCTAGTCCCACTAGTGCAAAGATATTTGCAGCACCTCTGCCTGCATTGCACACTCCAACTCATTATAACTAAGCCATTATACTAGCAAACACTCAGTGTACCTAGTGGCATCCTAAACGTGACTATTGGACTTTGCTATAGTCCCACTAGTGCAAAGATATTTGCAGCACGTCTGCCTGCATTGCACACTCCAACTCATTATAACTAAGCCATTATACTAGCAAACACTCAGTGTACCTAGTGGCATCCTAAACGTGGCTATTGGACTTTGCTATAGTCCCACTAGTGCAAAGATATTTGCAGCACGTCTGCCTGCATTGCACACTCCAACTCATTGTTACTAAGCCATTATACTAGCAAACACTCAGTGTACCTAGTGGCATCCTAAACGTGGCTATTGGACTTTGCTATAGTCCCACTAGTGCAAAGATATTTGCAGCACGTCTGCCTGCATTGCACACTCAAACTCATTGTTACTAAGCCATTATACTAGCAAACACTCAGTGAACCTTGTGGCATCCTAAACGTGGCTATTGGACTTTTGTCTAGTCCCACTAGTCTAAAGATATTTGCAGCATGTCTGCCTGCATTGCACACTCCAACTCATTGTTACTAAGCCATTATACTAGCAAACACTCAGTGTACCTAGTGGCATCCTATACGTGGCTATTGGACTTTTGTCTAGTCCCACTAGTGCAAAGATATTTGCAGCACGTCTGCCTGCATTGCACACTCAAACTCATTGTTACTAAGCCATTATACTAGCAAACACTCAGTGTACCTAGTGGCATTCTAAACGTGGCTATTGGACTTTTGTCTAGTCCCATTAGTGCAAAGATATTTTCAGCACGTCTGCCTGCATTGCACACTCCAACTCATTATAACTAAGCCTTTATACTAGCAAACACTCAGTGTACCTAGTGGCATCCTAAACGTGACTATTGGACTTTGCTATAGTCCCACTAGTGCAAAGATACTTGCAGCACGTCTGCCTGCATTGCACACTCAAACTCATTTTTACTAAGCCATTATACTAGCAAACACTCAGTGAACCTAGTGGCATCCTAAACGTGGCTATTGGACTTTTGTCTAGTCCCACTAGTGCAAAGATATTTGCAGCACCTCTGCCTGCATTGCACACTCCAACTCATTATAACTAAGCCATTATACTAGCAAACACTCAGTGTACCTAGTGGCATCCTAAACGTGGCTATTGGACTTTTGTCTAGTCCCACTAGTGCAAAGATATTTGCAGCACGTCTGCCTGCATTGCACACTCAAACTCATTGTTACTAAGCCATTATACTAGCAAACACTCAGTGTACCTAGTGGCATTCTAAACGTGGCTATTGGACTTTTGTCTAGTCCCATTAGTGCAAAGATATTTGCAGCACATCTGCCTGCATTGCACACTCAAACTCATTGTTACTAAGCCATTATACTAGCAAACACTCAGTGAACCTAGTGGCATCCTAAACGTGGCTATTGGACTTTTGTCTACTCCCACTAGTGCAAAGATATTTGCAGCACGTCTGCCTGCATTGCACACTCCAACTCATTGTTACTAAGCCATTATACTAGCAAACACTAAGTGTACCTAGTGGCATCCTAAACGTGGCTATTGGACTTTTGTCTAGTCCCACTAGTGCAAAGATATTTGCAGCACGTCTGCCTGCATTGCACACTCAAACTCATTGTTACTAAGCCATTATACTAGCAAACACTCAGTGTACCTAGTGGCATTCTAAACGTGGCTATTGGACTTTTCTCTAGTCCCACTAGTGCAAAGATATTTGCAGCACGTCTGCCTGCATTGCACACTCCAACTCATTGTTACTAAGCCAAATTGTCTCTCCAGTAAAGGAGACAAACTCTAGCACAGCGCCACCTATTGGAAGTAGCGATCCTAAAAGTCACAAGTGGATTTTTGACAATCCTTTGCAATATGACTCAGGATATATAAGCCAGATCAGAATCCCAATTTGCAGACACGGTGTTTCGGGGTGCTTGCCCCTCGTCAGTGCAAAGTATGGGGGTGTCTGATCTGGCTCATGAGAAAGCTATGTGGGGACCACGGGGGAACACTATTCTCCTTAAGGAGACTTTGCAAGCCAGTCTGGCTGCCAGGTAAGGGGACTTATAGCTGCAATGCCCCTAAAATTCCACGGGGGAACACTATTCTCCTTAAGGAGACTTTGCAAGCCAGTCTGGCTGCCAGGTAAGGGGACTTATAGCTGCAATGCCCCTCTGGGAAATATTCAAATTGTCTCTCCAGTAAAGGAGACAAACTCTAGCACAGCGCCACCTATTGGAAGTAGCGATCCTAAAAGTCACAAGTGGATTTTTGACAATCCTTTGCAATATGACTCAGGATATATAAGCCAGATCAGAATCCCAATTTGCAGACACGGTGTTTCGGGGTGCTTGCCCCTCGTCAGTGCAAAGTATGGGGGTGTCTGATCTGGCTCATGAGAAAGCTATGTGGGGACCACGGGGGAACACTATTCTCCTTAAGGAGACTTTGCAAGCCAGTCTGGCTGCCAGGTAAGGGGACTTATAGCTGCAATGCCCCTAAAATTCCACGGGGGAACACTATTCTCCTTAAGGAGACTTTGCAAGCCAGTCTGGCTGCCAGGTAAGGGGACTTATAGCTGCAATGCCCCTCTGGGAAATATTCAAATTGTCTCTCCAGTAAAGGAGACAAACTCTAGCACAGCGCCACCTATTGGAAGTAGCGATCCTAAAAGTCACAAGTGGATTTTTGACAATCCTTTGCAATATGACTCAGGATATATAAGCCAGATCAGAATCCCAATTTGCAGACACGGTGTTTCGGGGTGCTTGCCCCTCGTCAGTGCAAAGTATGGGGGTGTCTGATCTGGCTCATGAGAAAGCTATGTGGGGACCACGGGGGAACACTATTCTCCTTAAGGAGACTTTGCAAGCCAGTCTGGCTGCCAGGTAAGGGGACTTATAGCTGCAATGCCCCTAAAATTCCACGGGGGAACACTATTCTCCTTAAGGAGACTTTGCAAGCCAGTCTGGCTGCCAGGTAAGGGGACTTATAGCTGCAATGCCCCTCTGGGAAATATTCAAATTGTCTCTCCAGTAAAGGAGACAAACTCTAGCACAGCGCCACCTATTGGAAGTAGCGATCCTAAAAGTCACAAGTGGATTTTTGACAATCCTTTGCAATATGACTCAGGATATATAAGCCAGATCAGAATCCCAATTTGCAGACACGGTGTTTCGGGGTGCTTGCCCCTCGTCAGTGCAAAGTATGGGGGTGTCTGATCTGGCTCATGAGAAAGCTATGTGGGGACCACGGGGGAACACTATTCTCCTTAAGGAGACTTTGCAAGCCAGTCTGGCTGCCAGGTAAGGGGACTTATAGCTGCAATGCCCCTAAAATTCCACGGGGGAACACTATTCTCCTTAAGGAGACTTTGCAAGCCAGTCTGGCTGCCAGGTAAGGGGACTTATAGCTGCAATGCCCCTCTGGGAAATATTCAAATTGTCTCTCCAGTAAAGGAGACAAACTCTAGCACAGCGCCACCTATTGGAAGTAGCGATCCTAAAAGTCACAAGTGGATTTTTGACAATCCTTTGCAATATGACTCAGGATATATAAGCCAGATCAGAATCCCAATTTGCAGACACGGTGTTTCGGGGTGCTTGCCCCTCGTCAGTGCAAAGTATGGGGGTGTCTGATCTGGCTCATGAGAAAGCTATGTGGGGACCACGGGGGAACACTATTCTCCTTAAGGAGACTTTGCAAGCCAGTCTGGCTGCCAGGTAAGGGGACTTATAGCTGCAATGCCCCTAAAATTCCACGGGGGAACACTATTCTCCTTAAGGAGACTTTGCAAGCCAGTCTGGCTGCCAGGTAAGGGGACTTATAGCTGCAATGCCCCTCTGGGAAATATTCAAATTGTCTCTCCAGTAAAGGAGACAAACTCTAGCACAGCGCCACCTATTGGAAGTAGCGATCCTAAAAGTCACAAGTGGATTTTTGACAATCCTTTGCAATATGACTCAGGATATATAAGCCAGATCAGAATCCCAATTTGCAGACACGGTGTTTCGGGGTGCTTGCCCCTCGTCAGTGCAAAGTATGGGGGTGTCTGATCTGGCTCATGAGAAAGCTATGTGGGGACCACGGGGGAACACTATTCTCCTTAAGGAGACTTTGCAAGCCAGTCTGGCTGCCAGGTAAGGGGACTTATAGCTGCAATGCCCCTAAAATTCCACGGGGGAACACTATTCTCCTTAAGGAGACTTTGCAAGCCAGTCTGGCTGCCAGGTAAGGGGACTTATAGCTGCAATGCCCCTCTGGGAAATATTCAAATTGTCTCTCCAGTAAAGGAGACAAACTCTAGCACAGCGCCACCTATTGGAAGTAGCGATCCTAAAAGTCACAAGTGGATTTTTGACAATCCTTTGCAATATGACTCAGGATATATAAGCCAGATCAGAATCCCAATTTGCAGACACGGTGTTTCGGGGTGCTTGCCCCTCGTCAGTGCAAAGTATGGGGGTGTCTGATCTGGCTCATGAGAAAGCTATGTGGGGACCACGGGGGAACACTATTCTCCTTAAGGAGACTTTGCAAGCCAGTCTGGCTGCCAGGTAAGGGGACTTATAGCTGCAATGCCCCTAAAATTCCACGGGGGAACACTATTCTCCTTAAGGAGACTTTGCAAGCCAGTCTGGCTGCCAGGTAAGGGGACTTATAGCTGCAATGCCCCTCTGGGAAATATTCAAATTGTCTCTCCAGTAAAGGAGACAAACTCTAGCACAGCGCCACCTATTGGAAGTAGCGATCCTAAAAGTCACAAGTGGATTTTTGACAATCCTTTGCAATATGACTCAGGATATATAAGCCAGATCAGAATCCCAATTTGCAGACACGGTGTTTCGGGGTGCTTGCCCCTCGTCAGTGCAAAGTATGGGGGTGTCTGATCTGGCTCATGAGAAAGCTATGTGGGGACCACGGGGGAACACTATTCTCCTTAAGGAGACTTTGCAAGCCAGTCTGGCTGCCAGGTAAGGGGACTTATAGCTGCAATGCCCCTAAAATTCCACGGGGGAACACTATTCTCCTTAAGGAGACTTTGCAAGCCAGTCTGGCTGCCAGGTAAGGGGACTTATAGCTGCAATGCCCCTCTGGGAAATATTCAAATTGTCTCTCCAGTAAAGGAGACAAACTCTAGCACAGCGCCACCTATTGGAAGTAGCGATCCTAAAAGTCACAAGTGGATTTTTGACAATCCTTTGCAATATGACTCAGGATATATAAGCCAGATCAGAATCCCAATTTGCAGACACGGTGTTTCGGGGTGCTTGCCCCTCGTCAGTGCAAAGTATGGGGGTGTCTGATCTGGCTCATGAGAAAGCTATGTGGGGACCACGGGGGAACACTATTCTCCTTAAGGAGACTTTGCAAGCCAGTCTGGCTGCCAGGTAAGGGGACTTATAGCTGCAATGCCCCTAAAATTCCACGGGGGAACACTATTCTCCTTAAGGAGACTTTGCAAACCAGTCTGGCTGCCAGGTAAGGGGACTTATAGCTGCAATGCCCCTCTGGGAAATATTCAAATTGTCTCTCCAGTAAAGGAGACAAACTCTAGCACAGCGCCACCTATTGGAAGTAGCGATCCTAAAAGTCACAAGTGGATTTTTGACAATCCTTTGCAATATGACTCAGGATATATAAGCCAGATCAGAATCCCAATTTGCAGACACGGTGTTTCGGGGTGCTTGCCCCTCGTCAGTGCAAAGTATGGGGGTGTCTGATCTGGCTCATGAGAAAGCTATGTGGGGACCACGGGGGAACACTATTCTCCTTAAGGAGACTTTGCAAGCCAGTCTGGCTGCCAGGTAAGGGGACTTATAGCTGCAATGCCCCTAAAATTCCACGGGGGAACACTATTCTCCTTAAGGAGACTTTGCAAGCCAGTCTGGCTGCCAGGTAAGGGGACTTATAGCTGCAATGCCCCTCTGGGAAATATTCAAATTGTCTCTCCAGTAAAGGAGACAAACTCTAGCACAGCGCCACCTATTGGAAGTAGCGATCCTAAAAGTCACAAGTGGATTTTTGACAATCCTTTGCAATATGACTCAGGATATATAAGCCAGATCAGAATCCCAATTTGCAGACACGGTGTTTCGGGGTGCTTGCCCCTCGTCAGTGCAAAGTATGGGGGTGTCTGATCTGGCTCATGAGAAAGCTATGTGGGGACCACGGGGGAACACTATTCTCCTTAAGGAGACTTTGCAAGCCAGTCTGGCTGCCAGGTAAGGGGACTTATAGCTGCAATGCCCCTAAAATTCCACGGGGGAACACTATTCTCCTTAAGGAGACTTTGCAAGCCAGTCTGGCTGCCAGGTAAGGGGACTTATAGCTGCAATGCCCCTCTGGGAAATATTCAAATTGTCTCTCCAGTAAAGGAGACAAACTCTAGCACAGCGCCACCTATTGGAAGTAGCGATCCTAAAAGTCACAAGTGGATTTTTGACAATCCTTTGCAATATGACTCAGGATATGACTCATTGTTACTAAGCCATTATACTAGCAAACACTCAGTGTACCTAGTGGCATCCTAAACGTGGCTATTGGACTTTGCTATAGTCCCACTAGTTCAAAGATATTTGCAGCACCTCTGCCTGCATTGCACACTCCAACTCATTATAACTAAGCCATTATACTAGCAAACACTCAGTGTTTCTAGTGGCATCCTAAACGTGGCTATTGGACTTTTGTCTAGTCCCACTAGTGCAAAGATATTTGCAGCACGTCTGCCTGCATTGCACACTCAAACTCATTGTTACTAAGCCATTATACTAGCAAACACTCAGTGTACCTAGTGGCATTCTAAACGTGGCTATTGGACTTTTGTCTAGTCCCATTAGTGCAAAGATATTTGCAGCACCTCTGCCTGCATTGCACACTCAAACTCATTGTTACTAAGCCATTATACTAGCAAACACTCAGTGAACCTAGTGGCATCCTAAACGTGGCTATTGGACTTTTGTCTACTCCCACTAGTGCAAAGATATTTGCAGCACGTCTGCCTGCATTGCACACTCCAACTCATTGTTACTAAGCTATTATACTAGCAAACACTCAGTGTACCTAGTGGCATCCTAAACGTGGCTATTGGACTTTTGTCTAGTCCCACTAGTGCAAAGATATTTGCAGCACGGCTGCCTGCATTGCACACTCAAACTCATTGTTACTAAGCCATTATACTAGCAAACACTCAGTGTACCTAGTGGCATTCTAAACGTGGCTATTGGACTTTTCTCTAGTCCCACTAGTGCAAAGATATTTGCAGCACGTCTGCCTGCATTGCACACTCCAACTCATTATAACTAAGCCATTATACTAGCAAACACTCAGTGTACCTAGTGGCATCCTAAACATGGCTATTGGACTTTGCTATAGTCCCACTAGTGCAAAGATATTTGCAGCACGTCTGCCTGCATTGCACACTCCAACTCATTGTTACTAAGCCATTATACTAGCAAACACTCAGTGTACCTAGTGGCATCCTAAACGTGGCTATTGGACTTTGCTATAGTCCCACTAGTTCAAAGATATTTGCAGCACCTCTGCCTGCATTGCACACTCCAACTTATTATAACTAAGCCATTATACTAGCAAACACTCAGTGTACCTAGTGGCATCCTAAACGTGGCTATTGGACTTTTGTCTAGTCCCACTAGTGCAAAGATATTTGCAGCACGTCTGCCTGCATTGCACACTCAAACTCATTGTTACTAAGCCATTATACTAGCAAACACTCAGTGTACCTAGTGGCATCCTAAACGTGGCTATTGGACTTTTGTCTAGTCCCACTAGTGCAAAGATATTTGCAGCACGTCTGCCTGCATTGCACACTCAAACTCATTGTTACTAAGCCATTATACTAGCAAACACTCAGTGTACCTAGTGGCATTCTAAACGTGGCTATTGGTCTTTTGTCTAGTCCCATTAGTGCAAAGATATTTGCAGCACCTCTGCCTGCATTGCACACTCAAACTCATTGTTACTAAGCCATTATACTAGCAAACACTCAGTGAACCTAGTGGCATCCTAAACGTGGCTATTGGACTTTTGTCTACTCCCACTAGTGCAAAGATATTTGCAGCACGTCTGCCTGCATTGCACACTCCAACTCATTGTTACTAAGCCATTATACTAGCAAACACTAAGTGTACCTAGTGGCATCCTAAACGTGGCTATTGGACTTTTGTCTAGTCCCACTAGTGCAAAGATATTTGCAGCACGTCTGCCTGCATTGCACACTCAAACTCATTGTTACTAAGCCATTATACTAGCAAACACTCAGTGTACCTAGTGGCATTCTAAACGTGGCTATTGGACTTTTCTCTAGTCCCACTAGTGCAAAGATATTTGCAGCACGTCTGCCTGCATTGCACACTCCAACTCATTATAACTAAGCCATTATACTAGCAAACACTCAGTGTACCTAGTGGCATCCTAAACATGGCTATTGGACTTTGCTATAGTCCCACTAGTGCAAAGATATTTGCAGCACGTCTGCCTGCATTGCACACTCCAACTCATTGTTACTAAGCCATTATACTAGCAAACACTCAGTGTACCTAGTGGCATCCTAAACGTGGCTATTGGACTTTGCTATAGTCCCACTAGTTCAAAGATTTTTGCAGCACCTCTGCCTGCATTGCACACTCCAACTCATTATAACTAAGCTATTATACTAGCAAACACTCAGTGTACCTAGTGGCATCCTAAACGTGGCTATTGGACTTTGCTATAGTCCCACTAGTGCAAAGATATTTGCAGCACCTCTGCCTGCATTGCACACTCCAACTCATTATAACTAAGCCATTATACTAGCAAACACTCAGTGTACCTAGTGGCATCCTAAACGTGGCTATTGGACTTTGCTATAGTCCCACTAGTGCAAAGATATTTGCAGCACGTCTGCCTGCATTGCACACTCCAACTCATTGTTACTAAGCCATTATACTAGCAAACACTCAGTGTACCTAGTGGCATCCTAAACGTGGCTATTGGACTTTGCTATAGTCCCACTAGTGCAAAGATATTTGCAGCACCTCTGCCTGCATTGCACACTCCAACTCATTATAACTAAGCCATTATACTAGCAAACACTCAGTGTACCTTGTGGCATCCTAAACGTGGCTATTGGACTTTGCTATAGTCCCACTAGTGCAAAGATATTTGCAGCACCTCTGCCTGCATTGCACACTCAAACTCATTATAACTAAGCCATTATACTAGCAAACACTCAGTGTACCTAGTGGCATCCTAAACGTGGCTATTGGACTTTGCTATAGTCCCACTAGTGCAAAGATATTTGCAGCACGTCTGCCTGCATTGCACACTCAAACTCATTGTTACTAAGCCATTATACTAGCAAACACTCAGTGAACCTAGTGGCATCCTAAACGTGGCTATTGGACTTTTGTCTAGTCCCACTAGTGCAAAGATATTTGCAGCACGTCTGCCTGCATTGCACACTCCAACTCATTGTTACTAAGCCATTATACTAGCAAACACTCAGTGAACCTAGTGGCATCCTAAACGTGGCTATTGGACTTTTGTCGAGTCCCACTAGTGCAAAGATATTTGCAGCACGTCTGCCTGCATTGCACACTCCAACTCATTGTTACTAAGCCATTATACTAGCAAACACTCAGTGTACCTAGTGGCATACAAGAAGTGGCTGTTGTACTCCATTAGTGCCCCAATGGTGCAAATCTATGTGCAGCACCTCTGCATGACACCCTCCTGCTCTGTTTTTAATAAGCTATAATGATAGCAAAAAATACTGCCATTTAGTGGCATCATAGAACTGGCTGTTGTATTCCATTAGTGCCGCACTGGTGCCAAGCTATGTCTAGCACCTCTGCATGACACCCTACGGCTCTGTTTTTAATAAGCTATAATGATAGCAAAAAATACTGCCATTTAGTGGCATCATAGAACTGGCTGTTGTACTCCATTAGTGCCCCACTGGTGCAAATCTATGTGCAGCACCTCTGCATGACACCCTCCTGCTCTGTTTTTAATAAGCTATAATGATAGCAAAAAATACTGCCATTTAGTGGCATCATAGAACTGGCTGTTGTATTCCATTAGTGCCCCACTGGTGCGAAGCTATTTTTAGCACCTCTGCATGACACCCTCCTGCTCTGTTTTTTATAAGCTATAATGATAGCAAAAAATACTGCCATTTAGTGGCATCATAGAACTGGCTGTTGTATTCCATTAGTGCCCCACTGGTGCCAAGCTATTTCTAGCACCTCTGCATGACACCCTCCTGCTCTGTTTTTAATAAGCTATAATGATAGCAAAAAATACTGCCATTTAGTGGCATCATAGAACTGGCTGTTGTATTCCATTAGTGCCCCACTGCTGCCAAGCTATTTCTAGCACCTCTGCATGACACCCTCCTGCTCTGTTTTTAATAAGCTATAATGATAGCAAAAAATACTGCCATTTAGTGGCATCATAGAACTGGCTGTTGTATTCCATTAGTGCCCCACTGGTGCCAAGCTATTTCTAGCACCTCTGCATGACACCCTCCTGCACATTTAGCTATGCTAATTTTATAGCAAACTCAGGGAATTCCTTGCTGCATTTGATCATTAGGAGGGATAGAAAGTGAGGCTTCTTTTACTGTCCTGGTACCCACAGAACACGGCCACTGTACCCATCTGTCCACTTTTGCCACGCTAATTAATTTGCACAAAGAGCTGACTCTTTTTCTGCCTTCCTAAAATTGTCTGGAATACTAAGTTAGTGTTCCTTTGCTGCCAAGCAAGGTACAACACATGTGCATTCTACACTCCTTTCCATTTCTGGAATGCAATTATTAACTGCAGGTAGTCCAGGCAATCTGTGACGAAGGTGCAGGCGTGGATATAATGTAGCCTGCATCCAATGATGGTTCTCTCGATGTCTGACAGCTCAACAATACGTTCTGTTTCCACTTCCAACACAAGTGATGACCTGCCAATCACACTCCCTGTTGCTGGTTAAGGAGTGGAAGTTCAGTGTGAAAAACCATGTGTGACTGCTGTCCCCACAGTCACAGAGGATGAAGAGCATGCAGATGCACTTGATGGGGCAGGCAGTGGTTGCACAGGCACGCTAGGCCGCATTGTAGCACAGTGAAATTCACATTGCGACTTATGCTTCATTTTAAGTCGTGTACAGGGTGGGCTCCCCAGTATGCAGCAAAACCAGGCAAAAGGAAAAGGACTCTAGGCAGTTGGGTTGATAAATGATTGTTTAACTTTACCAAAACAAACAATAAGAACCATGCATACAATTAAAATAATTGAACAATCTATTCTGTTGCCTACTACCTGCTAATCCCTCTGTGTAGCAGTAATTGTGTGTTTGTGCGTGTGTGTGTGTGTGTGTGTGTGCGAACACGACTTACCAGTGGCGCATCACAAGAGCTTACAAGTTATCTACCTAAACAGACAAAACACATGAACCCCCCTGAATACCCTTGTTAGCTGAAGCCTCACAGATAATGCAGATGATAACAGTGTGAATGCAAACCACACAGCTCTGCAACACAGTCATGGAAATCTTGAAAAGCAACAGTCAATGCAAACATGTGTTGCTGTCCCTCTATGATTTAAACTGTACGTGACAATTTGACAGTGCAGAGGCAGCAAGTCTTATTATCTATATAGTCGGCCTACCCAGAACAGATATGTGTTTTGCTAATAAAACAAAGTGTTGCGTGCCCGCATTATTGTCTGGGCACAGCCTACCGTACCCGGGTACTGTGATGTCCAGTTGCCAGAAATACAGACTTTACGCTCCTCTCATGGTAAAAAGTATAGACAGCACCATAAGAATGTTGTTCTGTGGCACAGGATGCTGCTCACTGACATTACAGTGCTCATCATCAAAGTACAACACAACTCCCCTCACAATTGAACGAAGTGTTTCCGCGGTGGCTCCTTGCTGTAACACACACCTTTAGCTTTTCCTTCTGTTCATAGACAGCATCTCCAAGTCCACACCCGAAGAGCAATTTTATATTGCTATAGTGACCAAAGGCAGATCCAAAAAAACAGCAGCCCCTTGTGTGTAGTCTGCAACAATGCATGCAATGAACGGCAAATAAGCATATTGCGTTGACAGTTGCTAAAGCTGAGCAATACACCTTCACGCTGTCAATTCATATCCATGTGATACTTCAATTAGGAAGTACTCAAAAGTGTGAGTTTTTGCCTTCTACTTACAGATTGTTGACAAATCTTACAGATTACATGACTTTGCTGATCCTTTGCGATGTCCAAAAATTCACAGGCTAGGAAAGGCTTACAGCCCATGCGACCTGCATAGCCAACACGACATCCGCTCAGAGTCAAAGTTGTGGTCCAGGATTCAGTTGTTGACGTGCTTCCAGTACTTTGTCTCTGGCCAGGAAGACGCAACGTAACCTCGTCGTCAGTAGCATCCTCCTCCACCTCCTCTGCTGACCTCATCGACTGGCTGACTTTGGTTTGACAGTAAGTGTTGTCTCCAACCTCATCAATAACCCTGTGTGTTTTCATTCCCCTCGTCCTGAGTCCTCCGAGACAACCTCTTCCTGCCCTGACCGAATAGTAAAGTTGTCCTTCCAATCAGGTATCTGTGCTCCTCATCATGTTCCCCATTGTCTCCACCAGGAGGATTTAATTTTTGGAAATGAGGGTGTAGATTAGGCACAGCACCTTCTTCATCGGGGCCTGGATCCCAGTCACAAAGCTTCAGGCTATCTGCGCAGATCATTTCCCCTGTCTCATGGAACTCGCTACCTCAACACATTAGATTATATGCTACACACGCAAGCTTCAAACTGAATCTGAAAACTCATCTGTTCAGAAATGACTATAACTAGAGATGAGCGAACCGGTCCCGGTTCGGCTCGAGGTCGGCTCGCCGAACGGGGGTCCCGTTCGAGTTCGGTTCGTCGAACGTTCGACGAACCGAACTCGAACGTATAGGCTATAATGGGAGGCAATCACAAACACATAAAAATGCATTATAAATGTACACAAACAGTTAATAAACATTGCCATAACACTTACCGGTCCTCGCGATCCCTTCTGCACTCTGTCTCCTGCCGCTATTCCATCCGATGATCGCTGAATCCTCCCGGTGACCTGCACTGCCAGCAGAGATGCAGGACCTATCGTGACGTCAAAATAGCCATGTGACCAGTCACGTGGCTATTATCTTATTGGCTACAGACTGGTCACATGACTATGACACGTCATGTAGGACCTGCGAGTGCATCTCTCCGGTACACGGTGCACATATGTGTATCGCCGTGTACCGGCGACATGCTCTAGCACACGGTCGACTCCCCGTTCCGTTAGGGACCGGCTGACACAGCCGGTCATTAACGGAGATCACCGTTGCCATAGCAACGCAGTTAGCGGTGACGTCACCGCAAACCGCGGCTCCGAGAGCACCGTTGCTATGGTAACGCGTCTGTCAGCGTTACCGCTGACAGCCAGCACTGATCACTCACGGAGTGAAGGCTGCACGCTGCTTCCCGATTGTAGTGAGGATTGTACTGAGGATGAGGTTCCCCAGCCCATGATGGGCTGGTGAACCTCATCCTCACTACAATCATCACTACTACTACACTAGAAAGAAAGAAGACAGAAGAGCAGGATCGTGGAGGGCTGACAGGGGGTAATAAAGATGGAGTCTCTAATGTGTCTGTGTATTTATTTCTATTAAAGTATTTTTTCTCTGTGTGGTGTTTTTTTTAACCCCTTATTGGAGATTCTTAATGGCCGGGTCAAACGTGCCTGACATTAAGAATCTCTGGCTTAATATTGGCTAGTAAAACAAAGCCAGTATTAACTCATGATTACCCAACAAGCCACCCGGCTCCAGGGCTGTTGGAAGAGTTGGATACAGTGCCAGATGATGGCGCTTCTATGAAAGCGCCATTTTCTGGGACGGCTGCGGACTGAAATCCGCAGCAGAGGCGCCCAGAAACCTCGGGCTAACCTGTGCTGCGGATTCCAATCCCCAGCTGCCTAGTTGTACCCGGCTGGACACAAAAATGGGGCGAAGCCCACGTCATTTGTTTTTTAATTATTTCATGAAATAAGTGAAATAATTAAAAAAAACGGGCTTCCCTATATTTTTGGTTCCCAGCCGGGTACAAATAGGCAACTGGGGGTTGGAGGCAGCCCGTGGCTGCCTGCTGTACCTGGCTAGCATACAAAAATATGGCGAAGCCCACGTCATTTTTTTGGTGGGCAAAAAAATTCTGCATACAGTCCTGGATGGAGTATGCTGAGCCTTGTAGTTCTGCAGCTGCTGTCTGCTCTTCTCCATACAGATAGACAGCAGCTGCAGAACTACAAGGCTCAGCATACTCCATCCAGGACTGTATGCAGAAGTTTTTTGCCCCCTGAAAAAATTATGTGGGCTTCGCCATATTTTTGTATGCTAGCCACGTACAGCAGGCAGGTACGGCTGCCCCCAACCCCCAGTTGCCTATTTGTACCCGGCTGGGAGCCAAAAATAAAGGGAAGCCCTTTTTTTATTATTTCATGAATTTCATGAAATAATTAGAAAACAAATGACGTAGGCTTCGCCCCATTTTTGTGTCCAGCCAGGTACAACTAGGCAGCTGGGGATTGGAATCCGCAGCACAGGTTGGCCTGAGCTTTCTGGGCCCCACTGCTGCGAATTGCAGTCTGCAGCCGCCTCAGAAAATGGCATTTTCATAGAAGCGCCATCTTCTGGCGCTGTATCCAACTCTTCCAGCACCTGCCTGCTATACCTGGCTAGCATACAAAAATATGGCGAAGCTCACGTCCTTTTTTTGTAGTTTTTTGGCAAAAAAAATAAAAAATGCTTCCCTGGATTTTCCATTGCCAGTGAAGGTAACACCAAGCAGTGGGGGTTAGCAGCCAGTAGCTGCTTGGATTACCCTTAGCTAGCAATACAAAAAATGCAGCGGGAGCCCATATATATTTTTTTTAATTATTTATTTAAATAACTAAAAATAAAATGGGCTTCCCTGTATTTTGATTGCTGGACATCACAGTGCTGTAAAAATAAATCTTTAAAAAAATGACGTAGCGCTCCGCGGTATTTTTGATTCTCAGCGCAGATAAAGCAGACAGCTATGGGTTGCCACCCCCATCTGCCTGCCGTTACCTTGGTTGGCAATCAAAATACAGGGAAGCCCATTCATTTTTTCTATTTAAAAAATAGTTAAAAAAAAAAATGATGTTGGGTCCCCCCATTTTTGATAGCCAGCTAGGGTAAAGCAGACGGCTGTAGCCTGAAAACCACAGCTGGCAGCTTTACCGTGGTTGGGGATCCAATGTGGAGGTCCCCTCAGGCTCTTTTTTATAATTATTGTATAAATATTAATAATTACACAATAAAAGTAGGGTCCCCCCCAAATTGGATCACCAGCCAAGGTAAAGCGGACAGCTGTGGTCTGGTATTCTCAGGGTGGGAAGGTCCATAGTTATTGGGCCTTCACAGCCTAAAAATAGCAGGCCGCAGGCACCCCAGACGTGGCGCATCCACTAGATGCGCCAATCCTGGCGCTTCACCCCAGCTCATCCCGTGCCCTGGTGCAGTGGCAAACGAGGTAATAAATCGGGTTGATACTAGCTGTAAAGTAACCTGAGATCAAGACCAGCAGTTTGTGATGTCATGGCGTCTATTAGATACTCAACATCATAAACTGTCAGTACTAACAAAAAAAAAATCGACAAAAGAAATTTATTTGAAAAAACAGTCCCCAAAACATTTCCTCTTTCACCAATTTATTGTAAGAAAAAAAATAAAGGGGTCCCACGACGACTCTGGACCGTCTAGAATATGGGGGGGAGACACTCAGGGAACATATCCCCCATTTTCTAGGAGTGCGGACCCTTCATGTGAGGAGTGTGGGTGCAATGAATCTGCACTCACTCTTCTCGGGTCCACAGCAGCAGAGTCCATGTCGTAATGGTTGCTACCAAAGCTGCAATGCCCTGCTCATGAGGTAAGGGCATGCCTAATCAGGAGAACTACTGTAGAGGAAGCTCTGCTCACTGGTATATAGGTGCTCAGAGGTAATAATAGATAAAATTAGTGAGTAACCTCGGCACTCTAAATCTCCCAGACTAAGTCAGTAAGTCACAACGGATAGTAATGCAAAATCACTCTTTATTGGTCCGTATTAAGAAAAAAAAAATTTTCATAAGCATATATGTTTTTGTCCAAAACAAGTTACAAATGACGTTTCGGCCTGAGCCTTCGTCAGATTGGACTTATCTGCATGTAATCATGAAAAATGACAATAATCAGTATCACATAAGAGTGAGAGAACAATAACATAAACTCGAACAATGTAGAGGTACAATTGGGATGCAGCAAAAAAAATTGCAACACAGCAAGAAATGAAACACATGATACAAATGTCATAATACAGTACAAGGACAATATAGTAATGACAAATATGGGGTCAGAGTAGACTTAGACAGCTCTGGTACAAAAGAGATGTCAATCATAAAGTAACATGTTCAGTAGGTGTAGAGCTACAGTGTGCATGGCAGAGCTAATGGGTAGACCGACCATAGAAAAAGAATGGAGAAAAGTGGAGAAAAAGTGGAGAAAAAATGGAGAAAAAAATGGAGAAAAAGTGGAGAAAAAGTGGAGAAAAAGTGGAGAAAAAGTGGAGAATAAGTGGAGAAAAAGTGGAGAAAAAAATGTAGAAAAAGTGGAGAAAAAATGGAGAAAAAGTGGAGCAAAAGTGGAGAAAAAGTGGAGAAAAAAATGGAGAAAAAGTGGAGAAAAAGTGGAGAAAATGTGGAGAAAAAGTGGAGAAAAAAAATGTAGAAAAAGTGGAGAAAAAATGTAGAAAAAGTGGAGAAAAAATGGAGAAAAAGTGGAGCAAAAGTGGAGAAAAAGTGGAGAAAAAGTGGAGAAAAAAATGTAGAAAAAGTGGAGAAAAAATGTAGAAAAAGTGGAGAAAAAATGGAGAAAAAGTGGAGCAAAAGTGGAGAAAAAGTGGAGAAAAAAATGGAGAAAAAGTGGAGAAAAAGTGGAGAAAAAGTGGAGAAAAAAATGGAGAAAAAGTGGAGAAAAAGTGGAGAAAAAGTGGAGAAAAAATGTAGAAAAAGTGGAGAAAAAATGGAGAAAAAGTGGAGCAAAAGTGGAGCAAAAGTGGAGAAAAAAATGGAGAAAAAGTGGAGAAAAAAATGGAGAAAAAGTGGAGAAAAAGTGGAGAAAAAGTGGAGAAAAAAAAATGGAGAAAAAGTGGAGAAAAAGTGGAGAAAAAGTGGAGAAAAAAATGTAGAAAAAGTGGAGAAAAAATGGAGAAAAAGTGGAGCAAAAGTGGAGAAAAAGTGGAGAAAAAAATGGAGAAAAAGTGGAGAAAAAGTGGAGAATAAGTGGAGAATAAGTAGAGAAAAAGTGGAGAAAAAGTGGAGAAAATGTGGAGAAAAAAATGTAGAAAAAGTGGAGAAAAAATGTAGAAAAAGTGGAGAAAAAATGGAGAAAAAGTGGAGAAAAAGTGGAGAAAAAGTGGAGAAAAAGTGGAGAAAAAAAATGGAGAAAAAGTGGAGAAAAAGTGGAGAAAAAAATTGAAAAAAAGTGGAGAAAAAGTGGAGAAAAAGTGGAGAAAAAGTGGAGAAAAAAATGGAGAAAAAGTGGAGAAAAAAATGGAAAAAAAGTGGAGAAAAAGTGGAGAAAAAGTGGAGAAAAAAAATGGAGAAAAAGTGGAGAATAAGTGGAGAAAAAGTGGAGAAAAAGTGGAGAAAAAGTGGAGAAAAAGTGGAGAAAACGTGGAGAAAAAGTGGAGAAAAAGTGGAGAAAAAAAATGGATAAAAAGTGGAGAAAAAGTGGAGAAAAAGTGGATAAAAAAATGGAGAAAAAGTGGAGAAAAAAAATGGAAAAAAAGTGGAGAAAAAGTGGAGAAAAAGTGGAGAAAAAAAATGTAGAAAAAGTGGAGAAAAAATGTAGAAAAAGTGGAGAAAAAATGGAGAAAAAGTGGAGCACCCTTTGGTGCCTTTCATGTGGCACTAAGGGGTGCTTAGCTTTGTATTTAGCCAAAAAAATGAAAAAAAAAATGACGTAGGGTTCCCCCTAGTTTTGTAGCCAGCTAGGGTAAAGCAGACGGCTGCAGCCTGCAGACCACAGCTGGCAACCTCACCTTGGCTGGTAATCCAAAACTGAGGGCACCCCACGCTGTTATTTTAAATTAAATAAATAATTTAAAAAAAAAACACGTAGGGGTCCCCCAAAATTGGATCACCAGCCAAGGTAAAGCAGACAGCTGGGGCCTGATATTCTCAGACTAGGGAGGTCCATGGTTATTGGACTCTCCCCAGCCTAAAAATAGCAGGCCGCAGCCGCCCCAGAAGTGGCGCAACCATTAGATGCGCCAATCCTGGTGCTTCGCCCCAGCTCATCCCGCGCCCTGGTGCGGTGGCAAACGGGGTAATATATGGGGTTAATACCAGATGTGTAATGTCACCTGGCATCAAGCCCTGGGGTTGGTGAGGTCAGGCGTCTATCAGATACCCGACATCACCAACCCAGTCAGTAATAAAAAAAAATAGACGACAAACACATTTTTATTTGAAAAAACACTACCCAAAACATTCCCTCTTTAACCAATTTATTAGAATGAAAAACAAATCCAGGTCTGGTGTAATCCAAGGGGTTGCCATGACGATCCACACTGTCCCAGTCAATGAAGAGCAGGATGTTCCCCATTGGCTGGGAGAGCAGTGCAGTGACCTGAGCTAACATCAATGGGTCAGCCCAGGTCACTGCAGGGGATGACAAGTGCTGCTGTCAGCGAGGTACATTACCTGCGCTGATCTCCAGCACACTGACAGCCCCTGTCACTGAGTTCAATGACCGGCGCCTTCACACCAAGCATCGCGAGAGGTCCGTGACGTCACCGCCAGTCAGTCTCGGGTCGGAAGCGAGAGGTGATGTGACAAGCGGCGGCTATGGAGGACAGTGACAGCGCTGAGGTCGGGATGGCGGGACTTCATCACCGCAGGTAAGCCGAGCGGGGGGGGGGAAGTGTGTGTGTGTGAGTGTGTGTGTGTGTGTGTGTGTATGTATGTGTACATGCCGCGGGCAGGAGGGGGCGGAGCGAGCTGAGCGGGGAAGTGTGGGCTTCCTGCACGTAACTAAGATAAACATCGGGTTACTAACCAAAGCGCTTTGCTTGGATACCCGATGTTTATCTTGGTTACCAGCTTCTGGCAGGCTGCCAGCGATGGTTCCTGCACACTGTAGCTGTAAAAAGCCCTGCTTTTTGCTGCTAGAACCGTTCTCGAACGTATCTAGAACTATCGAGCTTTTGCAAAAAGCTCGAGTTCTAGTTCGATCTCGAACAGCCCCCAAAATCACTCGAGCTTAGAACTGGAGAACCTCGAACCGCGAACCGCGCTCAACTCTAACTATAACCTTCAATGACACCACCACCATACGTACTTGACGCTCAACCTAAACAACTCCTACTGTCTCCTCCCAAAAATCCTTTAGAATGTAATCCCGCAAGGGCAGGGCCCTCTTCCCTCTGTACCAGTCTGTCTATAGTTACTTGTATATGTATTCTGTATGTAACCCCCTTCTCATGTACAGCACCATGGAATCAATGGTGCTCTATAAATCAATAATAATAAAAATAATAATAACTTCCTTGTCTGTACTCATTGCAGCTTTGGAGCAGACCTCCGATTCCCAGGCTATAGTGCGACTGAACAGCTATGCAAACTCAACCATCTCTGTCACCCCATACTCAGCAGGGCTGGTGGAAACTTGAGAGCTGTTAGGAAGCAAGTGCGATTGGATTGACATCACAGAGGAATGGAGTATTTGGGATCTTGAAATTGGGGTGGAGGAGAGGCCACTTTATGGAGCAATTCAGATCCATTGAAGCAGCTGCTGATTTGGCCTCATCTACATTTGTTAGCGATGGTCGTGTCCATGAAAAAAGGGATCATATCAGATTATCCATGGGAAGAAGTACACCTGTTCTTTTTGATGTTATTTGTTGTTACAAAACGGTGACGCCTTAAACGCAAGCAGCCTGCTGCGGTTTCAGTTGCGCCCAGGCATCAGCTGCCATTTAGGCCTGTGCCTCGGGTTGTCCATCTGGCTGCTTTCTCCTCCACGTCTAAGTGTGGAGAGGCAGCTAGTGCGCATCGCATGCGTGTGCCGATTTACCCCAGCCGCAGCCTAACTCCAGTGTTTCGCCTAGTGAGTATGCTCAGCCTGACTGTGCCATTCCTGAGGCTAAGTCTTCATTTCGGGCTACAGCGCATGCTCCCACACTTAGTGCGAAAAGCCTCTTTGCACAGGTACTTGAACTCCGTACCGGGTCTAAGTCCTGTGTTGTGCATAGACACCATGCTAAAGCTGATAGTCTTTTTTCAGAGACTGTATTTCATGCAACTGACCATGGTCAGGCACTTACTGCATCAGAAACTAGGTCCGGTAATGAACTCTTTGGCCCTGCCCCTGATGTGGGGGGCCCATTTAGACCACAGGGCATCAGGTGTCCTGACGATGTGGCCAGGCCACTCCCAAATGGCTTGCAGAGGCCCACCCCTATGACTTGTCACCTCATTATTGATGGTCAGACGATGACTGGTGAGGTGTTTGGGTCATGACAGCCATGAGGTCATCATTGAAGTTGCGGTTCCAAATAGGACGCTAGTTATGCCACTCATGACGTATCACTCTGCTTTTGTCTCCAGGAGGTGCATTGTGGTCCACCCTGGTTTGTGGCGGACCCAGGTTATAAAAGGGGCTGGAGACAACAAGGAGGTGCGCAGTCTTCTATTATGCTCCGAAAGAGCACACCTCCATGTGTTGAACCCATTGCGGCTTTAGGCCAGAGGTAGGCAGGGATAGGGCGTCGATGCAGGCCGCCACCACAGTTGGTAACGCAGAACGGTTAAGACCAGCTCCTGTCCTACAAGTCCTGCTTGTGCAGCCCAGTGGCATTAACAGGCCTGCTGCTGCTGATGCGCCTGCTGTTCACAGGTGTGGCCCCAATGCACACGGTCAGCGTTCTGAATGGCCCCTGTGATGTTAACAGGGAGTTCCTGGGCTGGGTGGGTGTGTGGACCCTGTTACGCTAACAGGGCTCCCAGTCTCAAGATCCGAGTGGCGTCTAACTTGGTTCAGGCTACTATTAGTTTTATAGCCACACAGCTCTGTATCCTCCACCGAGCCTTCCAGTTGCCAACCTCTCCTTTTCCATCTGGGAGCACGGTGGACACTGACTGCTGATGGGGATATATACCTTTCTCTTTCTTTTCTTATTAATTTTTGTTATATAGCGGTAACATAGTATATACCACCTTATCCAAATCTGCCAGTCCCACCGTAACAGATGGTGTTTCTTCATCAAATGTTACTTTTGCTTAACCACCAAACCCACGGACCAAAACTTTTTTCCCCTTTCCAACACACCTGTTCCCCTTTTCACCCGCATCTGTCCTTTTTCAACTCATTTTGTATATGACCAAAAGTGCAACTCTGCAGGGACACCGTACTCAATGGCATCTCAGCACAACAGCCAGCCCTCGGTCCCTCAGATGTGGACAAGTAAAAGACCATTTCTTCCTATCCATGACAAACCGTTGAGATTCACTCTGTGCAGCACTGGTGTTTAGTGGAAAAGCAGATCGAAGATTGCGTAACACCTTCTGAAGATACTCCTGTACACGTGCGTCCCTTTATATGGCAGGAATTATTTCGCCAAATTTTGTCTTGTACCGGGGATCTAACAGTGTGGCAACCCAGTAGTTAGCATTACTTCGAATTCCTACAATCCGAGGGTCATGTTGTAGGTAGTGCAGCAAGAAGACGCTCATGTGTCTTGTGCATCCAGGAGGACCAAGTCCTTGGTGTGTTGGTGGCAGAGAGGTGAGAATCGTGCCTCCTTCCTCTGCCCTCCCCCCCCAACCTCGCACAACCGAAATGTGAGCAAGCTCTCACTCATCTGCTGAGTCTTCCATGCCCATCGCAAGTTCGTCCTCCATTTCTTCATGGCTCCTGCACCTTCCTCAACAATTTTTGCTGATACTATGCGCCCTTGTTAATCCCTATCCCCCACCATAACTGCTGCCTAGGTGCCGCTTACCGTATGGACCTTGTAGATCTTATTATCCCTTCTGCATATGACTCCTCCTGTACTTCCTCACCTTCCTCTTGGACCAATACCTAACTCCGAATAATGCTTACAGTGTGCTCCATCATGTAGATGACCAGAATTGTCACGCTGAGAATGGCATTGCCAGTGCTAAACATCTTCGTCGACATTTGGAAACTGTGTAGAAGGGTGCATAGGTCCTTGATCTGACACCACTCCTGCAGCGTGATCTGCACCACCTCTGGATCAAGTTAGCCCAGGGTATACGTCATACCGTATTTCAGCAGGGCTCTGCGGTGCTGCCACACACGCTGCAACATGTGCAGATTCCAATTCCTGCGTGTCGGAACATCGCATTTCCGGCGTTTAACCGCCAGACCCTAAGACTTCCGGAGCGATGACAGTTGTTGAGCTGCTGGGTGCGAAGGATGAAAGTGAGCACACAGCAGCATGCCCACTGCACAAGGCCATGTAGGCCGGGATGGTATTTTAAAAATTGTTGGACAACCAGGTTCAACACGTGAGCCATACAAGGCACGTGTGTCACATTGCCCTGAAGAAGGGTCGCAGACTGGTTTGCATCATTGTCGCACCCGACCTTCCCTGACTGCTGGTTGACTGTAGACAACCATTGATGAAACTCGGTCTTACTCTCCAGAGCTAACCGTCCACAATTCCTCAGCGGTGTCTCACATTTCCCCTACATTTCAAAGTAAACATTTGACCGCCTGATGGCCTTGAGCTCTGCTGCCAGCATAGTAAGGAGGTGTGTGGGATTCCTTGGGCGCAGTTACAAGGAAGGGTGGCCTGACCACACAGGGTTTGGGCCGAGGTGGAGGACCCACACGAGGTTGAGGAGGCAGAAGCAGTGGAGGAACTTGTACATACAGAGGAAGGATTGACACGCAAGTCATGGGGACGGCAAGACTTGTACAGCAAACCCTTCTCCATCTCTCACCATAGTTACCCAGTGCCCAGTCAGCAACATGTAACTCCCCTGTCCATGCTTACTGGTCCAAGTATCTGTGTTGAAATGCACCCTGTCACACACAGAGTTTCTCAAGGAATTGGTGAGGTTGTGTGCGACCTACTGTGGTAGCGCGGGCACGCCTTTCTTGGAGAAGGAGTGACGACTGGCCATCGGCTCTTGGGGCACTGCAATGGGCATAAGGTCTCGAAAATCCTCGGTCTCAAAAGGGTGTAAAGGCAGCCTTTCTGTTGCCAACAAGTTGCAGATGATGAAACTCAACCTCTTAGGCATGTCATGCCCTTCGAAAATCATGTAACACACAGCGAGGGGACTCCAACCACAGTCACCCTCGTTGCCACTAATTGGGCCACACACACCCCACTTGACTGGCATCAGTTGATCCCCCTTTTCAAAATGAAAGAGATGCTTTGCATGAAGCACTCTCAAAAATACGCATGCCTTTCACCTCCCCTGGCTGACCCAGGGGAAGAAAAGTCCTCTAAGAGCCATGACTTGTTCATCTTGGTTCTTTTAGAAACACAGCGAGGGGACTCCAACCACAGTCTCCCTCTTTGCCACTAATTGGGCCACACACACCCCACTTGACTGGCATCAGTTGACCCCCCCCTTTGAAAAAGAAAAAGATGCTTTGCATGAAGCACTCTCAAAAATACGTGTGCCTTTCCCGTCCCCTGGCTGACCCAGGGGAAGAAAAGTCCTCTGAGAGCCATGAGTTGTTCATCTTGGTTCTTTTCGGAAGCACAGCGAGGGGACTCCAACCACAGTCTCCCTCGTTGCCACTAATTGGGCCACACACACCCCACTTGACTGGCATCAGTTGACCCCCCCTTTTGAAAAAGAAAAAGATGCTTGGCATGAAGCACTCTCAAAAATACGCGTGCCTTTCCCGTCCCCTGGATGACCCAGGGGAAGAAAAGTCCTCTGAGAGCCATGACTTGTTCATCTTGGTTCTTTTCGGAAACACAGCGAGGGGACTCCAACCACAGTCTCCCTCGTTGCCACTAATTGGGCCACACACACCCCACTTGACTGGCATCAGTTGACCCCCCTTTTGAAAAAGAAAAAGATGCTTTGCATGAAGCACTCTCAAAAATACGCGTGCCTTTCCTGTCCCCTGGCTGACCCAGGGGAAGAAAAGTCCTCTGAGAGCCATGACTTGTTCATCTTGGTTCTTTTCGGAAACACAGCGAGGGGACTCCAACCACAGTCTCCCTCGTTGCCACTAATTGGGCCACACACACCCCACTTGACTGGCATCAGTTGACCCCCCTTTTGAAAAAGAAAAAGATGCTTTGCATGAAGCACTCTCAAAAATACGCGTGCCTTTCCCGTCCCCTGGCTGACCCAGGGGAAGAAAAGTCCTCTGAGAGCCATGACTTGTTCATCTTGATTCTTTTCGGAAACACAGCGAGGGGACTCCAACCACAGTCTCCCTCGTTGCCACTAATTGGGCCACACACACCCCACTTGACTGGCATCAGTTGACCCCCCTTTTGAAAAAGAAAAAGATGCTTTGCATGAAGCACTCTCAAAAATACGCGTGCCTTTCCCGTCCCCTGGCTGACCCAGGGGAAGAAAAGTCCTCTGAGAGCCATGACTTGTTCATCTTGATTCTTTTCGGAAACACAGCGAGGGGACTCCAACCACAGTCTCCCTCGTTGCCACTAATTGGGCCACACACACCCCACTTGACTGGCATCAGTTGACCCCCCTTTTGAAAAAGAAAAAGATGCTTTGCATGAAGCACTCTCAAAAATACGCGTGCCTTTCCTGTCCCCTGGCTGACCCAGGGGAAGAAAAGTCCTCTGAGAGCCATGACTTGTTCATCTTGGTTCTTTTCGGAAACACAGCGAGGGGACTCCAACCACAGTCTCCCTCGTTGCCACTAATTGGGCCACACACACCCCACTTGACTGGCATCAGTTGACCCCCCTTTTGAAAAAGAAAAAGATGCTTTGCATGAAGCACTCTCAAAAATACGCGTGCTTTTCCCGTCCCCTGGCTGACCCAGGGGAAGAAAAGTCCTCTGAGAGCCATGACTTGTTCATCTTGGTTCTTTTCGGAAACACAGCGAGGGGACTCCAACCACAGTCTCCCTCGTTGCCACTAATTGGGCCACACACACCCCACTTGACTGGCATCAGTTGACCCCCCTTTTGAAAAAGAAAAAGATGCTTTACAGGAAGCACTCTCAAAAATACGCGTGCCTTTCCCGTCCCCTGGCTGACCCAGGGGAAGAAAAGTCCTCTGAGAGCCATGACTTGTTCATCTTGGTTCTTTTCGGAAACACAGCGAGGGGACTCCAACCACAGTCTCCCTCGTTGCCACTAATTGGGCCACACACACCCCACTTGACTGGCATCAGTTGACCCCCCTTTTGAAAAAGAAAAAGATGCTTTGCATGAAGCACTCTCAAAAATACGCGTGCCTTTCCCGTCCCCTGGCTGACCCAGGGGAAGAAAAGTCCTCTGAGAGCCATGACTTGTTCATCTTGGTTCTTTTAGAAACACAGCGAGGAGACTCCAACCACAGTCTCTCTCGTTGCCACTAATTGGGCCACACACACCCCACTTGACTGGCATCAGTTGACCCCCCTTTTGAAAAAGAAAAAGATGCTTGGCATGTAGCACTCTCAAAAATACGCGTGCCTTTCCCGTCCCCTGGATGACCCAGGGGAAGAAAAGTCCTCTGAGAGCCATGACTTGTTCATCTTGGTTCTTTTGTTCTTTTAGAAACACAGCGAGGGGACTACAACCACAGTCTCTCTCGTTGCCACTAATTGGGCCACACACACCCCACTTGACAGGCATCAGTTGACCCCCATTTTGAAAAAGAAAAAGATGCTTTGCATGAAGCACTCTCAAAAATACGCGTGCCTTTCGCCTCCCCTGGCTGACCCAGGGGAAGAAAAGTCCTCTGAGAGCCATGTCCACATTGTCAGTGGACAGACACGTGTGCTTATCTGCCAGCAGACCCCTAGCAGCACTGAAGACAGGTTCAGAGAGAACGCTGGCTGCAGGACACGACAAGATCCCCAAGGCGTATGTGGCGAGCTCAGGCAATTTATCCAGATTGGAAGCCTAAAATGAGCAGGGCTCAAGTTTCACAATAATGGCATCGATGTTTCCTTGCATATACTCATATATCTGTGTGTCCTCCTCTTTTTCCTTGTCCAGCTCTTTTGTTTTCGCATGAGTATATGTCCTTGTCACTTTCCCATGTGTTTGTGTTGTGTTGTGAGTTGTTTGTCACCTTTTGGACACCTTTGAGGGTGTTTTCTAGGTGTTTTTATGTGTTTGTGAATGCCTGCCATTGTTTCCTATGCGGTTCGAGTTCGGTTCGTCGAACGTTCGACGAACCGAACTCGAACAGGACCTCCGTTCGGCGAACCGACCTCGAGCCGAACCGGGACCGATTCGCTCATCTCTACTTATTAGGAGAAGAAGAGGTGAGCGCTAACAACATTCTTGTCTCATGCCAACTGTTAAGCATCCTGAAACGATTCATGTGTGGGGTTGCTTCTCAGCCAAGGGAATCGGCTCACTCACAGTCTTGCCTAAAAACACAGCCATGAATAAAGAATGGTACCAGAATGTCCTCCAAGAGCAACTTATCCCAACTGTCCAAGAGCAGTTTGGCTCCCAACAATGCCTTTTCCAGCATGATGGAGCACCTTGCCATAAAGCAAAGGTGATCACTAAATGGCTCATGGAAGAAAACATAGAGATTTTGGGTCCATGGCCTGGAAACTTCCCAGATCTTAATCCCATTGAGAACTTGTGGGCAATCATCAAGAGACGGGTGGACAAACAAAAACCAACAAATTCTGGCAAAATGCAAGCATTGCTTATGCAAGAATGGACAGCTACCGTATCAGTCAGGATTTGGTCCAGAAGTTGATTGAGAGCATGCCACGGAGAATTGCAGAGGTCCTGAAGAAGAAGAGTCAACACTGCAAATATTGACTTGCTGCATTAACTCATTCTAACTGTTAATATAACCTTTTGGTACTCATAATATGATTGCAATTATATTTCTGTATGTGATGTAAATATCAGACAAACACAATTAAAAACCAGAGGGCAACAGATCATGTGAAAATATAATTTTGGTGTCATTCTCAAAACTTTTGGCCATGACTGTACAAGCCATTTATTTTGTTCGATATGGAACAATCTATACCTCAGCAATCCATTTATATATGATATTTGAAAACTTGCTTTGCTAGTGTTAATAAAGCCTTCAGAAATATGAACTGATACCTAAATTTCTTCTGGGAAGCTCAGTATTGCTCAGTATTGTCCTTTGATAGAGGTACCAGGTATATACATGAGGTGAAAATGGTAATCATCAGGTTCCACATATGTAAAGTTATAAATATATATGTCGCGGGCGGAGGGGCCGCGCTCGCTACGCTCGGGTCCGGGGCTGCTGCTGCTCGGGGACTCGAGCAGCGCTCCCCGCCCACGAGTATAAAGGGATGGTTTGTTTGGGGAGATAGTTCGTGACACCACCCACTGGACAGGTTGATGGTGGCTGTCTTTCCCTGCACCATTGTAGAATGTATTGACTCCGATGGTTTCCAACTGGTAGTCCGCTCCCCGGCGTGTATGTACCGAAGGAGCCCCTTTTGCCCACAGGCGCTGGCCCTCGGATCTCTAGCCTATGGCGGTGGCTTTTTATCCTCACTGTGTGGACGGTTGCCTTCTGTCAGGTCTTGGGTGTGAGGGAACCCCTGAGGTCCCAGTCACTATCTGATTTGACCGTTGTCGGCGAAATATAAATTAACATGGGAAAACATATAACATTAAGCATACTTTTAATTCTTCCCTTATGGGAGGCTTTTCTCTTAAACGTTACTAACTGTATAAAACATTTTTATTAATAACGGACGGGTCCATGTTCCTCCGCTCCCCTACCCAAGCAACCTACACCTTGATGCTGCCCCCTTTACCCCAGTCCTGGTCCAGGTCACCCGAGCGGGAACGGGTACGATGTCTCACACCCGGTTGTCATTTTCAGGGGACCCCACGTCCAGGGTGACCCCTGACCCCCGGTGGATGGTCACCGGTCCTGGTGGTGACCGGACCCCAGCCTGCTTTGCTGCGGGTCCTTCCTCCAATCTGCCTCTCCGGAGGCAACAACGGAATACAGCCCACAAATTATTTACAAGGCTACAAGTTCGTGGTTGCCCTGCAAGTTCTCGGCCTTGTCTCTGAAAGGGGGTTAGTGGGAACACATAAAGTCCCAACGGGGACAGGCGCTTCAACAGCTCAGCGCTGCCATAAAGTAACTGTAGGTCCCAACGGGGACTTTAACATGGTAGCCGGGAACCGCTACCTTTCAACACTCTTCTCTTTAAAAAAAGGAATATGCAGGCCATATTATATATCAATCATCTTTATTAACAACATAAATTATAAAAATTATAAAAACACATAACAATTTAATGGTACAGCCCAGGAGGGACGGATGGAATAATGTGGACACCGGGCACTTGTTATACTGTCATCAATGGAATCCATAAAACTGGATGGTATGAAATGTTGTTCTATTTATACATTCATAAGTAACTGCAACCTTTACCAGTAGTAAATATCAATTGGTATATAGCATTATCAAAGGTATGGTTTGCAGTGCAATAAAGAATGAATACAACATAACATTACCAAGGAGTCCAAAACGTAAGATTGCCACGGCCTCCAACAGCCACACTGACGCGCGTTTCGCACCTGAAAGTGCTTCGTCCAGGAGTGATCTGTACTGGAACCGCTAACCTCTTTATAGGCAGGAAATCCCTCATAGATGTAGAGCCGGTGTGTAATTTGGTGACGAAATATCCAAATTAGATCATGTGACGCTCTGGTTACCATCACAACAGTTGAAACATACTTGCTCATTTGTTAAAAAGTCCGTAACGTCATTTCCGGGTAAAGAAACATGTGACACTGGTAGTTATGGTAGCATGCGTATACAAGCGGTTACATTCATTAAGAATCCGTAACATCATTTCCGGGTAAGAGCATGTGACACTCGTAGTTATAGCAACCTGCATATACAAACAATTACATTCATACAAGGTCCGTAACGTCATTTCCGGATAAAAAACATGTGACATTAGTAGTTATAGCAACGTGCATATACAGGCAGTTACATTCATAGAGGGACCGTAACGTCATTTCCGGGTGTATCTCATTAATGTTAGCACTCCGGTAACCATAGAAATATGTAAATAAACAAGTTCATAACGTCATCTCTAGATTTAAATGTAACCTACTCCGATAACTATGGTGACACATACAGGTGAAAGTGAATCTATGATTATAGATGCTAACCAGCATCCGTCCGAAGTCATTCGGGCAGATGGTGGGAGCATAACAAAGTGTATACGTGAAAAAAGTATATATGTATGTATATGCATATACAAACGATTACATTCATACCAAGTCCGTAACGTCATTTCCGGATAAAAAACATGTGACACTAGTAGTTATAGCAACGTGCATATACAAGTGGTTACATTCATGGAAGTACCGTAACGTTATTTCCGGGTGCATCTCATTAATATTAGCACTCTGGTAACCATAGAAATATGTAAATGAACAAGTTCGTAACGTCATCTCTAGATTTAAGTGTAACCTACTCCGGTAACTATGGTAACATATACAGATGAGCAATTCTATTCATAAAGGATCCGTAACATCGGTTCCGAAAGCGTCATGTTGATATTAACACTCCGGTAACCGTAAAGATATATGTAGATGACTAATTCATTCATAAAGAAGATAGCAACGTCATTTTATATTAATTTTATGACTATAGTTGCATGTGTAACCAAATAATCTAAATCATGAAAAATCCATAACGTCACTTCCAGAGGTGTTATATCCATCAACTCTAAAATATCAAAAGGACATATTGGGTATAAATTTTAACATATTGTTCACAGAGACATTATACCCGTAAATGCTTTATCAATACTATATCACCATTAAAAAGTGAATCTATGATTATAGATGCCAACCAGCATCCGTCCGAAATCATTCGGGCAGATGGTGGGAGCATAATAAAGTGCATGCGTGAAAAGAATATATATATATATATATATATATACATACATTATATTATGTTCTAACCATAAAGAAAAACTATAATTATGATAATAAGTGCAGTTAAATATTGACCAATGATCCATTATAATAAAACAAACCAATATCCATGCATAGAAATAGGAAAGAAGAAAAGGAAAAAACCCCCCCTGTGATATATAAGTGACAAAAGGTGACAAAGGTGACAAGAAGGAAGAATTGTTTAGAAAAAGAGAATAAATACAAGATTAAAATATTATTATAATTCTCAAATAAATTATATAATAATAATAATAAAGCACTGGTAATACAAATACTTCAGAATGGTACATGGTTAATCACTCTGTAAATATCTGATATATAGTGGGAACCAATATATATACACAATCTTCAAAATTATTAGATTCCATTAACGACAAGTGCCCAATGTGAACCACACAAAATTCCCACCATAATCCAATTAGTACATCAACAGTCAATATATAGTCCCAATAAATAGTAATAATATAATATGGTATCAAAAAAACACTCCCAATTCCATCATGTATCAAGATTAATATAGAAAGATACATAAATACACAAAGAACCGGCAAGGTCAACATGGAAGAAAAACATGGAGAGAAGGAAATTCCAGCCCTAAAAGGAAAGATAAAACCATACATCATAACCACATATTAAATTTTAAAATAAATATATTTTAATATTAAAACCAATTAAAACAGAATAAAAAGCCCATAAAAACCGCACTGAAAAATAATATTTATATAGGAAGAAAGGGAACAAAGCTGTTGTGATCATTCAAACCGTTTGGTGTGAGGGTATTCAATTTATAGATCCACATTGTTTCTCTCTGAGCCAGAAGTCTCTTCCAATTGCCACCTCGCATACCAATCAAGATCCTGTCTATACCTTTGGCTTGAAATAGAGTACTATCACATTCATGTTTTAATTTGAAGTGACGTGGAATGGTTTTTAATTTATTAGGATCCTCTTCTTGCTTGGCATTTTCAATATCTAGCACGTGTTCACGGATTCGACGTCTCAATTCTCGAGACGTCATTCCCACATATGCTAATCCACAAGGACAGGTTGCTTGATAGATAACTGCTTTGGTTGTACAATTAATACTATGAGTGATTTGATATGTCCTCTCATGATTTGAGTCCTCAAAAGTCTGGCTATTGGTAATATTGGCACATGCTACACATTTGCCACATGTAGTGCAGCCCCATTTTGGGCCTTTTGCACCGAATATAGGTTTTTGTGACTTAATTTCATAGTGACTCCGTACTAATGTATCTCGAAGATTCCTAGATTTTCTATATGTGACTGATGGATGTTGGTGTATATGCCCTGCAATAGTTTTATCTAGCTGAAGAATCGACCAGTGTCTTTCCAGGATTCTTTTAAATTCATCACTCCGAGAGTTATAGTCCAGTATGCAACGTACCTTAGTATCCTTCTGTTCAGTTTTCGTCCTATATTGCAGCAGATCTGTCCTGTTTCTTACACTTGCGTTCCTGTATGCCTCACAAATGGTTTTCTTGTTGTATCCCCGATCCCTAAAACGAGAACACAGATCCTCAGCTTGTTTTTCATATAGATGATCATTGGAACATATTCTTCTAGCTCTTAAGAACTGTCCCTTAGGGATATTTCTAATAAGATGTTTCGGATGTTGGGATGTGGCATGCAGGACTGCATTAGCTGATGTGCTTTTTCTATATAGGTCAGTCTGGATGAAGCCACATTCATCAGTTTGTATAAGGATATCCAGAAATTCAATCTTTTTCTGACTATATTTGTATGTCAGCCGGATATTGATGTTATTTTTATTCAATTCCTGAATAAAGGCTTCCAAATCCTCCACCGACCCCTGCCATATCATCAGCACATCATCTATGTACCTACACCAGAATAATACCTTTTCGCTCAGTCTGGTGGTCTCCGTTTGGAAAATACGTCTCTCCCACAGCCCCAGAAACAAATTAGCATATGAGGGCGCACAAGCCGCCCCCATTGCTGTGCCCTGGAGCTGTAGGAAGAACATTCCCTTAAAGAGGAAGAAGTTATGGCTCAATAGAAAGCCCAATGCTTTAATGAGAAATTTACAAAGGTGGGTATCCAGTCTACTCGATTTCAGAAAAAATTCTGTGGCTGCAATTCCATCTTCGTGCCTGATGGATGTATATAGTGACTCAACGTCACATGTTACGAGCCACATATCATCCTCTATTTGGACCCCATCTAGTTTGCGAAGGGCATCGGTAGTATCTCTAATGTACGAAGGGAGGTTCTCCACCAGGGGTTTAAGATAATAATCAACAAAACCACATAGCGGTTCACAAAAATTATTAATGCCCGATACAATTGGCCTCCCTGGTGGCATAAGTGGGTCCTTATGAATCTTGGGTAGTAAATAAATACTTGCCACAGTTGGTTCTCTGATCCATAAACCATCCCTTTGTTTACTTGATAGAACCCCATCCTCGACAGCTTCATAAAGTAGGGAATCCAATTCCTGTTGGTATTTGGACAGAGGATTAAAGGTTAATTTCTTATAACATACACCATCTTTAAGTTGTTTGAACATCTCTTTCTCATATTGGTTTGTAGGCCAAATAACTACATTTCCTCCTTTGTCTGATGGTTTTATGATTACTTCTTTAAGCTGCATGAGGTCCTTCAGGGCTCGTCGCTCTGATACTCCAAGATTGTCTTTTTTAATAGATTTTGGGATTTTCTCAAGATCACGTGAAACCAGCCTCACAAAAAGCTCGATCTCAGGAAATAAAGAGATAGACGGGAAATTTTTAGATTTCGGAAGTAAATGTTGAGGGAATTTACCTTTATATATATCTTCCGATTCTTCAGCCAATTCTTCTAGCGTTTGTAGTGCTTCCCTCTCTGCAATGGAGGAAAATAATCCCTGTTTGTCCTTATCAGAGAAGAGCTTTTTAAAAATTAACTTTCTTGCAAAAAGCTGAATATCTTTAAAAGCAAGAAAGTGGTTAAAGCTAGAAGAAGGAGAAAAAGACAATCCTCTCTGCAATACAGAAATCTGAACTGGCGTAAGCACAATATTTGATAAGTTAATTACCTTTAGGGAGTTGGTGTTTCCTGTGGATTCTCCAAAGTTAGATTGTTTGCGCTTCTGACCATATTGGTATCGAGTGTTGTCTGCTGGTCTTGTTTGGAATCGTTCTGTATATATTGAGGTGGTACTGGAGGCGACACTAGAAGTGTCACTCAAAGAGACATTAGTAGATTCTGACTGATTTTTGTGATTCCATCTAAACATCCTGTTCTGTTCCTTATCCTGGGTGTCTCGCTGAAACTTCTTAGTCTTGACGGCTGCAATTTGTTTTTCCCACTCATTCGAGCAGTTTTCCATTTCTTTATTAAATAATTCTAATTCTTCCACAGAACACTCATTCTGGAGCTTCTTGTGAATTTCATCAATTTCCAAGCTCAAACTATCTAGGGTTCTTCCATCTAGTTCGATCAGCAATCCCATAAATGTTTTTGAGCAAGTCATACATGCTGTTTCCCATTTTTTTCTAAAATCATCATCACTGATCGTAAAAGAAGGAAATAGTTGAACCCGAAGTCCTCGTGGTACTAGTTCCTGACTTATATAGTTCTCCAGAGACACCTTGTTCCACCATAGCCTTGTACGGCGGTTCAATAATTTTTTAAAATTCTTTTTCAGTGCGGATTTCTGGACTGATTCCTGTTCCTGGGCATTACCATTAGAAAACACATTTTTAATCTTAGTAGACCATGATAATTCTCTACTTCTGTAATCCATTGATACTTGTGGAATTTCTGCAATTTAACCAGAAATAAATTATCAATTACACCAATAACCACAATAACCATATGAGGCCTCTATTGCATGATTTCAAATAGCCACCAAAAAAAGGAATATGCAGGCCATATTATATATCAATCATCTTTATTAACAACATAAATTATAAAAATTATAAAAACACATAACAATTTAATGGTACAGCCCAGGAGGGACGGATGGAATAATGTGGACACCGGGCACTTGTTATACTGTCATCAATGGAATCCATAAAACTGGATGGTATGAAATGTTGTTCTATTTATACATTCATAAGTAACTGCAACCTTTACCAGTAGTAAATATCAATTGGTATATAGCATTATCAAAGGTATGGTTTGCAGTGCAATAAAGAATGAATACAACATAACATTACCAAGGAGTCCAAAACGTAAGATTGCCACGGCCTCCAACAGCCACACTGACGCGCGTTTCGCACCTGAAAGTGCTTCGTCCAGGAGTGATCTGTACTGGAACCGCTAACCTCTTTATAGGCAGGAAATCCCTCATAGATGTAGAGCCGGTGTGTAATTTGGTGACGAAATATCCAAATTAGATCATGTGACGCTCTGGTTACCATCACAACAGTTGAAACATACTTGCTCATTTGTTAAAAAGTCCGTAACGTCATTTCCGGGTAAAGAAACATGTGACACTGGTAGTTATGGTAGCATGCGTATACAAGCGGTTACATTCATTAAGAATCCGTAACATCATTTCCGGGTAAGAGCATGTGACACTCGTAGTTATAGCAACCTGCATATACAAACAATTACATTCATACAAGGTCCGTAACGTCATTTCCGGATAAAAAACATGTGACATTAGTAGTTATAGCAACGTGCATATACAGGCAGTTACATTCATAGAGGGACCGTAACGTCATTTCCGGGTGTATCTCATTAATGTTAGCACTCCGGTAACCATAGAAATATGTAAATAAACAAGTTCATAACGTCATCTCTAGATTTAAATGTAACCTACTCCGATAACTATGGTGACACATACAGGTGAAAGTGAATCTATGATTATAGATGCTAACCAGCATCCGTCCGAAGTCATTCGGGCAGATGGTGGGAGCATAACAAAGTGTATACGTGAAAAAAGTATATATGTATGTATATGCATATACAAACGATTACATTCATACCAAGTCCGTAACGTCATTTCCGGATAAAAAACATGTGACACTAGTAGTTATAGCAACGTGCATATACAAGTGGTTACATTCATGGAAGTACCGTAACGTTATTTCCGGGTGCATCTCATTAATATTAGCACTCTGGTAACCATAGAAATATGTAAATGAACAAGTTCGTAACGTCATCTCTAGATTTAAGTGTAACCTACTCCGGTAACTATGGTAACATATACAGATGAGCAATTCTATTCATAAAGGATCCGTAACATCGGTTCCGAAAGCGTCATGTTGATATTAACACTCCGGTAACCGTAAAGATATATGTAGATGACTAATTCATTCATAAAGAAGATAGCAACGTCATTTTATATTAATTTTATGACTATAGTTGCATGTGTAACCAAATAATCTAAATCATGAAAAATCCATAACGTCACTTCCAGAGGTGTTATATCCATCAACTCTAAAATATCAAAAGGACATATTGGGTATAAATTTTAACATATTGTTCACAGAGACATTATACCCGTAAATGCTTTATCAATACTATATCACCATTAAAAAGTGAATCTATGATTATAGATGCCAACCAGCATCCGTCCGAAATCATTCGGGCAGATGGTGGGAGCATAATAAAGTGCATGCGTGAAAAGAATATATATATATATATATATATATACATACATTATATTATGTTCTAACCATAAAGAAAAACTATAATTATGATTATGATTATGATAATTATGATAAGAACCTCCCTTCGTACATTAGAGATACTACCGATGCCCTTCGCAAACTAGATGGGGTCCAAATAGAGGATGATATGTGGCTCGTAACATGTGACGTTGAGTCACTATATACATCCATCAGGCACGAAGATGGAATTGCAGCCACAGAATTTTTTCTGAAATCGAGTAGACTGGATACCCACCTTTGTAAATTTCTCATTAAAGCATTGGGCTTTCTATTGAGCCATAACTTCTTCCTCTTTAAGGGAATGTTCTTCCTACAGCTCCAGGGCACAGCAATGGGGGCGGCTTGTGCGCCCTCATATGCTAATTTGTTTCTGGGGCTGTGGGAGAGACGTATTTTCCAAACGGAGACCACCAGACTGAGCGAAAAGGTATTATTCTGGTGTAGGTACATAGATGATGTGCTGATGATATGGCAGGGGTCGGTGGAGGATTTGGAAGCCTTTATTCAGGAATTGAATAAAAATAACATCAATATCCGGCTGACATACAAATATAGTCAGAAAAAGATTGAATTTCTGGATATCCTTATACAAACTGATGAATGTGGCTTCATCCAGACTGACCTATATAGAAAAAGCACATCAGCTAATGCAGTCCTGCATGCCACATCCCAACATCCGAAACATCTTATTAGAAATATCCCTAAGGGACAGTTCTTAAGAGCTAGAAGAATATGTTCCAATGATCATCTATATGAAAAACAAGCTGAGGATCTGTGTTCTCGTTTTAGGGATCGGGGATACAACAAGAAAACCATTTGTGAGGCATACAGGAACGCAAGTATAAGAAACAGGACAGATCTGCTGCAATATAGGACGAAAACTGAACAGAAGGATACTAAGGTACGTTGCATACTGGACTATAACTCTCGGAGTGATGAATTTAAAAGAATCCTGGAAAGACACTGGTCGATTCTTCAGCTAGATAAAACTATTGCAGGGCATATACACCAACATCCATCAGTCACATATAGAAAATCTAGGAATCTTCGAGATACATTAGTACGGAGTCACTATGAAATTAAGTCACAAAAACCTATATTCGGTGCAAAAGGCCCAAAATGGGGCTGCACTACATGTGGCAAATGTGTAGCATGTGCCAATATTACCAATAGCCAGACTTTTGAGGACTCAAATCATGAGAGGACATATCAAATCACTCATAGTATTAATTGTACAACCAAAGCAGTTATCTATCAAGCAACCTGTCCTTGTGGATTAGCATATGTGGGAATGACGTCTCGAGAATTGAGACGTCGAATCCGTGAACACGTGCTAGATATTGAAAATGCCAAGCAAGAAGAGGATCCTAATAAATTAAAAACCATTCCACGTCACTTCAAATTAAAACATGAATGTGATAGTACTCTATTTCAAGCCAAAGGTATAGACAGGATCTTGATTGGTATGCGAGGTGGCAATTGGAAGAGACTTCTGGCTCAGAGAGAAACAATGTGGATCTATAAATTGAATACCCTCACACCAAACGGTTTGAATGATCACAACAGCTTTGTTCCCTTTCTTCCTATATAAATATTATTTTTCAGTGCGGTTTTTATGGGCTTTTTATTCTGTTTTAATTGGTTTTAATATTAAAATATATTTATTTTAAAATTTAATATGTGGTTATGATGTATGGTTTTATCTTTCCTTTTAGGGCTGGAATTTCCTTCTCTCCATGTTTTTCTTCCATGTTGACCTTGCCGGTTCTTTGTGTATTTATGTATCTTTCTATATTAATCTTGATACATGATGGAATTGGGAGTGTTTTTTTGATACCATATTATATTATTACTATTTATTGGGACTATATATTGACTGTTGATGTACTAATTGGATTATGGTGGGAATTTTGTGTGGTTCACATTGGGCACTTGTCGTTAATGGAATCTAATAATTTTGAAGATTGTGTATATATATTGGTTCCCACTATATATCAGATATTTACAGAGTGATTAACCATGTACCATTCTGAAGTATTTGTATTACCAGTGCTTTATTATTATTATTATATAAATTTATTTGAGAATTATAATAATATTTTAATCTTGTATTATTCTCTTTTTCTAAACAATTCTTCCTTCTTGTCACCTTTGTCACCTTTTGTCACTTATATATCACAGGGGGGGTTTTTTCCTTTTCTTCTTTCCTATTTCTATGCATGGATATTGGTTTGTTTTATTATAATGGATCATTGGTCAATATTTAACTGCACTTATTATCATAATTATAGTTTTTCTTTATGGTTAGAACATAATATAATGTATGTATATATATATATATATATATATTCTTTTCACGCATGCACTTTATTATGCTCCCACCATCTGCCCGAATGATTTCGGACGGATGCTGGTTGGCATCTATAATCATAGATTCACTTTTTAATGGTGATATAGTATTGATAAAGCATTTACGGGTATAATGTCTCTGTGAACAATATGTTAAAATTTATACCCAATATGTCCTTTTGATATTTTAGAGTTGATGGATATAACACCTCTGGAAGTGACGTTATGGATTTTTCATGATTTAGATTATTTGGTTACACATGCAACTATAGTCATAAAATTAATATAAAATGACGTTGCTATCTTCTTTATGAATGAATTAGTCATCTACATATATCTTTACGGTTACCGGAGTGTTAATATCAACATGACGCTTTCGGAACCGATGTTACGGATCCTTTATGAATAGAATTGCTCATCTGTATATGTTACCATAGTTACCGGAGTAGGTTACACTTAAATCTAGAGATGACGTTACGAACTTGTTCATTTACATATTTCTATGGTTACCAGAGTGCTAATATTAATGAGATGCACCCGGAAATAACGTTACGGTACTTCCATGAATGTAACCACTTGTATATGCACGTTGCTATAACTACTAGTGTCACATGTTTTTTATCCGGAAATGACGTTACGGACTTGGTATGAATGTAATCGTTTGTATATGCATATACATACATATATACTTTTTTCACGTATACACTTTGTTATGCTCCCACCATCTGCCCGAATGACTTCGGACGGATGCTGGTTAGCATCTATAATCATAGATTCACTTTCACCTGTATGTGTCACCATAGTTATCGGAGTAGGTTACATTTAAATCTAGAGATGACGTTATGAACTTGTTTATTTACATATTTCTATGGTTACCGGAGTGCTAACATTAATGAGATACACCCGGAAATGACGTTACGGTCCCTCTATGAATGTAACTGCCTGTATATGCACGTTGCTATAACTACTAATGTCACATGTTTTTTATCCGGAAATGACGTTACGGACCTTGTATGAATGTAATTGTTTGTATATGCAGGTTGCTATAACTACGAGTGTCACATGCTCTTACCCGGAAATGATGTTACGGATTCTTAATGAATGTAACCGCTTGTATACGCATGCTACCATAACTACCAGTGTCACATGTTTCTTTACCCGGAAATGACGTTACGGACTTTTTAACAAATGAGCAAGTATGTTTCAACTGTTGTGATGGTAACCAGAGCGTCACATGATCTAATTTGGATATTTCGTCACCAAATTACACACCGGCTCTACATCTATGAGGGATTTCCTGCCTATAAAGAGGTTAGCGGTTCCAGTACAGATCACTCCTGGACGAAGCACTTTCAGGTGCGAAACGCGCGTCAGTGTGGCTGTTGGAGGCCGTGGCAATCTTACGTTTTGGACTCCTTGGTAATGTTATGTTGTATTCATTCTTTATTGCACTGCAAACCATACCTTTGATAATGCTATATACCAATTGATATTTACTACTGGTAAAGGTTGCAGTTACTTATGAATGTATAAATAGAACAACATTTCATACCATCCAGTTTTATGGATTCCATTGATGACAGTATAACAAGTGCCCGGTGTCCACATTATTCCATCCGTCCCTCCTGGGCTGTACCATTAAATTGTTATGTGTTTTTATAATTTTTATAATTTATGTTGTTAATAAAGATGATTGATATATAATATGGCCTGCATATTCCTTTTTTTGGTGGCTATTTGAAATCATGCAATAGAGGCCTCATATGGTTATTGTGGTTATTGGTGTAAAACACTCTTCTCTTTAAACAGCGATTTCGTGGCGCAGCTGCCGTAGCTGCCGCTCCCAGCATGGCGCAACTTCAACCTGCTCCGGGTCAACTTGTGTGGGGGACGGGCCCAGATGGAATCCCTCCGTGCCGGCTACGACCGGCACCTTCGATAACGAGGGACCCCGCTGTGATGTGGTCTGTTCTGCCGCTTGGCAGCTACATCCCCGCCGTGCCTCAGCCAAGGCCGGGTGTCTTGGGAGCGGGCATCGGTACTTGCAGTGCTGGCTTTGGGTCGAAGATCGCCTCCGTTGCGGCTGGGCGGACTGCCGGGGCCATCGTCATCTCCGTCGCAGCCGGGATGGAAGCCGGGACGGGTGCCAGGGCGGTGACAAAGGTAGGGCCCGGGGGCCTCAGGTCTGGGCCCTCTCCCTCAGATGCTGCGGGCTCCGCTACCGGTGACAGGGGTAATCGGGGCGGTGGACGCAGGCATGGGCAGTGAGGGAGGTGGCGTGGTGGATGGCAGCAGGCCGGGCCCCTCAGCCGCAGTGGCCGTTCCCTCAGGGACATAGGGGCGTGGGTCGCTTACCCTCTCCTCGGAGACCACCTCCACTTTTACATGCCCGCATGGTTGCAACCAGGCCCTTTATCTCCGACATCCACTCCGCCATCATGGAGTGGACTGAAGCCTGTAGCTCCTGGCACATCTTCCTGCTGGGTCCAGGAACGGGTTTCTGCAGAGTCCTGGCGTCCCTGCACTCTGCGGCGCTAGTTTCATGCCGCCATTCTTCACCCACTCCACCTTGGTTCTTTCTAGCACTTCCTCCTCCTGGGGGCGGGGCTTCACTTTCACACCCTCCCTGCTCGGGGAAGACGGCTCGAGCGGGAAATCTTTGCGCCCAAGATGGCAGAACTTCAAATTTTTCGGCTGGACGCCGCCGGCGGAGACTGCAAGGCGCACTTCTACCGGTAGGTAGATTGGTTCTGATCCTGTTCGTGACGCCAGGTTGTCGCGGGTGAAGGGGCCGCGCTCGCTACGCTCGGGTCCGGGGCTGCTGCTGCTCGGTGGCTCGAGCGGTGGGCCGGACCCGGGAACTCGAGTAGCGCTCCTCGCCCACGAGTGAAGAGGCATGGTTTGTTTGGGGAGATAGTTCGTGACGCCACCCATGGGTCGTGGTGATAATGGGCACCACCGCTGCTGGTGACGGGGATCCTGGGAGCGATGGCAGGGAGCAGCTAGGATGTTGGTTCCCCCTCCGTGGGTAGTGGTTGGTGATCCCGGGGCCCGGTGGTGGTATAAGGAGGCAGGGTAGCTGGGGTGAAGGCTTGCGGAGGCAGCGCGGCGCGGTGCCGGATGGCACTGTTGTATTCACTCAGGCACAGATTCACAGAGTCTCTGGTAAACCAAACGGCTGGATGGACGGGTCCCGCAGCCGGCTGCAGTGTCTTTGCTCTCCCCAGACAGGTTGATGGTGGCTGTCTTTCCCTGCATCGTTGTAGAATGTATTGACTCCGATGGTTTCCCACTGGTAGTCCGCTCCCCGGTGTGTATGTACCGAAGGAGCCCCTTTTGCCCGCAGGCGCTGGCCCTTGGATCTCTAGCCTATGGCGGTGGCTTTTTATCCTCACTGTGTGGATGGTTGCCTTCTGTCAGGTCTTGGGTGTGAGGGAACCCCTGAGGTCCCGGTCACTATCTGATTTGACCGTTGTCGGCGGCTCCTAGCCTGGTCGGGGTTTGATGGCCCTGCCTTTGTGCTTGGTTCAGATCTGCTCCCCGCCTCGGTACCGGCGGGCCACCGCCCGTCCCCGGTCCTACGGTTCTGCTGACCTGCCCCAACTCCTGCAGACGGCCACCACCGTCTGCCGACCTTGCTGACAGTGCCTGGGCTCCGACCCAGGCACTAACAGTTTCTCTACTCCACTTCTCCACTCCACTGCACTTGAACTCCAAACTTAACTCAACTGACTCTCAACTTCACTGCTTCACTCAACTGTCTGCTTTTTCCCGCCTCCAGGCCTGTGAACTCCTCAGTGGGTGGGGCCAACTGCCTGGCTCCGCCCCACCTGGTGTGGACATAAGACCCTGGAGGAGGCAACAAGGATTTTGTTTGACTGTTGTTGACTATCCAGGGGAGGGGGTGTGTGTGATGTTGTGTTTGTGACTACCTGGCTAGTCCAGGGCGTCACATATAGACGTGGCCACCCAGCCATATTGTCCAGGCTGCGAAATTCTCCTATAGTAAAAACTGAAATCCTAACCATGGACTGCAGAGTACAGCAAAAGGACCTTCTAAATAAAGCAATTAAAACTAAGGAGCTCATTTATGCCTTTCGGCCTGATAGAATCCAGAAGGAAAATCCATCTGGATTCCCATTGTATAACCTGTTTGTCCCAATCCCCGCATCTTATAGGTTTAGGGATGCCTTTTATTACTTGGAATGATATTTTCTTAGTATTGCACCCATGTTTATGTGACACCCGTGAATCTACCAGGGTGTCACAGGGAACTGCACTTCTGTCTCTTCTGGTGCAGAGCTCAACCCCCCCATGGTTCTGGGATCCTAACCGTTGGTATTGCTCCATCAGCATTCAAATCCTAACCACACCTCACACCACACCCTGTCAGGCACACCAGTGGGTGGTCTAGCTGGAAAAGGGCCACCCGCCTAGGGGTCAGATAGACTGGTGGGAGGGACATAGTCAGTTGAGTAGTAACCCTCAGAGATTGAGGAGCGGAGGGAGTTGTAGCTCCCTGGGAGACTTTGGTTAGGTCGCAGACAGTGGTCTGGAACTGGAGAAGTCAGAGACTCGGTCGCAGGGTATTGGAGAAGGGTGCCCAGACTTAATTTTGGAGAAAGGTCGGCACCGGAAAATCTAGTAACCAGATTGGTACCGAGCACGGCGGGGTACTGGACTCTAGATCAGGGAGCAGCTTCACACAACCTGATAATTAACCTGTGGAGGATAGTCTCGTCATGAACTTTCCCCAAGAGTTCAGAGATCGAAGGCACCAACACAACGAGGGGGATAGGGCTTTCCAGCTTATGCGGCCCACTAAAATCCCATGTGTCAGCCATCGAGAGCACAGCTCCTCTAACTAACCGTAGGGAGCGGGACCCCGAAAGCTTCAGGCTGAGGGAATACTCAGAAACGTCTAAATATAGTGCATGGAGGCAGGTCCAGAACCGTCAGCAATACAAACGGGGACAGATTCCTGGACGAGCTCCCCTGAGTGGCAGCGGCACCTAGAGACTTAGTTTACCCCTGTGTCAGAGTCTACTTAATGGTCGCACCAGCATCCACACGGCCTGAGTAAGTACGCTGCTCTCCCCTGAATCTCCCCGCCTGGCCTGCACCACACTCCCTAAACCTCCATCATCCAGAGTCCCGAGGCCTATCCTTCCCATGGCGGGAACATCATCTGGCTGCCCCACTCCATCTCCCCTGTGTACTCCCATCGGCAGCGGCGGTACTCCCCTTACCGCAAACCACGGGTGGCGTCACAAACACTAAACCCCATGTAAATAGTTCCCCTTTTTATTTTTGAGTGGCCGTAAGCACACCGGGTCTGGAGACCCTCGAGCCACAGCAACCCCAAATCAGAGCAGTCCAACTACTGCAGGGGCGGTACATTTATTTATAAATTTATAACATGGCGAGCTAATGGGGTATCCTGCTTGTGTACAATATTCCCCAGGGGTTCACTAATCCGGACTCTTAATTGTCTCTTGGTTTTACCTACATAACTCATGGGCAGCTGCATGTACATACATACACCACCCCCTCTGTCCTGCAATTAGCAAACCTACATATATTAAATGATGTACCAGTTTCAAAATTAACACACGTCTTAGATTGATTGATATGTGAGTAGAAAGAACATGAGCCATATCTAAACGTGCCACATGGCTTTCGATCCAGCCATGTTCCTGCTGGTTTGGGATGACAAAGTGACTATGTACAACACTTTCATGGATGGATTTGTCCCTTCTGTATGTTATACTGGGATGCGGCAAGATGGAATCACAGATGTCAGGGTCAGCTCTTAAAACACCCCAATAACAAGGATACTCATAATATATTCATTATGGTCGTCATATGTACCAACAAGACGGCTGATGGTCGCAAATTCTTTTTTGGAATGTGATACCAATAGTTCAGCCCTATTTCTACTCAATGCCTCTTTATATGCTGGTTCAATAATATCCGTAGGGTACCCTCACGTCTTAAATCTACATTTCAGATCCTGAGCCTGATAATGAAAATCAGAGAGAAATGAACAGGCGGAGGAACTGGCCCTTGGGAATCCCTTTCCTCAAGGGCAGTGGATGGAAACTCTCCCACCTCAGGAGGCTATTAGTTGATGTTGGCTTCCAAAAAAATCGTGGTTGAAAGGGTACCATCCTGATTCTTCCGGATATGGATTTCTAGGAAAGCCAAGCTTTCATAATCAAACTCAAAGGTGAAGGATAAGCCTAAAACATTATTATTCAAAGTACCCACAAAATTCTGGAATGATGCAATGTCACTGGACCACAGGATGAGGATATCGTCAATATAGTGCCCCTAAAAAACAATGTGAGGGGTCCAGATGACATCCTTGTCCTGAAAAACCATCTTATCCTCCCACCAACCCAGTAACAGATTAGGACATGAGGGAGTACAAGGGCTCCCCATAGCAGTGCCCCTGAGTTGGTGGTAGAATTTATTATTGAAAATAAAGTAATTATGGCACAACACAAGCTCAAGTAATTCCATGATGAACCAATTATGTCTTTGAAGGTGAATACCCCTTGTAAAAGTAAAATGTATTCTATCTATTGACGCCAAGATGGTGTTTGGTCCAATTTGGATGCCTTCTAATTTAGAGAGAAGATCTGTTGTGTCCCTTATGTAGGAAAGTAAGATGGTCACAAATGGCCTAAAAATTGTATCAAGGTATTGACTGGCATTCTGACACAATGCATCAACTCCGGAGACGATAGCACAACCTTTAAGGGGGCTCAGGCCCTTATGCACTTTAGGTATAGAGTAGAAGGTTGCTGCAACAGGATGTTTAGGAAGCATGAACTGGAATTCACTTTTTGAAATCAATGAGTCTGATAATGCCTTATTCAAGATGTCAAAAAGATACCCAGTGTGCTCTTCAGTAGGATCGGAGGCTAGAATTTCATATGTAGAGCCATTGGACAGGATGGCTTTGCACATTTGTGGGTATTTAGTAGCATCCATTATTACAACATTGCCTCCCTTGTCCGATGGCTTAATTATGATCCTCTGATTGTTTTCAAGACTCAAGAGTGCCTCCCTTTCAGTTGTTAATAGATTAGATTTATTAGACACTAATTTGTGTTTTATCGCCCTTATTGCTTTTGTAACCAATTTACCAAAGATGTCTATGCTGCTACAGTCTTTCTGCTCTTTGCTTTCAAGTCCGTAAATGGACCATCACCGATGTTACGGTCTCCCTCCTCTGCCATTTCTGATAGCAGCCTAATAAGGTGACTTATCCTTACTCTGACTTATACGGACCATCACCCACTGTCACCCCTATTGCTTAATGTCCAAAACTTACCCTTATGTAGAATTTGCACACCATTATTAATTTTGCCTGGGATGTTTGCTTGAGTTTTTATCTATATAATGAAGATGTATTGTTTTTAGAGATTTTCTTTGTTTTTTGTGTTATTATAACTTTTGTAATATCTAATAAACATTGCTTTTTTTAGATACTGAAGGTGCCATTGTAATGTGTTTTTGAAGGAAATATACTGGATATGGTCCGGAATTAAAGCCTGTTCTACATTTCATAGCTGCACTCTAAATTCCCTGGCTTCAAAGATGAAATCGTGTAGCATCTTAGTATAAGTTAAGTAATGCATTTACTATTTTTATATGAACTGTCAAATGACTTTTTTTTTTAAAATAGAGGATACTACATAATATATTCTAGAAATAAATGTTTGTTTTTCAGGTAGAAAAAAAATGAAAAGATTCATAGATGTTAGGCCTAATTTGATAAAGTGCTTTGCGGTGTGAAATTATCATCAATTATGCAGGTGACATATACATTTGGTGCTGGGTTCTTTTCCAGGTCATAGCAGTCATCATTTTAGAACTTCATTTTTGATTGCCTTCTGCAAAGGGTATCTGCAGAATACATGACAGTGTGCAGGCACATTTTCTGAATGATTGCTGTACAGTGCTGTAAATGGAACTTTATGGAAGCTCCTGCTGAGAGGGAATGAAGAGCTGCTGAAAACATCTTTTCTGGCTATACAACATATTTCTTGCTGCATCCAAATAAACTGACGTGTATGACCCCATACTGCACGTCTCCAGGGGAATACATTGTTTTACATAGAGTATTGTAAAATAGCCATGAAAACAACACTTTGTATTGTTTTATTTGTTCATTGTCATTACCTTTTAGGACAATTACTAACTAGCATTAACACAATGCTTAAAAACAAATCCATGTTTTCTGAGCAGACTAATCCTTGCCCATTTCCATGAGGATTTTAGCTATGTTATTCACGTACTAATCGGCTATTGATATTACAGAATGCTCCTCTGTCTGGTATTTCTGTATAATCTGTGCCCATTAATGCACTAAAAGACCCTGAGTTTTGTAGATAAAGGCTTAATAATAGTACTGAAATAATGGTATTGAAAGGGATATACATGACTATAAAAACTCTACTGAGCAGACACAATACTGCAATTTATGTTCTTAAAATTGTACACCTAAAACTCACTGACAAAACATGTTATTTACATAACAGATACATGCCATAGTTAGGGGACCCCATTCTTCGGGCAAGTGAGTTGTTCAGAGGTGGGTTCATCCAACTATAAGACATTAAAGGGAATCTGTCAGTCCCCAAATGACATTTAAGCTGCCCAAACATTATATAAGGTACCTAGCCCCATATAAATCACACCAGGTAAGCTTACTTTAACATTATAGTTAATTAAAAATCAACGTTTATTTGCAAATAAGGGCGCATTGGTGTACCCTTGCTGTAGTCTATACTTTCGTGCACTGTCACACACTCTTATTGTATAATAAAGCTGGTGCCTTCCATTGATTGACTTGTCTCTGAGGCCCAGAGTGAACGCTGTCTCACCTGTCTGCTTGTGAACTGACACCGGATGATCGGGGCAGTGTCAGTGCAAAAAAGACAGTCAGCTCTCTCTATAAAAGTACCTCACTGCCAGCAGTGGAGACAATGTAATAAGAAAATAAATGATACCAGCATCCAAAATGGAATCAAATCAATGGTGTTTATTTATCCTTACTAAATAGCAGCAAGCCATTTTTGTCCTCCATGTTTGATATGGCTTACTGATATTTAAGAAGATTCAAATAATCATTATTGATTTTATTCCATTTTGGACACTGACACTGTTTCTCTTCCCATAGTGTCAGTGAGGGCGCACTGTGACACGCTCCTGCCTGTCTCTGGCCACTCGGAAGTGTAGTGAGTGGCAACAGCAGATAGGCAGGAACCAGTCGTCAGAGTGCGCCAGCAGCCTGACACTAAGCGCGCCGCCTTGATCACCCAGAGTCAGTGGGCAGGCAGAAGATAAGGCAAAAGAAAAAAAAAGTCTGTTTTCAGCCTACCGTTCTCCATATGTTTTCCATGGTGTTGATAAGGCAAGAATATCCTTGTGAGATGCACGGAGAACATGCTAGTCCATCCAGCGAGTGGTCAAGTTTATCCTTATTCATAGGCATCATGAATAAGGTCAAACCATACGTCTGAAACGCGTAAGGTTACCTGCATTGGACTTATGTGATTTTTTTATTTGTATTTTTTCACCTTTTTTAATATGTGAGAAATAAAGAAAATATATTTTTAATCCAAAAAAAAATTCCTGTTGCTGATGGATTCAAAAGTTTCCTCCTTTTTTCTTGATAGACAGAAGGTGCAGTGCTCACTCTGGGCCTTAGAAACAAGTCTATCAATGTGAGGTACTGGCTTTATTATGCAAAAGAAGGGCGCAACAGTTCACTAAGGGATAGGTCATACCAAAGATGCACCGAAGCACTCTCATTTGAATATCAAATAAAAGCTGATTTTAAATTAACTACAAAGTTAAGCTATATTTACCAACTATATATAGGAAAAACGAAAATTTCAGGCTCGCTGCTAGTACTGGTGCTTGAAGGGAAACAAATTACTGAATATATCTATATATCCCCAGCACACACAATGAAAATAGAGGACAAAAATATGAACGTAAGTGACTTTATTTTGACAGACTGCAAAAAGGTGGTCCTCGACTAGAGCAACACCCCAACGTTTCGGCTTTTACGCCTTTTTCAAGGTAGTTGCGTCATGTGCAAAATCAAGACAGCGTGGGTCACTTAGGATAACCGTATGATAGAAGTGGAAGCAATGATCATCACATTTTGCAGTAGGCAGTCACGGTGGTGAATGGACAGTGAGACAGGTATGGAGGGTGAAAGAGTGCCTGCAGTATGAGCCCAGGGAGCGCAAAATGAGCTGCCACCGTATACACGGCTCATTTTGCGCTCGCTGGGCTCATACTGCAGGCGCTCTTTCACCCTCCATACCTGTCTCACTGTCCATTCACCACCGTGACTGTCTACTGCAAAATGTGATGATCCTTGCTTCCACTTCTATGATACGGTCGTCCTAAGTGACCCACGCTGTCTTGATTTTGCACATTACGCAACTACCTTGAAAAATGCGTAAAAGCCGAAACGTTGGGGTGTTGCTCTAGTCGAGGTCCAACGTTTTGCAGCCTGTCAAAATAAAGTCACTTACATTCATATTTTTGTCCTCTATTTTCATTGTGTGTGCTGGGGATATATATATATATATATATATATATATATATATATATCTAAAAATATATATATATATATGTATATATATATATATATTTACCAACTATGACTTAAAAAAGGGTTACATGCACTATACATATGTTTAAGTAGTTTAGATGCCATTTTGGGGGTGACAGACTCCATTTAATGGCACATCCTTTGTCAGTGCCATAAATGTCTAATGAAAGGTCATATGCTTGTATGACGCCCCTAGACTAGTCAGGTCATCACAGGGTACTGCACGCTCTTTATTTCTTAGTGCAGGACTAAACCCCTCTTGATTCTGGGTTCCTAACCTATAGTACTGCCTCCATCAGCATCCAAAATCCCAATCACACCTTGCACCACACCCTGCTAGACACACCAGTGGGCTGCTGAGCTGGAATAGGGCCGCCCACTTAGTGGTCAGGCAGATTGATGGGAGGTGACAGAGTAGTCAACTCCAGGGGAGCAAAGGGAGAGGAAGTAAGAGAGAGAACAGAGTAGCCCTCGAGCGGTGAGGAGCTAGGGGGAGTGTGTGGCTCCCAGGGAGTAAAAGGTTGGGTTGCAGACGGTAGTCTAGACCCGGAGGAGTGGGAGACCCGGTCACAGGATACTGGAACTGGGTGCCTGGACCTAGTTTTGGAGGACGGTCAGCAGCACAAGTTCAATAGCCGGTCTGGGACCGAAAGTATGGCGGGGTACTGGACCCTAGGTCGGGGAGTAGCTTCAAGCAACCCGGCAATTAACCTGTGGAGGATAGTGATTTTATGGACTGTCCCCACGAAGCTCAGAGATCAGGGGCACTAGAGCAATGAGGGGATAGGGCTTTCCAACCCATGAAGCCCACAGAAATCCCAAGCATGAGCCCTTGAAAGCAAAGCTCCTCTACCAATAGTAGGGAGTGGGGCCCGGACAGCTTTATGCCTATGGGCCAACTGAACACTTCTAAATTTGTGCATGGAGGCAGGCTCCGGACCATCAGGCAGTACTGTAGGGGACAGATACCCGGACGGGCTCCCCCCAAGAGGGCAGCGGCATCCAGAGCCTTGGTTTACCTTGTTGTCAGAGTCTGCTTTTCATCACCGACGCTGTCAGAGTACATGGTCCCCCCCTGCTTGCCACTAGCCCTGCGCTCCCCTGCACCCCACAATCCAGAGTCTTGAGGCCTCCCCTACCCGTGGAGGGAAACCTCATCTGGCTGCCCCACTCCATCTCCCTGGGATACTCCCATCGGCAGCGGTGGTACTCCCCTTACCGCGAAACTTTTATCCCCTGTAAATACCCCCCTTTTTATTTGAAGTGGCCGTAAGCCCCCGGGTCCGGAGACCCTCGAGCCACAGCAGCAGCAACCCCCGGATCCGAGTGGTTCGACCACTGCAGGGGCAGCACACTTGAACTATTAGATATAATGCAAACATATAAAACATAAATGGGGTTATGCACATATGGCTAGGCATACGTGTGAAATATATTTATATGGTAGAATATATCCATTAACGTTAAATATGTATTAGAGGGGTTGTGCCACCATAATATGTGTGTATTTGGGCGGCACGGTGACTCAGTGGTTAGCACTGCAGCCTTGCAGCGCTGGGGTCCTGGGTTCTAGTCCGACCAAGGACAACATCTGCAAGGAGTTTGTATGTTCTCTCCGTGTTTGTGTGGGTTTCCTCCGGTTTCCTCCCTCACTCCAAAAACATACTGATAGGGAACCTAGATTGTGAGCCCCAATGGGGACAGTGTTGCCAATGTATGTAAAGCGCTGTGGAATTAATAGCGCTATATAAGTGAATAAATATTATTTACAGTATTAATGAAAAGATATTAATTTTAACTTTTTTCAATTTACTTCAGTTAAAAATACTTCATGGTTGCAATTTTTTTTGTGTTTGTCACAATAATGTTGCCTATAGCATTGGTAATACTTTTAGCTTTATGACTTTTTACATATAACTGTTACTAGATGGTCGAGCATGCGCAGCCAGTTTTCTGTCACTGTAGGTGTACGCAACTGTAGTGCAGTGAAAATACTGTGATAGTATATACAGAGCCAGCTGTGACAGAGGAGTCTCATTTTACTGTTGAGTTTAGCTACTGTGGCATATTGGTTGCTTTGCTCAGCCATCTGTCTACTGTCACGATAGCTGCACGGAGCAGTAAAATTATATTCCTCCATCCCTCCAAACTCTGTATATACTATCCTTGTTCTTTTTACTTCACTTAAGAAAGCCAGTTTTATACTTTAGCGTCAAATTTCAAATAGAAGTGGACTCCCGCGCTGTCGTAAGAAGATGGTGAGCAGTAATGGTTAAATGTGATTTTATTACGCGTTTCAGAGATCACATCTCCTTCCTCAGATAAATCACACATGTACCTACACATGTGTGATGATATATCTGAGGAAGGAGATTTGAGCTCTGAAACGCGTAATAAAATCACGTTTAACCATTACTGCTGACCATCTTCTTACGACAGCGCGGGAGTCCACTTCTATTTGAAATTTGACGCTAACTCCTCGTGGTGCCTGCTGCAGCCATAACTTACACGCTTTCAATAGCAGTTGTGATTATTTTAACAACTGTATGAGGTGAGCACATCTGATTTAATTTTACAAACATTTGTAACGTTAGTACCCTATCAGCGCCTTTTGTCTTTTCAGTCTTCTTCACAGTTTTATACTTTCACAATCGAACGCAGCTACTGTGACGATTGACTATCCATGCTCAGCCACCTATTAACAGTTACATATAGAAAGCCATACCGCAGGTAGTATTACAAATTCTATAAGCAGTATTCTTATTATAGAACACAAATATACTTATAAACATGCATTATTTTTAACGGAAGTACAATGAAAAAAGGTCAGAAATACAATTTTCTTCAAAAATAAATAAACTTATTGTCACGGCACAACCTTATTAATGTGTTTTCTGATACACTACTGTATAGCACACTATATAAATTACTCACAGTTACCAAAATAACTGCAAGCATGAGTTTAAGGGTGCGCTCACATGAGCATGAAAAACGGACAAGTCCAATGCGAGAAAATCTCGCATTGCACTCTGACCAATATTGGTGAATGAGGGAGAGCAGTTGGTCAGCTTTTCTCACACCAGATTCTGGATGCGAGAAAAGTTGCAACATGCTTTGACTTTCTGCAAGAGCCGTATCACTCACACCCATTCAAGTGAATGGGTGCGAGAGAAACATCGGACTGCACTCGAATGTTATCCCAGTGCAGTGCAATATACGCACAGGCTGACAATGGAGGAGATGGGGAATTAACCCCTTCCTCTCCTCCGCATTGCCCGCCCTCAGCCTCACAAGATCGGGTCACAGGCGCATGACACTCAGCTCAGGCTCGCAGCAGAGTCTGAGTTGGTGGACATTAGCACATCGCATCCGATGCTCTCGCATCGGATGCCATACGCTAGTGTGACTCCAGCTTAACTCTGAATATACCATTGCTACTGATGAGCGAGTAATACCATGCTCGGGTGCTCAGTACTCGTAATAATGTGTGTGTGTTTAAATAACCACAGAAGTCCCCTTCAGCTGATTGTAAGGATGTAAGGCTGTGGATAAAAGTCCTCCTCTCCTGTCAGAAATCAGGCATGGTCTCTGCAATGAATGTTAAAAAATTGATGTATCATCATTTGTAAAGTTGACTGGTGGAGTGATATAAGCCTTTCCCACCATTTGCTGGGATATACCGCTGGCTGGTCCACTAGACTATTTCATATTGTACTTTAGACCCTTAGGGTATTTTATATTTTTCTGAACACCCCCCCCCCCTCACTTTATGTTTCAATATATTTTATATAAATATATAAATATTATATATATATATATATATATATATATATATATATATATATATATATATATATATATATTTATATAAATATAAATATTTTATATTTAATAAAAGTTTAACGAACAATTTTTTAGGAGTATTTTTTCTGTGATTACAAATACACTTTTAATATCTGGCCTGTGACAATAGCCAAGAGCTGCCCCTGGCTAACTCATACCAGAGCTGCTTCAGGTGAATGACAAGTCTCTCACTATCTACACAAAAGGGAGAGGCCTGTAACTCACCTGTGGTGGTTCTGGGAAGAGTTAGCACAGAGTCTTCAAATTTTATGTTCTCTAAAATGCAGAAGGGTTTTAGAACAAAATGTACCTTGCTACAATCCTACCACTAGGCTCTGATGCATGCTGCCTGCTATTTAGTCAACTTGAATCAACTGACAGATTCCCTTTAAAGAGTTTTTCGTACAATATTATGTTTTTGTGGCGCCCCTGAGGCTTCAGTCGCCACCGAGTATTGCAACCAACATTGGGTGTAATGCTAAACCTGGTTAGTGAGGAGGTCAGTCCCGGTTTCACCACATTACACACTCAAATACACACCAGGTTGTCCTGTTCGTCTCCCGCCTCCATAGGGGTCAAGCTGGTCGAGACCTGTTCGTCGGAGACCTGGTAATGTACACTCGGCACAAGGGAGAGCAGGGGACTGGGCTAGGGTAGGGTAATAAAGGGGTCACCGACAGAGAGGCATTTACAGGATGCCCTCAACAGGGGCCCTAGTCCCACTAGCTTAGGACCTGGAAGGGAGGAGGAGCAGCCAGCAGGGGGAGTCAGGAGCCAACACAACAGTTAAGGAGTTCTCCAGCAGGAGAGCAGCGGAGCAGACGTGCCTCACAGGTGCTCTGGTGGGAAGGAGGAGAAAGTTCAGATGGTTGCCATGGGCAGAGTGAACCTGCTCCCCTTGGAACTGACGCCACGCAGGGTAGCAGGACCCTAGGGAAGATCATACTTCATGTTGGTTTTCCAGAATGTGCCTGGATGGGGAAAGTTTCAAGCTTCCCCACAGCGTTCAACACCACAGTGCCATATAGGATCCGGGGCCTCGCTTCAAGCCGGACCCCATATCAGAACAGCAGCACCTGCATATAGGGACAAGAGTACATCTCGTGAAACCCAGGGTCCCCTCTTTGCTTCAAGCCAGGTGATCCACAGACAGGCATTACAAGGAGAAACCCACCGAACACCAAACCGGACTGATCTCTAAAGGAATTCAGGTTTGACAGAGCCCATCATAGTGAGTGACCGGTATTACCTGGGTGAGCGGCATCGTACAAAAGTGAGTAAACAACCTGGGACTGGAGCCATAAACTCTGACTATTTATTACCCGCACTGCCTCTCCGAGCCGCTAATACTACTCCCCTCATCATCCTCCTCGGGGCCCACTCTACCTGTGGAGAGCGATACCATCCATGGCTGCTACTACCATCTGCGCTGGAGGACAACGACAGCAGCGGAGGCCCATTCACCTCACTAGTACCCCTATCATCTCTCCCCTGCCATCTTCTGTACACCTCGAGGCAACAGAGCCGGGCTAGGCCACCCATGACAACAACAGTCGGCAGCCTGGCAACAAGTAGGCTAAACGTGCCTGCCCCGTGGGGCGCTAAATTATCTCCTATCTATTGGGTTAAGGATCAAAGATTTGATGTTCTTTTGCCTGGCTGTCCTGAAGAAGGGAGCTGGGGCTCCTGAAACGCATTGACCTGAGTATGAAATAAAAGTAACATTAATCTTAATACTTTCATCATTGGTCATTGGCGCGGCGTGAAAACCCTTCTCTACTACTATCTGTTAATAGCTAGCACAGATGCTGCCAACTGACTGGCACAAATGCAACATTTGGCTCATTGCATCATTGCCATGAAGCGACGGTTATGGACTCACTGATGTCAGCTGCTGACCTCTGATTGGCCGGCAGCGTGTATTGCAGTTCAGGGAGCCAGCGGGTCTCTGTGCAGCAATATCAGATGAATGTACTTTTGAGGATCTACATCTAGTTGGAATAGTTTCTGGTGTCAGAAAACCCCCCTCCAGCATGGGCACAGTCATGGTCATTACAACCCTGGTTGGCTGTCCTCTGGAAACTTAGAGGCCTGAAAATAAATAAGAAAAATATATATATTTTAGTTTGAATCCCAATGCATTTTTTTTTACTAACAGTAACCAGTAAAATATAATCTGTAAATTTATTGTTTTTTTTATATGGTAAAGGCGTCTTGTAGTATTGTTGAGAAATATTTTATTTACACAGCCAGTTTGCACAAAAAAAGTATTGTAATTCTAATCACTGTTTTGCTATTCCTTTTTCTCCACTATCAGAAATTGACTGTTTCAGACACAAAATATTTTAGACACAAGTTTTACATCTGAATGAGAAGAAAGAATTTCTACCAGCTATCATAATTCAGACACAGAGGTTCTTGTTTGTTCCTATTAGCATACTCTGTTGCATTATAATCTATGCTCCTTCTAAACTGCACATGGAGTTCGAAGAGCAGAAAAAAAGCAGAAATTATTGATCAGATCATGATGTATTTATGACTCAGGCGATTAGTGCTTGTAGAAATAAAATTTCTACTTGTCTTTCTCCCATTTAGTCCAAGATGCGTTTAGGAGATGTCTTAAAGGAATTATCCAGCAATTAAAATGTAATAATAAATTATCCAACTCTTTAACCAACTTCCTAAATTTGTGCTGTCTTGAGGTGCATTTAACTGGCCAAGCAAGGTCGTTAGGCTGGATGTCACGGTGGTGATTTAATAGCCTGGTTAGACTGGCCCACTGCACTTTCATACTCACAAAATAGTCATTAATGTGATTCTTCTTTGAGCATAGAATATCATCATTTTTGGCATCACATCTGGTTTACATAGGATGATGAGCTGCTGAGCTAAAATCATTTCACCCAACAAATGAACATTTTGCAATGTTGATAGGAAAATGATAGTTCCTAGAAATCTTCCTTCCTTATTATAGACTGAATTTAATCCTCACTCAGTAACCCCTGATAACCCCTGATAACAATGCATAGCTATTTTTGCTTCAGAGGTAAAAGCTAAAGTTTTAATATCTAGTCTAGTCCCCATTGACTGTAACTTAATGGTGCTTTACACGCTGCGACATCGCTAGTGATTGCTAGCGATGTCGAGCGCGATAGCACCCTCCCCCGTCATTCGTGCGACATTTGGTGCTCGCTGCCGTAGCGAACATTATCGCTACGGCAGTGTCACACACACATACCTTGTCAGCGACGTTGCTGTGACCGCTGAAAAATCCCTTCCTCAAGGGGGAGGTGCGTTCGGCGTCACAGCGATGTCACTGCGGCGTCACTAAGCGGACGGCCAATAGAAGCGGAGGGACGGAGATGAGTGGGACGTAACATCCTGCCCACCTCCTTCCTTCCGCATTGCCAGTGGACACAGGTAAGGAGATGTTCGTCGTTCTTGCGGTGTCACACATAGCGATGTGTGACACCGCAGGAACGACAAACAACATCCTGGTAGATGTTCCTCATCCTTGTAAATGTTCCCCCATCCCGGCATGTACCTCATCCTGGTAAATGTTCGCAATTCCTGGTAAATGTCCTCCATCATGGTAATTGTCCTCCATCATGGTAAATATACCCCATCCTGGTAAATGTACCCCTTCCTGGTAAATGTACCCCCATGCTGGTAAATGACCAAATGACCCCATCCTGGTAAATGTACCCCATCCTGACATGTTCCCCCATTCTGGTAAATGTCACCCTTCCTGCTAAATGTTCCCCATCCTGGTAAATGTAAACCATCCTGACATGTTCTCCCATCCTGGTAAATGTTCCAGTTCCTGGTAAATGTTCCCCGTCCTGATAAATGTTCCCTTTTCTGATAAATGTTCCCAATCCTGGCATGTTTCCTCATCCTGGCATGTTCATGTACCCCCTTCCTGGCATGTTCCCCCATCCTGGCATGTTCATGTACCCCCTTCCTGGCATGTTTCCCCATCCTAGCATGTTTTCCCATCCTGGCATGATCCCCCCATCCTGGCATGTTCATGTACCCCCATCGTGGCATGTTCATGTACCCCTATGCTGGAATGTTCATGTACCCCCATCCTGGCATGTTCATGTAACCTTATCCTGGCATGTTCATGTCTCCACAACCTGGCAAGTTCATGTTTCCATATCCTGGCATGTCTCCACATCCTGGCATGTCTCCACATCCTGGCACGGTCCCCCCATCCTGGCACGGCCCGACATTGGCATTTTTATGTACCCCCATTTTGGCATGTATCCACATCCTGGCATGTTTTCAAATCCTTGCACGGTCCCCCCATCCTAGCATGTCTCCCCATCCTGGCATGTTTATGTACCCCTATCCTGGCATGTCTCCCCTACCCTGGCATGTTTCCCCATGCTGCCATGTACCCCATGCTGCCATGTTTCCTCCTACTGCCATGTTTCCCCATGCTTTGATGTACTCCCATGCTGCCATGTACCCCGATGCTGCCATGTACCCCCATACTGCCATGTTTCCGTGTCCTGGCACGGTCCCCACCCTTGACACAGCCACACATAGTTTAATAAAAAAAGCAAAAACATACTCACCTTCCAGCACCTGCTCCACCGCTGCGCGCCGCTGAGTTCTCAGTTCTCGCGCTGCCACAAGACGTCATTACGCCGGCGCTGCTTAGTGACGCTCCCGCCGTCTCCTAGGCAACAGGCCTGCGGCCTAGGATATTTGTGTCAGAGCTAGGAGAAATGTCTACTCCACTCCCACACAACTTTGAACTGCTAGTGCGATTGCGCCAGCAGTTCAAAATGGCTGAATGATGCAACAGAATGCATGCTGACAGAAAGGGCTCTGTGTGCCCAGTCTGGCACGCGTGCCATAGGTTCGCCCTCACTGCACTAGAGCATTCATCACCGCTCTTGAGGGGATAGCTCTGTTGCAGGGGTGGCGAGGTGCAGTAGTCGCAGGCGAGCACCGCTGCTGCAGCTGCATGGTCAGTCCGCACTCTGGCCACCTCCACAGTGGAAATAAATTGTTTTTGATTACCTTCAATCAGGAGCAATTCAGACATGGAGTCCAGATTCTATCTTAACAAACAGTTTTTTACACTTGCTGAGCAGTTATGTTACAGGCACTCTTCTTTAACGTTAGAAGAGCAGCACAGTTCACAATATTTTGCAATTTAAATACAGACTGCTTGCCTGGCTCTGGTATTTATACTGTTATTCTGATTCCTCATTTTCCCACTTAACTTCATTAGTCTTCACAAATAGTCCTTCACAATACTGTCCCAGACACAGGGCTTTAGCCTCTAAAATCCATTTGGACAGCTGTAGGACGGGCTTCTTCACTATTGCGTTGTGCACCCTTTTGCTTGGTTCTCAGTTAGTGGGGTCTTGAAAGGGGATACCAGGGAGTGGCAGATGCTAACCCTGGGATATTCTCCTTGGAGTCTTGACCTGGTAACATGTGGACAACTGGCCACGTTGCCCACTTCTTTCCTGCACATCAATGGCCCAGGGTTCACCCAGCGGGTCCGTCTGAATTTGATTTGGTACACTACTCTCACTGCACCTCCAACAGATGCAGCTTTACTGCTTTCCTTCTCCTTCACTACTTCTCACTCAACATAGCTGCTCCCTATTTTTTACCACCGAACTCCACTCTTGAGAGGATATCTAACTAAAGCCTTAACTTTGCCCCTACCTATGTATAAGGAAGCAGGAAGTATTTATTCAAAACCTGGCCACTAGATGGTCACAGTATACACTAAAAAAACATATTTTCACTTCACATCTTATGCCATCACACTTTAACCCCAAAAACAGTGGATTGTAGGGTAGGAGCGACAGAGCCTTACAACCCCGTTACAGCAGTGCTGTTACTTACTAGTTTTTTTCATCTCCGCCCCCCGAGAATGGCCTGGATCCTAGATAATGCATGCTGTGGGCAAGGTTATTCCAGTGTCTTAACTCTGTTCCTTGCTCTGTTGCCACTGATGCTGCTTCAGTGAAAGATTTCAGTAAGAAATAATGCTAGAATTAATGAGTGACACCAGTGACACCTCACAGCCTCTAGCAAATCATTATTAGGGGGTGTTGCCTCAAACCGCCCTCACATGAAGCATCCGCAGGGGTATTGCTAGAGGTAGTGAGTGAAACTATTGCTGCCCCCTAGTGACAATTTATTTCAAGGCAATGATAGAGGCTGTGGGGCACCGCTGATATCACTCACTGCTTCTAGCACTGTCCCCTACTGACATCTTTAAACCTGAGACAGGCTGCCTTGTTGCCAACAGCAATAAGGAGAAACCTGTCCATCATCTTGAACTAGTTGAATTTCTTTTAATAAGTAAAAAACAATACAACCTCAATATAACCTCAAAAAATTGCATAGAACACCTGATTTTATTGGAGTCTCCATTTGATACATTTCTTCACTGTAGCACCAGTGGCAGCCAGATGTTCTGATTATTATGAGGTGCTCTAGCCTAACTCACATCTAAAAATTTAGTACAATGTGGCTATCCCTGCTGATATTAACTGATCACTAGAAGCAGTGGTGTAACTAGAATCCGATGGACCCTGGAGCAATATTTGGATCAGGGCTCCCCCTTGCATGATGGGTTAGTCTAATATATGGGCCCTGGTAATATTCTAAATCCTATAAAGACATTTATGTTGCCCTCCCCCATTATATGGTATGTCCGCCATCATGTACCATTGTCTCCTATCTTGGTCCCTTTCCAGGTATATACTGTATGTTACCCATTCAGGGCCCCTTTCTAGTATATACAGTATGTCCCTAATCCTGGGCCCCTTCAAGGTATACATGTTACCCATCCTGGCATATATGTTCCCCATCCTGGGCCTCTTCCTCATATATGTGTCCCCCATCCTGGTATATACGTCCTCCATCCTGGTACATATGTCTAAAATTCTGGCATTTATGTCCCTCATCCTGGTTGCATCCTGGTATATATGTCTCCCATACTGGTATATAAGTCACGTATCCTGGGCCCATTCTTCTATATATGTCCCCCATCCTGGTGTATGTGTTCCTCATCCTGGTTTACATGTATCTTATCCTGGATCCCATCCTGGTATATATCTCCCCCTTAATGCTCTTTAACACATTAAAACTCCCCACAAATCTATCACCAATGCACGATCCAGCAGCTTACAATACATTAGAGTGCATGCCATGGCCCCCATGGCACGCCAACATCATTTAGAGGTTGGCAGTGTATACTGCAGCGCAGGCAACCAATGGGTCTCTGCACTGCAATATAATTTTCAGCTGAATGTGTGTCCTCTGACACACATCCAGCTGAAGTAGGCACTGGAGTCAGCAATCCCCTGCAGCACAAGCCCTGTTGCAGTTGCAATCGCTATGACTGCAATTGTTACGCCCCTGATTGAAGTCTAGAAAATCAGAACCCACAGTGATCAGTTGAGCTACCTAAAAACAAATTCTTAAGACGTAACATATGAAGCGGTTTCAAGGTACACTTGACCTATACTATTCAGTCATAAAATTGAGTACATTGATACCATTTTTACAATGTAGCTAAGATGGACCCTTGCCTTGTTGCGTGTGCTCTAGAGATAAAATACTTCTGCTATACATTTTACCTTGTTTGACTTCCGGAATGACAATGTGCATTTGCAGACTGGTACCCTTGACACTAAAGATTTAGCGAAAATGCAACCGTGGAGCTTTTGTAGTCTCTCCAAGAATGTCATTTGTTCTTTCTTCCAGTTTTTTCATTAAGCCATTAGAAATAGCAGCAGAATCCTGGAAGAAGCTCTGTGTAAATCAATTCACAGCAAGACATCAGTAATCACTTTCTGGTGTCTTTCAGCCATCTTTTAAAAGAGCACCCCACTGAACATCTTGCATTTGTGACTCATGGCTGCGAAGTGATAGATATGAAAGGAACGGCACAGCTGGATAGCTAGAAAGAGCCGTAATGAATATGTGGCTTTCACATGATTGTTAGTTGGGATACACGCACTGCTGGCTTTGTAAATGAAACTCCAACACACCAGATTTCAATATTTAAATGACAGGATAAAATGTGTACTTATTCCAACTTTACATTGGTAATTAGGAAAGCAATTTAACTACATTCTTGTCAAAACCATAACTTTACTGAGCGTGGTGACATTGTTAAGTACTAATTAGCAATGTGAGAAATTCTTAAGAGAAGAAAAAAGAACTGCACGACTTAGCTAAAGGGAAATTATACCCCAAAGATAATATTTGTGTGGAAATAATAAAGTCACAGAGCGGGATGCTTTTTAAATACAGGTTAACAAAAGCTGTGTTTATTTCTGGTTTATATGTTTTCGAACATTTTTTTACATTGCCATTTTCTTGAAGGAAACTTTGAGAAGCAGTAGAAATTCATATATTAGGATTTGTTTCTATTGATTGATGCAGTGGGTTAAGTGAGCAGTGTCCCCTTGTTCTTCCATATGGGTAAGGCCACACTTAGGGCGGCTTTGCACGTTGCAACATCGCACGTGCGATGTCGGTGGGGTCAAATCGAAAGTGACGCACATCCGGCGTGACTTTCGACATCGTAGTATGTAAATCCTAGATGATACGATTAACGAGCGCAAAAGCGTCGTTATCGTATCATCGGTGTATTCTCCGACATTTCCATAATGCCGGTGCAGAGACAGGTACAATGTAGTTCCTCGTTCCTGCGGCAGCACACATCGCTGTGTGAGAAGCCGCAGGAGCGAGGAACATCCCCTTACCTGCCTCCCGGCTGCAATGAGAAGGAAGGAGGTGGGCGGGATGTTTACATCCTGCTCATCTCCGCCCCTCCGCCGCTATTGTCTGCCTGCCGTGTGACGTCGCTATGACGCCACACGACCCGCCCCCTTAGGAAGGAGGCGGTTCGCCGGCAAGAGCGACGGTCGCAGGGCAGGTGAGTGCATGTGAAGCAGGCGTAGCGATAATTTTCGCTTCACCAGCTATCACAAGATATCGTACCTGCGACGGGGGCGGGGACTATCGCGTGCGACATCGCAGCATCGGCGTGCGATGTCGCAATGTGCAAAGCCCGCCTTAGTGCTCACTGGGCAATTGAGACCTGGTAGCAATCTGTCCAAAAAACTATGTAATCGCTACCACAGATATCAAAATTGATTGTTAATAGATGTGGTTTTGCAGAAAAAAAGTGTTGTTTACCTGCAAAACTGTTCCACTATTAACATTAAGATTGAAAACTGTGCAAATTCATGCAAACCACTCAAAACATGTTAAAACATGTTAGTAAAACCTATAAATTACTTATCAGTGCCTCTGGTTGATGCCTTGTATCTGCTTTGTGCTTTTGCTCAGCAGTAGGGATGAGCAAACCCGAATTGTAAAGCTCAAGGTTCATACCGAACAGGCCTTGAACTCAACTATAGACTTTTCACAGAAGACTATGTCCAAGTTCAGGTGCTGATCAGATAATGAATAAAGTTTGGCCGTAATTCAGCCAATCAAGAAGCTTTTCGGCATTGGGAAGATGACTGTACTGTGCTGTAATTTTTTTTTTTTTTTACAAAATGATGTGGGTCTCTTTTATTTTTGAAAACCAGTGCAGGTAAAGCAGACAGTTACTGGCTGCAGCACTCAGCTGTCTGTTTTACCTTGGCTGGTTATCAAAAATAAAGGGGACCCCAAGCCATTTTTAAAATGATTTATTTATTTTCACAAGTGTGCGAAATCTGCCACTGACCACAAGTGATCTATGGAGACTCATTCTGAGATTGTTCTCAGAACTAGACTCCATAGGTCTCTCGCTGTCAGCGGTAAATACAGAATTTTTCATGAGCTTTAGAAATTCCTTGCCTGTTGCTGACCAGGAGTGACCTATGGAGGCTTGTTATCAGAACAAGGCTCCATAAGATTCACAGCTGACATCAACCCCAAAAATATTAACCTGATGCTGCAGCCCCCAGCTGTCTGGTTTACCTGCACTGGTTATCAAAAATAGGGGAGATCCCACAATTATATATATATTTTTTTTATTACTATCCACATTTGTTTGCAGGGCAATTGTCTTTGAAGCCCCCTAGCCCTTACTATGACCATTTTACTGCCATTTTACAGCATCAAAGTTCAGGTCCCCTTTAGTTGCAGTGCATAACCTAAATGTGTTAACTTATTTTGTAATAGGAAAATGTTTGGAAGGGAACCAAAATTATCAAGATGTTTATGAGCACACTGGCATTTCAGACCTAAAGTATTATAAGACAAATTTTAAAACCTCCTACATCGAGTGATGTACCAATAAATAATTGCAACAGACATACTGTATAAATAAACCAACAGAACATTGAAGAGAAGAGGACATCAACTGTCTAGAGAATAAATAATGGACCAGTCAGAGGCAATACGTAAACTGCATAGTAAATGTTTTATTTGATTAAAATCACTTTGAGGCTTTCTTTAGAATAAGTGATTTAGAATCTGGTATCATTGAGACTGTAATTAACTTAAGACATAAATAAAAGCTGCATGTTAATGATCTTGGCGGCACATTACCTTTTTAATTCTGGCCAAGGCACAAAATTACAAACTTTGGATGCTGTTTTATGGCTACATGCTGTTAACGTCTGTTCTTTATTAAAATAATTTACATAATGTGTTTTTGATAGCAATTCTTAAAGAACCCAATGTGATGATTCTAGACTTTATAATTGAGAAAAAAATCTCAGCTTAAAGTGAACCTGTCAGGTGTAATATGCACCCAGAAACACGACATGCTAATGAATACGCAGAGACGCCGCACATACCTCACTGTTCATGGCGGCCGGCAGAGGATGGATGCGCACTGGGCATGATCCAGAGTCCTCAGCACTTCCGGTCATGTGCACTGTACCTCACTGGAGCAGGGAAGCTTACACCCGTCATCAGTTTAGTGCGCATGATAGGAAGCCTCGGGTACTCCGGATCATTCACACTGCGCAGCCATGCTCCGCCGGCCGCCATGAAGAGTGAGGTATGTGAGGCGTCTCTACATATTCATTAGCATGTTAGTACGCCCACTTAGGCGTGCTAGCATGCTATGTGGGCCAACTAGCTAAGGGGAGAAACTCCCTTGGGACTAGTCCCGTGCTCATTAGAATAACATAAAAGCTCTTTAGAAGTACTTTTTCTAAAGATCTCTTTATCTACACTAGTGTATACAGGGACGGTAAGGCAGGGATTAGCAATATGCACTCAGAACTGCTCGTGGCTCTGGGTGCATATTGCACCTGAGAGGTTCGCTTTAAGGAGCTTGTACCATGTATGGTAGTTATCCTCTATCCATGGGATGGGGGATAACCTCCTAGTTGCTGTGGATCCAGAGCACTTGAACCCACACTGCTCTCAAGAACTGGTAATATTATTATTATACTACTATGTGTACGCAATGATTGAAGTTGGAATGGGAAGGGGCTGAAAAGTGAGATGACTCCGCCTGAGTGCAGGTGAATGATTAGTGGTGCCAGAGCCATCATTGCACATACCCTCTTGCTCAATGGAATATCACCACAAAGGATGTTAATGAGCAAGTCTTAGGTCAGAGTCTCCATACTTACTGTAAAGGGGCCTTGTAGGTGTATAAGTCGTCTCTATATCTGAGGCATTCAGATAAAGCCTGAATAATTCCATAGAAAAGTCACCATGGTAAGGGTCCATTTACTTTCACAATAAAAAACAATACCTAGAGCCGTTTAGTAGCCAATTGTAAGTAATTAAATAATATTCATCATTATCACTAAGCATTTGGATCCAGAACTAGTCAGAAGAAATTTCTTGAACTGCTATTCTGCTGACTGACACAGCACGTTGGCAGCAGCTTGCAAATCTTGACTTCTCTTCTCTGGAACACACCACTCTGTCTCCATGGTGCAGCACTGCTCATAAGACCCCTTGCCCATTTCGTTTTTACTTACATTCATTGGTTCCATCCGTGCATCCGTCTGAAAACCCACCCCCCCAAAATACTTTTAACAGTCGGGTCAATCAGTCCACTGGAACCTCACCTTTTTTGCAATTGTGGTTTTGCTCTTCAGTTTGGTGAACTCTCTAGGATAAATTCTTGGTATCTTGGAGCAGAGGTTGCCATACAGAAAATTTGAGAATGTCAGAGGGTAGGTTTGGAAGAATATTGTCATCAACAATGGAATGAGGTGATATGGTAGGGTTATCATCCAAAAACATTAAGCTAACAATTCCATCAGCAAAGTTGGGTCCTGTCTAGAGTTGAGCAATGTTCAATTCGAACGGTTCGCCAATTTCAAATTCGAGTGATTTTGGGCGGTGTTCAAGTCGTGCGACGAACTCGAACAATTTGCTTCAAGTTCAGCAGTTCGAGTTACGTTCGATAACGGTTCGATTACCAAAAGCGTGGCTTTTCACAGTAAGGCTATGTGCGCACTGTTAGCAGGGACGTCACTGATGTAATGCCTGCGTGTGTGCGAGGATGATGGGGGTTGTAATGCCTGCGTGTGTGCGACGATGATGGGGGTTGTAGTGCCTGCGTGTGTGTGAGGATGATACGTGCGGTAGTGCCTGCGTGTGTGCGAAGATGAGTGCGGTAGTGCCGGTGTTTGCCCTCCCATCCATCCATCCCGCCATCCCTCCCTTCATCCCTCCCTCCATCCCTCTATCCTTCCATCCATCTCTCTCCCCATCCATCGATCCATCCATCCTTGCAGCTGAATAATCTACTTCTGGATTCTCTATTAATCTAACCAAATCTTCCTATGCTTTTCATTAGAGGCAGTGGCTCAATGGGTAGAACTACTGCCTAAGAAGAATTAGTTCATGAGTTTGAGTCCCGTCTGTCCCGGTGAAGAATTTAATTTATTTTTAATTTTAAATTATAATTAGTATTTATTTTATAATTTTAATTTATTTATGCACTGAGGGGAGGAGCCGGACATCAGCTGTGAGCCGCGGGACACACCTCTAAAATCAGAGCAGTTCACGGAATGAGGCTGCATTGCTCTCTCCTCTCCTCTCTCTCCTCTCTCCTCTCTCTTCTCTCACTCTCTCCTCTCTTTCTCTTTCTCTCTCTCTTTCTCTCTCTCTCTTTCTCTCACTTTCTCTTTCTCACTTTCTCTCTCTCACTTTCTCTCTCTCTTTCTCTCTCTTTTTCTCTCTTTTTTCCTCTCTCTCTCTTTTTCTCTCTCTCTCTCTTTTTTCTCTCTTTTTTCCTCTCTCTCTCTTTTTCTCTCTCTTTTTCTCTCTCTCTTTCTCATTTTTTTTCTCTCTTTCTTTCTTTCTCTCTCTTTCTTTCTCTCTCTCTTTCTTTCTCTCTCTCTTTTTTTCTTCCTCTCTCTCTTTTTTCTCTCTCTCTCTCTCTTTCTTTCTCTCTCTCTCTCTTTCTTTCTCTCTCTTTTTCTCTACTGCAATACAGAGGTCAAGATTACCAAATCTTCCTATACTTTTCATTACAGGCAGTGGCTCAATGGATAGAGCTGCCGCCTAAGGCAAGCAAGTTTGAGTCCCTACCGTCCCGGTGAAGTATTTAATTTAATTTATTTATAATTTTAAATTATAATTATTATTTATTTTTTCATTTTAATTTAATTGAATTATGCACTGAGGGGAGGAGCCGGACATCAGCTGTGAGTCGCGGGACACACCTCTAAAATCGGAGCAGTTCACGGAATGAGGCTGCATTGCTCTCTCTTCTCTCTCTCCTCTCTCCTCTCTCTCTTTCTCTCTCTCTTTCTTTCTCTCTCTTTCTCTCTCTCTCTTTCTCTCTCTCTTTCTCTCTCTCTTTTCTCTCTCTTTCTTTTCTCTCTCTTTCTTTTCTCTGTCTCTTTCTTTCTTTTCTCTCTCTCTTTCTTTCTTTTTTCTCAGACCTGGCGATGATCAGCTGATGCGGTCACCTAACGGAATCAGCTGACACTATAAGTCGAGCGGTGAGGCCGGCTTTTTAACGCCCGGCCAGCTAAACTATCAGCTGCTGCTGTCAGACAGGAGTCTGCACAGAAGTGTGTAATTTTTTTTTTTTTGCACTGATGCATCAGCTGGTTGTATAAAAGCTGTTTATACAATCAGCTGCTGTGTCATGTGATTCTGGCCCTTGAACCTGACACATCATCTGATCGCTTTGCCTTCCAGCAAACCGATCAGATGATATTGGATTCGGATTGGACAGCGCGGGACCCTTGACCCAGGTTTACTGTGGAGGGGGGTTCTTTATTTCAATAAAGATGGAGTCACTAATTGTGTTGTGTTTTATTTCTAATAAAAATATCTTTTTGTGTGTTGTGGTTTTTTTTTTACCTGTACTAGAAATTCATGGTGGCCATGTCTAATATTGGCGTGACACCATGAATTTCAGGCTTAGGGCCAGTTGATAATATACAGCTAACCCTGCCCCTAACCCCATAATTACCCAGCAAGCCACCTGTTACCAGGGCAGGTGGAAGAGTTGGATACAGCGCCAGAAGATGGCGCTTCTATGAAAGCGCCATTTTCTGGGACGGCTGCGGACTGCAATTCGCAGCAAGGGTGCCCAGAAAGCTTGGGCATCCTGCGCTGCAGATTCTAATCCCCAGCTGCCTAGTTGTAGCTGACTGGACACAAAAATTGGGCAAAGCCACGTCCTTTTTTTTAATTATTTCTTGAAATTCATGAAATAATTTAAAAAAAAGGGCATCCTTATATTTTTTATTCCCAGCCGGGTATAAATAGGCAGCTGGGGCTTTGGGGCAGCCCGTAGCTGCCTGCTGTACCTGGCTAGCATACAAAAACATGGCGAAGCCCACATAATTTTTTTGGGGGGCAAAAAACTCTGGCATACAGTCCTGGATGGAGTATGCTGAGCCTTGCAGTTCTGCAGCTGCTGTCTGTATGGAGGACAGCAGACAGACAGCAGCTGCAGAACTACAAGGCTCATCATCCCCCATCCAGGACTGTATGCTGGAGGGAGAGGCACGGGGAGCAGAACTGCAAGGCTCAGCATACTTCCTCCACTAGTGTATGCAGGAGAGCAGACAGCAGCTGCAGAACTACAAGGCTCAGCATACTCCATCCGGAACTGTATGCAGGAGTTTTTTGCCCACCAAAAAAGACATGGGCTTCACCATCGGGTAATAATGGATTAATACTAGCTTTGTTTTACTAGCTAGTATTAAGCCAGAGATTCTTAATGTCAGGCAAGTTTGACACGGCCATTAAGAATCTCCAATAAAGGGTTAAAAAAAATACTTTAATAGAAATAAATACACAGACACACTTAGAGACTCCATGTTTATTACTCCCTCTCAACCCTCAACAATTCTGTTATTCTGTCTTCTTTCTCCTTCAACCCATGCAGCTCTGCTACATCAGACAGCACTGCAAGAAGACGCTGCTGCTCCCGTGCAGTCTAATCACTCAGTGAGTGAGCAGAGGCTGCGGGTTGTAAGCGGTGACGTCACCGCTGCCACTGTTGCTATAGTAAACGGCTGTGGCATCCAGTCCTTGCATGTGGGCTGACTCTGTAAAGAGCACTGACATGCAGGAACAAGGAGCCAAGCATGTGCCCAAGCATCTCGCCGGTACACGGAGATGCTCAAACGAGCACCGCGTACCGGAGAGATGCACTGACAGGACCTAGCATGACGTCTAGCCATGTGACCAGTCTGTAGTCAATGAGATAATAGACACGTGACTGGTCACATGCTATGACAATGTCACGGAAGGTCCTATCATCAGTGCTGGTTACCGGGAGGGTGCAGCGATGATCGGAAGGAAAAGCGGCAGGAGACAGAGTGCAGGACACGTCGCGGGGACCAGTAAGTGTAATGGCAATGTTTATTAACTGTATGTGTACATGTATAATGTGTTTGTATGTGTTTGTGTTTGCCTCCCATTGTTTTCAATGGGGTTTGAAGGTGTTCGTCAAACGTTCATCGAACATTCGCCGACCTAAGCCGCCATTCAACGAACCAAACCGATCTCAAACACTAGGGGGTGGCTCATCTCTAGTCCTGTCACGCTCCCGGTCCGACCGCACCGCCCACCAACCGTCGCGCCAACCCCTGGGGTCCCCGCTACCCACCGAGCCCGTTCTCCTGCTACCTCGTCAATACCTTTTTCCCGTTAGTCCCAGCTCCGCGCCGCACACTCACTGCAGCTACCTGCGCTCCAGCATCCTGCCTCTCCTCCTGTGGTCTCAGCTCTGACTTCCTGTGATCTCAGCACAGCTGGCCGGGATATGACTACTAATTAACCTTGGGTATTTAAGACTTCCTATTCCCCATGGCCAATGCTTGTTCAACGCATCCCTGTAGCTTGTCTCTTGTACCAGTTGTTCAGGTCCCCCTATGCCTGTGATTGGTGTAACTCTGTCTCTGCTTGCAGATCCTGAGTACTGTGCTGAGCACACACTCCAGCCTGATCACTGTAACCTGCACCAGTCTCCGCTTCTGGACTTCAGCCTAAGCCCTGTGACCTGCACCAGTCTTTGGTTCTGGACTTCTGCCTGATCCCGTTAACCTGTACCTGGTTCAGATCGGATCCTGTATCTATAAGACTTTATCCTGTGATCCTGCTGATCCCTGCTTCCGTGCATCTAGGCGCTTTTGGGTTATGTCCCACAGTCCCTGTATAGGGGTTCACAGGACTATTGTTACAGTTTGAACAAGCCATGGACCCCGCCAGCTCACACGGTGCCGAACTTGCGGGTGTACAGCAGGAACTGGTACGTCAACGCGAGACTCAAACTTGTATGCTGTCCTTCCTGTCATCTGTGGATACCCGTTTGAACAGCCTGCAAACCATGGCTACGGCCGCTACGGAGACCACCGCCACTGCAGACACAGTGACTACCCCTGTCTCGGCCTCCAAGCTCCACCTTGCTGCTTCCTCTCATTATGATGGGAAACCCAAGCTCTGCAGAGGGTTCTTGATCCAGTGTTCCTTGCACTTTAAGTTGTTTCCTCCTATCTTCTTCTCGGATCAAACTAAGGTAGCCTTCCTTATGTCCCACCTGGAGGAAGAAGCCCTAGCATGGATAAACCCGTTATGGAAGCGAGACGATCCAATAGTCTCTGCTATACAGGTCTTCATGCAGACCTTCTGCAAGGTCTTTGATGAGCCAGATCGCACCACTTCTGCCGCCTCTTCGCTTCTCAAGTTACGCCAAGGCTCCCAAACAGTCAGCCATTATGCCATCTGTTTTCGGACTCTTGCCTCTGAGCTTGGATGGAACAATGAAGCATTGGTGGCAGCTTTCTGGGAGGGTCTCTCAGGCCGCATTAAAGATGAACTTGCTGGTCGTAATGTTCCCTCCTCTGTAGATGACCTGATCTCCCTTGCTTCCCAGATTGACCTCCCTTTTCAGGAATGCAGCAAAGAATCCGTCCAAGAGAAGAGATCGACACGGCCTGCTCCTTCCTTCGCTCTCTGGTCGGCTTCCCCAGGTTCCCCCGAACCCATGCAAATAGACCGTCTCGCGTTGGCAGAGCAACGGCGAGCAGAACGGCTAGCCAAGGGACTCTGTTTATATTGTAGAGGCGCTATGCATCGCATCCGGTACTGTCCAGAAAGACCGGGAAACTCCAAAGCCTAGGGTTGATTGGAGAAGCCACCCTAGGTCAGGAGGTCTTCTCCATTGACTCTAACCGTCCAAGTGGCAGAAGGGGATACTCGCTTTACGGACCAGGCATATATGGACTCCGACTCCGCGGGGAACTTTATTCTACAGGCCCTGGTAGACCAGTATTGGATACCCCTCAAGCTGCTTAAGAAGCCTCTCCTGCTTTCTTCTGTGGACGGAAGACCTCTCTCTGCACCTGTGCTAACTCCTACCGAGCCACTAAATCTCCGTAAAAGGAGCTCTGCACACAGAGAACATCGTTCTTTATGTCCTTCCTGTTATGGCCCATTCACTACTACTAAGTCTATCCTGGCTATGTACCCATGAGCCGATGCTCAACTGGCAATCTGGAGAGGTTCTTTGGTGGGGTCACTCTTGTCATGAGATGTGTTTGACAAACGAGAGGCCGAGGTCTTACCACCCCACCGACCTTACGATTGTCCCATAGATCTGCAACCCAGAACCACTCCACCTCGAAGTCGTATCTACCCCTTGTCCCCAGCTGAGACCCAGGCCATGTCCGAATATATCACGGATAACCTTGCCAGAGGATTCATCCGGAGGTCCTCTTCGCCTGCAGGAGCTGGGTTCTTCTTTGTCAAGGGGACTCTCCGCCCGTGCTTCGATTACAGGGGGCTGAACCAGATAACGATCAAGAACAAATATCCTCTACCACTCATTCCGGAATTGTTTGATCGACTCAGGGGAGCCCGTATCTTCACCAAGCTCGACCTCCAGGGAGTGTACAACCTGGTTCGCATCTGCCCAGGAGACGAATGGAAGACCGCGTTCAATATGCGTTATGGCCACTACGAATACTGTGTCATGCCATTTGGTCTTTGCAATGCTCCGGCGGTGTTCCAAGAGCTAGTAAATGACGTGTTCCGCGATCTCCTGTATATGTGTAGTGTTCTACCTGGACGATATTTTAATCTATTCCCTGGATCTACCAACCCACAGAAAAGACGTTCGTCTAGTCATGCAAAGACTAAGAGAGAATCGCCTGTATGCCAAAAATGAGAAATGCCTGTTCAAACGGACGTCCCTGCCATTTCCTTGATACATCATCTCTGACACGGGCCTGGAGATGGATCCCGAGAAACTATCTGCTATCGTCAACTGACCCCTTCCCTCCGGACTTAAAGCCATCCAACGCTTCTTGGGCTTTGCCAACTACTACCGGCAGTTCGTTCCCAACTTCTCTGCCCGGACAGCTTTATCTCGGCTATGACTCGAAAGGGGGCGAATCTGAAAGAGTGGACTCCTGAGGCCAGAGACGCTTTCCTTGCCTTAAAACAGGCGTTCTCCACCTCTCCAGTCCTGCATCGTCCAGATATGAATAAGAATTCACTCTGGAGGTAGATGCCTCATCCTCCGGAGCCGGAGCTGTCCTCATGCAAAAATCTTCCACTTGACGACTGGTCACCTGTGGGTTCTTCTCTAAGGCCTTCACTGCTCCAGAACGCAATTACGCCATCGGAGACCGGGAACTCCTTGCCATTAAGCTGGTCTTAGAGGAGTGGCGCTATTTGCTGGAGGGAGCCGTGTACCCTATTGTGATTTATACGGATCACAAAAACCTGGCATATTTGCAATCGGCCCGAAGACTCAACCCTCGTCAAGCCCGGTGGTCTTTGTTTTTTGCCCGTTTTGACTTCCAATTACACTTCCGACCAGCAGACAAGAATGTCAGTGCTGATGCTCTGTCCCGGTCCTTCCTCCCAGTGGACCAGGAGGAGGAGGTCCAGTTCATCATACTCCCTAGTAAAATCATCCCTGTGGCTCCCGTCTCTTTGAATCAAATACCTCCTGGCAAGACCTTCGTCGCAGAGACTGACAGACAAAGGGTTCTCCAGTGGGGCCACTCTTCCAAGGTGGCTGGACATGCAGGCCAGAAGAAGACGTTTTTACTACTTAACTGATATTATTGGTGGCCGTCTCTTCGCAAGGATGTAGTGATCTTCGTCGCGTCCTGCCCCTCATGTGCCCGAAACAAGACTACCCTCTGGTCGCCTGCTACCCTTGCCTATTCCTTCTGTTCCTTGTCAACACATTGCCATGGACTTCATCACGGATCTACCCTTGTCCGCTGATTGTTCCATCATCTGGGTTATCGTTGATCGCTTTTCCTAGATGGCTCACTTCGTTCCGATGTCCAGTCTTCCCTCGGCTCCAGAACTTGCGGACGCCTTCATTCAACACATCTTCCGGCTCCATGACTTTCCGTCACACATAGTATCCGACAGGGGGACTCAGTTTACATCACGGTTCTGGAGAGCTCTATGTAAGATGCTTGGGGTGACGTTGGACTTTTCATCAGCCTACCACCCTCAATCTAATGGACAAGTCGAAGGAGTGAATAAGATCCTTACCTCATTCCTCAGACACTTCATCAAAGCCCATCATAGCAACTGGTCCAACCTGCTTCCATGGGCTGAATTTTCATATAACCATCACATAAGTGAGTCTTCAGCCAGTTCTCCGTTTCATATAGTTTATGGTTGACAACCTTCTGCTCCCTTGCCGGTACCTGCTACCTCTTGTGTTTCTGCAGCAGACGATCTATCTAGAGACTTTGGCAAGATCTGGAGTAACGTCAAGGATTCCCTGTCCCATGCTGCCAGTCGAATGAAACGACATGCGGACAAGAAACGCCTCAATTCTCCTCCATTTCGGCCTGGTGATATGGTGTGGCTTTCCTCGAAGTATGTCCGATTGAAGATGGCTTCCTGTAAGTTGGGACCTCGATACATCGAGCCGTTCAAGATCATCAAATGACTCAATGAGGTTTCCTATAAGTTGCAACTCCTGGCTACTCTACGTATTTCCAGCTCTTTTCACGTCCCCCTGCTCAAGCCAGTAGTCCTCAGCTCCTTTTTCCCTGATTCTGGTACGTCTCCACTGCCTCTGGGTGCTGATGATGTCTTCGAGGTAAGAGAGATCTTGGCCATGAAGAAGGTGAGGGGTAGCACTTGGTTTCTTGTGGACTGGAAGGGATTCGGCCCTGAGGAACGCTCTTGTTAGCCGCGGGAGAATATTGATGCGCCTGTTCACCTCCGCCAGCTCCTGTCCCGGGCGTGGGGGCGTAGGGGAGGGGGTACTGTCACGCTACCGGTCCTACCGCACTGCCCACCACCCATCGTTCCAACCCCTGGGGTCCCCGCTCCCCGCCAAGCCCGCTCTCCTGCTACCTCATCCATACCTTTTCCCCGTCAGTCCCGACTCCGCACCGCACACTCACTCACTGCAGCCACCTGCTCTCCAGCGTCTTGCCTCTTCTCCTGTGGTCTCAGCTCTGACTTCCGGGTTGCAGGCCTCACACAAGCACACTAGAGGGCACGCGCGTGAACTCACCTAGACTTAAAGGGCCAGCACAGCTGTCTGGAATATGACTACTAATTAAACTTGGGTATTTAAGATTTCCTATTCCCCATGGCGAGTGCTTGTTCAACGCGTCCCCGTTGCTTGTCTCTTCTACCAGTTGTTCAGGTCCACCATGCCTGTAATTGGTGTAACTCTGTCTCTGCTTGCAGATCCTGAGTACCGTGCTGAGCACACACTCCAGCCTGATCCCTGTAACCTCCACCAGCCTTCGGCTGTGGACTTCAGCCTCATCCCGTTAACCTGCACCAGTCTCCACTTCTGGACTTCAGCCTAATCCCTGTGACCTGCACCAGTCTTCAGTTCTGGACTTCTGCTTGATCCCGTTAACCTGTACCTGGTTCAGATCGGATCCTCTATCTATAAGACTTTATCCTGTGAATCCTGCTGATCCTGGCTTCCGTGCATCTAGGCCCTCTGGGGTTACGCCCGACAGTCCCTGTATATGCGTTCGCTTGAGGCGGCGCCACAGGGGAGTCCAGTGCATGATCCAGTAGGTCCACTCCCAGGACTATCGTTACAGGTCCTAAATTTGTTGGTCTATATGAGATTCTGAAGGTTGCTAATCTGGTGGTCTTTAGATAAAGACTTCCTCTGATGCATCCCAAATCTATTCCATAAATTTCTTTTCAAAAACTTTGTCCCCTACCTTTTCTCTTCCCCCTCCTGTTTCTGTCAGTTGAGGTTTGGAGTATGAGGTAAGGATAATTATGGATTCTCAGAGAATCCAAACTTTTCTCCAGTATCTTGTTCATTGGAAGGGATACGAACCCGAGAAGAGATAATGGGTGCTGGCTCTTTCCGTGAAGGCTGATTGTCTGGTCAGTGCCTTCTTTTGTAAGTTTCCAGGGAGTTTTAGGGGTTTTATGACCCCCTAGAAGAGGTTCTACTGTCACGATTCCTCCTAGCAAGTGCTTCTGGATGCAGTGAGTGACAGGTCAGCCATCTAATCTTGAGCATGGGAATGCTGACATGTCGGTATGGTGATTAACAGTTCAGCCGTCCACTCAGAGACTAGGGCATGCTGTGCTGTCAGTATGATCTGATTGGGAGGATGGAAGGGTACACATGTTTTGTCCTGATGAAGGAGATTGATTTTCAGAAATGTGTTGACAAACAAAAAATCACCAATTCACTATCCTTGGATCAGTGGTTCTTCAGGAGAAGCGCGGTTTTTCCATTTTATCCTCCCACACAGATCACCTTCTTCTCCATGGGTGCTGTAGCAGCCATTTACATACATTAATAGTAGTTGTGAACCTCACAACTAATCAGGGTGAACCTTGCAACTTACATTAAAGGGTGCTTTACAGCGATCTCGTTAGCAATGTAACACGCCAGATCACACATACGATTTGCCGAGATTGCACATGTGACCGGCGGTAGACAAAATTGACCTATGTGCGATCTCAGCAAATATTATCTGCGATCTGGCGTGTCACATCGCTAATGAGATCGCTAGCGATGTCGCAGCATGTAAAGCACTCTTAACCCTCATTTTTACAGGTAAGACCCTATTTGTGCTCTTTGTCTTTCCAGTTGTCCAATCAGAGGCTGAGCCGTGCTGGGTTTCCTCCCTTTGTCTTCTGTTTGGAGTCATTACCTGACTAACTGGCTTGATGGCTTCAAATTACTGCCAATAGTAGCTTATGCTAAGTTGTGTGTGCGTGCCTTTGGTTCCTGCTCTCAGTAGTTGATCTGTTGTTACTCGACTTTGGACCTTTCTTCTGACTATCCATTTGCCTAGCCTCTTTGTCTTCATCTGCTACCTTCCTGGAATTCTGACCTCAGACCATGACCATGACTTGTCTATGCCTTTTCTCTTACCCCTTTTTTTATTATGAGCCCTCTTGGTATTTTACCCCGGACCTCTAGATTACTCAGCTTCACGGCTAGCCTGTGAGTAGTGGCTAGCACTATAGAGGATTCTTTTTCCTGTTTTGGGGCAGAAAAAGGGTTTTATTTTTCCTTTAAGGCATAAGGCAAATAATATTTCTTTGTAGGAGCACAAATAAGACATACTATTACTGAGCGAGATCACAAAGAAGATCATTTTTACTATATGGAGACACTTTCTGTGTAGAGTACAAAAGAAGACTTCTTATTTTATAGTCCAAAATTGTGGTCTAGGGCATCAATACTGCTTGGGACTAATTATTTTTGGCACATTCATTTTTTGGGCCATTATATCTTTGCTGCTATTGTTTTAAGGGGTTCTGTCTTTGTGGTCATACTTTTGGGAGTATATTTACTTATGAAATTACATTTGTAGAATAGTATTTGGGGTCACTGTGCAACACAACAGGTACAGTAATGTATTCAAGGGGGGTAATAAGCACATCACTGTCCAACAAATTTTTAGTTATTGTTATTTTTAAACTGATTGTATAGTAAATTAAACCATCTGATTCTAAGTATGCCCTCACTTTTTCCATGACCACTGAGGAAGGATTTTCCGGTCGTGATGGTTACTATACCCCTTAAAACTTAACCTAAAAATAATACACCGACTGCATGCGACTTGGTTAAACAAATTGGCCACAGCAGCCTTTATTACCTATTATTAACATACTACCACAAAGGGGGCGCCGTCCAACGGGCGACCCCAAACACACAATAATAGGTAACACATAATAATAAACGGTACATGAAACCCTATGTAGGCCCGGTCCAGAAACCCTTTCCTACACCAATATCCCTGGCCGCAACACTCCGACCCAGAGATGAGGTATTAATCACCCCACGGATTAATACCCCCCAAACTTTGCAGAACCCCGTGCCTGCAATTTCCCGGAACCCAGAGACACCATACCAAGACAGTGCCTCTCGGTCCAGCTACAAATCCCTTCCAACCGCTTCTGGACCAGACCTACCCCCGCTGCTGCGACAAAACATACATTCCTTTTATAATAATTCCTTTTTTTTTTTTTTTTTTTTTGAACATAGTTAAACAAAACTCACAAACGCAAAAAAGGGGAGGGTGGGCGGGAATCTGTCGCCGTCCGGAGTCCAAAAGGGGAGGTAAGACCCTCCCTCATCGCTTTTATACTCCCCCCCCCCCTCCCCTACAGGGATCCTTTTCTCCACCAATCCCCTATACCTTCCCATAATGCCCCTCATTATACCTTTATTAACCCCTCACTCCCTCCCTTCCCTCTGGTCATGTCGCCCCTCCCCCCTATGGGGTCCATGGCTTTCTTGACCACTGAGGAAGGATTTTCCGGTCGTGATGGTTACTATACCCCTTAAAACTTAACCTAAAAATAATACACCGACTGCATGCGACTTGGTTAAACAAATTGGCCACAGCAGCCTTTATTACCTATTATTAACATACTACCACAAAGGGGGCGCCGTCCAACGGGCGACCCCAAACACACAATAATAGGTAACACATAATAATAAACGGTACATGAAACCCTATGTAGGCCCGGTCCAGAAACCCTTTCCTACACCAATATCCCTGGCCGCAACACTCCGACCCAGAGATGAGGTATTAATCACCCCACGGATTAATACCCCCCAAACTTTGCAGAACCCCGTGCCTGCAATTTCCCGGAACCCAGAGACACCATACCAAGACAGTGCCTCTCGGTCCAGCTACAAATCCCTTCCAACCGCTTCTGGACCAGACCTACCCCCGCCACAGGACAGGACAAGTGACACCTTACGTGGCATGGACCCGCCACACGCCCAAGGCTTGCTCCACACCATCCCGCAAACCCAGGGCCCATAAATCAGAACCAATGTCATTAAGATGAACCCCATCACCTCTCCGAAACTGCCACTTCGCCGATTCCAGGTCCACATGCCTCACCACCACGCCGCCGTTTCTCCGCACGAAACGCGCAACCACCCTGTTCACTTGTGCCCGGGCGCGATTAATCTTCTCAACCGACCGGGCCCCCCTCCACCATAATCTGGCCACAATATCCGACCACACCACTATCAGGCCCGGATACCTTGCCCACAACCGCAGTAGGTCGATCTTAATGTCCCGAATCAGATCGCGGGATGCCCGCGAACCCAGGTCATTCCCCCCCACGTGCAAAACCAACACGTTCGGGGGTCTGTCCATCCTGCAATAGTACTCGAATTCCGGCACGACCCTGCTCCATTCCATGCCCCGCACTCCAATCCACTTGACCGACGCCAGCGACCTGTCCAGACCCAACTGCCGACCATTCGGGCGAGCGTCGGCCCGACGGGCCCCCCAAAAAACGAACGAGTGCCCCAGGATCCAGATCAGACACACTCCTACAATAAAGGAAACAATTTTAACAACAACACCAGCACTCCAGATTGCAACAAAGAACAACAAAACCTAACGGCAAAACAAACAACTCCCCATCAGAACCCTCAACGAGATAATAACTGCGGGCGCACATAACCACGAAAACGAGAGGACTCCCACCGACCAATCCGTCTCACCATGTCATCTCCAAGACCCCAACGAGAAGCCTCGGTAGCCGCCCCAATCCTGAACGAATGGGACCCATAATCCTCTGGGCGCTCACCCGCCCAGCGCAAACAACTCCTCAGCACTGCCACAAACTGATAACGAGACAACCAAGCCCCGTCCTCGTGACGTAGCAGCGGGCCCGGAAGACCGCCCCGCAGACCACAAAACCGACTCACCACCTGCACCGGGCACAAGCCATCCCCTTGCACCGCATACAACACTACCAACCTGCCCCGACCCATCTGGTCCGTCTTGGACCGCCGAAGCCGACACTCCACTCTCCGTCCCACTACCGACACATCCTCGAATAGCAAAACCACCCCCAATCACCCTTGACGGGCTCACCAATTCTCCTATCCGAAAAGCCCCGAAAAAAGCCAACACGAAAGCAGTTTTAAACAACACCGTCTCATACGCTGAGACACAAATGCCCTGCAAACCATCCACCAAACGCCGTAACAAGTCCAATGAAATGGGCCGCCTAGTGTCCCGCACCTTCACCCCTTTCCGAAAACCTTTCAATGCTTGCCGTACCCGAAAATCCCTTGAAACGTCCTGCTCACCCCTAACCTTTAACCAGAAGGCCACGGCCGCCACCCTAATCGCCACCACCGACGCTGACCTCCCAGCCCTAAAATCCTCACTCACCAATGCCAAGAGCGCCAGTAAATAATCCGCTCGCCCGTTACCAAACATCTCACCCAGCACTGCCTGCCACTCAACCCACACCTTAGCATAACGGCACCAAGTCACCTCGGTCACCGAATTCCTAATCAAACCCGCAATCACTGCCTCACCAGGCTCCACAATTCCTCTGGGCACACCGCTCCGACCTCGTCCGCCCCCGGCAGTAACTCCCGAAACCTGTGGAACTGAAAACGAGATAAAGCGTCAGCCACCCCGTTATCCACCCCCGGCACATGTTTTGCAACCACATGAATATTCCACAGCAAACACTTGAGCACCAAATGCCGCAAATATGCTACTACAGGTCCAGATTTCGCTGACAAGCTGTTGATTGCATGTACAACTGCCTGATTATCGCAATGGAAGCACACCTTTCGTCCCGAAAATTGCGACCCCCACAACTCCACCGCCACCACGATTGGAAACAACTCGAGCAGGGCCAGATTTTTGACAAGGCCACCCTGTCGCCAATCCTCGGGCCACCTTCCCACACACCAATGACCCTGAAAAATGGCGCCGAAACCCGCCGACCCGGCCGCATCCGTATATAGTTCCAGAGCATCATTGGGCACCACCTTCTTCAACCACAAAGTGCGGCCGTTAAAATGTCGCAAGAAGACGTCCCAAACCAACAAGTCTGCCTTGATCTCCCGCGTGACCCGCACAAAATGCGCCGATGACCGTACGCCTGCCGTAGCTGCCGCCAACCTCCTGGCGAAAACACGCCCCATCGGCATAATCCTGCATGCAAAATTCAGCTTTCCAAGCAAAGACTGCACCACCTTAAGCCGCACTTTTTTTTTTGCTGCCAGCATTGCTGCAACCGCACTCCGCAAATCCACAATCTTGTCCTCTGGCAACCTACATTCCATGGCCAGCGAGTCGATCTCAATCCCCAGGAACCGCATCACCGGCGCCGGCCCCTCCGTTTTTTCCTGCGCCAAAGGGATCCCGAACCGATCCGCCACTCTCTGCAAGGCGAACAACAAACCAGCGCAAACCATGGAACCCGCCGGACCAACACACAGAAAATCATCCAAATAATGAATAATGGACGACAAGCCGGACACGTCCCGCACCACCCACTCAACAAAGGAGCTAAACGCCTCAAAATATGAACAAGAAATCGAACAGCCCATGGGCAAACAACGATCAACATAAAACTTCCCGTTCCACCAGCAACCCAAAAGGTGCTGACTCTCCGGATGCACCGGCAACAAACGAAACGCCGATTCTACATCCGCCTTTGCCATCAATGCACCGCGTCCTGCCGCCCGTACCAAGTCCAACGCTTTGTCAAACGAGACGTAGTACACTGCCGACAATTCCGGCGCAATGCCGTCATTCACAGACGACCCCTCCGGAAATGAAAGATGATGAATGAGCCGAAATTTATTCGGCTCCTTCTTTGGCACCACCCCCAGCGGGGACACCACCAAATTACTGCACGGAGGGCTCTCAAATGGCCCCCCCATCCTGCCCAGCTCAACCTCTTTACCCAACTTCTCACCCACAACCATAGGGTGGTCCCTCGCCGACCGTAAGTTGCGACAAACCGGAGGCAACGCCTCAACCGCCGACGGAATCCGAAAACCGTACAAAAAACCAAACCGCAAAAGCGACGCCGCTGCCCCGTCCGGGTACCTACTTAAAAACGGCGCCATCGCCTCTATTTTCACCGGCGTCCTCCCTTTTTCCAGACCCGTCCCCAGCCTTGCCTCTCCCTTTTTTAAAGCATTTGGACAAGCTATGTCCCCCCCCGCAGCCGGAGCACTCATGCTTGAACCTACACGCTGCGCCAAATTTGCACTGGCCTTCGTTAAATTGCCAGCACAATCCCTTTTTCTGAATCCCCGAGGGCCCGGCGCCCGGTCCCCCGGCACCGCCACGAAAGGACTGGCTCGGGGCCGCCATTAAGCGCATCCATAAGGAAATGTCCTTATGGTCCCACCGCATGCCGGGCCGCAACGCCTTCCGCTGCCTAAACTGCTCATCATACCGCAGCCATGCCAAACCCCCGTACGTGCGATACGCCTCCCCGACTGCATCCATATAGCCAAATAGAGCCGAGCAGTGCTCCGGCTCCTTTTCCCCCACCACGCTAGCCAAAATTGCGAACGCCTGCAACCAATTGGAAAAGGAACGAGGAATGAGCCTATAACGGCGTTTTTCTTCCTCCTCCTTTTCCTTCTTGGAATCGCTCGGCTTCACCTTATCTAGGTTAAATTTTTCCAGGGGCAGCAGGGAAAATATCTCCACATACTCCCCTTTCCAAATTTTTTCCCTCACCTCTTTTTTGAGGTGCGCCCCTAGCGGTCCCTCAAAGCACACATACACCTCGCTCTTAGCCCTATCATCCAGCCGCACCACCTCATCTTCCTTTTCCTTTTCCTTTTCCTTTTCTCCCGCTTTTTCGCCTGCAGTCTCCACTACTCCGCTACCTACACCCGCCCCCACCGGCACCTTCTCGCCGCTAGCCGCCGCCGCGCCATCCACCGCCGACCCTGTCCAGGCCGTCACCGCCGCCAGCGCTCGCGCTAAACCCTGCAAAAGCCCCAGCAACTGGCTAAGTAAAACTGACCCCTCTGGCGCTGCCGTGCCCGCAGCCACCTCCCCAGCACCCGCACCCCGCGCCGCAAGCAATGCCGAATCCACGGCTAGCTCACCCGACCGTGACGCGGAGACGGAATTCGATACTGCGATGTCGTCCGCCAGCGGCTCCTCGAATTCATCCCCCGACCTGAGGGCTCCTTCTTCTTCTTCGCTGTAGCCGTCCTCCACCGTCCCAGCTCCAGAGGACGCAACCGATGCGTCCCCTCCACCACAGCCACCCTCCTGGGCAGCCGCGTGGGCACTGGCGGTGGGCGTCCGCTGCTTTCTTTGCGGCGACAGCCCACAAGACCGTCCTGTCCCCTGGGCCGCCGCCGACCGAGTCCTCTTCCTGGAGGAGCCTCTCCCCGAGCTCAGGGGGCTCCCCACCGCCGGTTCCCGCCCTCCCGGGCCTCCAACCGAGACCTCCCGCTGGGTCCTCCCCCCCCCCGAGGGAGACCGCGTCCGCCGGGCGCAGAGCTGACGACCTGAGGGACCTGGCGCGCCCTGCGGGGGTCCCACCGTCCCTCCTCTCCTCTGCAGCCGTGCAGGTATCCGGGTGGCACCTGCCCACACCGGTCCCCCTGCTGGCTGCCTGCGCCCGGCCCCCCCAACGTCCCCGGGGGGTATTGCTGGCCTCCATCAGCCGGGCACGCTCCTGATCAGGAGCAGCCGCCGGGACGTGCCCCACCGCCGGGGGCCCGGCGTCCAGAGCAGGCCCCAGGCTGGACACGCCCCCTCTCCGTGCCTCCGAGTCATGCAGGGCTCGGCCCGGTCCCCGGGCTGCCGCCGGCCTGTTCACTCGAGCCCGCGGCCTGGGACCGGAAGTAGGCCCCAGGCCGGGCCCGCCTCCATCCAGGCCACCGCTGGCCTCATTCAATCGCCGGGCTCGCTCCCGGCCGGGAGACGCCGCTGGGCTCTGCACTCCAGCCCGAGGCCTGAGACAGGAAGAAGGCCCCGGGCTGGCCACGCCCCCTTCTCGGCCGTCGCGGCCGCGTCGGAGATTCCTCCCGGCGGCCGGAGCGGACGCAGGGAGCTGCCGCTGCCCGCCCCGCCGCGGAGGGTCCCGGGGGGGGCTCTCACTTGGCCTCCTTGCTCCCCCCGCACCCGGAGAGTACCGGAAAGGGGGCCTGGAACGCCGCCCACGGCGAGGGGGGGGAACAAGGGGCAGGTGCCGACGGGGACACACAGGCAGCCCTGACGTGGGATTGCACTGCCTGGGCCCCGTGCACCGCCATCGCCGCTCTAATCAGCCGATTCAGCTCCTGGAGGTCCGCCATGCTGGTCCTTGTGGTCCTGGTCCTGGGTCTCTCAATCTGTCGCCGTCCGGAGTCCAAAAGGGGAGGTAAGACCCTCCCTCATCGCTTTTATACTCCCCCCCCCTCCCCTACAGGGATCCTTTTCTCCACCAATCCCCTATACCTTCCCATAATGCCCCTCATTATACCTTTATTAACCCCTCACTCCCTCCCTTCCCTCTGGTCATGTCGCCCCTCCCCCCTATGGGGTCCATGGCTTTCTTTACCTTCAACCAGTGAAAAACAGATTCATTGTTTCAGATTAATACAACTGATTTCAAATATGGCTTCATATAGACCTTCTAGACTTTGTAAACAGTCCGTAGATTAATTTGTTACATTTGTGGTTTCTGCATTGGTAGCAAACAGCCAAAATCTCAATTCACTCATGGTGCAAAACTCTCTACAGCATATGCTGCTTATTTTGGTATGGACATTGATGACCAAGATAAGAAATGGGCACCTCATGTGTCCTGTGCTACTTGCAGATCGGCTTTAGAGAGCAGGCTCAGCACAGAGAGAAAAAGCATACTATTTGCCATCTCTTGTGTGTAGCGTGAACCCACAAATCACATGACATACAGTTATTTCAGTATAGTTGACATCTCAAAATACAAGAAGACCACAGATAGAGCAAAGCTAACATATTCTGATATCAACAATTGCACCAAGTCCTCATAGTGATCAGCTGCCAGTTCCATTTCCACCAGTTTCGTCAGAAATGTCTGACACGCATATGTCAATAGATGATGATGACGAATGGATTTCTGAATCCGACAAACTGCCACATTTTCTTTCCAAATGTGAATGAAATGGATGACTAGGTCAGGGATCTGGGTTTGTCAAAATCTGGTGCAGAATTGTTCACATCCAGGTTGAAAGAGTGAAATGTGTTTGATTCATCATGCAGGATATCAAAGTACAGAAAGAGACCGCAATTGTTTGCTAAATATTTTGAAATTTCCCAAGACTTATGTTTCTGCTCAGACGTAGATGGTCTCTTTGTTTAAATTGGTTTCACACATTTAACAGGAGAATGGATATTGTTTATAGACAGTTCCATTAGAAGCCTTTTAGGTGTACTTTTACATAATGGAAATCAATATCCATCTGTACCAGTGGCGCTCAACTCAGCTGAAAGAATATAACGAAAATGGGAAACTTATGCTTGAGCAAATAAACTACAGCAAATATCAATGATCCGGATATCTGTGGTGACTTGAAAATGATTGGATTTCTTCTCAGTTTGCAAGGTGGATTCATGAAATACTTGCGTTTTTTGTGCTTGTGGGATAGCAGAGCCTCAAATCTACATTGCATTACTCGCGAATGGCCTGCTCACACTAGCGTAACTGTTGGTCAGTACAACTTCCATCATGAGAGCTTGTTTGACCCTGCTAAAGTTCTGCTAACATTGTTGCAGATAAAGCTTGGTCTTGCCAAGCAGATTGTTACTGCACTGGAGTCTCAGTTTGCTGCATTCCAACACTTGTGCTATATGTTCCCGAAAGTGTCAGATGCGAAAGTCAAAGCCAGTGTTTTTACTGGAGCTCAGATTCGTAGCATGTTACAATGTGAAGAGTTAAGCCAGCTTTACACCTTACAATTAGGGATGCGATCTCGTATGCGATGTGACACGCCCAGGTTGCATATGCGATCTAATGAGATTGCACGTAGGTCGTTCATTTGCTGTCACACGAGCGTTAGTAGTCTATGTTAAATTGATCAATTTTGTGTGCGATCCTTTAGATCATGTGTTCTGTGACGTATGCATCGGGCACCCTTTTTTTTTTTTATTTATTGACTTGACAAGCGTGTGTAATGTGTAGGGATGCGTTTTTACTATGTCATCTGCCATTCAGCTCTGCTACATGGCCGCTAACAGCAGCCACAGACAGCCATGTAGCAGAGCTGAATGGCAGATGACAGCAGACACAGACAGAGCCGCACTGTCAGAATGAACTCGGGTGAACCTCACCCGACTTCACGGTCATGCTGCGGCTCTGTCTGTGTCGCGTCCTGATTAGCGGTCACCAGTGAAGGACTCACCGGTGACCGCTAATCTCCTAAGTGACTGAAGTTAGCAGCCCTCTCTCATATACTCACCGATCCCCGATCCCCGGCGCTGCACGGCGTTCACACTGCTCCGGCGGCTTTTACTGTTTTGAAAAAGCCGGCCGCCCATTAAACAATCTGGTATTCCCTGCTTACCCCGCCCACCGGCGCCTATGATTGGTTACAGTGAGACACGCCCCCACGCTGAGTGACAGGTGTCACACTGCACCCAATCACAGCAGCCGGTGGGCGTGTCTATACTGTGTAGTGAAATAAATAATTAAATAATTAAAAAAAACGGCGTGCGGTCCCACCCAATTTTAAAACCAGCCAGATAAAGCCATACGGCTGAAGGCTGGTATTCTCAGGATGGGGAGCTCCACGTTATGGGGAGCCCCCCAGCCTAACAATATCAGCCAACAGCCGCCCAGAATTGCCGCATACATTAGATGCGACAGTTCTGGGGCTGTACCCGGCTCTTCCCGATTTGCCCTGGTGCGTTGGCAAATCGGGGTAATAAGGAGTTATTGGCAGCCCATAGCTGCCAATAAGTCCTAGATTAATCATGTCAGGCGTCTATGAGACACCCTCCATGATTAATCTGTAAGTGACAGTAAAAAAACACACACACACCTGAAAAATCCTTTATTAGAAATAAAAAACACAAACACATTCCCTCATTACCAATTTATTAACCCCCGACAAACCCTCCATGTCCGGCGTACTCCACAGTCCTCCAGCGTCGCGTCCAGCGCTGCTGCATGGAGGTGACAGGAGCAGCAGAAGACACCGCCGCTCCGGTCACCTCCACACAGCTAATGAGGTGAGTATAGCGATCAGCTGCTGTCACTGAGGTTACCCGCTGTCACTGGATCCAGCGGTGGCCGCGGGTAACCTCAGTGACAGCTCAGCTGATCGCGCTACTCACCTCCGCTCCGGTCAGCTCCAGTCAGCAACTGAGGTGAGTAGCGCGATCAGCTGAGCTGTCACTGAGGTTACCCGCGGCCACCGCTGCATCCACCGCTGGATCCAGTGACAGCGGGTAACCTCAGTGACAGATCAGCTGATCGCACGGCTGTCTTCATTACCTGCGTGGAGGTGACCGGAACGGCGGTGTCTTCTGCTGCTCCTGTCACCTCCATGCAGCAGAGCTGGACGCGACGCTGGAGGACTGTGGAGTACGCCGGACATGGAGGGTTTGTCGGGGGTTAATAAATTGGTAATGAGGGAATGTGTTTGTGTTTTTTATTTCTAATAAAGGATTTTTTCATGTGTGTGTGTGTTTTTTTACTGTCACTTACAGATTAATCATGGAAGGTGTCTCATAGACGCCTGACATGATTAATCTAGGACTTATTGGCAGCTATGGGCTGCCAATAACTCCTTATTACCCCGATTTGCCAACGCACCAGGGCAAATCGGGAAGAGCCGGGTACAGTCCCAGAACTGTCGCATCTAATGTATGCGGCAATTCTGGGCGGCTGTTGGCTGATATTGTTAGGCTGGGGGGCTCCCCATAACGTGGAGCTCCCCATCCTGAGAATACCAGCCTTCAGCCGTATGGCTTTATCTGGCTGGTTTTAAAATTGGGGGGGACCGCACGCCGTTTTTTTAATTATTTAATTATTTATTTCAATACACAGTATAGACACGCCCACCGGCTGCTGTGATTGGGTGCAGTGTGACACCTGTCACTCAGCGTGGGGGCGTGTCTCACTGTAACCAATCACAGGCGCCGGTGGGCGGGGTAAGCAGGGAATACCAGATTGTTTAATGGGCGGCCGGCTTTTTCAAAACAGTAAAAGCCGCCGGAGCAGTGTGAATGCCGTGCAGCGCTGCGCTGGAGATCGGGGATCGGTGAGTATATGAGAGAGGGGGATAGACTGACATGGACAGAGAGAGAGGGACAGAGATAGTGACGGACTGACAGAGATTAGTGCATGACAGACATTGTGAGGCGCTTCAGAACGCAGCTTTTCAGCTGCGCTCTGAAGCGGACCTTTTTTAAGCTGCGGTGCAGAGCGCACACCTGCGCACATAGCATCAGACACCAAAATCGTATGAGGGATGTCACACGTTACAATTGACTAGTTTCGTACTACCAAACGTCCAATGTATGAGGAATAAACGACGTGTATGCGATCACCGTATTTTCGTTCAATATCGATCGCATGTAGGTTTCACACGCAAACACGTCACGAACGATGCAGGATGTGCGTCACTTACAACTTGACCCCGACGACGGATTGAAAGATCTATTGAAGTGTGTAAAGCAGGCTTAAGAGAAGAGGATGTCAGGCCTGGAAAGAAAGACCTCGCAGGCATTCAGAGGAGTGGGGAATGGATTTCTTGAAAACAATAGGAGTTACAGTTATTAAGCTATTGTTGTCAATTTGATGAAGACATATTAGAGTCTTGGATGCCGAATGTCAGTCAAGATGCACTTTCTCCATTCACATGTGGATTTCTCCAGATCGAATTTGGGAGCTGTTAATGAAGAACATGGCAAATGGTTCCACCAAGACATTCAAGATACATGAGATGCGGCTATGATGGGGATCTATGTGTGGGGTTTGGTTCGTGATGGTTCTTATCAGTATAACAGAAAAGGATGCTCAAGTACTAATTTTTTACATTTTCTACTGTTTCATCATCTGATATAGAAATATATTAATTAGTTGAATAATTGTCTTATGCACAAGGATGTGCAATTTAACATATTGACTAAAACTGTAAACAGTCTTTCTTCCACTAGCGCTTATGATCATATCGTTATTTTCATCATTCTGTTTGAAGTATTGACGTTACAAAAAACAATTGCAGAGTAATTATTTTCACATTACAATTCATATGGTTTTGTAAAAAAAGGAGATATTGTAACTACGACTTTGATGAAATTTTATTTCACAGTGTAATAGTGGATATCTGCAATGGGAAGCTTAAATTTAGCCTGAATATTTTAGACAGGGTAAAGGAAACATACAGTGGCAAAGTTGTCTGAGCAACTATCTCTGCAGACAAAAGTCTGAGCTCGATTTAATAATTACTTTTACTTCAGGATAGGAGAGAAGGAAGACAATAGATGGGACTGGCTGGTGAGTAGGAAAAAGTATCTTCTTGCCAGCCTACACAAAATTGGCAGCACATGTGGCAACAATCCTTCCTCCTTCACATTATACAGCACCTCCAGCTGTGACCACAGCTCATCTCACCATTCTTATCACCGCTGGTGGATCTTCCATTGATACAAAGTTCTATATATGGCAGCTAAGTCCCCGTAGCAATTACATGCCTAATAGATGCCTATGATGTCTTCTACTATGGAAATAATGTTTTTATTAGACGTGTCCCCGAGAAAGGGTAAACATAGAGTGTTGGAGTGACGGCGGTGGGTGTGGACCCACTACCCCACTGGCTGGGCTTAACCTGGAGGGGTGTGACTAAGACTGGTAGAAGACTGGTCTTCACTAAAGCCTCTGATGGTGAGGATAGGCTTGGCACATTAGGGTTGTCACAAAGTACCACTCCAGGGCAGTCCCTAAACCTAAACCTGCAGCAGTTGACCATAGGGTAAAGGCAGGCATATGAGGCACCAAGGGGGAAAGCAAAGATGTGGTCAGGAAGTCTGAGGATGGGGCATGCAGCACAATATCAAAATACAAAGCCAGGGTCAGGAATGGAAAGGTCAGACGAGACAAGTGAAACAGCCGGGTCAAAAATAGGAGATGCAAAGCAATAAAATATCTTGACAGAGCACTAAAACAAATGGCAACTACTAGCTAATCTCTGGCAAGTTGCAGAGTGAAGAGCTGCCTCATATCATAGAATGTTAGAGTTGGAAGGGACCTCCAGGGTCATTGTTTCCAAACCCCTGCTCAATGCAGGATCCACTAAACCATCTCAGATATGTTGGTTCAGTCTCTGTTTGAAGACTTCTATTGAAGTAGAACTCAACACCTCTCGTGGCAGCCTGTTACACTCATTGATCACCCTCACTTTCAATTTTATTTTTCTAATATCAAATCTGCATCTTTTCTCTTTTAGTTTGATTCCATTCCTTCTCGTGTTTCCATGTGCAAATGAAAATAAGGATCATTCCTCAGCACTGTGAAATCTTTTCCGATATTTGTAGACTTCTATTAAGTCTCCTCTTAGTCTTGCAAGCGAAACATTCACAGATGCTTTAAAAATTCCTTGTAGGACAGAGTTGCAGTCTGCTCACCATCCTGGTAGCTCTTCTCTAAACTTGCTCCAGTTTTTTTTTCAAATGTGGTACCCAGAACTGCACACAGTACTCCAAATGGGGTTTGACCAAAGAGGACTTGAGGGGGATAACTACATCACATGATCCATACTCTATGTTACTCTTAATACATCCTAGAACTGTGTTTGTCTTTTTTGCTGCTGCATCTCCATGTTGACTTAAGGGGGCTTTACACACTACGACATCACTAATGCGAACTCGTTGGGGTCACGGAGTTGGTGACGCACATCCGGCCACATTAGTGATGCCATTGCGTGTGACACCTATGAGCAATTTTGCATCATTGCAAAAACGTGCGAAATCGCTCATCGGTGACATGGGGGTCCATTCTCAAAAATCGTTACTGCAGCAGGAACGAAGTTGTTCCTCGTTCCTGCAGCAGCACACATCGCTCCATGTGACACCGCAGGAGCGACGAAGCTCTCCTTACCTGCCTCCCGCCCGCAATGCGGAAGGAAGGAGGTGGGCGGGATGTTACGTCCCGTTCATCTCCGCCCCTCCGCTTCTATTGGGCGGCGGTTCAGTGACGCAGCTGTGACGTCGCTGTGACGCTGAACAAACCACCCCCTTAGAAAGGAGGCGGTTCGCTGGTCAGAGCGACGTCGCCGGGCAGGTAAGTAGTGTGACGGGTCCGCGCGATGTTGTGCGCCACGGGCAGCGATTTGCCCGTGTCGCACAACAGATGGGGGCGGGTACCCACGCTAGCGATATCGGTACCAATATCGCAGCGTGTAAAGCGGCCTTTATATGCAGTCTGTGATCTATTAGGAGTCTTTTTCACACTTGCTGTTGTTTAATTCTATTCCTTCTATTATGTAGATGTTATTTTCATTTTTCTTGCCTAGATGTAGAATTTTGCATTTCTACATGTTAAGTACCATTCTATAAAGGTGGTGTCACACACAGCGACAACGACGTCGCTGCTACGTCACCATTTTCTGTGACGTTGCAGCGATGTCCCGTCGCTGTTGCTGTGTGTGACATCCAGCAACGAGCTGGCCCCTGCTGTGAGGTCGCCGCTCGTTGCTGAATGTCCAGCTTCATTTTTTGGTCGTCGCTCTCCCGCTATGACGCACAGATCGCTGTGTGTGACAGCGAGAGAGCGACGAAATGAAGCAAGCAGGGAGCAGGAGTCGGCATCTGGCAGCTGCGGTAAGCTGTAACCAAGGTAAACATCGGGTAACCAAGGTGGTTACCCGATATTTACCTTCGTAACCAGCCTCCGCCGCTATCACGCTGCCAGCGCCGGCTCCTGCTCTCTGCACATGTAGCTGCAGTACACATCGTGTAATTAACCCGATGTGTACTGTAGCTAGGAGAGCAAGGAGCCAGCGCTAAGCAGTGTGCGCGGCTCCCTGCTCTCTACACTGTGACATGTAGCTGCAGTACACATCGGGTTAATTAATCCGATGTGTACTGTAGCTAGGAGAGCAAGGAGCCAGCGCTCAGTGTGCGCGGCTCCCTGCTCTCTGCACATGTTGCAGCACAGCGACGCGTGTCGTTATGATCGCTGCTTCGGCTGCTGTGTTTGACAGCTAAGCAGCGATCATAACAGCGACTTACAAGGTCGCTGCTACGTCACAGAAAATGGTGACGTAACAGCGACGTCGTTGTCGCTGTCGTTTAGTGTGACCCCAGCTTTAGTCGTTGTCCATTGTTCCCATTGTACTACCCACTATCTGGAGATAGGCTGGGGAAGCAGAACTCTGCAAAACACAGTGAATATAAATTCTTGTAGAGTCTGGTCACGCCTCCCTATAACCAGGTGAAGACTCTCCAGCAACAAGAGGATTTAGCAGAGCTTGAAGTGTTTGCACAGGGCAGCTCAGAGAGATGGTCAGACATTTGGAGGGGTAAAACTGCATACATGGGGAGTAAGATGGCTTTTACAACCCGTATGAGTCAACGATGTAACAGTTAGCTGCTTTGATCCACAGCAATAAGTAGTAATCTGCACAGGATCCTAGTAGCATTAGGTAACCCAACACCCCCATGGGGGGAATTAAGGAGCTACTCCAAGAATGTAATTGGCCCCATTACGTAATTCAAAGGGCATCTCATCCTATTCACCTGTCAGGATGGGATGTAATCTGAAGAAACACAGCTACAGATACCTGTGTCTCAACTGACAGTGAAACTTTATCATAAACAAACATACCTTCTTCAGCCAAGAAGAAGACTATGATAGCAGAAGAAATAAAGCTTTTTCACTGATTATTATTATTATTTTTTTTTTAATACAGCCTCAGTCCTCCATGCTCAGTCAGCCAAAAAGATTACTTCACAGTATTTTGATCAATAGCCCTCCTTTACACAGTATGAGGACACATAGCCCACTAGTCACAGTATGATGTCCCTGCAGCACTCCTACGCACAGTGTGATTCTTCATAGCCCCCTCTACACAATATGATGCCCCATAGTCCCCTATACACAATATGATGCCCAATATACACTGTATGATGCAAAATATAGAAAGTATTCTGACCTCAATGTATATTCCTTCATAAGATGTCACAAAATTTGACTCAACTCCTAGGTCCCATAATTAAATAAAAAAAAGTTCATACTCATCCAATGCTGGATCCTTGTCCATCAGAGCCTCAGTTTTCTCTTTCAGCTTATTTTGCAGTGGACAGGTACAGGCATTGAGAGGAAGTAAACTCATCCTGCGGGGCAATGTCACCTGCGTGCCACCAATCTCCAACAGTCTAACAGTAGCCTGTAGTTGATAACTATTCCAATACAGCTACTAACAGTATCTGCATTCTGCATCCTGAGGACACCTACAGTATATTGTGTAACATTTTATAGAAAGGCCAAACCGTCCCACTGCCAGACTGGCTCATCTGGCATTTTCCAGAATTGTCGGATGACCACTGTAATAATATAATATCACACTCCCCTTTGCATCGGATTGTGCTTACAAGAATGTCAGAAATATAAATGGATCTTCTGCTCTGCCCTTATGAAGTAATATAGATGAATTAAAGCTCTAAAGGGTTAACCGCATCTGAGGTTTATTTCAACGAATTTCAAAGTTAACACCAGCTTCTTCAATAGTTGTTTATCCTGAAGAAGAAGTTGGTGTTAGCTTCGAAACTCGATGAAGTAAACCGCAGATGCCATTAACTCTTTAGATCTTTGATTCCTCTATATTGCTTCATAAGGGCAGTGCCGAAGGTCCATTTACAGTTCATATTTCTGATATCTCTTCACTTGGATCTGCAGCAGCCCTGCACAGGCAGTAAAAGTTGATGTTCGCAATGAATTAAGAATATGTTTGAAATATTAAGGTATTTAAAATACAAAAGGCAATCAAAAGCAAATCCTCGCTAACAACTGAAAAACCTAAAGCCACAATAGGTGATTAATTCAGTGGTTAAAGCCAAGTACCAAATACTAAGACAATAGGGTTAGTGCGGGAGCATGGAGTGTAAAGGGGGCTTTACACGGTAGCGATATCACTAGCAATTTCTAGCGATAGCGACCGTGTAAGTACCCGCCCCCGTCGCGCATGCGATTGTTTGTGATCGCTGCCGTAGCGAACATTATCGCTACGCAGCGTCACACATACTTACCTGGTCAGCGGTGGCGCTGTGACTGCCGAACAATCCCTCCTTCAAGGGGGAGGGACGTTCGGCATCACAGCGACGTCACCGCAACGTCACTAAGCGGCCGGCCAATCAAAGCAGAGGGGCGGAGATGAGCAGGACGTAACATCCCGCCCACCTCCTTCCTTCCTCATTGGGGCCGGCGGCAGGTAAGGAGACGTTCCTCGCTCATGCGGTGTCACACATAGTGATGTGTGCTGCCGCATGAGCGATGAACCACAACGCTAAACAACCCTTACCGATTTTTGACTTTGGGACAACCTCTCCACGGTGAACGATTTTCACCATTTTTGAGGTCGCCTAAGGTCGCTGGTAAGTATTACAAACTGCGATATCGTTAATGACGCCGGATGTGCGTCACTAACAATTTGACCCCGGCGACCAAACATTAACGATATCGTAGCGTGTAAAGCCCCCTTAAATACTAATGGGCACTGTGTGGTAATATTTGCAATCTCCATGTATTGGCAGAATGAGGGTCTAATCTAGGGGTCTCAAATTCGGCTGGGTGTATGGGCCGCACAGAGGAAAAAAAATAATTTGGGGGGGCCGCATTCTTTGCAGGACAAAGTTACATTTTTATCGGTACCATATATAATATAATATTTTTTACACACCTTTGGATCACTGATTTTGAACATTTTGCACTTGTTTATTCTAGCAAACGTGCACATTCTTTGTTTAAATATATATATATTTTTTTTTTACATTTTATTCCTTTCTTGTAACTAATAGTCTTACAATTAGCACTATATAGAAATTTTGACCAACATCTTTTAGTAATGTTCCCCATCTTGTTGTAACGTGCCCATCCTTGTTCCCTTGTGGTATTGTGCCCCATCCTAGTCCCCATCCCACAGTAATGTAATGATCCTTGTCCTCATCCTAAAGTAATGTTCCCCATCCTTGTCCCCATCTTGTAGTGATGTGCCTCATCCTTGTCCCCATCCTATAGTAATGTCCCCAGCCTTGTCCCCATCTTATCGTAATGTGTCCATCCTGTACTAATGTGTTCATCCTGGTGCCCAACCTATAGTAATGTCCCCAATTTATAGTAATGTCCCCAATCTACAGTAATGTGTCCATCCTTGTCCCCCATCTTATAGTAATGTTCCCCATCCTTGTCCCCTTGTAGTAATGTCTCTAGCCTGTAGTAATGTGCTCACCTTGTCCCCATCCTATAGTAATGTCCCAATCCTATAGTAATGTCCCCAGCCTTGTCCCCAGTCTATAGTAATAATGTCCCCATCCAATAGTATCGTGTCCCTCCTTGTAATGTCCCCATCCTATAGTAATGTCCCCACCCTATAGTAATGTCCCCAGCCTTATCCCCATCCCATAGTAATGTGCACACTTTGTCCCCATCCTGTAGTAATGGGGGGGCAGCGCCAGCTGAAAGGGGGCAGTGGAGCTATAACTTACCGATCGCTCTCCTCAGCTTCCACATCCACAGACGCCGGAGTGAAGGTGAGGGGAGCGGTCTCCGGCCCCAGATCCACAGTGATTGGAGAGATCGGTCACAAGGCTGGTCTCTCCAATCAGAGCTGGGGGCAGGTGAAGCAGAGGTCACCCAGCTCCAGCCAATGATCGGTGTTATAGCTGCACTGATGATGGCTGGATTTCAATGTTTTAGCCATTTTCAATGGTTAAAACATTACAGTGGCTGTGATTGGCTGAGCGGCGTTCGTCAGCCAATCACAGCCTCCGTAGGTCCAGGGAGGAAACACCACCCCTCCTGAGGTCAGGCAGAGGGCCCCTCCTCCCCGAATCTAAGGTATTTGCAAAGCGATCGCAGCCACTGGGGCTGCGATTTTGCCTTGACGTACTGGGTACGTCATGGGTCCTTAAGTAACAGGGAGCTATGATGTACCCAGTACGTCATAGGTCACTAAGGGGTTAATGTGCCGTCCTTCACATACACACACAAAAAAACCCACCATTCTTCTCACCTGTCCCGCGTTCCCTCGGCTGCCTCATCTCTGCTTCGTGCGGCCCCCAGGCTCGTGCCCCCCGGTCACTATCGCAGCAGGTGCAGGGGTCGCAGCCCCTGGCAGTGATTTCTGTCAGATGATTGTATTGCCGATGCGAGAGTGCAGAGCCCTTGACTCTGAGAGCGCAGCACCGACATTCATCTGACATAAAGCGCACACAGTGACTGCGGCCCCTGCACCGGCCGTGATAGTGAACAGGGGCACGGGCCTGGGGGCCGCATGCAGCCCGCGGGCTGCATGTTTGAGACACCTTGTCTAATCCCAGTGTGCAACTCCTGAAAAGTGTAGATGCGCCTTTGTAGTTTATGGGAGTTGTGAAACACTTGGATGTTTTGGTACTTTACAAAACTACATTCTTCTGAAAATATGGACACTGCCAATTAGGAAGGCAAATAGACCAAATAGCATCTGAAACGCGTTGATCGGAGGAATTTATTTTATGCTGTTTTTATTTTTCCAATAAATGTAAAGTTTTATATTATACTTCTGAAATGGACGTTTTTGTGCCGGGATCCACCCTCTATTGATTATCTAAAAACACATATATGCATTTTTTTCTCGCTATCTGACATGAAATCAGAATAAATCTTTCCCATTTTAGGTCAATTAGGATTACCAAAATTATTTATATTTGCCAAATGCCATAAAAATGAGTAAGAGAATGTTTTAAGGCATTTTTATTACTTTCAGAAAAGCAACGATGGTCATTATGGCCAAACAATTCAATTTTAGTTTTGCCAGACCACAGAACAGGACTCCAAAAATTAAGGTCTTTTTTCCTATGTGCATTTGCAAACATTAATTTGGCTTTTTTATATTTGTTTTGGAGTAACAGCTTCTTCCTGGCAGATTGATTTTTCAGCCCTTGTTGATACAGTTCTCGTTTCATTATGGATAACGACACAATCTTACCAGCTTCCGCCAGCATCTTCACAAGGTCTTTTGCTTTTGTTCTTGCGTTAATATGCACATGTCTGACCAAAGCACGTTAATCTCTGGTACACAGAACATGTATCCTTCCTGAGCGATATGATGGCTGAAAATTCCCATCTTGTTTGTACTTGTGTTTGTTTGTACAGATGATAGAGTCCCCTTCAGTAGGGATGGGAAAACCTGAACTGTAAAGTTCGGGGTCCGTACTGAACACATGGTGTTCGTGTACATGACCCCGAACACGAGCTTTTGTGGAACGTTCGTGTTACAGTTCGGGTCCAGGGGCTGTTAATAAAAAAGCACGTTATTAAAAAAACATTATGATCATACTTTCAGGTCCTGCGACGCATGCTGCAGACTCTGTCTCCCAGCACTTCTGCTTCCGCGTCCGTCCGATCATTGCTGTGCCACCCGGTAAGCACCTCTGGCTAAAAGGACCTGCCGTTGCTGTGACGTCATACCAATGTGACCAGTCACGTGTAAATGCTGTATTACCTCATTGGCTACAGACTGGTCACGTGAGTATGGCGTCATCAAAGGTCCTAGTGAGCCGTGATGTGAGAGTCATCGCATCACGGCGCACAATCTCCCGACAGTAGCGGGTCAGCTGCATGTATTTCCACAGCTGAGGCTCTTCTGTCGGGAGAGTGGGGTGATGTAATGCGAGACACAAGTGAAATCATCACCTCACTGTCAGCCTCTGCTTCATCGCTCTGTCCAAAGCGATGTAGCATACCTGACATGGCTCTCTGTGCTTCTCACTATGTATTGACACTGTCTTTGCACAGTGATGAAGCAGAGTTGACTTTGGTCTTTGCTTCTCACTGTGTATAGACTGTGCCTGTGCACAGTGATGAAGCTGACATTGCTGTCCCTGTGGATTACGTCTGACTAAGGATTTTTTTTATAATAAAGATGGAGTCTCTAAATGTTTTTTTGTTTTATTTCTAATAAAAAAAATTTCTCTGTTATTTTTTTTTACTGTTTCCTAGAAATTCATGGTGGCCATGTTTAATTTGGCGTGACACCATTAATTTGGGCTTAGTACCATCTGAGAATACAAAGCTGGTATTAACCCCTTTCTTACCCAGCGAGCTACCGCCATCACAGTCGCTGGATGAGCTGGGTAAAGCGCCTGAAAATGGCGCTAAGAAACAATTTCCAGGGGCGAGTGCGAGCTGCCGAGAATCCCAGCCCCCAGCTGCCTGGCTTTACCTGACTGGCAATCAAAATACGAGAGCCCACACATTTTTTTTTTTTTTAATAATTTTTTTAGATAAAAAAAATGAATGGGCTTCCCTGTATTTTGATATTAAGATTTGTAATGATTTATTTATTTTACAGTACTGTGATGTCAGGCAATCAAAATACAGGGAAGCCCTTTTTTTTAGTTATTTAAATAAATAATAAAAAAAAAATGTGTGGGCTCCCACTGCACTTTTTTTATTGCTAGCTAAGGGTAACCCAAGCAGCTACTGGCTGCTAACCCCCACTGCTTGGTGTTACCTTCACTGGCAATAGAAAATACAGGGAAGCCTTTTTTTTTAAAGCCTTTTACAAAAAAACTAAAAAAAACCCAAAACGTTGGCTTTGCCATATTTTTGTATGCTATCAAGGTACAGCAGGCAGGTATGGGCTGCCCCCAACCCCCAGCTGCCTATTTGTGCACAGCTGGGAACCAAAAATATAGTGAAGCCCTTTTTTTAATTATTTCATGAATTTCAGGAAATAATTAAAAAAAAACCCGATATGGGCTTCGCCCCGTTTTTGTGTCCAGCCAGGTAAATCTAGGCAACTGGGGATTGGAATCCGCAGTGCAGGTTGGCACAAGTTTTCTGGGTCCCCCCCGCTGCGAATTGCAGTCCATAGCCGCCCCAGAAAATGGCGCATTCATAGAAGTGCCATCTTCTGGCATTGTATCCGACTCTTGCAGTGGCCCTGGTGCCGGGTAGCACGCTGGGTAATAAGGGGTTAATCAGCTAGTATTAAGCCAGAGATTCTTAATGTCAGGCAATTTTGACCCGGCCATTAAGAATCTCCAATAAAGTGTTAAAAAAAGACATCACACAGAGAAAAAATACTTTATCAGAAATAAATACACAGACACACTCAGGGACTCCATGTTTATTACTCCCTCTCACCCTTCCACAATCCTGGTCTTCTGTCTTCTTTCTTTTTCAACCCATGCAGCTCTACTATACAGGGGAGGAAGACGCTTCTGCTGCCCTGTGCTGTGTAATCATGCAATGAGTGAGCAGAAGCTGCGGGTTGGTAAGCGGTGACGTCACCGCTGCCACCATTGCCATAGTCACCTGACGGGCAGGTTACTATAGCAACGGTGATCTCCGATCACCTTATTCCCGGTGCAGCGATTCACCGACTGTGGCAGTCAATCCCTGCATGTGGGCTGACTCTGTAAAGAGCGCCGACATGCAGGCATGGAGAGCCAAGCATCTGCCCGAGCATCTCGCCGGTAAATGGCGCTCGCGGAATATACCGAGTACTGAGATGTTTGGGCGACCACCGCGTACCGGCGAGATGCACTGACAGGACCTAGCATGACATCATAGCCATGTGACCAGTCTGTAGCCAATGAGATAATACAAAATTCACACATGACTGGTCACATGATATGACGTCATGGAAAGTCCTTTGGTTACCGGGCGGCACAGCGATTATCATACTCGTAAGGAGAGCGGCGGGAGACAGAGTGCAGGACGAGTCGCGAGACCTGTAAGTATAATGACAATGTTTATTATTAACTATATTCTTTATTTTACAGCCCCCCTCCGCCCCATCACATAACTGTAAGGCTGAAGTTCAGGGTTCGGATACAAGTTCGCGTTATATCGGAACCCGAACACGAACTTTACAAAACCTTCGGGTGAGACTCCGAACATCGGGGGGTTCGCCCATCTCTACCCTTCAGGTATCTGGAAATTGCACCCAAGGATGAACCAGACTTATGCAAGTCCACAATTCTCTTCCTGAGATCTTGGCTGATTTCTTTTGACTTTCCCATGATTCTACACAAAGAAGCAGTGTGTGCATTAAAATACATCCACAGGTGTGTTTCTAAGTAACTCAGATGTTGCCAATAAACCTATCGGAAGCTTTCAAAGACATGACATCATGATATGGGCCGTCCCAAATTGCTTGAAGGCAAGGTACTCTTAGTGAATGTAAACGTTTGACTTTGCATAAAGTAATAAAAATGCCCTAAAACATTCTCTCTCACTCTCACTCTCTTTCTCTCAGTATTCTGGCATTTGGCAAATATAAATAATTTTGGTTCCTAATTGACCTAAAACGGGAAGAGTTTATTCTGATTTCATGTAAGATATTGAGAAAAACATACATATGTGTCCTTTTAGATAGTGTATTTAAACTTCTGGTTTCAACTGTATATATACATAGTGGTGTGAAAAAGTGTTTGGCCCTTCCTGATTTCTTATTCTTTTGCATGTTGTCTCACTTAAATGTTTCAGATTTTTGTTTTTCTAAAGCTATTCAGAGGTTGACTTGCTGATATGTTTAGGATCATTGTCCTTCTGCAAAACCCAAGTGTGCTTCAGCTTAGGCCCGATTCACATGTTAGTGAAAAACACTGACATCCTTCACTGATGTGTAAAACACACACATGTCCCTCCGTGTTCCGTGATTCACGGCACACGTGAGTTGTCTATGTGCATTTCGTGATCCGTGATCCGTGACATGTGATTGCATATGGACATTACTCACCTGCCTTCACTCCTGCTGTCCATGGTGCTGAACTCCTCGGCTCTGCAGCTTCCGCCCACCGCTCTCTGCAGCTACTTCCTAGTCGGCTATTCCTGCTCTCATAAATATTCATGAGCCAGGCAGGAGCTGCCGAGAGCGGAGGCTGCAGAGCGAATCGCAGGCAAGGTAAGTTGGAAATATTTAATATTTAATATGTCTGTGATTTTCTGGTACGTGTTTCACGGATCACACACGGATTACGCCATAGTGTGGTCCGTGGGTCATCAGTGATGCCAGAAAAAAACTAACTTGTCTCCGTGCAGAATCATGGCCACGGGTGTACGCTGCACGGAGACACGTTCAGTGAAAAATCACTGATGTGTGAGCAGACCCATTGATTATAATGGGTCTACGTATGTCAGTGATTCTGGTACGTATAAAAAAAAGCACATACGTACCAGAATCACTGACGTGTGAAGGGGGCCTTAAGGTCACAATCAGATGGCTGGACCTTCTCCTTCAGGATTTTTTATTAGACTTCAGAATTCATGGTTCCATTTATCAAAGCTAGTCTTCCATTTCCTGAAGCAACAAAACAGCCCCAGACCATCACTGGCATATATTACTGTTGGTATAATTTTCCTTTTCTGAAATGCTGTGTTACTTCTATGCCACATGTAATGGGACATACACCTTCCATAAAGTTCTACTTTTGTCTCGTTGGTCAACAGAGTATTCCCCCAAACGTATTGGGGATCATTAAGATGTTATCTGGCAAAACTGATACGAGCCTTTATGTTATTTTTGCTCAGCAGTGGTTTTAGTCTTGGAACTCTGCAATGCAAGCCATTTTTGCCCAGTCTCTTTCTTTTGGTGGAGTCATGAACACTGACCTTAACTGAGGCAAGTGAAGCCTTCAGCTCTTTGCATATTGTTGTGGGGTCTTTTGTAATATCTTAGATGAGTCGTTGCTGTGCTCTTGCAGTAATTTTGATTGGCCAGCCACCCCTGGGAAGGTTTACCACTGTTCCATGTTTTCACCATTTGTGGATAATGGCTCACTGGGGTTCACTGGAGTCCCAAAGTTTTAGAAATGACTTTATTATAACCTTTTTCCAGACTGAAAGATCTGAATTACTTTGTTATGCATATGTTCCTGAATTACTTTGGATTGTGGCATGATGTCTTGCTTTTGAGGATCTTTTAGTTTACTTTGATTTGTCAGGTAGGTCCTATTTAAGTGATTTCGTTATTGGGAACAGGTGTGGTAGAAATCAGGCCTGGGTGTGGCTAGGGAAATTGAACTCAGCATCCCAAAGATGTGATAAACCACAGTTATTTTATGTTTTAAGGAGGGGGGGTGGGATCACTCCTTCACACAGGGTCCTGTAGGTTTGGATTTCTTAAGGCCACGTCTCACTAAGCAACATCGCTAGCAATATCGCTGCTGAGGCACGACTTTTGTGACGCAACAGCGATGTTGCTAGCGATGTTGCTGTGTGTGACATCCATCAACAACCTGGCCCCTGCTGTGAGGTCGCTGGTTGTTGCTGAATGTCCTGGACCATTTTTTAGTTGTTGCTCTCCCGCTGTGAAGCACACATTGCTGTGTGTGACAGAGAGAGCAACAACTGAATATGCAGGAAGCAGGAAGCCAGCTTCTGCGGACGCTGGTAACCAATGTAAATATCGGGTAACCAAGAAGCCCTTTCCTTGGTTACCCGATATTTACCTTCGTTACCAGCTTCTGCCACTCTCACGCTGTCAGTGCCGGCTCCCTGCTCCCTGCACACATAGCCAGACTACACATTGGGTAATTAACCCGATGTGTACTCTGGCTAGGAGTGCAGGGAGCCAGCGCTAAGTGGTGTGCACTGGTAACCAAGGTAAATATCGGGTTGGTTACCCGATATTTACCTTAGTTACCAAGCGCAGCATCGCTTCCACACGTCGCTGCTGGCTGGGGGCTGGTCACTGGTTGCTGGTGAGATCTGCCTGTTTGACAGCTCACCAGCAACCCGTGTAGCGACGCTCCAGCGATCCCTGCCAGGTCAGGTTGCTGGTGGGATTGCTGGAGCGTCGCTTAGGCTACTTTCACACATCCGGCTTGAGCTGTGCGGCTCAATCCGGCTGTGCAAGCTATGCAACGGATGCGGTGAAAACACCACATCCTTTGCATAAGTTTTTCCTTTGCGGCCCGTCCGGTTTTTGCCGCTTGCGGCATGCTACTGGGCATGCGCAGTGGCAAAAACCGCATGCGGCGGCCGGATGCGGTTATTGCCACATCGCGCCGCATCCGGCCGCCATAGGCATGCATTGAAAAATGCGCCGCATCGGCCGAATGCGGCGCGATGCGGTTTTTTTTGCCGCACGAAAAAACGTGCCAGGCAACGTTCCATCCGGCCGCCGCATCGGCTAAATCTGCCGCATGCGGCAAAAACCGGATGGAACGCAAGGCCATGCGGCACAATGCGGCACTAATTAAAGTCTATGCAGGAAAATCGCAACCGGCAGCAAAAAAAACCGGTTGCGATTTTTCTGCAAAGTGCCGGAGTGTGCCGCACAGGAAAAACCGGAGGTGTGAAAGCAGCCTTAGTGTGACGGTACCTTTAGACCTTAATTTCTAAGCTGCATTTTGTGTTTACTTTTGTTATCTTTATCTGATAATTAAATTTGTTTGGTGATCTGAAACACTTAAGGCCCCGTCACACTAAGCAACATCGCTAGCAACATCGTTGCTAACGAACAACTTTTGTGACGTTGCTAGCGATGTTGCTGTGTGTGACATCCAGCAACAACCTGGCCCCTGCTGTGAGGTCGTTGGTTGTTGCTGAATGTCCTGGGCCATTTTTTAGTTGTTGCTGTCCCGCTGTGAAGCACAGATCGCTGTGTGTGACAGCGAGACAGCAACAACTAATTGTGCAGGCAGCAGAAGCCGGCTTCTGCGGAGGCTGGTAACCAATGTAAACATCGGGTAACCAAGAAGCCCTGTCCTTGGTTACCCGATATTTACCTTTGTTACCAGCCTCCGCCGCTCTCACTGTCAGTGCAGGCTCCTGCTCTGTGCACATGTAGCTGCAGGACACATCGGGTTAATTAACCTGATGTGTGCTGTAGCTAGGAGAGCAGGGAGCCAGCGCTAAGCATTGTGCGCTGCTCCCTGCTCTGTCCACATTTAGCTGCAGCACACATCGGGTAATTAACCCGATGTGTGCTGTAACTAGGAGAGCAGGGAGCCAGCGCTCAGTGTGCGCTGCTCCCTGCTCTGTGCACGTGTAGCTGCGTGCACTGGTAACCAAGGTAAATATCGGGTTGGTTACCCAATATTTACTTTAGTTACCAAGCGCAGCATCTTCCACACGGCGCTGGGGGCTGGTCACTGGTTGCTGGTGAGCTCACCAGCAACTCGTGTAGCGACGCTCCAGCGATCCCTGCCAGGTCAGGTTGCTGGTGGGATCGCTGGAGCGTCGCAGTGTGACATCTCACCAGCAACCTCCTAGCAACTTACCAGCGATCCCTATCGTTGTTGGGATCGCTGGTAAGTTGCTTAGTGTGACTGGACCTTTAGGCTGGGTTCACACAGCGACAGCGACAACGACGTCGCTGTTACGTCACCATTGTCTGTGACGTAACAGCGACCTTGTAAGTCGCTGTTATGATCGCTGCTTAGCTGTCAAATACAGCGACGCAGCAGCGATCATAACGTCGCTACATGTGCAGAGAGCAGGGAGCCGCGCACACTGCTTAGCGCTGGCTCCCTGCTCTCCTAGCTACAGTACACATCGGGTTAATTAACCCGATGTGTACTGCAGCTACATGTGCAGAGAGCAGGAGCCGGCAGCACAGGCAGCGTGAGAGCGGCGGAGGCTGGTAACGAAGGTAAATATTGGGTAACCACCTTGGTTACCCGATGTTTACCCTGGTTACAGCTTACCGCAGCTGCCAGATGCCGGCTCCTGCTCTCTGCTCGCTTCATTTCGTCGCTCTCTCGCTGTCACACACAGCGATCTGTGCGTCATAGCGGGAGAGCAACAATAAAAAAATGAACCAGGGCTGTGTGTAACGAGCAGCGATCTCACAGCAGGGGCCTGATCGCTGCTCAGTGTCACACACAGCGAGATCACTAATGAGGTCACTGCTGTGTCACAAAAAAGGTGATTCAGCAGCGATCTCGCTGTGTGTGAAGCACCCCTTAAATGTGAGAAACATGCAAAAAAAATAAGAAATCAGAAAGGGGACAAACACTTTTTCACAGCACGTATATATATATATATATATATATAAAATGTATATGCACGGTATAATTTTATTGTAATATTTATAAAAATGTAACTTGGTTACATAACTCACAATACAAATGAATAGCTTTAGTACATTTCTATGAAGACAAGGAACACTGGGTATTGTAATATGTAACATCTGCAAACTAAAAATAGCATTGGAAGTCAACATGTTCTGGAAAGAGCAAAGAGCTAGCCTGCCTATGCACAAGGGCACACTCCAAGAGCAGCTACATGAATGTCTCAATTATTAATGAATTTTATGCACAGCGCTTGAAACAATTTTTGCTTGACCTCAGATGAACATCAACAGAGGACACTAAAGCACATTTACTTTTTAATAAGTAGCGCATTTCATTTTCAGCCATGAGGCAGCCATGCAAGTTTCAACATAAATATAGCACAGGAACAATACACCAAGGCCATCTGCACATGTTGAGTATTTGGTGAGTTTTTTACCTTGGTATTTGTAAGACAAATAATGGATTGACTTAAAGAAAATACAGAAGTGGTGTCCATGTTTCTATTATACTTTTCCTCTGATTGTTCCACTCCTGGTTTTGGCTTACAAATACTGAGGTAAAAACTCACCAAATACTCAATGTGTGCACATGGCTTAAGGAAACTAAATTTCCCCTCAAATAGAGAACATGATGATGATGCATCAAGAGCAGTGTCCATACTCTTCTTAGAAGGGTATTGGATTGCTAATGGGTGCTCTTCAATTATACATGGCACCAAGTGTAATCATTGTAAGTACCAGAGTTGCTAACATGCGGGCACCTTGCCAATACTAGTTCTCATCTACAGTGTTTGAGGTAAGTGAAGAAAATGTTTCTTTTTCAGAAGTAGATGCATTCATTCAATACACAGGTAATAAGTAGTATGGTACTGTTTGGGGGGCTAAAGAACTGCATGGTTGTGGTCCAGTGATCAGAAGACATAATAAAATATAACACCTTACCCACTGTATACCTATTGTAGGTCTGTGAACAGGTTAAGGTCCCGGGTGTTGCAAAAGACGACTCTGTAGAAGTCCTGAGCAACCTGGTAGGTGTTGCCCTTTGCACCACCCCCCCACCGGGGCCTCCTGGTGCTGTCTAGGAGCACTGCACCGTCCAAGGCCCTGGTGGCGTTTATCCTCGAACAAAGGGTGGAAAAAGGTTTAACAAGGAAGATGCAGTCTAATTATAGCAGAACTTTACTGTCACCTTCCATTACGAACCCTTCAGCCGGTCCTCGACAGCCTCCTCCATTTGAACACTGGAGAACGTTCAACAAAGGTGACAGTCCACACAATAATATTGTCATCAAACCGGCGGACAAAGGCGGGGCTATAGTGGTTCTTGACAAAAAATACTATACCGACGAGATACGCCAGCAACTCGGAGACACTACCACCTACAGCCTATTACCGCGTGACCCCACATCTAATATCTCAGCCCTCATATATGAGAAAGTGAGGTATTACCAACAGAAAGCCATCATTGACGATAAACTCGGTGAATTTCTCATTAACAGCCACCCGATCACCCCGGTTTTCTATACCCTCCCCAAGATCCACAAAAACTTATCTGCTCCACCCGGACGCCCGATTGTCGCATCCACCAATTCTCTTCTGTCCCCTATCTCTATCACTCTCGAGAAAATACTGACCCCCCATATTTCAAAAATTCCCTCTTTTTTGAAAGATACTAACCATTTTTTATCCATACTGAGATCTATCCCTAGTGTTCCTGACAATTGTTTACTTGCTACTCTTGACGTGTCCAGCCTGAACACCAGTATCGGCCACCAAGATGGGATTCAGGCGGTTGATTCATTCCTACAGACCCATACCGACCTTTCACCCCCCAAAAAGGCATTTTGCCTTGATATGCTTGAAGTGGTCCTTACACATAATTTTTTCTTATTTGAAGATCAATTTTTTCTTCAGTGCAGGGGGACCGCGATGGGTTCCAACGTCGCGCCCCCTTACGCAAACATCTACATGGACCACTTCGAACATCTCTTCGTTTACACCCACCCCCTATTCAAACAACGGGCAATACTATGGAAACGCTTCATTGACGACATCTTCCTGATGTGGACTGGCGACGAGGCGTCACTCAAATCCTTTTTTAATGACATCAATGATGCTACGAATAACATCTCATTTACTCTCCAGCATAGTGAACATTCCATCAATTTTCTAGATACTACAGTTATCATCAACCCTGATCGTTCTCTCTCCACAGACTTGTACACTAAACCGACTGATAGGAACAGCCTCCTCTTACACTCCAGTTGTCATCCAAGACACATCAAGAAATCTCTACCTCATTCCCAACATTGTCGCGTGGACAGGATTGTCTCTGATCCTACCACCAGGGTTTCACGACACTGTGATATGGACAGCAAATTTTCTGCAAGGGGCTATCCACCATATGTAACACCCACCCCTTCCGGTACTACTCCCAATGTGCGACATGATAAAAGGATTCCATTTGTGAGTACATATCACCCATTCACTCCCCTCATTAATGGCATTATTCTCAAACATTGGCCTCTCCTGCACCAAGCCTACCCCTCGGTTCCAGAGTCTGATTCCCGACCTCTCATTTGCTACAAACGTCCCCAGAACCTGAAGGACACATTGGTCAGGGCCGACATTGGTCCCTCCAAACCCACGGTTAAACAAACGTTTTTCTCTAGTCAACGTAAGGGCACATTTCCTTGCTTACATTGTCTACAGTGTTCACACATAACTAAGGGGGAATATTTCACCCACCCACGTACCGGGAAGAAGTTCCCTATTCCGGGGTATTTTACGTGTGAATCAAACTACGTTGTTTACCTCATTAAGTGTCCTTGCGGTCTCGGATATGTGGGTGAGACCACCCAACATATCCGGGACCGCATTAACAAACACAAATCCACCATCCGTTGTAAACTGACCACACTTCCGATTCCTGCGCACTTCATCACAGCTGGCCATACAATACCACAACTCAGATTTCAGGTTCTGGAACATGTTGATCAACCTCGCCGTGGGGGTAATCGCATCAGAATACTAAGAGAACGTGAGGCGTATTGGATCCACACGCTACAAACTTTGGAGCCCTTTGGGCTCAATAGGGAATATGAGGCCCCTACTTAACCAACTTTTCCATTTTTACCTGGTTTTCTTCTGGTTTGCTCATCAGGTCTCTTTATACCTTTTGACCTTCAACAAATGAAGCTTTCTCTTTGGGTTTTTATTTGTGTTTCTTTAATGTGCTATGAAACTGGCCCATGATGACTCATTGCAATCTGATATGCCTCCTATATGAATATACTTTGTCCTCCTATATCCTATTGTGCTTATTACATTGCTATACTTATAATGTATATTTTTCTCCTTATATTGTGATACCAGTTTTCCAACAGGCTTTGGCCCATTATATTCCAACATGCTCTTATCATATTCTTCAGCTTGTGTATACTAATGCCTTTTTCTCCATTTCCCTTTCAGATCTCCCACAACTGATCCTGTCCCCTCCTGCACCTCTCCCTAGTGGCACGCTCTCCTCCACGCCCTGCAGCAGGTATTGTCACACACAGCCCTGCACTATTACAACGCCCTCTCTATATTACCATACCTGCCCATACAGCATGTTACTGCGCATGTCACTAACGTGGGCCGCACTATGCGTTCCACATGTGCGTTCCACAGCGCGTCACCGGATGTGACGCGTTACCGGATATGACACGCTTCCCTCTCCTCCACCTCCCACTGCCATCCCTGTGGGCCGCACTATGCGTTCCACATGCGCGTCACCGGCAGTGACGCTTCCGCCGGACATGACGCGCTCCCCACCATCCTCCACAGCCACCCCCTCCTCCTTATAATGGCGCCGGTCAGCGTCTGGGGCACACGCCGCTGCTGCCATACTCCCAGCCTCAGCTGTTCTCTACAGGCCGTTACTGCAGGTAACGTTCCCCCTTGCCCCCCCAGGCACTGTCTCTGCACCCTGCTTTTCGACCTCACCAGGCTATGATATTCTCTGTTACAGGCGTTCACCCATCCTCCACAGTGGCACTGTCACTCCTCTGCATACGGTATGTATTTCTCTCCTTGTTCCTTATGTTTGCTGTGCTCACCTGCTGTTCTCTTCCTCTTCCTCCCCTTTCCTATCTCTACGTTCTTTTTCTTTCCCTCCTTCTTTCCCTCTCTTTCTCCCTCTCTTCTCTTCCTTCCTCTTTTTCTGTCTCCTTCTCTTTCCTTTTCCTTCCCTCTTTTTCTCCCTCTTTCTTTCTCCCTCTCTCTCTTTCTCCCTCTCTCTCTTTCTCCCTCTCTCTCTTTCTCCCTCTCTCTCTTTCTCTCTCTCTCTCTTTCTCCCTCTCTCTCTTTCTCTCTCTCTCTTTCTCCCTCTCTCTCTTTCTCCCTCTCTCTCTTTCTCCCTCTCTCTCTTTCTCCCTCTCTCTATTTCTCCCTCTCTCTCTTTCTCCCTCTTGCTCGTTCTTCCTTTCCCCTTTTTTCCCCTCTTTCTTTCTTCTTCTATACATATCTCATTTCCTTTACTACCCTATTCTTCCTCTGCTACATCTTCTCTGTTCTCCACACCCCAGGATATTGACTTTGGCTTGTACCTTCGCCTGGCAATCCATTTGTCCATTTCTCCCCATGGTACTTCCTTGTCTGATACATGCCGACTAACTCTTATCTCCATTATGTTATTAGAGCACACTCTGCAATTGTGAAAGAACCTTGCCTCCCTTTATTTCGGTTGTCCTTTGTGACCCGCGCCATCCAGCTGTAACCATTGATGTATGTTCTTTCCCCATATGTACATTTTTGTAAATATTTCTTGTATTTATTCTGTATATATTCTGTATCCCACCTGTATATACATGCACTTATTTTTGTCATTTTTCACACCTTTGCAACTACCTTGAGAAAGGCTCTACGCCGAAACGTCGGTGTTGCTCTGGTTTAGGTTCACTTTTGCAGTGTGTCAATAAATTCACTTGCATCACAAAAAATTCTCTTGCTTTCATTTTGAGTGCTGGGGTTATATACTATATACGACCTCTTTTCCCCTAAGCACCTAAACTAAGTGGTTGAGCCTGAAATTACCATTGCTTTATATCACACAATACTTTAAAACTTGCAGGTTCTGGTCCTTTTAACGTTGGGCACCTCCTGGACACACTCTTGCAAAGTGCCCTGGTAAACCACAGCGACGGCATACTTCTTCCATAGTATCAACTGATATCTCTTCATCCGAAGTGGACTCTGCTTCCACCTCCATTATCGCTAATGCCATTAGTGCTTGTAATGATAGAGTCATCGGACAGATGTCGCGGGCGGGGAGGAGGGTGTCAGCACACTACGCTCACCCCTTCTGCTCGGGTCCGGCGGTTGCTGCTCAGTGGTGGCTCGAGCTGTGGGCCGGATCCCGGGGGTTTCTCGAGCGGTACTCCTCGCCCGTGAGTGAAAGGGATTGGTTGGGTGTGGGGATTGTTTATTGTCCGTGATGCCACCCACGGTTGTGGTGATTTCACCACCGCTGCTCAATATGGGGATCCCGGGGATGGTGATGCGGAGCAGCCAGGTGTTGTGTTTCCCCTCCGTGGGTAGGGGTTGGTGATCCCGGGGCCCGGTGACGGCTTGGGAGGTGCAGGGCCTGGTGGGCGCAGGGACGCGGGGGCAGCGCTTTGCCTTGCGGCACTGTGGTACTCACTCAGCCTGAGACGTTGACACAGTTTTTACGGTGAACCAAACGGCTGGTAAGACGGTCCCACGGACGGCTGCAATTGCTCTCCCAGTAGGTGACGGTGATGTCCCTCTTCCTAGCACCTTTGTGTACTTGTTGGTTGCGATGGGTCCCCACCGGTAACCCGCTCCCCGGCTTCAAGCTGGACCGGGGGAGCTCTACTCTTTGCCCGCAGGCGCTGGCCCTAAGAAACTGGTGCCTTGGCGGTGGCGATGTCTCTCTTACACTGGCTGGGCTTTTGCCTTCAATCGGGACTTGGTTGTTGGGGGATCTACGTCCCCTTCACTGACGGATTCGGCAAATTCTGGCGACTCCAAGCCTTGCCGGGGTCCGAGAGGCCCCTGCCCTGGTGCTGACTGTCCTTCGGAACACTGCTCCAGACCGCCGGGCACACAGCCTACGGGGTCCTTCCAGGAACTTCCAAACGGTCCCCCTCCAGACAGTCACCGCCGTTGCTGACCTTGCTGACCTGTCCTGCACTCAGCTGGACTACTTCAGGCTTTTGCACACTCTTTCTGTTCTGTCACCACTCTTGCTTTCCTCCTTTACTACTTTTCTTTCTTCACTTTCACTTAGCTCTTTACTTTAGCCCTGTCTGGGCTACTCCTCCACTCCTTCCACTTCCTCCTCCCTGACTAGACTGCCTGGTACTTCCCGCCTCCAGAGCTGTGAACTCCTCGGTGGGCGGAGCCAACCACCTGGCCCACCCCCTGGTGTGAATCATCAGCCTCTGGAGGAAGGCAACAAGGATTTTTTGTTTAGCTTTGGTGTTCCTAACTGGGATGTAGGGTGTGGTGGTGTGTGACCTGTGTCCCCTGGCTTGCCCAGGGCGACACATTCCCCCTTAGCAAAATGCAGACTGCCGTCCAACACCGGTTTTATTTTTCTGTAAAAGATAACATGGTAAAATAACATATGTACATTTTTAATAACTCTTCCCAAAACGGGAGGCACATTTCTTTAACGTTGCATAACGGTTTACGGTTACGGTTTCCGCTCTCTCCCACCCAAGCAACCTGGCCCTGATGCTGCCCCTAAAGCCCAGGCAGCACCCCTTGACCCACAGTCCAGCACACGGTACCCGAGCGGGATCTGTCCTTCCCTCCAGAGGGTAGCCACCGGTTCCTTTGGTGGCTGGGCCCTAGCCTGCTCCGCTGAGGGCCCTCCCTCCAACCTGCCTCTCCGGAGGCGGCATTGCGGAAACGGTAACGGCAAACAACATATTTACAAGCCACTTAACGTTTGTGGGTGCCCTGCAAGTTCACGGGCTTGTCCATGGATAGTTCCCATGCAAAATAACTTTTTAAACGGTCCCCACGGGGACAACGGTGCCGGCTCCGGCCGGTTGCAAATCACAAACAATCAGGTTAAACTTCGATAATCATTTTCATCATTGGCAGAACTTTCAAACTTTCAAACAAACAAAGTGGTGGTCCCAACGGGGACTGGACAACGGTGCTCCGCTGCCCTACTGGGTATTTTCGTCCTCCTCACCCGGCTCGGGGTGAAAGGACACGGGCACCAGCCCCTCCAGTGCATAGCAAGCACGGCGTGGAAGGGCCGCCCGATACCCGTTGTTCCCGGTTCGGGGGACATAGGTGGCCTTCATGCCAGGCAGGGCAACGACCCCCTCCTCTTCCTCCGACACAGGCTCAGTGTCAGGACCGGAGTCGCTATCTTCTGCCCCCGCCGCAGTCACAGAGGGAGGCACACCCGACGGGCCAGGTGCAGTGCAGCGCACGAGCGGGTAGGACAGAGGTAACACAGGAGCCAGGGGTAGACCGGGTCCCTCAGCCGCAGCGACCGGTCCCTCGGGGACACAGGGGCGTGGGTCATTCTCCAGCTCCTCCATCACGGCCTCCACTCCATACACTCGCGCCACAGCAACCAGGGCCTCCACCTCCGCGGCCCACTGCTCCATCAGCTCGCCGATCTGACTCAGGTAGCGACGGCAGATCCCCGCCGCCCGGGCCCTCAACCATGCCGCTGTTCCAGACACCCGCTCGGTAGTCTCTGCAGAACTAGGTGGAGGGGACATTTCCCGTTAGGGTCGATGGACCGGGGGGGTCCCAGTGTGTTTGTTGCAACTCCACACTTACATGCGTCCAGCCGCCATCGCGTCCCCCTTAGCTCTTTCCGGCCCCTCCTCTCTCGGGGCGGGGTTTTGGCCTTCGCGTCTCTACTACTCGAGAAGACGCTCGAGCGGGAACTTTTCGCGCCAAAGATGGCGGCTTCTGAAATTTTTCTGCCGGATATCTCCGGCGGTAACAAGGCACCTCTACCAAACGGCAGAGCGGTAAGATCCTGTTCGTGACGCCAAGTTGTCGCGGGCGGGGAGGAGGGTGTCAGCACACTACGCTCACCCCTTCTGCTCGGGTCCGGCGGTTGCTGCTCAGTGGTGGCTCGAGCTGTGGGCCGGATCCCGGGGGTTTCTCGAGCGGCACTCCTCGCCCGTGAGTGAAAGGGATTGGTTGGGTGTGGGGATTGTTTATTGTCCATGACGCCACCCACGGTTGTGGTGATTTCACCACCACTGCTCAATACGGGGATCCCGGGGATGGTGATGCGGAGCAGCCAGGTGTTGTGTTACGCCTCCGTGGGTAGGGGTTGGTGATCCCGGGGCCCGGTGACGGCTTGGGAGGTGCAGGGCCTGGTGGGCGCAGGGACGCGGGGGCAGCGCTGTGCCTTGCGGCACTGTGGTACTCACTCAGCCTGAGACGTTGACACAGTTTTTACGGTGAACCAAACAGCTGGTAAGACGGTCCCACGGACGGCTGCAATTGCTCTCCCAGTAGGTGACGGTGATGTCCCTCTTCCTAGCACCTTTGTATACTTGTTGGTTGCGATGGGTCCCCACCGGTAACCCGCTCCCCGGCTTCAAGCTGGACCGGGGGAGCTCTACTCTTTGCCCGCAGGCGCTGGCCCTAAGAAACTGGTGCCTTGGCGGTGGCGATGTCTCTCTTACACTGGCTGGGCTGTTGCCTTCAATCGGGACTTGGTTGTTGGGGGATCTACGTCCCCTTCACTGACGGATTCGGCAAATTCTGGCGACTCCAAGCCTTGCCGGGGTCCGAGAGGCCCCTGCCCTGGTGCTGACTGTCCTTCGGAACACTGCTCCAGACCGCCGGGCACACAGCCTACGGGGTCCTTCCAGGAACTTCCAAACAGTCCCCCTCCAGACAGTCACCGCCGTTGCTGACCTTGCTGACCTGTCCTGCACTCAGCTGGACTACTTCAGGCTTTTGCACACTCTTTCTGTTCTGTCACCACTCTTGCTTTCCTCCTTTACTACTTTTCTTTCTTCACTTTCACTTAGCTCTTTACTTTAGCCCTGTCTGGGCTACTCCTCCACTCCTTCCACTTCCTCCTCCCTGACTAGACTGCCTGGTACTTCCCGCCTCCAGAGCTGTGAACTCCTCGGTGGGCGGAGCCAACCGCCTGGCCCACCCCCTGGTGTGAATCATCAGCCTCTGGAGGAAGGCAACAAGGATTTTTTGTTTAGCTTTGGTGTTCCTAACTGGGATGTAGAGTGTGGTGGTGTGTGACCTGTGTCCCCTGGCTTGCCCAGGGCGACACACAGACATTTCCTCCAAACCATGGCACCCATGCAGCTTCTGGGGTACTGGAACCTGAATCGCCTTCCTCCATCTCTTCCGGTTCCGAGTCCACGGGAACTGGGTCAATCTGGTCAGAAGCCGCGGACTGGTCATCTCCATCAGGGGTCGAGGGATCCACTGCCGGTGTTGTGGATAGTGCCCCGGGGTGAGCCATGGTGAAGGGCGGAGGTGATGGCGGCTAGGTGCTTGCCGTGAGCGGGGGTGGCTGGGATCCCACAGCCGCATTGGCCGGATTAGTGAAATCAACTGGGACTGGGTAACCGCCTACCCGCGCCTCTCGTGGGACTCCAATCTCACGGGTTTTCACCGCCGTGGCCATCTTCCGCATCTCGGTCCGTGGAGCTGCTCCGGCAGCTGCATCCTCTGCTGAACTGCCACGCTTTTCTGCCACCTTGACTCTGCACTGTCCAAGAACATTATGGCAGTGTCCTGGCGTCACTGCTTCTCTTCCGCTGCTACATGCCGTCATGCCCCCTCGTTTTTCGCTCAGCACTCTCTCGCTGCTGTGGCCCTCTGGGAACTTCCGGTTCCGGCTCACTCTCAGGACGAAGGTCGGAGCTTCTACTTCACGTGCTTTTGTTGAGAAGATGGCGTTTTGGCGCCAAAAGATGTCGGAAGATGGCGGAATTGGCGGGAAACAGGGATCTTGACTCGTGGTTTCGACTTCTAAGGCGCACGTCACTCAGGTAAGTGGGTCCTGCTCGTATCCTGTTCTTGACACCAGGAACTTGAGGTGTGCCGCCCCCGTGCCAGCAGCCAGGCTGCTCGGATCCGGATCCGTGGTGGCTCGAGGGTCCTCTGGACCTGGGGGTCGTGCGACCACTCAAATGAAGGGGGTATTTACAGGGGATTGAGTTTAGAGTTTGTGACGCCACCCATGGTGTGTGCTAATGTGAAGTACCACTGCTGCAGTTGAGAGTACCCGGGGGCGATGGAGTGGGGCAGCCAGGTGTTAGAACCCTCCACGGGTAGGAGGGATGCCCCGGGACTCGGTGATGGTGTTCAGGGAGTGTTTTTGGATGTGAAGGGGTCACTTTTGTCCCACTCAGTCCATTGAGCTGACACCGACAACTGGATAAACCAAAGTTCTGGATACCGCTGCCGCTTAGGGGAGCTAGTTCGGGTCCCGTCCCCAATGTCGCTTCCTGGTGATCTGTGACCTTCCTCCTGGCACTAAGTTTACTTCTCTGTTGGTCCCGGTAGTATGGAACTTGCCGGGTCCCGCTCCCCACTATGGCTAAGTGTGGGAGCTTGCTCTCAGGTTTCCGCTAGGGATTTTCTGGACTGTTTGAGTGGAAAGTCCTATCCCCCTCGTTGCACTAGTGCTCCGATTTTGAAGCGGGTGGAGAGCGGATCTTGAAGGCTTCGTTCTCGTCGGGTAAATTGTCAGGTTGCCTGAAGCTACTCCCTGACCAAGGGTCCACATACCCCGTCGTGCCCTGGTCCCAGCGCACGAGCCCTAACTCTGGAACACTTCAACAGATCCCAGTGATTGAGACTTTTTTCATGACATATTGTACTTCATGTAAAGGCTGCTTTACACGCAGCGACATCACTAGCGATGTCGCTGGTGAAAGTACCCACCCCCGTTGGATGTGCGTCACTGGCAAATCGCTGCCCGTGGCGCACAATATTGCTAGGACCCGTCACATGTTCTTACCTGCCTAGCGACGTCGCTGTGGCCGGCGAACCGCCTCCTTTCTAAGGGGGGCAGTTCGTGCGGTGTCACAGCGGCATCACTGAGCGGCCGCCCAATAGAAGCGGAGGGGCGGAGATGAGTTGCCGTAACATCCCGCCTACCTCCTTCCTTCCTCATTGCCGGCGGCCGCAGGTACGATGTTGTTCCTCGTTCCTGGGGTGTCATACGTAGCGATGTATGCTGCTGCAGGAATGACAAACAACCTGCGTCCTGCAACAGCAACAATATTTGGGATTAGAACGACGGTGTTTATGATTAATGATTTGGTGAGTAATTTTGATCGTTAACGGTCATTCGTCCTTTCACAAGCAACGACGTCGCTAACGAGGCCGGATGTGCGTCACGAGTTCCGTGACCCCAACGACATCTCGTTAGCGATGTCGTTGTGTGTAAAGCCCCCTTTAGTTATAAATTTAGGATGATATATTTGCGTTTATTTGTGAAAATATTGGAAATTTTGCGAAAATTTTGAACATTTCGTAATTTTCAAACTTTAAATTTTTATTCCCTTAAACTAGAAAGTTACATCACACAAAATAGTTAATAAATAACATTTCCCACATGTCTACTTTACATCAATACAATTTTTGAAACATATTTTTTGGGTTAGGAAGTTAGAAGGGTTCACATTTTATCAGCAATTTCTCATTTTTACAACACAATTTACAAAGCCATTTATTTTAGGGACCACATGAAATTTGAAGTGACTTTGAAAGGCCTACGTGACAAAATAATATCCAAAAGGGACACCTTTATAAAAACTGCACCCCTTACACTGCTCAAAACCACATCCAAGAAGTTTATTAACCCTTCAGGTGCTTCACAGAAACTAAAGCAATGTGGAAGGAAAAATGAAAATTTTACTTTTTTCTTCAGAAATTGTACTTTATCCATAAATTTAGCATTTAGAGTATCAGGAGAAAATTGACCCCAAAATGTGTTTTTCAATTTCTCCTGAGTAAGCTGATATCAGATATGTGGTGGAAAATTACTGTATAGGCGCATGGCAGGGCTTGGAAGAAAAGGAGCGCCATTTGACTTTTCGAATGCAAAATTGACTGGAATAATTAGCGCACGCTATGTCATATTTGGAGATTCCCTCATGTGACTAAACAGTGGTGCTCCCCACAAGTGACACTATTTTGAAACTAGACCCCTTAAGGAACTTTTCTAGAATCGTGATGAGCACCTTGAACCCCCAGGTGCTCATAAAACAGAATTTTAGAACATTGAGCTGTGAAAATAAAAAAAATAACAAACACATTTTCTCCGCAAAAATATTCTTTGACCTCAGATTTTTTTTAATTTCCACAAGGGTAACAGCAGAAAATACACCCCCAAAATTTGTTGTGCAAGTTCTTCTGAGTATACTGATAGCCCATATATGGTGAAAAACTACTGTATGAGTACACGGCAAGCCTCAGAAGGGAAGGAGCGCCATTTGACTATTCAAATGCAAAATTGGCTGGAATTGTTAGCGGATGCCATGTCGCTTTTGGAGAGCCCGTAATGTGCCTAAACAGTGGCAACCCCCCACATGTGACCCCATTTTCAAAATTATACCCCTCAAAAAACTTTTCTAGATGTGTTGTGAACACCTTGAACACTTAGGTTCACTAGTGCTAGGTTGGGGGTCACTAGTGCTGGGTTGGGGGTCACTAACAGAGCGCTCAGTCCTGTGGCATATGTGTGTGGGTTCAGAATCACTGAAGGAGTAAGAGGACTGGGAGGAATACAGGAAGAGTGGGATCTTCTGCCTCACTATAAGTGTCGGAGGCAAAGAGCGAGATATGCCTCCTACGTTGAATACCATTTTTGGGACAAGTGGGACTTTTTTTGTGTGTGGTGTGTGTAAAGTAACCAAATTTTATTCAGGTGTGTGTAAGGTGTAAACTTTTATTTATTAGAATAGAAGAAATTGAAAAAAAATAGATTTTTTTTTTATAGAAAGAATAAGATAAAAATAAAATAAAAAGTACATGAAAATTTAGTAAAATAAAAACAAACTAATCAGACATTAATAAAAACAATTACTGAGCACCCACAACTTAACTACACTAAACAACGCTAACCCAGTCTAAAATTCAGTAGAAAAATACGGTAGTAAACGGAGAAATACTACAGTATATTTTTACTGTCCCTAATCTAGCCTATCAACTACTCTAAATTATTTTTGATTTTCAATAATTTTTATTGTACTTTAAATTTAAACATATATTACATAACGAAAACATTCTGTAAATTATTTTTATTTGATTCTTAGTTTACTTTTTATACCAACAACCGGATGCCGATCAGTGATGATGTGAGTCACTGATCAGTTTCAACGGTTGAAGGTAGCACGCACTGGTGTGGTGCTACACAGGGGAAGTCACGCACAGAAAATATTTAAAAAGTCCTGGCCAAAACTGAGCACTGATGAGCTACTGATCAGTGGCTCAGTGGCTGCAGGATGCATGCATTGGTGTGGTGCTAAACGGAGGGAAACGCGCACAGTAGAAATAACAAAATGTGCTTATCTAAAGTGAGCACGCATGCTGATCAGTGATATGCGTCACTGATCAGCCCTCAGCAGCTGCATGAAGCATGCATGGATGTGGTGCAAGAGAGGGATGGTAAATGGACAGAAAAAAAGAAAAGAAAAAAAGTCTGGATAAAAGCATTTGAGACGCTTATCAGTGATGTGGTAGGAAAAAAATTGCCAAAACTCAAATGGTCAAGTACTGATAGCAATCAAGTACTGATCAGCACTCGGCAACAGAAGGTGGGGATGAGTATGGGCATAAGGAGAGGGGTGAAGGGTGGGAAAGAAGTGGAAAGAGGAGTTCAGAGAGAGATCAGAGCTAAGAAGAAAGGAAAAGGACAGGAACAGATCAGGAATAGAATAGGTCTTTCTTCTGTCAGGAACAGAAGCAGGAGCAGCAAGGGGCAGCAGCAGTGATGGCACAAACTTCAAAAAGTAGAACCAAAAGACCTAGCAAATCAGCAGCAGATCGTTAGTAACCATTCTGCACACTTCTCAAAACTGAGAGGGAGCAGAGCGGTCACTGGGAGGTGAAACCTGAGTGATACTGTAGCACCCTGGAAAACCAGGTAGATGCACCAATAGGCCCCTGCAGAACACCAATCACACAAAGGGTTACAGCAGCCGACCTGAAACCCTAGTCACTCCCCTCAGGGAAGGACAGACACGGGCGGGAATAGGCGGTTGGGACACGTCCACCTAGGGGTCTGGAGAGCCCGGGGAGGGAAAACAGTCAGATAAGTTTCGAGTTTGAAGTAAGAGGTCAGGCTACACTGATAGGTGCCAGGGTCGGAGCCCTGACACCTTGGCTAGGTGGCAGACAGTAGTCAGAGTCTGCAGGAGACGGGAAGACAGCTAGGTGGATCCGAGGTGGACCGGGACAGGGTTGGAGCCTGCTGGAGAACTTAGCCAGAAACAGTGTGCACAGAGGGGGTACTTCGACCCTGGAGCCAGGACCGGCACCGACGGCCTAGCTAATTAACCAATTGAGGGCAGGATTTTAGGTCCTGTCCCAACCTAAGTCCCGAAAAGTAGACAACCACCCACTGAAAGGGATAAGGCCACCGCCAGGGCCCATGGATGCCAAGGGTCAGCGTCAGATGGGCACGGCTCCCAACCAAAGGATCGGGAGCGGACTACTGTGTTTCAAACCGGGAAGTCCTATCTACAAAATACTGAGTGCAGAGGAGAGAGACTTTGACTACCAGCCCGGGTGTGGGATCAGATACACCCGTTTGCGGCAGCCGGACACCATCACCTTGGTTTACCACAAGACTTGTGTGCTTTATTTGACTGTGAGTAACATCCCCGGCCTAGCCGGGTGCGCCGGCCCCTGCAATCACCCTCCTCAGCATAGAGACACTGGGCCATGGGGCATCCATCCCTACCCACGGAGGGGGTAACATCCAGCTGCCAGACCACCACTCCCGGGAGTTCCTCAACTGCAGCCGGGGTGCTACATATCACCACACACCGTGGGTGGCGTCACAGCCATTTTACAAACAACCCCATATAAATACGTCCCCTTTTATTCGGAGTGTCCGCGCGACCCCCTGGGTCCGGAGAATCCCTCGAGCCGCACCATAGATCCAGATCCGAGCAGCATCGGTTGCTGGCATGGGGGCGGCATACTACTGTAGCACCCACGGGGCAAGGGGTTAACTTTATTCGTCGATGTCGGGTCTGGGGATGTCACGGGTGGCCCTGCCCAGCTTTGTGTCGCCGAGGCATACAAAAAAGGAAGGATAATGATGGTTGTTTGTATTGTGGCGCCACCTGTGGTGTACGGCCAAGGATTAGCCGCCACTGTGGGTGCTCTGCGGCGGATGGTGTCGCAGCTGGAATGGTTTAGCTCCCTGCAGGAGGAGCTGGCCCCAAGGATGGTGATAGGGTGGTAGTCTATGGTGTTGTACACTGGGGAGCGGGGCTGAGGACGCCGACAGTAAATGGACGACACAGGCTGGTAGTTTCCATTACCTTTTATTGGTCAGTTGTTATAGTCCCAAGCTACAGTGGTCCAGTCAGCCAGGAAGCAGTGATGAATCCCTTCTCTGCCAGGTATGTTGGAGGCCTTCCTTAGTGCGCTCTGACTGTGGGTCACTGTGGGCTGGAGCAGCACAGCGTCCCTCTTCCCAGGTGTCATTTTCCTTGTCCCTTGTGGTGGGCGGCACGAGCTGGATGTAGGGCCCACTGGTATTTCTGCGGCCCCGGGCTCTATTATGCTACTGCGCCTTGGGAGTCTCTGTTGGACCAGGCGGTGTGGAACATCCTGCTCTCCGGGTCTACTGCTTGGCCGCTGATACCCGACAGTTGAGGACCTGATGTCCTGATTCAGTGCTCGGTCATGGAGAGCTTGAGACAGCTCTCTAACAGCGACCATTCTCTTTCACTGCTACTAGAATTCTGAGACTTCTCTTCCTGTTCCTCTCTCTCTAACCCCTCACCAGCTCAGAATGCACAGGGAAGTTTGCCCCAATCAGGACTTGAGCTCCCCCTTCTGGCCTGGATTAGGAAGTGTTGTGTGTGACTGTACCTTGACATAGAGAGCTCCTCACTGCTTCCAGGCATAGAATTGCCCTACAGTGAGGAGAACAATGCCACTGTGGCTCCCATGATCACTGGGGTGCCACATTACTCTGTGATTGGAGCGATCGCACATCATGGGATGATCTCTCAAATCACTGCTGGCGCAGAGATGCTGCTCTCTCACATTTTCAACCTATGATCGGCGCTGTTATAGCACGATCATAGCTGGACATCAGGGTTTCAGGCAATTTCATTGCCTAAAACCTTGAAATCGCTGCAATTGGCTTTTCAAAATTGAACAGCCAATCACAGGGATTGTCGATGCCGAGGCGTTGAGTGGTGACGAAACCCCCTGTGGCGATGAGGGCAGGTGCCAGGCTAACAGAATCAGCAGGCACTTTCATGTTAATGCCGTCGCCGCAGCGATCACATGAAAGCATGACATACTCTGTATGTTATTTGTCGCTAAGGCATGACAAATTTTGGCATACCCAGTACGTCCAATGTCGTATAGAAGTTAAAAAGGATCTGGCACCATGAAAAGCAGGTCTGAATGACTATAATGTATAGATAACTGAAAAAGCACAGAATAAAGTGGCAAGCAAATGTTTGGGCACCCCTGGTTGAAAATTACTGTTACCTGTATGATCAGTTAAGCAAGTTGAAGATAAAAATGATCGCTAAAAGTCACAATGTTAAAGATGACACATTTTCTTTGTATTTAGGCAGAAAAAAAATATTATATTTTCATCTTTTACATTTTTAAATTACAAAAAAGGAAAATGTGTCAATGCAAAAGTTTGGGTACCCTGCATGGTTAGTACCTAATAGCACTCCCATTGGCAAGTATCACAGCTTGTAAACACTTTTTGTAGCCACCAAGAGTCTTTCAATTCTTGTTTGAAGGATTTTCATGCATTTTTCCTTGGAAAAGTCTTCTAGTTATGTGAGATTCCAGGGTCGTCTTGCTTGCACTGCTATTTTGCATACTTCTGATGATTAATTTTATTGTGAAGACGGAGGAGCGGTCTTCTTCTGATGACTTTTCCATGAAGGCCATATTTGTGCAGGTGTCTCTGAACAGTAGAACGATGTACCACAACTCCAGGGTCTGTGTTGCACTACCCACGGGGAAGCCTCGTAGTGATCCCACACGACCACAGAGGATTGAGGCAACTGATCCCAAAGATGGATTTGGACAAAGCTTGCAGGAAGAAACAGCTGTCTGTGGATGGATACCATGTTTTGGCATAGGCCATGGGTCCCCAATTCCAGTCCTCAAGGGCCGCCAACAGTGCATGTTTTCAGGATTTCCTTAGTATTGCACATGTAATAATTTAATCACCTGCACAGTTGATGATTCCAACACCCATGCAATGCTAAGGAAATCCTGAAAACATGCACTGTTGGCGGCCCTCGAGGACTGGAGTTGGGGATCCCTGGCATAGGGAGTTTCCTTGACTGGAGACTGCCCTTCCTGTGGTTGTTCCTTCCCGGTTAAAGACCTGGCTAGTTTCCTGCCAGCGTTGAGAAACATGTGATGGTGTCTCCGCGGTTTTCTTGTTTTGCATATTTCCCAGGGGGGCATGGTTCTAGAATCAATGCGTTGAGAAACACGTGATGGTGTCTCTGCGGTGCTGGATGTTGATCTCCCTAAGGTCAACCATCCTTACCTATGAGTGGAATAGAGTCGCCCACCTGGGGGGGGTCAGGGAGGGAGGTGAGGAGTGTAGTCAGTAGAGAGTAGTCAGAGAGAGGAAGTTGGGAGTGATGGCTCCTAGAGAAGCTATCTAGCTTGCAGACGGTGGTTAGGGCCTAGAGGAGTTGACCCCCGGCCACAGGGGATTGTGGCAAGGTGCCTGGATCTGTCGAGGAAGACAGCCGGTAGCCTAGCACTGTCACCAGTCCAGGACACAAGGCACGACGGGGTACACGGACCCTAGGTCGAAGAGTAGCTTCAGGCAACCCGACAATTCACCTGAGGAGAACGGAGCCTTTATTATCTGTTCCCACCCGCTTCAGAATCGGGGCATTAGCACAACGAGGGGGATAGGACTTTCCAATCCAAAATGGTCCCGAAAATCCCAAGCGTGAGCCCTGAGAGCAAGCTCCCACACTTAGCCACAGTGAAGAGCGGTGTCCGGCAAGTTCCATACTACTTGGCCACCACGTTGAAGTTAAACTTAGTGCCAGGAGGCAGGTCACGGATCACCAGGAAACACTATAGGGGACGGGAGCCGGACGAACTCCCCTCAGCGGCAGCGGTACCCAGAGAATTGCTTTACCTGGTTGTCAGCATCTGCTTATGAGCTGAGTGAGTACGAGAGTGACCCCTACATCCCACAGCACCCCACACCGAGTCCCGGGGCATTCCCCCTACCCGTGGAGGGCTACGATACATTGCTGCCCCACTTCATCACCCTGGGTACTCATAACGGCAGTGGCAGTACTTCCAAATTACCGTACACCACGGGTGGCATCATGAACTATACATCAACTCCCCTGTAAATACCCCCTTTCTTTTGAGTTGCCGCACAACCCCGGGTCCGGAGACCCTTGAGCCACAGCAAACCCGGATCCGAGCAGCTCGGCTGCTTCAACGGGGGCGGCACACCCTCCCACCGCAACAAGGTGTACCCAGTCAGGACAGTACCTACACTCTCTAATATTAAAACCTCACCATGTGTCTAAATAGGCCTTAATGTGCATGAGGGCAGAGAGTGACTGGGTCCCAACAGGTCACACAGCCATGGGAAGCATTAGATGAAATGCCCAGCTCACTGCTTTTTTTGATCGAAAACAGTGTTTACTAAGTACCCTATGTTTATATGTGCTTTTATTCAGTTATAGCAGGGTATACGTCCATATTATTTTTGTCTTTTGTTTTATCTTTGTCCTACGGCCAGTGTGAACATGAGCTTGCAGGCTGCATGTATGCAAACTCATACTCTGGCTCACTTTTTTGTTTTTATGTAGTCTCTTGTATTTAGTATAAATAGGGTGTGCCCCCCCCCCTCCCGCCTCAGTGAGCTGGGCATTTCATTCTAGGATCAGGAGGCTGATCGGTCCTATGTTCAGTCTGGGGGGAACGGGGATGGCCACGATAATGCTGAGGAGTGAGGTGTGCTGAGCCGCCGAGCGGAAACAGATGGGCGCTCCTGGCCGGAAACTCACCCCTCCTGCTCAGGAACGCTTCAAGCAATGGGTGATGTCACGTTGTTGTGTCGGGAAATTTGAAAAGAGCGAGTATAGAATAGGCCACGTCAATCCTACACGTTTCGAAGGGTGCGGCCCTTCTTCATCCCTTCATCCCAGACTGAATATAGGACCGATCAGCCTCCTCCCCAACAACCTGCCAGCCAGGTAAGATTGCCGCTGCTGCAGCCCATTCTGGGCTTACTCCCACACAACACGCTCCCAGACCGCTCTGCAGTGATACTGATTGGTGCACGGCGCTGCTGCAGCCTGACTTTTTCACTGTCCCTCCTGAGGGCTCTAGCAGCTGCTGGTTTCTAACTGACCACTACACCCAGACCTCCGTACAGTGACTCCTCACTAACCTCCTCCTAACCTAACCCCTAGTATACCAATGCGACATTAACCCCTGGCTGTCCACTTTCAAGACATGTTAATTCCAGCTGGACACTGAAATACCACTGACTTTTCAGACCATTCAAATCTGGCCTGCCTCTAGGTGGAATCAAAGACAATACCATCATTCTACCAGGTACTGTAACTATCCTTAAGCTAACTTCTACATACGGAAAGCACAGAAGAGTGCCTTGTAATGTATTATATATTTACATTACAGATATATAAAAATCCAGCAGCACCCATCCTGTCTTAAACTCTATGTGACGCCATTGGACTATCAGGTCTTCACAGAGTATTGCATAATCTGTCCTCCCGTGCAATATCCACCTCCTTCTTGGTTATGGGTCCCCAACTACATGGTGTTGCCTACATCAGCTAATCAAAATCCTAGGTACACTCTGCACCACACCCACCAGACACACCAGTGGACGGCCTGAGTGGAATAGGGTCGCCCACTTGGGGGGTTGGTTAGGGGAGGTCAGTAGTGTCAGGAGGGGAGAGAGTTTGGAAGTGAAGGAGAGAGGAGGTCAGGAGCCAGGCTCCTAGGAAGCTATCTAGGTGGCAGACGGTGGTCTGGGCCTAGAGGAGCTGGATCCCCGGTCCCAGGGGATTGTGGCAAGGGGCACAGGTCTGTCGAAGAGGACAGCCTTGCACCATCACCGGGCTGGGACTAGGGCACGACAGGGTACGTGGACCCTAGGTCAGGGAGTAGCTTCAGGCAACCTGACAATTTACCCGACAAGAATGGAGCCTTTGAGATCCGCTCTCCTCCCGCTCTAAAATCGGGGTACTAGAGCAACGAGGGGGATAGGACTTTCCACTAAAATGGTCCAGAAAATCACAAGCCTGAACCAAGAGAGCAAGCTCCCACACTTAGCCATAGTGGGGAGCGGGACCCGGCAAGTTCCATACTACCGGGACCAACAGATAAGTAAACGTAGTGCCAGGAGGCAGGTCACGGATCACCAGGCAGCACCAATGGGGATGGGACCTGAACTAAGCTCCACTCAGCGGCAGCGGTATTCTGAACTTTGGTTTAACCAGTTGTCGGCTTAATGGACTGAGTGAGTATGCAAGTGATCCCCTTCGCACCCAACAGCACTCCTCCTCACCATTACCGAATCCCGGGGCATTCCCCCCTACCCATGGAGGGTTCTAACACCTGGCTGCCCCATTTCATCACCCTCGGGAACTCCCAACTGCAGCGGTGGTACTCCAAATTACCACATACCACAGGTGGCGTCACAAACTTCACAATCCCCTGTAAATATCTCCTTCATTTAAGTGGCTGCACGACCCCCGGGTCCGGAGATCCCTCGAGCCACCGCGAACCCGGATCCAAGCAGCTCGGGTGCTTCCACGGGGGCGGTACACCTCAAAAAACCTGGGGTCACGAACAGGATACGGGCAGGACCCACTTACCTGGGTGACGTGCGCCTTGAAAATCCAGGCCAGACGGTTCTGGGACACTGGGACACTTTGGGGTGGACTGGTGAAAAGGGACTTTTAGCAACGTTTAAGTGATGTGCCTCTGAGTCGCCCACCACAGTGCTGCAGCGTGACACTGCGGGGACAGCTCTTGGGGATACCTTCTGGCCACAGGTATGTCAGGTTAACTTCAAAAGGAATCGTGACGCCACTCTCGGTTCTGCAGTCAGGGAATAGGGGACCGTCACTGCTGTTTTTCGAGTGTCTGAGGCTGATGGTGTCTACAGTTTCGTGTTATGGCCTCCCGAGAGTGAGGCTGGCCCCAGGGGCTCGGGTGTAGGTGCGTGTAGAACCACAGGTCGCAGGAATAAGCAGTCTCAGTCCAAAGTATCTTTCAAGCTGTTTACTCACTTTTTGCTGGTAGAGTGAGGCAACCCGGGAGATGCTATGATGAACCAGGTGGAACCAGGTATCCTTCAAGCTAATTTAAGGATGACTGCTGACTCACCTTCCCAGCACCTTTGTTTTGGACCACCCCTGACTTAAAGTACTGCGGGATGCGTCCAGGGAAGTCGCTGCTGCCTTTCTCCCCTTTCTGACCCGTTTGCTGACAGCGTGGACCAAGGATAAGATGGCTCCAGGCTCGATTCTCCTTATGGGCCCCCTCGTTGTTGTTGATGCTGCGGGCTCTTGGTTGGTGTGGGACTTGTTGTCCACCCCACCGGCAGGATTTAGCAGACCAGTAAATCGATGTCTGGCTCTAGGGACCTGTACCCCGTATGTGCTTTCATTGCCAGGAGTTCCCGTACTCGACTCCGTATATCTCTCTCTATTCAGGTATCTTTCAAAGCAACTGTGTGGCAATGTTCTCCCCCGCCAGCAGCCACTGCACGTGCAGGGACTGACAGTGTGCTACTCTTCAGCCCTACACTTCAGACTCGACAGCTCCACTCCTTCTCTTCTGACTGCCACTGCACAACTCCCCTCCCAGCTTCACTACAACACCACACTATCTGAGATGTGGAGGCTCCGCCCCCTCCTGGGTCTGCCCAGGGGTCCCCTCTAATGTGTATGTGTGTTCTGGTTAAAGGGTTCCTGTGTTTTCACACCCTAATCACCCTTTGGGATTACCTATTTGTACTGACTTGGCATGGGTGCAGTACTCAGTGGTGCCTGACCAGCTCAGGGACGCCACCCCTCCCCTTCGGGGGATGAAATGTTTTATGTTATGTTATGTTATATCCTTTTTACCTTTTCAGAAGCAGTTCAATAAAGCCAGTGGCCGGACAGCCCGAGGACGGGTTGTATTCTACCAAGGTAGGGGGGTGACGCTCTGACAAAATCAGGGTGTCACAGAAGACTGCACCCCTCTTCCAGGTGCAGGATTATCTCCTCTTTGGTCCTCCATCACAAGCCCCATACTGGTACACAACATCAGCCTTCTAAACCCTAGTCACCCCCCCATGACAATAGGGACACACGAGTGGGTGGGGCCAAGCAGATAGCGACGCCCACCTAGGGGTTCTGAGGTGTTATGGGAGGGGATGATTGACAGTTGAGAGGAGTGTTGACAGTTGAGTGGGAGAAGACAGTTGTGAGGAGAGGAGAGTGGAAGGGCCCCTGTTCTACTGTACCGGCGTGCGGGACCCGAACACACCCTCCAGAGGATACTGGCTACTGGTAATTTGGTTTACAATCGGGACTCTGTGTCAAGTTATTTCAGAACTGTGAGTACACCGGCACCATCTGGTCCAACCCTGCAGACTGCACTCCGTCACACCATCCTACCTGTACCGGGGTCCCGGAACAACACCTCCCCTACCCGTGGAGGGGATAACATCCAGCTGCCCCACTCCATCAGCCCCGGGCACCACCTCCAGCGGCAGCGACGGTGTCACTAAAATCACCGCATACCACGGGTGGCGTCACTGACAAACCTCCCCTATATATATATATATAATACTCCTGTTCACTTGCGGGCGATGGACGGGTGCTCAGGGCTGGGTCCGGCTTCCCCTCGAGCCACTGCAATGACCCCGGATCCGAGCGTCCCAAGCAGCATCCCCCCTGCCACAGTCTGTTCCCCTGCCCGCAACACGAGCAGCCCGGCATCTGGCACGGGGGTGGCACATCTACAAGGATGTATTTTCATGTTTATGAAGTCCAGGTACTCCCACTAACACCCCTCTCCCTTTTTTATGAAATTTTTACCAATATAACCCCTTTTTATTTTACATTACTCACAGCAAGTTGGGCTGCAGTGTGTACATCGCCCTGGCCAAAAACTGATGCTCTAGCAGGATACAGCTAAACCCCCACTAAGTGGAGACATCACAGGTGCAGGAGAAGCACATCACACACACACCTTCATGGAATGGAGGGGAGGTGACTGCTAGATGATAAAACTGCACACAAGTGGCTTGCATAGAGCGCTGTTCACATGCAGATGACACAGTCACAAACCCGCAGCCTATTAGGTAACGCCCTTCTATTAGATCAGGCGGGCTGCCAAGCCGTACTCCACTGTATATCATGCACGGACAGACACTCTACAATGCAAGGCCCAACAGAAAGGGGCCTGGCTGTATCCTGTACAAACAAAAAAATATGAGGTTTTTGTTGGTATTTATGGCCATAAAACGTAAGCCTACACCCTCGTCAAGGGACCTCATGTCTGTAGGTCCCTACACTAAATATAAAAAAAGCAACAATAAGAGGATAATGTCCTCCAAAAATCAAGTATTACTCACAGCAAGTTGGGCTGCAGTGTGTACATCGCCCTGGCCAAAAACTGATGCTCTAGCAGGATACAGCTAAACCCCCACTAAGTGGAGACATCACAGGTGCAGGAGAAGCACATCACACACACACCTTCATGGAATGGAGGGGAGGTGACTGCTAGATGATAAAACTGCACACAAGTGGCTTGCATAGAGCGCTGTTCACATGCAGATGACACAGTCACAAACCCGCAGCCTATTAGGTAACGCCCTTCTATTAGATCAGGCGGGCTGCCAAGCCGTACTCCACTGTATATCATGCACGGACAGACACTCTACAATGCAAGGCCCAACAGAAAGGGGCCTGGCTGTATCCTGTACAAACAAAAAAATATGAGGTTTTTGTTGGTATTTATGGCCATAAAACGTAAGCCTACACCCTCGTCAAGGGACCTCATGTCTGTAGGTCCCTACACTAAATATAAAAAAAGCAACAATAAGAGGATAATGTCCTCCAAAAATCAAGTATTACTCACAGCAAGTTGGGCTGCAGTGTGTACATCGCCCTGGCCAAAAACTGATGCTCTAGCAGGATACAGCTAAACCCCCACTAAGTGGAGACATCACAGGTGCAGGAGAAGCACATCACACACACACCTTCATGGAATGGAGGGGAGGTGACTGCTAGATGATAAAACTGCACACAAGTGGCTTGCATAGAGCGCTGTTCACATGCAGATGACACAGTCACAAACCCGCAGCCTATTAGGTAACGCCCTTCTATTAGATCAGGCGGGCTGCCAAGCCGTACTCCACTGTATATCATGCACGGACAGACACTCTACAATGCAAGGCCCAACAGAAAGGGGCCTGGCTGTATCCTGTACAAACAAAAAAATATGAGGTTTTTGTTGGTATTTATGGCCATAAAACGTAAGCCTACACCCTCGTCAAGGGACCTCATGTCTGTAGGTCCCTACACTAAATATAAAAAAAGCAACAATAAGAGGATAATGTCCTCCAAAAATCAAGTATTACTCACAGCAAGTTGGGCTGCAGTGTGTACATCGCCCTGGCCAAAAACTGATGCTCTAGCAGGATACAGCTAAACCCCCACTAAGTGGAGACATCACAGGTGCAGGAGAAGCACATCACACACACACCTTCATGGAATGGAGGGGAGGTGACTGCTAGATGATAAAACTGCACACAAGTGGCTTGCATAGAGCGCTGTTCACATGCAGATGACACAGTCACAAACCCGCAGCCTATTAGGTAACGCCCTTCTATTAGATCAGGCGGGCTGCCAAGCCGTACTCCACTGTATATCATGCACGGACAGACACTCTACAATGCAAGGCCCAACAGAAAGGGGCCTGGCTGTATCCTGTACAAACAAAAAAATATGAGGTTTTTGTTGGTATTTATGGCCATAAAACGTAAGCCTACACCCTCGTCAAGGGACCTCATGTCTGTAGGTCCCTACACTAAATATAAAAAAAGCAACAATAAGAGGATAATGTCCTCCAAAAATCAAGTATTACTCACAGCAAGTTGGGCTGCAGTGTGTACATCGCCCTGGCCAAAAACTGATGCTCTAGCAGGATACAGCTAAACCCCCACTAAGTGGAGACATCACAGGTGCAGGAGAAGCACATCACACACACACCTTCATGGAATGGAGGGGAGGTGACTGCTAGATGATAAAACTGCACACAAGTGGCTTGCATAGAGCGCTGTTCACATGCAGATGACACAGTCACAAACCCGCAGCCTATTAGGTAACGCCCTTCTATTAGATCAGGCGGGCTGCCAAGCCGTACTCCACTGTATATCATGCACGGACAGACACTCTACAATGCAAGGCCCAACAGAAAGGGGCCTGGCTGTATCCTGTACAAACAAAAAAATATGAGGTTTTTGTTGGTATTTATGGCCATAAAACGTAAGCCTACACCCTCGTCAAGGGACCTCATGTCTGTAGGTCCCTACACTAAATATAAAAAAAGCAACAATAAGAGGATAATGTCCTCCAAAAATCAAGTATTACTCACAGCAAGTTGGGCTGCAGTGTGTACATCGCCCTGGCCAAAAACTGATGCTCTAGCAGGATACAGCTAAACCCCCACTAAGTGGAGACATCACAGGTGCAGGAGAAGCACATCACACACACACCTTCATGGAATGGAGGGGAGGTGACTGCTAGATGATAAAACTGCACACAAGTGGCTTGCATAGAGCGCTGTTCACATGCAGATGACACAGTCACAAACCCGCAGCCTATTAGGTAACGCCCTTCTATTAGATCAGGCGGGCTGCCAAGCCGTACTCCACTGTATATCATGCACGGACAGACACTCTACAATGCAAGGCCCAACAGAAAGGGGCCTGGCTGTATCCTGTACAAACAAAAAAATATGAGGTTTTTGTTGGTATTTATGGCCATAAAACGTAAGCCTACACCCTCGTCAAGGGACCTCATGTCTGTAGGTCCCTACACTAAATATAAAAACGCACCCCCACCTGTGATGTCTCCACTTAGTGGGGGTTTAGCTGTATCCTGCTAGAGCATCAGTTTTTGGCCAGGGCGATGTACACACTGCAGCCCAACTTGCTGTGAGTAATACTTGATTTTTGGAGGACATTATCCTCTTATTGTTGCTTTTTTTATATTTAGTGTAGGGACCTACAGACATGAGGTCCCTTGACGAGGGTGTAGGCTTACGTTTTATGGCCATAAATACCAACAAAAACCTCATATTTTTTTGTTTGTACAGGATACAGCCAGGCCCCTTTCTGTTGGGCCTTGCATTGTAGAGTGTCTGTCCGTGCATGATATACAGTGGAGTACGGCTTGGCAGCCCGCCTGATCTAATAGAAGGGCGTTACCTAATAGGCTGCGGGTTTGTGACTGTGTCATCTGCATGTGAACAGCGCTCTATGCAAGCCACTTGTGTGCAGTTTTATCATCTAGCAGTCACCTCCCCTCCATTCCATGAAGGTGTGTGTGTGATGTGCTTCTCCTGCACCTGTGATGTCTCCACTTAGTGGGGGTTTAGCTGTATCCTGCTAGAGCATCAGTTTTTGGCCAGGGCGATGTACACACTGCAGCCCAACTTGCTGTGAGTAATACTTGATTTTTGGAGGACATTATCCTCTTATTGTTGCTTTTTTTATATTTAGTGTAGGGACCTACAGACATGAGGTCCCTTGACGAGGGTGTAGGCTTACGTTTTATGGCTATAAATACCAACAAAAACCTCATATTTTTTTGTTTGTACAGGATACAGCCAGGCCCCTTTCTGTTGGGCCTTGCATTGTAGAGTGTCTGTCCGTGCATGATATACAGTGGAGTACGGCTTGGCAGCCCGCCTGATCTAATAGAAGGGCGTTACCTAATAGGCTGCGGGTTTGTGACTGTGTCATCTGCATGTGAACAGCGCTCTATGCAAGCCACTTGTGTGCAGTTTTATCATCTAGCAGTCACCTCCCCTCCATTCCATGAAGGTGTGTGTGTGATGTGCTTCTCCTGCACCTGTGATGTCTCCACTTAGTGGGGGGTTTAGCTGTATCCTGCTAGAGCATCAGTTTTTGGCCAGGGCGATGTACACACTGCAGCCCAACTTGCTGTGAGTAATACTTGATTTTTGGAGGACATTATCCTCTTATTGTTGCTTTTTTTTATATTTAGTGTAGGGACCTACAGACATGAGGTCCCTTGACGAGGGTGTAGGCTTACGTTTTATGGCCATAAATACCAACAAAAACCTCATATTTTTTTGTTTGTACAGGATACAGCCAGGCCCCTTTCTGTTGGGCCTTGCATTGTAGAGTGTCTGTCCGTGCATGATATACAGTGGAGTACGGCTTGGCAGCCCGCCTGATCTAATAGAAGGGCGTTACCTAATAGGCTGCGGGTTTGTGACTGTGTCATCTGCATGTGAACAGCGCTCTATGCAAGCCACTTGTGTGCAGTTTTATCATCTAGCAGTCACCTCCCCTCCATTCCATGAAGGTGTGTGTGTGATGTGCTTCTCCTGCACCTGTGATGTCTCCACTTAGTGGGGGTTTAGCTGTATCCTGCTAGAGCATCAGTTTTTGGCCAGGGCGATGTACACACTGCAGCCCAACTTGCTGTGAGTAATACTTGATTTTTGGAGGACATTATCCTCTTATTGTTGCTTTTTTTATATTTAGTGTAGGGACCTACAGACATGAGGTCCCTTGACGAGGGTGTAGGCTTACGTTTTATGGCCATAAATACCAACAAAAACCTCATATTTTTTTGTTTGTACAGGATACAGCCAGGCCCCTTTCTGTTGGGCCTTGCATTGTAGAGTGTCTGTCCGTGCATGATATACAGTGGAGTACGGCTTGGCAGCCCGCCTGATCTAATAGAAGGGCGTTACCTAATAGGCTGCGGGTTTGTGACTGTGTCATCTGCATGTGAACAGCGCTCTATGCAAGCCACTTGTGTGCAGTTTTATCATCTAGCAGTCACCTCCCCTCCATTCCATGAAGGTGTGTGTGTGATGTGCTTCTCCTGCACCTGTGATGTCTCCACTTAGTGGGGGTTTAGCTGTATCCTGCTAGAGCATCAGTTTTTGGCCAGGGCGATGTACACACTGCAGCCCAACTTGCTGTGAGTAATACTTGATTTTTGGAGGACATTATCCTCTTATTGTTGCTTTTTTTATATTTAGTGTAGGGACCTACAGACATGAGGTCCCTTGACGAGGGTGTAGGCTTACGTTTTATGGCCATAAATACCAACAAAAACCTCATATTTTTTTGTTTGTACAGGATACAGCCAGGCCCCTTTCTGTTGGGCCTTGCATTGTAGAGTGTCTGTCCGTGCATGATATACAGTGGAGTACGGCTTGGCAGCCCGCCTGATCTAATAGAAGGGCGTTACCTAATAGGCTGCGGGTTTGTGACTGTGTCATCTGCATGTGAACAGCGCTCTATGCAAGCCACTTGTGTGCAGTTTTATCATCTAGCAGTCACCTCCCCTCCATTCCATGAAGGTGTGTGTGTGATGTGCTTCTCCTGCACCTGTGATGTCTCCACTTAGTGGGGGTTTAGCTGTATCCTGCTAGAGCATCAGTTTTTGGCCAGGGCGATGTACACACTGCAGCCCAACTTGCTGTGAGTAATACTTGATTTTTGGAGGACATTATCCTCTTATTGTTGCTTTTTTTATATTTAGTGTAGGGACCTACAGACATGAGGTCCCTTGACGAGGGTGTAGGCTTACGTTTTATGGCCATAAATACCAACAAAAACCTCATATTTTTTTGTTTGTACAGGATACAGCCAGGCCCCTTTCTGTTGGGCCTTGCATTGTAGAGTGTCTGTCCGTGCATGATATACAGTGGAGTACGGCTTGGCAGCCCGCCTGATCTAATAGAAGGGCGTTACCTAATAGGCTGCGGGTTTGTGACTGTGTCATCTGCATGTGAACAGCGCTCTATGCAAGCCACTTGTGTGCAGTTTTATCATCTAGCAGTCACCTCCCCTCCATTCCATGAAGGTGTGTGTGTGATGTGCTTCTCCTGCACCTGTGATGTCTCCACTTAGTGGGGGTTTAGCTGTATCCTGCTAGAGCATCAGTTTTTGGCCAGGGCGATGTACACACTGCAGCCCAACTTGCTGTGAGTAATACTTGATTTTTGGAGGACATTATCCTCCTATTGTTGCTTTTTTTTACTTTTTATTTTACACTAGAAGGTGGCCCGATTCTAATGCATCGGGTATTCTAGAATTTATTGTGTAGTTAATGTATGATTTTTGTTATATATATATAGATGTTGTTGTGTGTAGTTGCCAAGTGTTTGTGGACGCTGTAAATGTTATGGGTGTTGTCTGGGTGTGGGGGTGTTAGAGCGGTGTTGTTTGTGTATTGCGTTGTGTGTGTTGCGTTCTTTGTGGAGCGCTGTGTTGTGTATCTGCAGCGTTATGTGTGTGTGGTGCTGTGTGTGTGTTGCGTGGTTTGTGTGAGTGGATGTGTGTGTGTGGGGTGTGTGTGTGTGTTTTGGGGGGAGGTATGTTTTGTGCAGTGTGTGTGTGTGTTGGAGGAGTAGTCCGGGGGGAGAGGAGTATAATAGGAGGAGTAGTCCTGGGGAGAGAGGAGTATAATAGGAGGAGTAGTCCAGGGGGAGAGGAGTATAATAGGAGGATTTGTCCTGGAAGGAGAGGAATATAATAGGAGGAGTAGTCCTAGGGGGAGAGGAGTACAATAGGAGGAGAGGAGTATAATAGGAGGACTAGTCCTGGGGAGAGAGGAATATAATAGGAGGAGTAGTCCTGGGAGGAGAGGAAGATAATAGGAGGTGTAATCCTGGGGGGAGAGGAGTATAAGAGGAGTAGTAGTCCTGGGGTGTGAGGAGTATAATAAGAGGCGTAGTCCTGGGGGGAATGGAGGATAATAAGAGGAGTAGTCCTGAGGGGAGAGGAGTCTAATAGGAACAGTAGTCCTGGGGGGAGGAGGATAATAGGAGGAGTAGTCCTGGGGAGAGAGGAGTATAATAGGAGGAGTAGTCCTGCGGGGAGGTGTCTAATAGGAGTAGTAGTCCTGCGGAGAGAGGAGTATAATAGGAGTAGTAGTCCCGGGGGAGAGGAGTATCATTGGAGGAGTAGTCCTGGGGGGAGAGGAGTATAATAGGAGGAGTAGTCCTGGATAGAGAGGAATAAAATAGGAGGAGTAGTCCTGGGGAGAGAGGAGGATAATAGGTGAGTAGTCCTGGGGGGGGGGAGGATAATAGGAGGAGTAGTCCTGGGGGGAGAGGAGGATAATAGGAGGAGTAGTTCTGAGGGGGAGGTGTCTAATGGGAGACTTAGTCCTGGGGAGAGGTGTCTAATAGGTGGAGTAGTCCTAGAGGGAGGTGTCTAAAAGGTGGAGTAGTCCTGGGGGGAGGTGTCTAATAGGAGGAGTAGTCCTGGGGGCAGGTGTCTAATAGGAGGAGTAGTCCTGGGTGGGAGGTGTCTAATAGGAGGAGTAGTGCTGGGGGGAGGAGTCTAATAGGAGGAGTAGTCCTGGGGGGAGGAGTCTAATAGGAGGAGTAGCCCTGGGGGGGAGAGGAGTCTAATAGGAAGAGTAGTCATCGGGGGAGGAGTCTAATAGGAGGAGTAGTCCTGTGGAGAGAAGAGGATAATAAAAGGAGTAGTCCTGGGGAGAGAGGAGGATAATAGCAGGAGTAGTCCTGGGGAGAGAGGAGGATAATAGGAGGAGTAGTCCTGGGGAGAGAGGAGGATAATAAGAGGAGTAGTCCTGGGGAGAGAGGAGGATAATAGGAGGAGTAGTCCTGGGGAGAGAGGAGGATAATAGGAGGAGTAGTACTGAGGAGGAGGCATCTAATAGGAAGAGTAGTCCTGGGGAGAGGTGTCTAATAGGTGGAGTAGTCCTGGGGGGAGGTGTCTAATAGGAGGAGTAGTCCTGGGAGGAGGTGTCTAATAGGAGGAGTAGTCCTGGGTGGGAGGTGTCTAATAGGAGGAGCAGTCCTGGGGGGAGGAGTCTAATAGGAGGAGTAGTCCTGGGGGGAGAGGATTCTAATAGGAGGAGTAGCCATGGGGGCGGAGTCTAATAGGAGGAGTAGTCCTGTGGAGAGAGGAGGATAATAGAAGGAGTAGTTCTGGGGAGAGAGGAGGATAATAGCAGGAGTAGTCCTGGGGAGAGAGGAGGATAATAAGAGGAGTAGTCCTGGGGAAAGAGGAGGATAATAGGAGGCGTAGTCCTGGGGAGAGAGGAGGATAATAGGAGGAGTAGTCCTGGGGGGAGAGGAAGATAATAGGAGGAGTAGTCCTGGGGGGAGGTGTCTAATAGGAGGAGTAGTCCTGGGGGGAGGAGTCTAATAGAAGGAGTAGTCCTGGGGGGAGAGGAGTCTAATAGGAGTAGTCCTGGGGGGAGAGGAGTCTAATAAGCGGGCTTTACACACTGCGATCTCGCTAGCAAGATAGCAAGCGATCGTACCCGCCCCCGTCAGTTGTGCGACACGGGCATATTGCTGCTCGTGTCGCACAACCTTGCTAACCCACTATCTAGGTTAAAAACATCCATGTCTGGGCAGCTAGGCTAAAAAAAATCTAACTTGAAATGTCACTATCTGAACTAACCTCCATGTCTTGGCAGCTAGGACTCCTGGTATAAGGATCATGAACACAGCCTTGTTTATAGGGTGGAGTGCTCATGTGACGCCCTGGACTAGCCAGTTAGTCACAGACATAACAACACACACACACCCCTTCCCTAGACAGTCACAACAGTCAAACAAAAACCATTGTTGCCTCCCTCCAGGGTCTGATGTCCACCCCATGTTGGGCGGAGCCAGGCGGTTAGCCCCACCCACCGAAGAGTTCACAGGTCTGGAGGCGGGAAAAGCAGTCAGTTTCAGTTTGGAGGTGAAAGTGAGAGGTCAGAAACTGTCAGTGACTGGATAGGGGCCCAGACACAAACAGCAAGGTTGGCAGATGGTGGTGGCCGTCTGCAGGAGTTAGTGGACCTCTGCAAAACCGTAGGAATGGGGTCAGGCGGTGGCCCGCCGGTACCGAACCGGGGAGTGGAGTGAAGCTAAGCACACAGGCAGGGCCATCGGACCCCGACTAGGCTTGGAGCCGCCGACAACGGTCAAATCCGAGTCTGACCAGAACCCCAGGGGTTTCCCAACAACCAAGACCCGACAAAAGGCAACAGTCCACACCGTGAGGATATACAGCCACCGCCATAGGCTAGAGATCCAAGGGCCAGCGCCTGCGGGCAAAACGGGCTCCTTCGGTACCTATACACAGGAGTCAGAACTCTGGTATTGCATTACTGCTATATGAAAAAATGAGATTTTTAGTTTATGAATTGGCCAATGCATGTAAGCCCGGAAACCAACGGCAAGGTAAATCTCAATATTCCGGGTACTTAACTAAAATGCCACTAACTAGGTTAAAAACATCCATGTCTGGGCAGCTAGACTAAAAAAAAAAAAAATCTAACTTTGTATTTGCTATGTTTTTTCATCTGGCACCTATACACACTTGTAGGATGTGCTGGTCAGTTTTTTGAAATATTTGTCATTTTGGAGCAAGACAGACAGACAGAATACCACGTGTACCGTCCATCCTGTGGTAGGTGTGCTTATTTCTGACAGCCCGACTCCACGTTCCCCATCCTATGCTATCAATATAACCCCTTTTTAATCTTTCCTTTTAGTACCAGCTTCCTCAATGAAGCCTCTGATTCCCTAAACCATTCATCATTACTATTCAATCAAGAAGGTGTTCATCACATGTTTTTAACCACCCTGTGATAGGTTTGCCCACCCTATACAGAATGACTAATTTATTCCAGACCACCCACCCAACATTGAACATGCTGCATAAATTTTCTAATTTTAGGCTTCTCTGACGTCACATCCACTTTATGTTCCACTTCTCAACCTGAACCCGAATCTACAGGATAAAGGACGCAGGTAAATTAATCCATATAGTGAGCTAACTCCATTTAGACACTGCATAACACATTTAACATTTCAACTTATTGACATTTACACAGCCCTTCTCTTTCATTTTATAGGTCCTACAACGATCCAGCTGCCTTCATCCTTGCCCGGACACCTGGATTTTGGCATTGCCATTTGATATTTTTAGCAATCTTTAATTTTAAATAAATTAATAAACATTTTTTTTAATTTTTAAGCAAGATTTCAGACCTCTTCCTTCCTTGCATCTTATTACCTCCCAACTAGTGTCCAGTCACGACACACCTTACTTATTTTTCCCTCTCCCCATTTCTCGTTCTACTTGGTAGCGTGGTAGTTTTACTATATACCTCTAGATGAATGTATTTAGGGGTATAGTTGTGAATCTTAGAGACAGTTCACAGCCGTCCAGCCAGTGATCAGATACTATGAAATCTTCTGGGGATATTTCTAATTGTGATGGTGTCGCGGGCGGAGGAGGGGTCCGGCTGCCGCGGCGGCTGCGGCCTGCTGCTGCTCGGTGGCTCGAGCGATGGGCCGGATCCCGGGGACTCGAGCGGCGCTCCTCACCCGTGAGTGAAAGGGGATTGGGATTTGGGATAGTTTATTGTCCGTGACGCCACCCACGGTTGTGGTGATTAAGTGAACACCACCGCTGCTCTGTCTGGGGAGCCCGGGAGTGATGGTATGGAGCAGCCAGTTGTTGATTTGCCCCTCCGTGGGTAGGGGTTTTGGTGCTCCCAGGGCCCAGTGACGGGGTTGGAATGGTGGACAGGCGGGTATGGGGCCTGTGGAGGTGCAGGGGCGCAGGGGCAGCGCTGTGCCGCACGGCACGGAGGTACTCACTCAGCCAGTAAACATGACACAGTTCTCGGTAAACAAACGGCTGGTTGGACGGGTCCCTCGGACGGTTACGGTGCTGCGGTTCCCTGCAGTTAGCGGTGACGGTCTCTTCCCTGCACCTATGTAAAGTCTCTTGGTAGCGATGGGTCCCCACCGGTTACCCGCTCCCCGGCTTGGATATGGGCCGGAGGAGCCCCTCTCTTGCCCGCAGGCGCTGGCCCTGGGAAACTGGTGCCTTGGCGGTGGCGGTGTCTCCCCTCAACGGTCGGACTGTTGCCTTCAATCGGGACTTGGTTGTTAGGAGACAAAGGTCCCCTTCACTGACGGATTTGGCAAATTATGGCGACTCCTAGCCTTGCCGGGATCCGAAAGGCCCCTGCCCTGGTGCTGACTGTTCTTTGTATACTGCTCCGGTACCGCCGGGTCACCACCTGTCCACGGTCCTTCCAGCAACCTCCAAGCAGTCCCCCTGCAGACTATCACCGCCGTCTGCTGACCTTGCTGTCTCAGTCCATGGCACACACCCGGACCAGCTTCAGGCTTTTCAAACTGTCACTTTCTACTCCTTTGCTCCTCTACCACTTCCTTCTACTTCCTCCTCCTAAACTGCACTGCCTGGTTCTTCCCGCCTCCAGGGCTGTGAACTCCTCGGTGGGCGGAGCCAACCGCCTGGCCCACCCCCTGGTGTGGACATCAGCCCCTGGAGGAAGGCAACAAGGATTTTAGGTTAGCCTAGATGTACCTGCTGGGAATGTGGGGTGCATGTGATGTTGTGACCTGTGACCCCTGGCTTGCCCAGGGTGTCACATTCCCCCTTAGCAAAACGCAGACCGTCCTCGGGCTGCCCGTCCAACACCGGTTTTATTTTCCTTTTGTTTTCCTGTAAAATAGAAAAAACGGTAACATATATACAATTTATGGCATCATCCCACATCGGGAGGTTCAGTTCTTAAACGTTGCAAACATTAAAACGGTTAACGGTTACGGTCTCCGCTCTCTCCCACCCAAGTAACCTGGCCCTGATGCTGCCCCTAAAACCCAGGCAGCACCCCTTGACCCCAGTCCAGCACAAGTTACCCGAGCGGGATCTGTCCTTCCCCTCCAGAGGGTAGCCACCGGTTCCTGTGGTGGCTGGGCCCCAGCCTGCTCTGCTGTGGGCCCTCCCTCCAACCTGCCTCTCCGGAGGCGGTAAATGCGGAAACGGTAACGGTAACACAACTTATTTACATGCCACTAGCATCTGTGGTTGCCCTGCAAGTTCACGGGCTTGTCCATAGGATTCCTATGCAAATTTTTTTTTTAAGCGGTCCCCACGGGGACAACGGTGCCGGCAACAGCCGGTTTCCAATCACGGTTGAAGACAATCAGGTTACTGTTCGGTAATCAATTTTCATTTTCTTCAAAAACTTTTCAAACTTAAAGCACACACAGTTGGTCCCAACGGGGACGGTGCAGCGGCACTCCACTGCCTTTTGCGGCTCAACAGTCCATTCTCACTCGTGGGGCTCTAGTGCCACCTTCACATGGTGCACCGCTCTGGACCCCAATGGTAGCTCGCTGCAGGCGATCTTCTTCCATATACATGCGGGCATGCACATCCGCTCTACACCCCTCTCGGGCATCGATCTCCCTGCGCAGCTGCTGTTGCCGCCGCTCCCAGCCGGGAGCACTTTCTGTTTGCTCCGGTTCAGCGTGTGCAGGGGACGGACCCAGCCAGAGTCCCTCCGTGTCGGCTACGACCGGCACCTTCAGTAATGAGGGACCCCGCTGGGACATGGCCTGCTCTGCCTCCTGGCAGCTGTATCCCCGCCGTGCCTCCGGTGCATCTTTGCTGACGGCCTCAGCCTTCGGCTTCTTCCATGGAAGCGGATCAGGGCGGTCACGAGCTTCTGCTGCAGGTCAGTCCGCCGGGGCGGATTGGCAGGGTACCGCTACTGATGGTGGTGGTAGCGGGCCTAGTGGCGGGGCAGCAGCAGCCAACACGGGTAGCGGGGGAGGTAGCAGGGTGAGCGGGTATGGACCGGGTCCCTCAGCCGCGATGACCGACCCACTAGGGGTACAGGGGCGTGGGTCACTTACCCTCCCTTCCAAGACTCCCTCCACCTCACGTCTCCGTTTGGCCATCACCACTACCGCCATGTCGGCCTCCCACTCCTCCAGGAGGAGCTGCATGCGGACCTGCAGACGGCTGCTTAGCTGGACGGTCCGGACTTTCACCCGCGCTGCAGTGCCAGGCGCGGGGACCACGGTGTTGCTGGTCGGACTCAGCATCTTTAGCAGCGGCCTCTTCCAGGAACCAGTAAATGGCCGCAGGGTCCTGGCGTCCCTGCTTCCATAGCCGCGCTCACATGCGGCCAGCTGCCATTTCGTCCCCCTTAGCTTCTTTCCGGCCCCTCCTCTATCGGGGCGGGGTTTTGGCCTTCGCGCCTCTGCTACTCGAGAAGACGCTCGAGCGGGAACTTTTCGCGCCAAAGATGGCGACTTCTGAAATTTTCCGGCCGGATACCTCCGGCGGTCACAAGGCGCACCTCTACCCAACGGCAGAGCGGTAAGATCCTGTTCGTGACGCCAAGTTGTCGCGGGCGGAGGAGGGGACGCCGTGCTCTCCCTCTGCTCGGGTCCGGCTGCCGCGGCGGCTGCGGCCTGCTGCTGCTCGGTGGCTCGAGCGATGGGCCGGATCCCGGGGACTCGAGCGGCGCTCCTCGCCCGTGAGTGAAAGGGGATTTGGGATAGTTTATTGTCCGTGACGCCACCCACGGTTGTGGTGATTAAGTGAACACCACCGCTACTCTGTCTGGGGAGCCCGGGAGTGATGGTATGGAGCAGCCAGTTGTTGATTTGCCCCTCCGTGGGTAGGGGTTTTGGTGCTCCCGGGGCCCAGTGACGGGGTTGGAATGGTGGACAGGCGGGTATGGGGCCTGTGGAGGTGCAGGGGCGCAGGGGCAGCGCTGTGCCGCACGGCACGGAGGTACTCACTCAGCCAGTAAACATGACACAGTTCTCGGTAAACAAACGGCTGGTTGGACGGGTCCCTCGGACGGTTATGGTGCTGCGGTTCCCTGCAGTTAGCGGTGACAGTCTCTTCCCTGCACCTATGTAAAGTCTCTTGGTAGCGATGGGTCCCCACCGGTTACCCGCTCCCCGGCTTGGATATGGGCCGGAGGAGCCCCTCTCTTGCCCGCAGGCGCTGGCCCTGGGAAACTGGTGCCTTGGCGGTGGCGGTGTCTCCCCTCAACGGTCGGACTGTTGCCTTCAATCGGGACTTGGTTGTTAGGAGACAGAGGTCTCCTTCACTGACGGATTTGGCAAATTATGGTGACTCCTAGCCTTACCGGGATCCGAAAGGCCCCTGCCCTGGTGCTGACTGTTCTTCGTATACTGCTCCGGTACCGCCAGGTCACGACCCGTCCGCGGTCCTTCCAGCAACCTCCAAGCAGTCCCCCTGCAGACTATCACCGCCGTCTGCTGACCTTGCTGTCTCAGTCCGGGGCACACACCCGGACCAGCTTCAGGCTTTTCAAACTGTCACTTTCTACTCCTTTGCTCCTCTACCACTTCCTTCTACTTCCTCCTCCTAAACTGCACTGCCTGGTTCTTCCCGCCTCCAGGGCTGTGAACTCCTCGGTGGGCGGAGCCAACCGCCTGGCCCACCCCCTGGTGTGGACATCAGCCCCTGGAGGAAGGCAACAAGGATTTTAGGTTAGCCTAGATGTACCTGCCGGGAATGTGGGGTGCATGTGATGTTGTGACCTGTGACCCCTGGCTTGCCCAGGGCGTCACAATGGCATTGTGTAGGCAAATTCTTGAATATCAGCCCCATGCGCCACCAAAGCCTTTGCTGTTCTGTCAGCAACCCATCCACGGATGATGTCTTCCAGTTCGCTAGCATTTTTGCCTAGTGAATCCTCCATGATTCCTTTCTTGTTCTCAACTGAATAGCGCTTATTTTTTGTTGTCTGTGGGTCAAAATGCTAGTGTAATATAGGGTATATTTCTTGTTCCTCTGTGCATATGGTATTGTGCCACAGTAAATGGTGGATGTCTAGACAGCAAGAAAAGCAGAATCAGTAAAAAAGTATTCAGGCAGTTACCATACAGGTAGACAGTGCATGTAAAAAAAAGTTAAACGGATCTATAGTATTCACAAATGAGGTATAACCATTGTTACGTCCGGGTGGTGGAAGCACTGGACCGTACACCGATTTCCCCTGAGGAGGCAGCCAGGCCGGTCACCCCGCCAGAGGGTCCTGATCCACGGCAGCCGAAGCACTATAGGTAGCTGGACAGTCCGTAGAGGAGCAGGAAAGGTGGATGATGCTGAACCCACGGAGTTCTGGACGGTAGTCCGGGTGACGAGGCTCAGGGTCCGAGGCCGGGTTGTAGGGTCAGGCGGGGTCCAGAACCTGCTGAGCGATGGAACGGGTCACCGAACGGAGCCAGGGACTGGAGACTGGCGGAGCTGCAGAGGTGGTGGGGCATCCGCCGAAGTCACCGTCAGGGTCCAGGGATGGACTTGGTTTGGAGCGACTGGTGTGGCAGGACAGGCTCTACGAGACAGGACAGGGTTAATGCAAGGCAAAGCACAGGGCAAAGCAATACGGGGACCTGAACACTAGCTTGCTAAACACGTAGAACAGGCTCCGCCCACCAGGAAAGAGAAACCTTATATACCCTGTACCTGTCTATGCAATATCCTGTTTCTGGGTGCTGGCCCTTTAAGAAAGGGTCAATGACCGCGCGCGCACCCTAATGCGCATGCGCGAGGCCCGTGTGCCAGAAGTCAGTCCAGGAAGCGGTGAGGAGGAAGCAGGAGCGCCCGGCTGGGAGTCCCACGTCGCAGAGGAGCGCCGGGAGCGGGGAGCTGGGCGCATGGAGGCCGCAGGCGGGGACGAGGAGGCCGGGACCGGAGTGGTGAGCAGGGGACGCCGCCGGGGAGCGGGGAGCGGGCCACGGGGACCGGAGAACGGGACCAGGGGATCGGGAAGCGTGACAACCATGAATAAATTATAAAGTACTCTTCTTGTTTTTAACCTTTTGTGATATTTGATACAAGTAATAAAAATATCCTTTTATAATTAATTCATGGCTATACATCATTTGATGAATACTTCACTCAGGGTTATTACCATAATTTATATGTTCATACTTTTCTCTATTGATTTGTTGTATGTAGTGCCATCTACTGGACAATTGATATACAGTATTTATATGTGAATTTCCATTTTTAAATGTATTATTCTATTCTTTAACCCCAAAAGAAAGCAGACACCCCCCAAAAGAATCACACTTACCAGACCCTAAACACTAGAGTCGGAAAGTGAGTGGGTTCTTGCATACAAATCTGCATTGCTGTCAGGTCTCACTGCATTCCACAGAGGTTGGTTTCCCCTGCTGGCCTGAAGCAGTATCACTAGGACAGAGTTAAGAGCAAAGTGATACTGGGATCCAACCTGTGTGTGAGAGCGGATTGATACCGTGACCCGATCTGTGTGTATGAGAGTTTAGTTAGGCTATGTGCGCACGTTGCGTACTGTCCCTGCAGAAATTTCTGCAGCGATTTGAACAGCACACGTGCGCTTCAAATCGCTGCAGAAACAGTCCGTAATGAAAAAAAAAAACCTGCCGATTTCATGCGCTCTGACTGCAGCCCCTCCCATAGACAGAGCGGGACCTGCAGGCAGAGCGCACGAAAGAAGTGACATGTCACTTCATAGAACGTGTGCTTCGGGCAGCAGGCTAAGCGCTGCGCTCTAATACGCCATGTGCGCACTTCTCCTGCATAATCTTCATAGATTATGCTGGGGATGCAGGACGCATGCAGTTACGCTGCGGTGCAGATCGCAGCGTAACTGCAAGCAATTACGCAACGTGCGCACATAGCCTGATACTGCAACCTGATCTGTGTGTGTGAGAGTGGAGTGATACTGGACCCGATCTTTGTATTTGAATGTGGAGTGATACTGGACCCAATCTATGTGTGAGAGAAGAGTGATACTGGACCCGATCTGTATGTGTGTGGGCAAAGTGGTACTAGAACCAATCTGTGTATGTGAGCTGCGGTGCAATGCAGCTGGAACATCGAGGCACCTGACAGCGACGCAGACAGAGAAACTGACAGGAGGTAACCAGATCAAATCCCCCAAATCAAGCCATTACAGTATCACTATACTCTGGAGAAATTGCACAAGAAATTGTGTAGTATATTTTCTCCTGTAACTCCTGTGAAAATGAAATATTTGTTCTAAAGCAACATTTTTGTGGAAAAGTAAAATTTTTCATTTTCACATCCCAGTGTTATAAAATAATGTGAAGCACCTGTGGGTTCAAGATGGTCTCCACAAACCTTGTTAAATTCCTTGAGGGGTGTAGTTTACAATAATGCACTCAATTTTTGAAATTTATTTTTTTAGCAATAATGCATGTCCAAATCCCTGTATTCAATGTTTGCATGTCTAAGGGACACTTTGCACACTCCGACATCGCAAGCCGATGCGGTGATGCCGTGCGCGATAGTCCCCGCCCCCATCGCAGCTGCCGTAGCGAACATTATCGCTACGGCAGCTTCACATGCACTCACCTGCCCTGCGACGTCGCGCTGGCCAGCAACCTGCCTCCTTATTAAGGGGGCAGGTCGTGCGGCATCATAGCAACGTCACACGGCAGGCGGCCAATAGAAGCGGAGGGGCGGAGATGAGCGGGGCGTAAACATCCCGCCCACCTCCTTCCTTCCGCATAGCCGGCGTGAGCCGCAGGATGCAGGTAGGAGATGTTCCTCGCTCTTGCGGCTTCACACACAGCGATGTGTGCTGCCGCAGGAACAAGGAACAACATCGTAACATCGGTATTTCCCAATTCATGGAAATGCCGGACCCTACACTGATGATACAATAATGACGCTTTTGCGCTCGTTAATCGTATCAAAAAGGATTTACACACTACGATATCGACTGCGACGCGGGATGTGTGTCACTTTCGATTTGACCCCACCGACATCGCAGCTGCGATGTCGTAGTGTGCAAAGTGCCCCTTAGTGTTTCAGAGTGCAGGTGTTTATTGTTACAGTATTTTTCAAGTTCAGTATGCACATATTCACATTTGTCAGTTAGGAAGTGTCATCAGTTTTCTCATTTTTTTTCCAAAATGGTGTCAGTTGTGGGGGCTTTCTACTGTTCTGGTACCTTATGGGGCTCTTTAACCCCTTCAGCCCCCAGCCTGTTTTCACCTTAAAGACCCGGCCATTTTTTGCAATTTTGACCAGTGTCACTTTGACAGGTTATAACTCTGGAACACTTCAACGGATCCTGGCGATTCTGAGATTGTTTTTTCGTGACATATTGTACTTCATGTCAGTGGTAAATTTAGGCAGATATGTTTTGCGTTTATTTGTGAAAATTTCGGAAATTTGGCGAAAATTTTGAAAATTTTGCAATTTTCAAAATTTGAAATTTTCTGCCCATAAATCTGAGAGATATGTCACACAAAAAAGTTACTAAATAACATTTCCCACATGTCTACTTTACACCAGCGCAATTTTTGAAAAAAAAAAAAATTCCGTTAGGAAGTTAGAAGGGTTCAAAGTTCATCACCAATTTCTCATTTTTCCAACAAAATTTACAAAAAAAATTTTTTAGGTACCACATCACATTTGGAGTGATTTGAGAAACCTAGGCGACAGAAAATACCCAAAAGTGACCCAATTCTAAAATCTGCACCCCTCACTCTGCTCAAAACCACATCCAAGAAGTTTATTAACCCTTTAGGAGCTTCACAGCAACCAAAGCAATGTAGACGAAAAAATGAAAATTTTACTTTTTTAACACAAAAATGTTACTTTAGCCATAAAAATTAGTATTTTCACAAGGGTATCAGGAAAAATGCATCATAAAATGTATCGTGCATTTTCTCCTGAGTACGCAGATACCCCATATGTGGTGGTAATCAAATGTTTGGGCACACAGCAGGACTCGGAAGGCAAGGAGCGCCATTTGAATTTTTGAGTGCAAAATTAGCTGCACTCATTAGCAGACGCCATGTCGGGTTTGAAGACTCCCCGAGGTGCCTAAACAATGGAGCTCCCCCATAAGTGACCCCATTTTGGAAACTAGAGCCCTCAAATATTTTTTCTAGATGTTTGATGTGCACTTTGAACCCCTGGTGGCTTCACAGAAATTTATAACGTTGAGCCGTGAAAAGAAAATTTTTTTTTTTTACCACAAAACTGTTGCTTCAACCAGGTAGCTTTTTTTATCACAAGGGTATCAGGAAAAAATGCACCATAAAATGTATTCTGCATTTTCTCCTGAGTACGCAGATACCCCATATGTGGTGGAAATCAAATGTTTGGGCGCACGGCAGGACTCGGAAGGCAAGGAGCGCCATTTCACAGCAAAATTGGTTGGAATTATTAGCGGACGCTATGTTGCGTTTGGAGACCCCCTGAAGTGCCTAAACAATGGAGCTCCCCCACAATTGACCCCATTTTGGAAACTAGACCCCTCATGGAATTTATCTAGCTGTTTAGGGAGCACTTTGAACCCCTGGAGGCTTCACAAACGTTTGTAATGTTGAGCCGTGAAAATATTTTATTTTTTTTACCACAAAATTGTTTTTTCAAACAGGTAGCTTTTTTTCCACAAGGGTATCAGGAAAAAATGCACCATAAAATGTATTGTGCAATTTCTCCTGAGTACAGAGGTACCTCATATGTGGTGGAAATCAATTGTTTGGGCGTACGGCGGGGCTCAGAAGAGAAGGAGCGCCATTTCACAGTAAAATTGATTGGAATTATTAGCAGACGCCATGTTTCATTTGGAGACCCCCTGAGGTGCCTAAACAATGGAGCTCCCCCACATGTGATCCCATTTTGGAAACTAGACCCCCCCCCATACAAAAAAAATTAGTTTGGCGAAAAAAAATACAGACATCAGTAGAAAAAAAAAAAAAAAAATGAGCGCCTGCCAAGACCAGTGCCAAACGTGAGAGCAATGCACGAGTCTCGCATCGCATCATCCACTGCAGTCTGGAAGCGAGCAACTGCGCTGGATAATGCGATGCGAGAGGGCGGGGCGGCAGATGAGAAAGGGCGCAGCGGATGGAAGATGGGAAAGGGCGCAGCGGATGGAGGAGCGGCAGAGGATGGGAAAGGGCGCAGCGGATGGAGGAGCGGCAGAGGATGGGAAAGGGCGCAGCGGATGGATGATGGGAAATGGCGCAGCGGATGGAGGAGCAGCAGAGGATGGGGGGGGGGTGAGATGGGGATACCTACCTTACAGGATGGATCTAGGCAGCAGGATCACAGCAGACAGAAGAGGCAGCAGATGAAGGAGGCAACAGATCGAGGAGGGTGAGAGGGGGCAGTAGATGGAAAATGGGAGAGAGCAGGCAGCAGATCGGGGAGGGGGGCAGAGTCTGATGGGAGAGAGAGATGGCACATGTAGGGGAAGGGAGGGGGGCTTGCAGCACATGTAGGGGGAGGGAGGGGGGCTTGCAGCACATGTAGGGGGAGGGAGGGGGGCTTGCAGCACATGTAGGGGGAGGGAGGGAGGCTTGCAGCACATGTAGGGGGAGGGAGGGAGGCTTGCAGCACATGTAGGGGGAGGGAGGGAGGCTTGCAGCACATGTAGGGGGAGGGAGGGGGGCTTGCAGCACATGTAGGGGGAGGGAGGGGGGCTTGCAGCACATGTAGGGGGAGGGAGGGAGGCTTGCAGCACATGTAGGGGGAGGGAGGGAGGCTTGCAGCACATGTAGGGGGAGGGAGGGGGGCTTGCAGCACATGTAGGGGGAGGGAGGGGGGCTTGCAGCACATGTAGGGGGAGGGAGGGGGGCTTGCAGCACATGTAGGGGGAGGGAGGGGGGGGGGCTTGCAGCACATGTAGGGGGAGGGAGGGGGGCTTGCAGCACATGTAGAGGGAGGGAGGGGGGCTTGCAGCACATGTAGAGGGAGGGAGGGGGGCTTGCAGCACATGTAGGGGGAGGGAGGGTGGCTTGCAGCACATGTAGGGGGAGGGTGGCTTGCAGCACATGTGCTGCAAGCCAGCCACCCTCCCCCCACATGTGCTGCAAGCCAGCCACCCTCCCCCCACATGTGCTGCAAGCCAGCCACCCTCCCCCCACATGTGCTGCAAGCCAGCCACCCTCCCCCCACGTGGGGGGAGGGTGGCTTGCAGCACATGGAGGGATAGGTGGTGTAGCGATGGAGAAGGGGCAGCCGATGAAGGAGGCGGCGGCCGCCGCCGATCGGGGGCAGCAGCGGCTGAAAAAGGTGGGTGCGACGGCGGCGGGGACAGTGGCGAGCATGGCGGCGGGGACGGCGGTGGATCGGGAGCGGCGGCGGGGACGGCGGTGGATCGGGAGCGGCGGCGGATCGGGAGCATGGCGGCGGGGACGGCGGTGGATCGGGAGCGGCGGCGGATCGGGAGCATGGCGGCGGGGACGGCGGTGGATCGGGAGCGGCGGCGGAGACAGCGGTGCAGCGGGAGCATGGCGGCGGGGACGGCGGTGGAGCGGGAGCATGGCGGCGGGGACGGCGGTGGATCGGGAGCGGCGGCGGAGACAGCGGTGCAGCGGGAGCATGGCGGCGGGGATGGCGGTGGATCGGGAGCGGCAGCGGAGACGGCGGTGCAGCGGGAGCATGGCGGCGGGGATGGCGGTGGATCGGGAGCGGCAGCGGAGACGGCGGTGCAGCGGGAGCATGGCGGCGGGGACGGCGGTGGATCGGGAGCGGCAGCGGAGACGGCGGTGCAGCGGGAGCATGGCGGCGGGGACGGCGGTGGATCGGGAGCGGCGGCGGAGACAGCGGTGCAGCGGGAGCATGGCGGCGGGGACAGCGGTGGAGCGGGAGCATGGCGGCGGGGATGGCGGTGGATCGGGAGCGGCGGCGGAGACAGCGGTGCAGCGGGAGCATGGCGGCGGGGACGGCGGTGAAGCGGGAGCATGGCGGCGGGGACGGCGGTGAAGCGGGAGCAGCGGCGGGGCGATCGGAGACAGCGGCGGTGAAGCGGGAGCAGCGGCGGGGCGATCGGAGACAGCGGCGGTGAAGCGGGAGCAGCGGCGGGGCGATCGGGGACAGGGGCGGGCGGCGGGGCGATCGGGGACAGGGGCGGGCGGCGGGGCGATCGGGGACAGGGGCGGGCAGCGGGGCGATCGGGGACAGGGGCGGGCGGCGGGGACAACAACTTACCGCTCTCCTCGGCTTCCAGGGACGGTCACAGGCCGCAGATCCACATTGATTGGAGAGAGCGGTCACAAGACCGGTCTCTCCAATCAGAGCTGGGGGCGGGTGAAGCATCGATCACCCAGCTCCAGCCAATGGCCAGTGCTACAGCAGCACTGATCAGGGCTGGATTTCAATGTTCCAGCCATTTTCAATGGCTGGAACATTACAGTGGCTGTAATTGGCTGAGCGGCGTTCGTCAGCCAATCACAGCCTCTGTAGGTTCGGGGAGGAGGCACCACCCCTCCTGACGTCAGGCAGAGGTCCCCTCCTTCCCGAATCCACCGTTTAAGTAAATAAATTTCACTCCCCGGGGCTCCGGGACCGCGATTTCGCCAGGACGTACTGAGTACGTCATGGGTCCTTTAGCACCATGTCACCATGACGTACTCAGTACGTCCAAGGTCGTTAAGGGGTTAAATGCATCGTGGCATCCGCAATCTATACAAGGCAAAATTATGCTCCAAATAGCACTCCTTCCCTTCCGAGACCTGCACTGTGCCCAAACAGTAGTTTCTGACCAAATATGGGGTAACGTCGTTCTCAGGAAAAATTGCACAGCTAATTGTACGGTCCCTTTTCTCCTGTTACTCTTATGAAAATTACAAATTTGCGGCTACAGGAACATTTTTGTTGCAAGTAACTAATTTTTCATTTTTTGTCTTCAGGTGCTTCACAGAAATCTAAGCAAAGTTTCTAAATTTTGTTTGAATACCTTTAAGAGTGCAGTTTTTTAAATGGAGTCACTTTTGGGTGTTTTGTGACATATAGGCTCATAAAATTTGCTTCAAATGTAAAGTGGTTCTCAATAAAATAAGTTTGTAAATTTTTGTGCAAAAATTATTGTTAAATTAACTAGGGATGAATGAACCCAAATGGAAAAGTTTGGGGTTCATACAGGACACTGGGTGTCCAGGGCTTGAACTCGAACACAGACTTTTTTTAAAAAAAATCTCAGTTCGGAGTTTGGATACTGGTCGTAAGCTAATAAAGCATGATAAATTCTGGGTCTGCCCCTGGCCAGCAGGGATCTCTGAAGTCACGTTCTGAGAACAAAGCTCCGTAAGAATCGATGGATGTCATGATACTTCACACCCTTGGATTACATCAGAACTTGCTGGATTAGTTTTGAATTAATAAAGTGGTGAACAGCGGTGTGTGGGGGTGTCTTTTTTCCCCGTTGGATTACTGTACGTTGGAACTTTGATAATTTTTTTAAATAAATAAATTGGTGTGTGAGGGAATCTTTATTCCAATAAATGATTTTTGCCTGTGGGTATGTTTTTTAACTTTAAACTTACCAGTTTAGTAAAGGGGGTGTCTGATAGACACCTATGCATTACTAACACCTGAGATTGATGGAAACTGTCAATTCACAGTTGACATCAATCCCAAAAGGATTACCCCCAATTGCTATCACACCAGGGCACTTGGAAAGAGCCACATATAGTGCCAGAATTGGTGCATCTAATTGATTCGCCACATCTGGGGCGACTGTGGTCTGCTATTTTTAGGCTAGGAGGGATCAAATAATCACGGGCCTTCCCAGCCTGATAATTATCAACTTACAGCTGTCTGTTTCATTTTGGCTGGTTATCAAAAATAGGATGGAACCCATCCCATTTTTTATAATTATTTCTTTAAATCATTTTTAAAAATGGCATGTGATCACCTCTATTTTTAATAACCAGCCAAGGTAAAGCAGACAGTGATAGTTGTAGCCTGCAGCTGTCTGCTTTACCTGCCCTTATGATCAAAAATAGGCGGGAGCCCATGTCATTTTTTTTTTATTTATTCCCTATCCACATTAGTTTACAAGGCAATGGCCCCCATTTTGCTTCTTTTGCAGCCCCAACCCTTACCATTTTACAGCCATTTTGCAGCACAGAAGTGCGAGTCCACATAAACTTATATGGGGTTCGGGGTCCTGAGTCAAGTCTGGATCCTGAACCGAACTTTTAACTTTTGTCTGGCCTAAACCGACGAGCCCATACTTAAATGGATCAGCTCATTTGTACTTTTAACTCTTCTACATTTCAAACCAAAAAAAGTTAAAAAAATTATGTTGATGTAAAGTAGAAATGTGGTACATGTTATTTATTAATTATTTTTAGAGGGATGACTATCTGTTTTAAGGGTATAAAAATTTAAATTTCAAAAATTGAGAATTGTTTAACATTTTTATTAAATTTCCATATTTTCATAAAAGAATGCAAATCATATTGACCTTAATTGACCACTAACATAAAGTAGAATGTGTCCTGAAAAAACTGTCTCTGAATCACTGGGACATATGGAAGCATTCCAGAGATATAACCACATAAAGTGACATTCATCAGAATTGAAAAATTTGACTTGATCAGGAAGGTAAACTAGGCTTGGGGTGAAGAATTACCACTATATAAATGTTATCCTAAAAACAATTTCAGAAAACATTTTTTCACCATTTTACTGCACTTGGAATTTTTGCCCATTTTCCTGTACATTTAATGGTAAAATGAATGGTCAAAAGTACAACTTGTCCCACAAAAAACAAACCTTCATACCTCTATCTTGATAGAAAAATAGAAAGTTATGATTCTTTGAAAAAGGGGAGAAAAAAAATCAAAAATCAAAAAGGAAAATTGGCTGCATCCTTAAGGGGGGTTAATATATGTTGGGTTTTTTAGGTCACTACCAAGACTACTTGCAGCGTTTGAATTCAGATAAATTTTCTAAACAGTTAACATTATTATTGAAATTCATCCTTCCTGAAATTCACTGACAGCTACATTGGTCATGTCAAAGATTTACTATGAGAAAATAGTACCATTCTTTGTTTTCCGAAGCAAAAAAAAGTAATTTTATTTCTTCTTCAGTCTATGACTTTGGGAAGGTCAAACACAAAATGAGACGCAGCTAAGCTGAAAAAAAGCTATTCTTCAGTATGACAGACATTTTTCTTGGTTTGTAGCACATTCAATTGTTTTCCTTTAACTTAAATGACCTCTCCTTTTCCAAACAGTTCTTTACGAGAGAAGCCTGACAGTGTTTGTGTGTACAATAATATATGGGTGATAACTAAATAGAACTTTGGTATTGTCACAGCCACGATAATAAAACAGCTTGGAAAGAATGTGTCAAGTAGGCATGAAATATAATATGAGTTTAGAGCAAGGCATCTAGAGCCACATCATTTAAAGGGAATGTGTCACCAGGTTTTGCTACCGCATCTCATAGCAGCATAATATACAAAAAGAGACCCTGAATCCAATGATATATCACTTAGTTTACTGGATGCAGCAGTGTGGACACAAACAGAATACTTAGATGTAGCATAAAGCAGAGCCGAGAGGGCTGCCCCCGCCCACGCCACAGCTCTCTATGCCAATCTGTCTATTTAAAGTGAACTACTTATCAAAGAAGGGGGCATGGTCAGGCTTAGCAGCCACATGAATCTTAAGGTACCGTCACACTAAACAACTTACCAGTGATCCCAACAACGATACAACCTGATAGGGATCGCTGGTAAGTTGCTAGGAGGTCGCTGGTGAGATGTCACACAGTCAGACCTAAGCGACGCTCCAGCAATCCCACCAGCAACCTGACCTGGCAGGGATCGCTGGAGCGTCACTACACAGGTTGCTGGTGAGCTGTCAAACAGGCAGATCTCACCAGCAACCAGTGGCCAGCCCCCAGCCAGCAGCACGCGTGGAAGCGATGCTGCACCTGGTAACTAAGGTAAATATCGGGTAACCAACCCGATATTTACCTTGGTTACCAGCGCACACCGCTTAGCGCTGGCTCCCTGCACTCCTAGCCAGAGTACACGTCGGGTTAATTACCCGATGTGTAGTCTGGCTATGTGTGCAGGGAACAGAGAGCCGGCACTGGCAGTGTGAGAGCGGGGACGCTGGTAATGAAGGTAAATATCGGGTAACCAAGGAAAGGGCTTCTTGGTTACCCGATGTTTACCGTAGTTACCAGCGTCCACAGAAGCCGGCTCCTGCTTCCTGCACATTCAGTTCTTGCTGTCTTGCTGTCACACACAGCGATGTATGCTTCACAGCGGGAGAGCAACAACTAAAAAATGGTCCAGGAGATTCAGCAACAACCAGCGACCTCACAGCAGGGGCCAGGTTGTTGCTGGATGTCACACACAGACACATCACTAGCAAGGTCGCTGCTACGTCACAACAGTTGTGCCTCAGCAGCGATGTTGCTAGCGATGTTGCTTAGTGTGACGGTACCTTTAGTCAGGACAATGATAATGTCCGAGTGATAAAATTTTCAATCTAATTAAACAACAGCACACAGCTTTATAAGTGACGCATCCTTGAATTTAGTGTTTTAACATCTACCTCATGCTGGCTTCAGATTACGGAGCAAAAAGCTGCTAACAGATTCCCTTTAAAGGAAATCTATCAGTATATTTATATACGTGGAAGTATCTCATGTGCTAATCATGGGCTGGACATGTGCCGCTGATGTGTCAATGTGCACGGACTGCTTCTTACAGTTGCAATGCCTCCAGTGCTATTTTTTATGAATTTGCAAATTATTTATTCTCTAGATACAGTTGAAACCAGAAGGGGGGAGGTCAAAACTTCTGAGTGGGCCCCTAACCAGGAATAACCATGTTTACAACTACTATAGTACCCCCTAGATGTAAATATAGTGGAACCTCAGAAGATGATTATGCTGTTACTGAAAATAAATCTCTATATAATGCCAACACCAATATTACCACATATAGATACAGTTCTGCAGCGTATATAACATTACAGTTATACACTGTGTGCAGAATTATTAGGCAAATTAGTATTTTGATCACATGATACTTTTTATACATGTTGTCCTACTCCAAGCTGTATAAGCTTCAGAGCCAACTACCAAATAAGTAAATCATGTGATGTTCATCTCTGTAATGAGGGTGTGTGTGGTGTAATGACAACAATACCCTATATAAGAAGTGCATACTTATTAGGCAACTTCCTTTACTTTGGCAAAATGGGTCAGAAGAGAGATTTGACGGGCTCTGAAAAGTCCAAAATTGTGAGATGTCTTGCAGAGGAATGCAGCAGTCTTGAAATTGCCAAAATTTTAAAGCATGATCACCGAATAATCAAGTGTTTCGTGGCAAATAGCCAACAGCGTCGCAAGAAGCGTGTTGGGCAAAAAAGGCGCAAATTAACTGCCCATGAATTGAGGAAAATAAAGCGTGAAGCTGCCAAGATGCCATTTGCCACCAGTTTGGCCATATTTCAGAACTTCAACGTTACTGGAGTATCAAAAAGCACAAGGTGTGCTATACTCAGGGACATCGCCAAAATAAGGAAGGCTGAAAAACTACCATCTTTGAACAAGAAACAAGATCAAACGTCAAGACTGGGCCAAGAAATATCTTAAGATTGATTTTTCAAAGGTTTTATGGACTGATGAAATGAGAGTGACCTTTGATGGGCCAGATGGATGGGCCAGAGACTGGATCAGTAAAGGGCAGGGAGCTCCACTCCGACTCAGACACTAGCAAGGTGGAGGTTGGGTACTGGTATGGGCTGGAATCAAAGATTAACTTGTGAGACCTTTTTGTGTTGAGGATGGAGTGAAGCTCAACTCCCAGACCTACTGCCAGTTTCCGTAAGACAACTTATTCAAGCAGTGGTACAGGAAGAAGTCGGTATCGTTCAAGAAAAACATGATTTTCATGCAGGCCAATGCTCCATCACATGCATCCAACTACTTCACAGCGTGGCTAGCCAGTAAAGGTCTAAAAGATGAAAAAATAATGACATGGCCCCCTTGTTCACCTGATCTGAACCCCATAGAGAACCTATGGTTCCTCATAAAATGTAAGATCTTCAGGGAGGGAAAACAGTACACCTCTCGGAACAGTGTCTGGAAGGCTGTGGTGACTGCTGCACGCAATTTTGATTGTAAACAGATCAAGCACCTGACAGAATCTATGGATGGTAGGCTGTTGAGTGTCATCATAAAGAAAGGTAGCTATATTGGTCACTAATTTTTTTGGGTTTTGTTTTTGCATGTCAGAAATGTTTATTTCTAAATTTTGTGCAGTTATATTGGTTTACCTGGTGAAAATAAACAAGTGAGATGGAAATATTTTTGTTTTTTATTAAGTTGCCTAATAATTCTGCACAATAATAGGTACCTGCAAAAACAGATATCCTCCTAAGATAGCCAAATCTTAAAAGAAACCCACTCCAAATTCCAAAAATATTAAGCTTTCATATTTATGAGTCTTTTGGGTTGATTGAGAACATAGTTGTTGATCAATAATAAAAAAAATCCTCTAAAATACAACTTGCCTAATAATTCTGCATGCGGTGTATATCGTGACCTACAGCTGATGTTTTCTTTTTATTGGGGTCATTCAGTTTTCCCATATATTCCAGTTGGCCAAGACTGATAAAACATCTTCTGGCAGCTACGATTAGTCTGCAAAGATTACATCAAACACAATTAATTTCTCATATTTCTAGCACTGTCCCCAAATTTCTCAATCTGCACAAACCTCTCATCCTAATGTCATCCCAATGCTTAGGGGTGCTTTACATGCTGCGACATCGCTAGCATTTGCTGGCGATGTCGAGCGCGAAAGCACCCGCCCCCATCGTATGGCCGATATGTGTTGATCGCTGCAGCAGCGAACATTATCGCTACGGCAGCGTCACACGCACATACCTGCTCTGTGACGTCGCTGTGACCGGTGAACCGCTTCTGTCGCAGGCGGGGAGGAGGGTGTCAGCACACTACGCTCACCCCTTCTGCTCGGGTCCGGCGGCCGCTGCTCAGTGGTGGCTCGAGCTGTAGGCCGGATCCCGGGGGTCTCTCGAGCGGCACTCCTCGCCCGTGAGTGAAAGGGATTGGTTGGGTGTGGGGATTGTTTATAGTCCGTGACGCCACCCACGGTTGTGGTGATTTCACCACCGCTGCTCAATACGGGGGTCCCGGGGATGGTGATGCGGAGCAGCCAGGTGTTGTGTTGCCCCTCCGTGGGTAGGGGTCGGTGATCCCGGGGCCCGGTGACGGTTTGGGAGGTGCAGGGCCTGGTGGGCGCAGGGACGCGGGGGCAGCGCTGTGCCTTGCGGCACTGTGGTACTCACTCAGCCTGAGACATTGACACAGTTTGTACGGTAAACCAAACGGCTGGTAAGACGGTCCCACGGACGGCTGCAACTGCTCTCCCAGTAGGTGACGGTGATGTCCCTCTTCCTTGCACCTTGTGTACTAATTGGTTGCGATGGGTCCCCACCGGTAACCCGCTCCCCGGCTTCAAGCTGGACCGGGGGAGCTCTACTCTTTGCCCGCAGGCGCTGGCCCTCAGAAACTGGTGCCTTGGCGGTGGCGGTGTCTCTGTTGTACAGGTTGGGCTGTTGCCTTCACTCGGGTCTTGGTTGTTGGGGGATCTACGTCCCCTTCACTGACGGATTCGGCAATTTACGGCGACTCCAAGCCTTGCCGGGGTCCGAGAGGCCCCTGCCCTGGTGCTGACTGTCCTTCGGAACACTGCTCCAGACCACCGGGCACACAGCCTACGGGGTCCTTCCAGGAACTTCCAAACGGTCCCCCTCCAGACAGTCACCGCCGTTGCTGACCTTGCTGACCTGTCCTGCACTTAGCTGGACTCTTCAGGCTTTTCTCTCTCTCTGTCACCACTCTTGCTTTCCTCCGTTTCTCCTTTACTTTCCTTACTTTCACTTAGTTGTTTACTCCTTTCTAGCCCTCAGCTAGACTTCACTCTTGCCCTGCCCGGGGCTAATCTGCTGTTCACTCGTTCATGTCCCTCACTGGACTCTACTCCAACTCAGACTGCCTGCTACTTCTCGCCTCCAGAGCTGTGATCTCCTTGGTGGGCGGAGCCAACCGCCTGGCCCACCCCCTGGTGTGAATCATCAGCCTCTGGAGGAAGGCAACAAGGATTTTTGGTTCAGCTTAGATGTGCCTACCTGGGATGTAGGGTGTGGTGGTGTGTGACCTGTGTCCCCTGGCTTGCCCAGGGCGACACACTTCCTTTCTAAGAGGGCAGTTTTGTTCAGTGTCACAGCGACGTCACAGCAGCATCACTGAACCGCCGCCCAATAGAAAAGGAGGGGAGGAGATGAGCGGCCGGAACATGCCGCCCACCTCCTTCCTTCCTCCTTTTCCGGTGGACGCAGGTAAGGAGATGTTTGTCGTTCCAGCGGCGTCACACATAGCGATGTGTGCTGCCGCAGGAACGACAAACAACATCGTTATTGCAGCAGCAACGATAATTGGGAATAGGGGGGATGTCACCGATGAGCGATTTTGACCGTTTTTGCGATGATTGAAAATCGCTCATAGGTGTCACACACAACGACATCGCTAAAGCGGCCGGATGTGCGTCACAAATTCCGTGACCCCAACGAGATCGCTTTAGCGATATCGTAGCGTGTAAAGCCACCCTAAGATTCTTCAGGAATGTGTCTGCATTATTTCACCTGCAGTGTGGCACATAAATAGTGCTCCTTTTGGTGCCCCACTTAGCCATGCCCACCACTATGCCTCTTGCAAAGTAAAATGCATCCTTTGTGCTCTCTGTATGGTAAATGACACATATAATAGATCAAACATATTGCTAAATGTAAGGTCACAAAACAGGCAATTAAAGCCTCACCAAATATGACCCTATGTCAGCGCGACACTAGCACTATATCATACAGAAACTGCGCTACACGACATATGAGAATTAACTTTTATTATTTCAAAATTTACTAACAACTAGTATCAATAAGTGGACATGACGTCAGCAGAGAATAAACGACAAAATAATTACCTAGGGAAACAAAGGTCTTGTCTGGAAACTCCTACGCACGTTTCGACGAGCAGTCTTTTTCCAGGGAGAAAGTGTCACTTTCTCCCTGGAAAAAGACTGCTCGTCGAAACGCGCGTAGGAGTTTCCAGACAAGACCTTTGTTTCCCTAGGTAATTATGTTTTGTACTTTGATGGCTTAATACATCCATGATTATTCACTTTGTTCACTTTGGTTATCCCCTTATGGGATTTTTGTGGTTCCTTGGCTATTTGTTTGCACAGGGCTAAGTGTATTACTATTCAATTCCTTTTGATAGAGATAATCATTATCTTATTACCAGGTGTTTAATTCACACACATTGCCTGCTTATTAACATCTATTTATGGTGTGTTATCTGGAACCACACCGGTCTATGTACTGGGGATATCATATTAATATTTGGTTTATCATGGTTATACAGTGTATTTTGTCCATCTAACCTCTATTATGTTACATTGTTGTGAAACAAATGTCTTTTGTCGTTTATTCTCTGCTGACGTCATGTCCACTTATTGATACTAGTTGTTAGTAAATTTTGAAATAATAAAAGTTAATTCTCATATGTCGTGTAGCGCAGTTTCTGTATGATATAAATGACACATATGTAGATTTAACCCCTTCCCGACCTTTCGTACCCATACATCATGGTCTGGAAGGGGTTTCTAACTTATCACGTATGGGTATGTCATGGTGATCATGGGGGGCAGAGGAGCTATGCCTGCACTATCGCCACCTGGAGCTCAGCGTAAGTGATAGCCAAGCTCTGGTTGTCACAGCCAGGGACAATGCCCGCATCGCCCCTGGCTGATTAGCTCCTAAATGCTGTGATCAATAGCAAACATATCATCTAGGAGGCTGGGGGAGAGCGTGCTCTCCCTCTCCAACCCAATCGGAACCCACACGACGTGATCATAGGATCCTATCACTGACATGGCAACCTGAGGTCAAATAATGACCTCCAGTTTTGCTAGATGCGGTGGCCTATTAGACTATGGCATCAGCACGGTCTAAAGGCCCCGTTACACGCAACGATGTATCTAACGATATATCGCCGGGGTAACGGATTCCGTGACGCACATCCGGCATCGTTAGCGACGTTGTTGCGTGTGACACCAACGAGCGGCCTTTAACGATGCTATTGGGCGGCCACTTAGTGACGCCGCTGTGACGCCGCACGAACCGCCCCCTTAGAAAGGAGGCGGTTCGCCGCCCACAGCGACATTGCTAGGCAGGTAAGTCCGTGTGACGGCTCCTAACGATATTGTGCGCCACGAGCAGCGATTTTCCCATGACGCACAAACGACGGAGGCGGGTACGCTCGCTAGCGATATCGCTAGTGATATTGCTGCGTGTAAAGCCCCCTTAAGAGGTGTTCTGTCAGTGCCACATAGACAAGTGTAATGCATTGCTGTGCATATGCATGGTAATACATTATACAAATGATCAGACCAATAAAATTTAATTTCTTATATGGGGACTAAGTGAAAAAAAATTGGAAAAATATAAAAAAAAAATCCCCAAATAAATAACAAAATAACTGAAAAAAATATTATATTAATAAGCACATATGTATGTAAAAATAAAACCAAACAAAAAGTGCACATAATATCTGGTATTGCCACGTGTTAAACGTGGCAAAATATAAAAATTATATAATTGTGCTATCGCTGTGATCATACTGATCTAAAGACTAAAGGGGGTGTTACACACAGCTGGTGAAAGCACCCGCTCACGTCGTTTGTGCGTCACAGGCAAATCGCTGCCCGTGGTGCACAATATCGTTAGGAGCCGTCACATGGACTTACCTGCCTAGCGACGTCGCTGTGGCCGACGAACCGCCTCCTTTCTAAGCGGGCGGTTCGTTTAGCGTCACAGCGGTGTCACTAAGCGGCCGCCCAATAGAAGCAGAGGGGCGGAGATGAGCGGGACGTAACATCCCGCCCACCTCCTTCTGCATTGCCGGCGGCCGCAGGTAAGTTGTACTTCGTCGTTCCCGAGGTGTCACACGTAGCGATATGTGCTGCCTCGGGAACCACGAACAACCTGTGCGCTCAACAATCAACGATTTTTTGAAAAGGAACGACGTGTCAATGATGGACGATAAGGTATTTTCCATCGTTAATGGTCGTTCCTTGCTGTCACACGCAACAATGTCGCTAACGATGCCGGATGTGCGTCACGGAACCTGTGACCGCGGTGATATATCGTTAGATACATCGCTGCGTGTGACGGGGCCTTAAGCCTGCATTATCAATTTTACCACATGGTGAACAATGCAAAAAAAAACAATTGTTGATTGCTGTTCCATGTCCATTTTGCCAGAATAAAAAGCGATCCAATGTTATGTGCCCAAAAACGGTACTAAAAAATAAACCGTCACACGACTCTGTAGGCAGAAATCTAAAAAAAAGTATAGCTCTCAAAATATGGTAAGGGCAAAACTTTTTTTTATATAAAAAAAAATATGTTTTTTAGTGTTTGATAGTAGTCAAAACTAAAAAAAATAAATAAATAAGGGTATGTGCTCATTGAGTATTTAGTTACAGAAATTTCTGCACTATTTTTGCATCTCTTTGCAGGATAAACACAGCTGAAAAACACTCATTTGCCACGTTTTTTATGCATTTTTTGCATGCATTTTTCCTAAATTTCAGTGGTTTAAAACGCCGGCAAAAATGCTGAAAGAACTGACATGCTGCAGATTATTTTCTGCACCAGATCAGAAAGCCACGGACCCACTTGGGGGGAGGGGCGACATGACCAAGGGGGAGGTAGGGAGTGATGGGTTAATAGGGACAGTGGTATATGCCTAATATGGCTTTGGGGGATGGTTTTAGCCGGGGAGGAAGAGGAGGAGCAGGGAAAGGGTTAGCTGGGAGAGGAAGGAGTTACCTCCTCTTCTGTTTCCGGACGCTGAACGATCTGCACGTGCACCTCCATGGCAGATCTTCAGGAGCTCCAGCGTCTGATTCAGGCAGCGGTCGCAGCGCACGGGCCCCTGGCAGTGCAGACCCACATCAGGGCTGCCGGGGTTAACCCGTCGGCGCTTGCCCCTCGTCCCCCCAGCAGCGGCGGGCGCCAGTCGCGGCCCCCCCGCAGGTATTCCCCGGGCGCGGGGGGGGCGAGGAGGAGATGTAAGAGCCCCTCCAGGGACCCTCCGCAGAGTGCAGCGCAGCAGCAGCGTCTGGCTGCTGCAGAGGCCGGCGGGAGGAATCTTCGTTCCAGCCGCGGCGGTCGGGAGGTGGGAGTGGCCAGCACGGGGCCTGCTTCCGGTCCCGGCCTCCGGGCTGGAGTTACTGAGACTGCAGCGGCTCCAGGCCGGGAGCGCGCTCGGCGCAGGAGAGAGGCCAGCAGATCCCCCTGCAGTCGGCGGGGGGACCGCGGGGCTGCACGTGGCGGTAGGTCCGGCGCCGGGGGGGGGTCTGCGGTGCCTGACCCCGGTGCGGCTGAGAGAAGGAGTGACGGCGGGAGCCCTGCGGCAACCGCCGGGTCACTCAGTACCGCTGTGCAGCCCCCGGATGTGGCAGTCTCCCGTGGGAGCGGGAGGACTCGGCGGATGGAGGCCTGCAATAGCCCAGGAGGGCCAGAGGCGACGACGGCTGAGATCCGGAGCCGGGCGTCTGGTCGTCCGCGCCCAGAGGCCCCTTGCAGTCGGCAGGGGGGCGGGCGCAAGAGGTCGAGGCCCGGGGTGCCGGCGCGGGGGACAGGACGGTCTCCTGGGTTGTCACCCCGGGGCAAGAGATGGAGCGGGGATGACTCTGCCCACGCGGCGGCCCTGTCTGGCGGCCGTGGTGGGGGGGGTGCTGCGGCGGCGCCCCCCGGATGTCGGATGGAAGATGAGGCCAGCGGCGAGGAGGGGGAAGAGGCTTTCGGTTCGGAGGAGTCGGATGGACGACAGACGGAGGACAGCGAGGCGGCGGTCTCGGGAGACGCCGAGCGGCGGTCGGGTGAGACGGCCGCGGAGGCGGCAGGGGCTGCGCTGGCGGGGGGCTTCGGGGGGGGGGGCGGCTGCGGCTACGGCAGCGCCCGCTGGTTTCGCAGTGTGGAGTCAATTGTTGGGGCTGTTGCAGGGGCTGGCGGCGGCTTCGGGAGCGGGGGGGGAGGGGGCCCAGGCGCCGGTGGCGGCGTGGGTGGGTGCAGCCGGTTTAGGGGCCTCGGCGGCGACGGGGGGTGACGGAGCGGGTGCGAGTAGAGGGGGGGGCGAAGGGGGGAGTGAGACGGGGGGGGGAAAGGAGAAGGAAAAGGAGAAGGAAAAGGAGAAGGACAAGGAGAAGGAGGATGAGGTGGTGCGCTTAGATGATAGGGCTAAAAGCGAAGTTTATGTTTGTTTTGAGGGCCCGCTGGGGGCCCATTTAAAGAAGGAGGTGCGGGAAAAAATTTGGAAAGGGGAATATGTGGAGATATTTTCTCTGCTTCCCCTGGAGAAATTTAATTTGGATAGGGTTAAGCCGAGTGATTCCAAAAAGGAGAAGGACGAGGAGGAAAAGCGCCGTTATAGGCTTATTCCTCGGACTTTTGCCAACTGGCTACAGGCATTTGCGATTTTGGCGAGCGTGGTCGGGGAGAAGGAGCCGGAGCATTGTTCGGCTTTGTTCGGCTACATGGATGCGATAGGGGAGGCTTATCGAGTTTATGGCGGACTGGCGTGGCTGCGCTACGACGAGCAATTTGGGCAGCGGAAGGCATTGCGGCCAGATATGCGTTGGGACCATAAGGATATTTCCTTATGGATGCGATTGATGTCGGCACCGGCTCAGCCCTTTCGGGGGGGCGCCGGGGGTTCGGGGGGGGCCGGGTCCCCGGCAAGTTTCAAGAAAGGTTTGTGTTGGCAGTACAATGAAGGGCAGTGCAGGTTTGGAGCGGCGTGCCGTTTTAAGCATGAATGCTCCGGATGTGGGGGGGGACATAGCTTGTCCAAATGTTTTAAAAAAGGAAAAGGAAAGGCTGGTGATGGGGCTGGTAAGAGGGACGACGCCGGTGAAGGTAGAAGTGATGGTTCCGTTTTTAAATAGGTATCCGGACAAGGAGGCGGCGGCGTTGTTAAGTTCTGGTTTTTCGGATGGTTTTTATATTCCGTCGGTTGTTAATGCATCGGTTCCGCCGTATCGTAATTTGCGTTCCGCTCGGGATCACCCGGAAGTGGTGGATGAGAAGCTGGAAAGGGAGGTGGCTTTGGGCAGGATGGGCGGCCCTTATGTCGCCCCGCCGTGCGGGAATTTGGTGGTGTCACCGTTGGGGGTGGTACCAAAGAAGGAGCGGAATAAATTTCGGCTGATTCATCATTTGTCTTACCCGGAAGGGTTATCGGTGAATGATGGCATTGCGCCGGAGTTGTCGGCGGTATATTATGTGTCGTTCGATAAGGCGTTGGACCTGGTTAGGGCGGCGGGGCGGGGTGCATTGATGGCAAAGGCGGATGTGGAAGCAGCGTTTCGGTTGTTACCGGTTCATCCAGATAGTCAGCATTTGTTGGGTTGCTGGTGGGATGGCAGTTATTATGTTGATCGTTGTTTGCCAATGGGCTGTTCCATTTCGTGTTCGTACTTTGAGGCACTTAGTTCGTTTGTTGAGTGGGTGGTTCGGGACGTGTCCGGGCTTACGTCCATCATTCATTACTTGGATGATTTCCTGTGTGTCGGGCCGGCGGGTTCGATGGTTTGTGCGGGTTTGCTATTTGCGTTGCAAAAAGTTGCGGCCAGTTTCGGGATTCCTTTGGCGCCGGATAAGACGGAAGGCCCGGCGCCGGTGATGTGTTTTCTGGGAATTGAAATTGACACCATTGCTATGGAATGCAGGTTGCCGGCGGAGAAGGTCCGTGATTTGAGGTCCGCAGTGTCAGGGGTAAAAGCGGCGAAGAAGGTGCGGCTTAAGGCGGTGCAGTCTTTGCTTGGAAAATTGAATTTTGCTTGCAGAATTGTGCCAATGGGGAGAGTGTTTGCGAGGCGTTTGGCGACGGCGACGGCCGGGGTACGGTTGCCGGCGCATTTTGTGCGGATCACAAAGGCGATCAGGGACGATTTGGAAGTATGGGATCAATTTTTGCAGCATTTCAACGGCCGGACGCTGGTGATGGAGAGGGTGGCGTCTAACGGGGCGTTGCAGCTGTTTACGGATGCGGCGGGGTCGGCCGGGTTTGGGGCTGTCTTCAGAGGTCATTGGTGTGTCGGGCAGTGGCCACAGGCGTGGCGGGAGAGCGGCTTGGTTAGGAATTTGGCTCTGTTAGAGCTATTCCCCATTGTAGTGGCAGTGGAGCTATGGGGGTCGCACTTTGCCGGAAGGAAAGTGTGTTTTCATTGTGATAACCAGGCGGTGGTGCACGCGATTAACAACTTGTCTGCTAAGTCGGAGCCGGTGGTGGTGTATTTGCGGCATTTAGTGTTGAGATGTCTGCAGTTGAATGTGCAGGTAGTGGCAAGGCACGTTCCGGGTGTTGACAACGAGGTGGCTGATGCTTTGTCTCGTTTTCAGTTCAGCAGGTTTCGGGCGCTGTTGCCGTGGGCGGACGAAGTTGGAGTGGAGTGCCCCGAGGATTTGTGGCATCTGGTGAGGCGGTGATCTCAGACTTGATTCGGAACTCGGTGACCGAGGTGACTTGGTGCCGGTATGCTAAGGTGTGGGCTGAATGGGAGGAGTTGTTGCGTCTGATGTTTGGTGGGGAAAGCGTGGATTACTTGGTGGCTTTGTTGTCATTGGTGAGTACGGATTTTTCAGCCGGGCGATCGGCATCGGCTGTGGCACATCGGGTGTCGGCAGTGGCATTTTGGTTAAAAATGAGAGGGGAGCGTGATGTTTCACAGGATTTTCGGGTTCGTCAGGCTTTGCGGGGCTTTCGCCGTGGCGTACGGGAGAGGGACAAGAGGCGCCCTGTATCGTTTGGTTTGTTGAGACGGATGGTGGGTGGCCTGAGCGGCATTTGTGAGTCTGTGTACGAGACGGTTCTATTTACAACGGCTTTCGGTCTCGCTTTTTATGGGGCGTTCCGGATAGGCGAGCTGGTGAGCCCGTCCAGGGTGACGGGTGGTGGTTTGATGTTTGAGGACGTGCAAGTGAGCAGTAGTCAGGTGGAGTGCCGGATTCGCCGGTCAAAAATGGATCAGCTGGGCCGTGGTAGATTGGTGGTGTTATATGCGGCTCCAGGAGAGGAATTGTGCCCTGTGCGTTTAGTCGAGAGATTTATGGCCGTGAGGGGAGGCTTACCTGGCCCGTTGTTGCGGCATTTGAATGGGTCGTTTTTGTCGAGGTTTCAGTTTGTGGCGGTGCTGCGGCTAAGTCTACGTAACGCGGGGGAGCGCCCGGAGGAATTCGGGTCGCATTCATTCCGAATTGGTGCAGCAACGGAGGCAGCCCGTTGGGGGCTTGGAGATGAGGTGGTAAAGCGTATTGGTAGATGGGAATCTTCTTGTTTTCGGCGGTATGTGAGACCGCAGTTGTTGTAGCATCATGGGACTTTGGTTACGTGCGGAAGGTTTGAGGAAAGGGGTGTTTTTTTTTGATGTGTTGGTGGTTGTGCTGTTATTGGTTTTGATATTTTCGTTTTGTTTATTTGTTATAGGGAAGTGCCTGATCTGGATCTTGGGGCACTCCTTCGTATTTTGGGGTGCCCGTCGGGCGGAGGTCCGCCCGAATGGTCGACAGCTGGGTTTGGATCGTGCGCAGGCGACTGTTCGATGGATCGGAGTTCGGGGCATGGAGTGGGGCAGGGTGGTCCCGGAATTTCGTTTCCATTGTAAAGTTGAGCGGCCCCCGGATGTGCTGGTATTGCATGTGGGGGGTAATGATCTTGGTGCCAGGGCGTCGCGGGATTTGATCCGAGACATAAAGATTGATTTACTGCAGTTGTGGAAGCGGTATCCTGGTTTGCTGGTCGTATGGTCTGACATAGTGACCAGGTTGGCATGGAGAGGGGCTCGGTCGGTGGAGAAGGTTAATAAGGCCAGGGCCCAGGTGAATAGGGTAGTGGCTAGGTTTGTGACCAGGAATGGTGGGATTGTGGTACGGCACAGGGATTTGGAGCCGGCTGATTGGCGATTTCGGAGGGGTGATGGTGTGCACCTCAACGAGGTCGGTCTGGATTTATGGGCGTTGGGTCTGCAGGATGGTGTGGAGCGTGCTTTTGGTGTGTGGCGGGTCCAGGCCACGTAAGGTGTCACGTGGTCTGTCCTGTGGCGGTGGGGGTAGGTCTGGTCCAGAGGTTTGGAAGTGATTGGTGGCTGGACCGGGAGTCATTGTCTTGGTATGGTGGCTCTCGGTTTCCGGGATGTGGCAGGCACGGGGTTCTGCCAAAGTGTGGGGGTCAATCCGTGGGTGATTGGCACCTCGTCTCTGGGTCGGTGTGTTGCGGCCGGGGACAGGGGGAGTAGTAGTAGTGGACTGGGCCTACCCCGGGGGGTATTGTAAATGTTATTGTCTATTGTTACCGTTATGTGGTTGTTTTGGGTCGCCCGTTGGACGGCGTCCCTAAGGTACTAGTCTGTAAAACAATAGGCAATAAAAAGGCTGCTGTGGCCATTTGAACCAAGTCGCATGCAGTCCGTGTGTTTAATTTTAGAGGATAAGGGGGTTTGGTTACACAGACATCATGACCGGAGAATCCTCCCTCAGCTGGTCAAGAAAGCCACGGACCCACTTGGGGGGAGGGGCGACATGACCAAGGGGGAGGTAGGGAGTGATGGGTTAATAGGGACAGTGGTATATGCCTAATATGGCTTTGGGGGATGGTTTTAGCCGGGGAGGAAGAGGAGGAGCAGGGAAAGGGTTAGCTGGGAGAGGAAGGAGTTACCTCCTCTTCTGTTTCCGGACGCTGAACGATCCCCGCCCACCCTCCCTTTGTGTTGTCATGTGGGAGATGTTTTTGGGTAGTTGGGATACCTTTTGTCACAGTAGCGGTGGGGGTAGGTCTGGTCCAGAGGTTTGGAAGTGATTGGTGGCTGGACCGGGAGTCATTGTCTTGGTATGGTGGCTCTCGGTTTCCGGGATGTGGCAGGCACGGGGTTCTGCCAAAGTGTGGGGGTCAATCCGTGGGTGATTGGCACCTCGTCTCTGGGTCGGTGTGTTGCGGCCGGGGACAGGGGGAGTAGTAGTAGTGGACTGGGCCTACCCCGGGGGGTATTGTAAATGTTATTGTCTATTGTTACCGTTATGTGGTTGTTTTGGGTCGCCCGTTGGACGGCGTCCCTAAGGTACTAGTCTGTAAAACAATAGGCAATAAAAAGGCTGCTGTGGCCATTTGAACCAAGTCGCATGCAGTCCGTGTGTTTAATTTTAGAGGATAAGGGGGTTTGGTTACACAGACATCATGACCGGAGAATCCTCCCTCAGCTGGTCATGCAAGGGAAAAAAACCCCTCAACACGTGCACTATACTTCAGATTTGTCATTGACTTTGTTGGCATAAGGATTTGCTTGCAGTTTTATGACAAAACTGCACTAAAACTGCAACAAAACCGAGATAAAAACACACTACGTGCACACAGCCTAAATCTGGTATTGCTGTAATTACACCGACCTGAAGAATAAAGCCCTTTAATCAGTTATACTGTACGATGAACTGCATAAAAAAAAAAAATGCAAATGTTGACCTGCAGTTGATTTATTCATTCTTCCTCCTGAAGATCGCAGTAAGGCTATGTGCCCACGGGAGTTTGTACCTGCGGATATATCCGCAGGTACATCTGCAGGTTTTCCGAAGCTGCTCGCCGTAATCGCAGCTATTTTTAGTCACGGTAGTACAGCGAAACAGCTGCGGTAAACCTGCGGGCATTCATGCGGCTTACCTGTGAAAGTCAAGGCCTCTATCTCCATAGTGGAGGGCCGGGATTTCTGCAGAAATAATTGACATGCAATTACGTACGGCTGTGGGACATCCGCAGCATATTGCGCAGCCGAACGTATCCGCAGCATGGACATGTCGCGGGCGGGGAGGAGGGTGTCAGCACACCGCGCTCACCCCTTCTGCTCGGGTCCGGCAGCTGCTCCTGGTGGCTCGAGCCGTGGGCCGGATCCCGGGGTGTCTCGAGCGACACTCCTCGCCCGTGAGTGAAAGGGGGGTGTTTGTTGGGGTTATAGTTCGTGACGCCACCCACGGTTGTGGTGATTGCACCACCGCTGCTCAGTGTGGGGATCCCGGGGATGGTGATGGGAGCAGCCAGGTGTTGTGTTGCCCCTCCGTGGGTAGGGGTTGGTGATCCCGGGGCCCAGTGGGGTGCAGGGGCGCAGGGGCAGCGCTGTGCCTTGCGGCACTGAGGTACTCACTCAGCCAGTAAACACGACACAGTTCTCGGTAAACAAACGGCTGGTTGGACGGGTCCCTCGGACGGTTCACGGTGCTGCGGTTCCCTGCAGTTAGCGGTGACGGTCTCTTCCCTGCACCTTTGAAATGTCTGTTTGGTAGCGGTGGATTCCCACCGGTTACCCGCTCCCCGACTGCAATCTGTGCCGGAGGAGCTCCACACTTTGCCCGCAGGCGCCGGCCCTGGGAAACTGGTGCCTTGGCGGTGGCGGTGTTTCCCCGTTGTGGTTGGACCTTTGCCGTCAATCAGGACTTGCTTGTTGGGGGATCTACGTCCCCTTCACTAACGGATTTAGCAATTTACAGCGACTCCAAGCCTTGCTGGGATCCGAAAGCCCCTGCTCTGGTGCTGACTGCCCTTTGTATGCTGCTCCAGGCCCCGGATACACACAGCCTCCGTGGCCCTTCCAGCAACCTCCAGACAGTCCCACTGCAGATCTTCACCACTGTCTGCTGACCTTGCTGACTCCGTCTGGGCACACAGCCACAGACCAACTTCAGGCTTTCTGTCACTTTCTCTACTGTTTCACTCTAGCTCCCTCCTGAGCTATCTCTGTTGTTCCTTCTCTCTCCTTCACTTAGGTGTTTACACTTGCCCTCCCTGGGCTTAACTCACTTCTTTACTCAAGCTCATCCCTGAGCTGACTGCCTGTTTACTTCCTGCCTCCAGAGTTGTGAGCTCCTTGGTGGGCGGAGCCAACCGCCTGGCCCACCCCCTGGTGTGCATCAACAACCTACTGGAGGAAGGCAACAAGGATTTGTGGGTTAGCTGGTGTACCTGCAGGGAATGTGGGGTGTGTGTGTTGTTATCTGTGTCCCCTGGCTTGCCCAGGGCGACACATTCCCCCTTAGCAAAACGCAGACCGTCCTCGGGCTGCCCGTCCAACACCGGTTTTATTTTCCTTTTTGTTTTTTTTCTGAAAAGGTAAACGGTATAACATTATAAACAGTAAATAATATACATTTTTAATCAACTCTTCCCAAAACGGGAGGCACATTTACTTTTAACGTTACAACGGTGTACGGTCACGGTTTCCGCTCTCTCCCACCCAAGCAACCTGGCCCTGATGCTGCCCCTAAAGCCCAGGCAGCACCCCTTGACCCACAGTCCAGCACAAGTCACCCGAGCAGGATCTGTCCTTCCCTCCAGAGGGTAGCCACCGGTCCCTTTGGTGGCTGGGCCCTGGCCTGCTCTGCTCAGGGCCCTCCCTCCAACCTGCCTCTCCGGAGGCGGCATGGCGGAAACGGTAACGGTACCCAACATATTTACAAGCCACTAACGTTTGTGGTTGCCCTGCAGAGTTCACGGGCTTGTCCATGGCTAGTTCCCATGCATTTTTAAACTTTTAACGGTCCCCACGGGGACAACGGTGCCGGCTCCAGCCGGTTGCTAATCACACAAGCAAATCAGGTGAAAACTCGGATAATCATTTTTCATCATCTTTCAAAACTTTCAACAAACTTAACAGACACACACCAACCTTTTACCTTTGCGGGCCCCTCTTATTCACAGAACGGTCTCCCTGTACCTAAGTGGAAGTCTACCTAGGTTGGGACGGGTGGACCTTCGGGGCCCGGTGTCAGTGGTGCTAGACAGTGGGGTAGAGGGAACAATCGGTTCCTCCTCCCTGCTATAGTGTGGGGCAGGCGGAGGTGCAGGGGGGCTGGGTACAGGTTCATCCCTGGGCACTGGCACTGGTTCTGGCTCACGGTTAACCGCTTCCACTACTTCTTCATCCACGGGTTGTGGGAACAGTATCACTGGAAGGATCACCGCGCCGTTCTGCGTAGGCCAGTTTGCTGGGAAGTCACCCATTACAGTGTGGATTACCTCTGCTGCCTTTTCCACTGGTGGAGGAACCGGTACTTCAGCCTCTGCTTTCAACGCTGGGGGGCATTTTTTTAGATGGTCCCGAGAAACTGTGGCCAGGGTGCCCCCTTGGTCACGACTGATCTGGTAGGTCTTCCCATTGTCCCACTCGGTGGGTTGTACGACGTAAGGGACTTGCTCCCATTGGTCATCCAGTTTGTGGGCTTTTCTTTTCCGTTTCAGCACCACATCTCCTGGCTGGAAAGGACCTGCAGGCGCCTTCTGGTTGAACCGGTGCTCTTGCTGTTCTCGACTTCGACTGAGGTTTTTCTCCACATACTCCTGGATTTGCCGGTACTGGGCCCTCCTCCGACTTTCCCATTCTGCCGTTGAAGGGAGTGCTTCCGGAGCCTCCAACCCCATTTCCAGATCCACCGGCAGGCGGCCAGGCCGGGCCCTCATCAGATACGCTGGGGTGCACTTCGTCGAGCTGGATGGAATATTATTGTACATGTCGACCAAGTCGGGTAACTTTTCCGGCCACATGTTCCGTTCTTCCAGCGGTAACGTCTTGAGGAGCCCCAGGACCAAGTGATTCATTTTCTCGCACATGCCGTTGGTTTGGGCGTGGTACGGAGTGGTCCGGATCTTCTTGCAGCCGTACAACTGGCAGAATTCGTGAAACACTTCTGCTTCAAAAGCCGGGCCTTGGTCGGTCAGCACCTTCTCGGGGTACCCATGGGGTCGGCAAAAATAGGCCTGGAACGCTCGGGCAGCGGTTCGACCAGTCAGGTCCTTAACGGGGACTACCACCATGAATCTTGAGTAGTGGTCTACCATGGTCAATGCGTAGGTGTACCCACTTCGGCTAGGGGTGAGTTTGACATGGTCCAGGGCGACCAGCTCCAGCGGCTGATGGGTGACTATGGGATGTAACGGTGCCCTCTGGCTAGTCTCGTCCTTTCTCCTCAGCGTACAAGGACCGCACTCTCGGCACCAGGCTTCCACCGATTCACGCATCCCACTCCAATAGAACCGCTCCCTCAACAGCATCTCCAGCTTCTTCCACCCGAAGTGGCCAGCACCATCATGGTATGCCCGCAGGATAGTAGCAACCTCAGCTTGAGGAACGATCAACTGGCATATTTTCTCATGGGTCTTTGGGTTGATCAGCTCACGGTACAGCCTCCCTTGGTGTAGGTAGAGCCGTTTTCGTTCTTTCCACAAGCGTTGGGCTTCGGCTGGAGCGGCAGGGTCTATTCCCATAGCACCTTGTTCCACCAGGGTCTTGACAAGGCGGACAGCCGGCGCTTGGTCCTGGGCGTCCTGCCACTCTTGACTGGGCCGCGGGTCCAGGTCCGCCCGTTGCTGACATACTTGTACCCTCTCAGTAGGCGGCTGGTGAAACGCAGGCAACTCAATCTCCTCGAGGTCGTCATCCTCACACCCCTCTTCTGACAAATGGGGCATCCGGGAGAGTGCATCTGCATTGATGTTGACACGACCAGCTCGGTACTTTATGGTGAAATCATAGTTGGCTAACCGGGCTACCCACCGCTGCTCCAGCGCGCCCAACTTGGCCGTGTCCAGATGAGTTAGCGGATTGTTGTCCGTAAACGCGGTGAATTTTGCCGCCGCCAGATAGTGGCGGAACCGCTCTGTGATAGCCCACACCAACGCCAATAGCTCGAGCTTGAAGGAGCTATAGTTCTCAGGGTTCCTTTCGGTCGGCCGGAGTTTTCGGCTGGCGTAGGCAATCACCTTCTCCTTCCCCTTCTGGACCTGGGACAAGACCGCTCCTAGCCCCACGTTACTGGCGTCCGTGTGGAGGATGAACGGGCGCCCATAATCAGGGTACGCCAAGACCTCTTCTCCGGTCAAGGCCGCCTTCAACTGGCCAAAGGACTCCTCATGCTTGTCCTCCCACAACAGTGGGGCTCCAATAGGTCTTCCACCTTTGGTCTGTCCCACGAGGAGATCTTGCATGGGGGCAGCCATCTTCGTGTACCCCTTTATGAAGCGCCGATAGTACCCCACCAGACCCAGGAACTGCCTTACTTCCCTCACTGTGGTTGGTCTCGGCCAGCTCTGGATGGCAGTGATCTTCTCCGGGTCGGGGGCGACGCCATCCGCACTCACCACGTGTCCTAGATACTGCACCCTGGGTTTCAGCAGATGGCACTTCGAGGGCTTCAACTTCATCCCGAACTTGGCAAGGGACGCGAACACCTCGGCCAGGTGCTCCAGATGGGCCTCATACGTCTGGGAATAAACAATCACATCATCCAAATACAGCAGGACGGTCTCGAAGTTTAAATGTCCCAGACAGCACTCCATCAACCGTTGGAAGGTCCCGGGGGCATTGCACAGCCCAAACGGCATGCTATTGAATTCACATAACCCCATCGGGGTGGTGAAGGCGGTCTTCTCCCGGTCCTCGGGGGCCACGGCCACTTGCCAGTATCCGCTGGTGAGGTCAAGGGTCGAGAAGTAGTGTGCAGTTCTCAGTGCAGCCAAAGATTCTTCAATACGAGGCAATGGATAGGCATCTTTATGGGTTATCTGGTTGATCTTCCGGTAGTCCACACACATCCGCATGGTACCATCCTTCTTCTTGACCAGTACCAACGGAGCGGCCCAGGGACTACAACTGTCCCGAATAACCCCTGCCTCCTTCATATTCTTCAACATATCTTTGGCACACTGATAATGTGCAGGGGGAATAGGTCTATACCTCTCTTTGATAGGGGGATGTTCACCCGTGGGAATGTGGTGTTGGACCCCCTTGACCTGCCCAAAGTCTAGGGGGTGCTTACTGAAAACCTGTTCGTACTCCTGCACTACCCTGTGTACCCCTGCCCGGTGATGTGTAGGGGTGTCATCAGTGCCCACATGTAGCTGTTGGTGCCACTCCTTGGTGCCCTCTTGGGGTGGGGAAGTGCTGGTGGTAGGTGGGAGTGTGGATGGACGGGCTTCCTGGATAGTGTGAGGGTCCAGGGTGAGCAGCTTGGCAATGGTGGCATACCGGGGGAGCCTGACTTCTTCCTCCCCACAGTTCAACACTCTCACAGGCACTCTCCCTTTCTTCACATCTACCACCCCTCGGGCGGCCACTACAGTGGGCCAGTGCTCGGAAGGCATGGGCTCCATCATCGCAGGGTAGTCACGCCCCTGGGGCCCTACTGCTGCCCGACACCAGATCATCATCTCACTCCTAGGGGGCACAGTCAATGGAGCAACATCCATCACTCGCACTCCACCAATCTCCCCTCCTGTTGAGCTTACATGCTGGCGGTACATCAGGGCGCGGATCTCACGCTGCACAGCCCTCTGCCAGCTCCCCGCCGCCGTGGCGGCTAGCCGCTGCAAAAGGTTCAACACATCAGCCATGCAGTGTTCCATCACATTGGTTCCCAACACTATCTTCGGGTTATGATCACTAGGCTCATTCATGATCACAATCATACCCTGGTGTTGCAGTTCAGCTTGCCCCACTGTCATAGCCACCTCCTTATACCCCACCTGAGTCAATGGAAGTCCATTAGCGGCAATCAAATTTATACTATTGTCTGGAGGCGCCAGTTCGTCTGTGGCCCAATATTGCTGGTACAATGTGTACGGTATAGTAGTTACCTGTGATCCAGTGTCCAAGAGAGCCATCACGGGTATGCCGTCCACAGCCACAGGGATGATAGGGCGGGCCCCGACGTATCGGTCTCGCCAGTTCGGGGGGCCACGGTGTTCTACTCCTGAGGATTGGCCCGGGGCCCCAGGGGTTGCTCGTTTAACGGGCACTGTCGGTAAACATGACCCGGCTTACGGCACTTGTAGCAGATTGGGGGTCTGCTCCGCGGGTTGTTAGCGCTTCTCTGCTGCATCCAGGGAACATCTTCGGGACGGTCAGCAAGCTGTATCTGCGCTGGGGGCTGAGATCTGGTCAGAGGTTGAAGCGCAGCAAGGATTTTGGCAAGGTCCCCATCCAGGCGACGGACCTGGGCTGCCAGTTCTTCCACTGTGCTGCTCGATGCTGCGGGTAGTAAGGGGGTTGGTTTGGCGGGGGCCGCCACAACGGGAGCTGTCTCGACGGGCCACAGGACGGGTTCCAGAGCTTCAGCAGCTGGGGGCTGTAGTGCTTTGATAGCCCGCTCCTTTAACACGGCAAAGTCCACATCAGGGTGTTCCAGGGCCCACAGCCGGAGTTGTTTACGATCCTCAGGGGACCTCATCCCCTGCGCAAATTGCTCCACTAACATCTTATTGCTATCCGCCTCATTAATGGAGTTCACCCGCTTCAGCGTGCGGAGGGCGGTCTGCAGACGTAGAGCATAGTCCCGAATGCTATCCCCAGCTCGCTGCCGGCACTGGTAAAACTGCATCCTCAGCTCAGCTTCAGTCCGGGTCTCGAAGGCAGTCTGTAGCTTCTCAAAGATGGTGGCTACAGAGAGCCGGTCCCCCTCGGCCCAGGTCTCCGCTTCCTGCTCCGCCGCACCGGTTAGCTGGCCTAGCACTATCGCTGCACGTTGCTTATCAGTCAGGGGGTACAGCTCTAGCAACGGGTTAAGCTTTTTCCGGAAGGCCTGCAAGGCATCCGGTTTCCCGTCATACTGCGGTAGCCAGGCAGCTCCGGGCGCATAGGGCAAGGAAAACGGCATGACCTGAGCAAGCGCGGGGGCCGCGGCACCTCCCGCCAGTACAGCTGGGACCTGGGCAGGCCCATTCCCATCCGCGGGTGCCGCTGCGGCTGCGACCACCGCTCCTCCAGCGGCTTCGTCGGGCGCAGACATCTTGTTTCCGTCCCCCTTAGCTCTTTCCGGCCCCTCCTCTCTCGGGGCGGGGTTTTGGCCTTCGCGCCTCTACTGCTCGAGAAGACGCTCGAGCGGGAACTTTTCGCGCCAAAGATGGCGGCTTCTGAAATTTTTCTGCCGGATACCTCCGGCGGTAACAAGGCGCACCTCTACCTGGCGGCAGAGCGGTAAGATCCTGTTCGTGACGCCAAGTTGTCGCGGGCGGGGAGGAGGGTGTCAGCACACCGCGCTCACCCCTTCTGCTCGGGTCCGGCAGCTGCTCCTGGTGGCTCGAGCCGTGGGCCGGATCCCGGGGTGTCTCGAGCGACACTCCTCGCCCGTGAGTGAAAGGGGGGTGTTTGTTGGGGTTATAGTTCGTGACGCCACCCACGGTTGTGGTGATTGCACCACCGCTGCTCAGTGTGGGGATCCCGGGGATGGTGATGGGAGCAGCCAGGTGTTGTGTTGCCCCTCCGTGGGTAGGGGTTGGTGATCCCGGGGCCCAGTGGGGTGCAGGGGCGCAGGGGCAGCGCTGTGCCTTGCGGCACTGAGGTACTCACTCAGCCAGTAAACACGACACAGTTCTCGGTAAACAAACGGCTGGTTGGACGGGTCCCTCGGACGGTTCACGGTGCTGCGGTTCCCTGCAGTTAGCGGTGACGGTCTCTTCCCTGCACATTTGAAATGTCTGTTTGGTAGCGGTGGATTCCCACCGGTTACCCGCTCCCCGACTGCAATCTGTGCCGGAGGAGCTCCACACTTTGCCCGCAGGCGCCGGCCCTGGGAAACTGGTGCCTTGGCGGTGGCGGTGTTTCCCCATTGTGGTTGGACCTTTGCCGTCAATCAGGACTTGCTTGTTGGGGGATCTACGTCCCCTTCACTAACGGATTTAGCAATTTACAGCGACTCCAAGCCTTGCTGGGATCCGAAAGCCCCTGCTCTGGTGCTGACTGCCCTTTGTATGCTGCTCCAGGCCCCGGATACACACAGCCTCCGTGGCCCTTCCAGCAACCTCCAGACAGTCCCACTGCAGATCTTCACCACTGTCTGCTGACCTTGCTGACTCCGTCTGGGCACACAGCCACAGACCAACTTCAGGCTTTCTGTCACTTTCTCTGCTGTTTCACTCTAGCTCCCTCCTGAGCTATCTCTGTTGTTCCTTCTCTCTCCTTCACTTAGGTGTTTACACTTGCCCTCCCTGGGCTTAACTCACTTCTTTACTCAAGCTCATCCCTGAGCTGACTGCCTGTTTACTTCCTGCCTCCAGAGTTGTGAGCTCCTTGGTGGGCGGAGCCAACCGCCTGGCCCACCCCCTGGTGTGCATCAACAACCTACTGGAGGAAGGCAACAAGGATTTGTGGGTTAGCTGGTGTACCTGCAGGGAATGTGGGGTGTGTGTGTTGTTATCTGTGTCCCCTGGCTTGCCCAGGGCGACACAGACACAGCACTCCCTATGTCCCATAGGATAACATGGGGAGTGTCTGTACATGCTGAAACCTGCAAATTTATCCAGAAAATCCAGAAAATCTGCTGATTTTCCACAGATAAATCCGCAGGTTTAATTTCCCGTGGGCACATAGCCTTAGGGCCTGCTCACTACACAGAGAGCGTATGTTGCGGGTGGGGACAGACCACGGCAGGAGGGCTGCTCGGGACGCTCGGATCCGGGTAGTTGCTGTGGCTCGAGTGGCAGCCGGACCCGGGCTCGTGCAGCAGTCCGTCTCCCACAACAGAGAAAAGGGGGGTTTATTTACAGGGGAGAGTTTGTCAGTGACGCCGTGGGTTGCAGTGATTGTTGGTGACACCGCCGTTGCCTTGTTATGGGGTGCCCGGGGCTGATGGAGCGGGGCAGCAGGATGGTATCCCCTCCACAGGTAGGGGAGGTGTTGTCCTGGGGCCCAGGTGTAGGTAGAGTGCTGGGACGCAGTCTGCAGTGATAGACCAGATGATACCGGTGTACTCAATATTTTGAATAAAACCACACAGAGTCCAGATAGTAAACCAAGTGCCGGAAACCGGTAGCCTCCGGAGGGGTGTGCTCGGGGCCTGCACACTGGTAGACAGGACAGGGGCCCTTCCTCCTGCACTTCTGTGTTGCTGTCTTGTGTGTTGACTAGTCCGCATGAAACAGGGAAAGTCCACACCCGGTGATTTTTCTGTGGGAGCTGTGGCCCGCGAGATCTGACCCTTGGAATTTTAACAGGCACTTGCAGACGTCCTATCCCCCACGTTGGGCTTCCGTCTCTCTCTATCTGGGCTGCTAGTAGGACAAGACTTGGAATCTTGTCCCCTGCTGGTTAATTGGAAAGGTGCTTGCAGCTGTCCTCTACCTAGGGTCCAGATACCCCGACTGTGCACGGCCTCCGGACCGGATTTCTGCTGTCGGCACCGGCAGGCTACAACCCTGCCCCAGTCCACTTAAGGTCTCCCGCGACCGGATCTCCATCACCTGTGGCCCTGCTCTGCCGTCTGCCACCTAGTCAGCTCAGGTAGTCCGGTAGTCCGGGAGCTACAACCCTCGACTACCACTTCACTCCTCTTACTTCCACTGTCTCCTCTCAACTCCTCCACTCAACTCCTCGACTCAACTGAGGTGTTCCCTCCTCTTGACACCTCAGGACCCCTAGGTGGGTGTCACCATCTGCCTGGCTCCGCCCACTGGTGTGTCCCTATTGTCCTGGGGGGGTGACTAGGCTTTTGTGGCTGGTGTATGTACCTGTGTGTGGGGTTGTGTTGGAAGGCTAAGGAGGAGGGAATCCGTGACAACCTGATTTTGTCAGGGCGTCACACGTACACCAGAGGTTTACATGTAAATCTCTGAAATACGTGATTCAGACGAAACACCAGTGGAAAATTCACTATAATGAGGCAGAGGAAGTCATTTTGGACTATAACCTGGCGATGTACATCATGTTAAGTGTTTATGAAAGCCCAGTCAACCAGTTTCGTGCACTTTTGAAAATGACAACTCTGAGCTGAGGCCAGATGAAGTTCAAAGTAACGCTGGTGCCTCATTATAGTGAATTAATCCTTTAGGGGTCTCATCTGAATCATGTCATTGGGAGATTTACATGGGAATGGTCAGGTAAATGCAGGATACTGCATGAAATAAATGTGCTCAAAAAAGATATGTAAAATATTCCCAATAAAAGCTTCACCTCAATCCACAAAAAATGTCCCCACTCAGGTCCATCATCTTTGAATGGAAATATAGGGGGCTTCCATGTTATTACTAGTAGCACAAAGGCTCTGGAAAAGTGCTTTGTCTCCTCCCAAAAGAAATCCAACAAACTCTGTGCCCCCAAATCCAAATGTCCAGCTCCCTTCTGAGCCCCACATGTGCCTAAACAACTTCCACATGTTTGACATCACTATAGTGTACGGGCACTATAAATGTAGATTTGCAATTTTAACTTAGCAGACAGAATCCAGATTAACGCTGCTGTCTCATTATAGTGAATGGACCCCTCCATACAACTACATTTCAGGCATTGCCATGTTTCTCAGAAATTCTTTGACAAATTTTGGTGCTATTTTTAAGGGCGCTTTACACGCTACAATATATCTTACGATGTGTTGGCGGGGTCACGTCGTAAGTGACGCACATCCGGCATCGTAAGTTACATTGTAGCATGTAACAGCTACGTGCGATTGTGATTGAACGGTAAAATGTTCATCGCATGCACGTCGTTCAATTCCTAAAAATTGAACGCCAGGTTGTTCATCGTACTCGGGGTAGCACACATCGCAGTGTGTGACACCCCGGGAATGATGAGCAGATCTTAGCTGCGTTCTGCGGCTCCCGCCGGCAATGCGGAAGGAAGGAGGTGGGCGGGATGCTTACGTCCCGCTCATCTCCGACCCTCCGCTTCTATTGGCCGGCTGCCGCGTGACGTCGATGTGATGCCGAACGCCCCTCCCACTCCAGGAAGTGGATGTTTGCCGCCCACATCGAGGTTGTATGGACGGGTAAGTACATGTGACAGGGGTTAATCGTTTGTGCGGCACGTTCAACAAATTGAACGTGCCGCACATACGATGGGGGCAGGTACGATCGCATACGATATCATATGCTGGATCGTATGGTGTAAAGCAGGCTTTACTCATTTCCCCATGTGAAAATGTAAAATCTGGGCTAAAACAAAATTTTTGTGGTAAAAATGTAATTATTTTTTATTTGTCGATCAATAGTATAGAATTCCGAGACACATCTGTGGTGTCAATATGATCACTGCATCCCCTAGATGAATTCATTTAGAAGAGTAGTTTGTAAAATGGGGGTCATTTATGGAAGTTTCTGCTGTTCTGGCACCTAAGTGGTTCTGCCAATTTTACTTGGCACCCGCATGCCATAATCGCCAAATCTGAACTATAATATGGTGCTCCTTCCCGTTTGAGCTTTCCACTGAGCCTGAAAATAAGTTCTCAATAACAACTAGGGTATTGGTGGACTTAATAGAAATTGCACAACAAACTGTGTGGTCCATTTTTTCCTATTAGCATTTATAAAAATTAAAAACTTGTGGCAAAACAATATTTTAGTGGTAAAAATGTAATTATTCTTTCTTCAACTTTCAATGGTATGAAATTCTGTGAGGCTCATGTGGTGCCAATATGCTCACTGCACCTTTAGATTAATTTGTGGGGTGTAGTTTGTAAAGCGGGGTCACGTATGGGTTGTCTGCTTTTATAGTGTGGTACCCCTGGCCTGATCAGGCACCACTGAGTACTGCACCCATGCTGGGACAGTGCTTCTAGGTAATTCCAAAGGCCAGAATGAGGTGTGTACACACAGACACATTGCAACCAGGTCTCCCACTACCCTTGGGTAGCCTCTAGAAGAGGCTAGCTTTCAATTCTCAGCAAGGAGTGTAGTGGAGGGGCTGGAAGCTAAAGTGCAGAGGTTGTAAGAAAAGAGGAGGATCAAGCCAGTCTGAGAGCAGAGTATAAGAAGTTGCTGAAAGAAGCAGACATACAGCCACGCTAGTCAGACCCTGCACATGTGGTAGCTGTTAACGGGGGAGAACAGTGACCAGAAAGTCAGTCTGAAAGACATCTGAAGAGAGGCAGTCGAGTACGGGGACTGCTGGTGACTAGACACACACAGGGAACAGGTCCCTAGAGCGGACATCCATTTACTGATCTGCTAAACCTGCTGGTGAGGGGACTAGAGGTTCCTCACCAAAAATACAAAGTTCGAGCCTCAGCAGCAACAGGGGGACCCATAAGGAGATAGAGCCAGAAGCCATCTCACCTGGTCCACGCTGCCGGCAAACGGGCCAGAAAGGGGAGAAAAGGCAGTAGCGACTTCCCTGGATGAATCCCACGATACTGCAAGTCAGGGGTTATCCGAAGCAAAAAAAGTGCTAGGAAGGCGAGTTAACGGTTACCCTCAGTTCGTCCTGAAGGAGTTCCTGGTTCCACCTGGTTTAATCACAGCATCGCCTGGGTACCTCACCAAACACCAAAAAGTGAGACTTTCTGGACCGAGACTGAGTTATTCTGGGACCTGTTGTTCTACACACCCGAGCCCCTGGGGCCAGCGTCACTCACGGGAGGCCACACCATCTAACTGCAGACTCCATCAGCCCTGGACGCTCGTTAAAACTGCAGTGGCAGTCACCCATAACCCTGACCGCGAACCGTGAGTGACGTCACGATTCCCATGTAAATAAAGCTGACGTACCTGTCACCAGCGGTAATTAAGTGGAGCACCTGTGGTGTCCCCGAAGGTGGAGTGAAGTCCCTGAGGCGACCACTGCAGGTGGGTAACACATTTTGGCGTCACGAACAGGATAAGGACTAGACCTGTTAAGACTAGTGACAGTGCGCCTCAGAGGTCCGAACAGAAAATTTGGACCTCCGCCATTTTGACACTGTTAAAAGCACACGATTTCAAAAGCTGCAGCCCGTGCAGAAGAAAAGTAACCGCCTACGAAGAGGTATGGCTGTCACAGAATCCCCGGAGCACTCTGACACAGCAAAGGAAGGAAGATGGATGCCGAAAGTACTAATGCCCCCAGCCAGGGCGACGCAGCCCAAGCAGCGTCTGGCCCCAGCACGGTGAGCGCAGCAGCGCCTAGTTCCGGTGCGGCGGTCGCAGCTGCACCGTCCGAAATTTCCCCAATTATGCCGATCTCCTTGCCGTACGTCCCCGGGGCGACCTGGTTGCCCCAATATGCTGGCAAAGTAGACACCCTGACCGGGTTCAAGAAGAAGATCAGCACCCTGCTGAACATGTACGCAATGACCGGTAAATAGAGGGCCGCCGTGGTGCTGGGACAACTTTCTGGAGCAGCAGAATTAGAGGCTGAGGCCTGGACCAGTGATGACCGGAGCTCTGTAGAAGCCATTTTTGCCAAATTGAAAGCTGCCTTTGAACACCGCACAGAGGCAGAGCTGAGAATGTGCTTCTATAACTGCTGCCAGAAGCCCCAAGATAGCATAAGAGCCTATGCCCTCAGGCTGCAAGCCGCCCTGCAGGCTCTCAAGCTCGTGGACCCTGTCAGTGATCAGGAAGTAAACCGGATGATGACAGAACAATTCCTGCAGGGCCTGCACTCCTCTGAGGATAGGAAACAGATGAGACTGTGGTCCCTAGAAGAGTGATGAGGACTTTGCCATTCAGAAAGACAGGGCCGTGAAAGTGCTTCAACCCCCCATTGACACGGACCCCATCCAACCAGCATGGACTACCACCACCCCGACTGTCAGAATCCTCCTTGCCGGCCCTGGTAACTACAAAAGGACTCATCACCCTAGCCGGAGTCACAGATACCCTGTCTTCCCAAGTACAGCAACTCAGTAAAGACGTCGCCCGGATCCTGAAAGCGATGCAACTTCCACCAGAATCCAAAGCCCCTCATAGGATCCTGGTAGCTGACAGCCCAGACGACGTCCCCTGGATGCGAGGGAGAAGAGGTCCCTCATCACGAGGTGGGAGCAGCGGTCTCTATGACTCGTCCGGACAACCCATCTGCCGCCGTTGCCAGGAAGCAGGTAACTATGCGAGGGCCTGTCCTTTAAATGGGTCAAATCTGGGGCCAAGGGCCAGTCCCCAGGAATAGGAGCACCTGGCCCAGCTAACTGTCGGGATCAGTATGCGGGTGGACAACCAGGACAGGTCCATCACCCTGGACGGGATCCCAACCTTGACACTATTGGACACCGGCTCCCAGGTAATGACAATCCCATATGTCCTTTATCGCAGGTATTGGTTGGATGAAGATCTCCGACAACCTGACTCTGACCTTACCATCTATGCCGCTAATGGACAACCTATAGACCAGATTGGGGTCAAAGAGGTAACCATAAAGCTGGGAAGGCAGGAAATGAATGGACAAGGATTGATTGTTGTAGATAATGATGCAAGGGAAAGGAACCCACAAATGATTTTAGGCACAAATGTCATAGAAAATTGCCTAGGAGAAGTGTTGTTGTTGCTTCACCAGATTGCTGAGGGTGTTGAGGGCGGACAAAGGAGAGCCTTGCAAAAAGAGATCCGAGTCATCCTGAGGAAGCAACAAGTAAACCAGATTGGCAGTGAAATTGGTAATGTACGGGTGATGGATGCTAACCCCATTGTGATACCCCCACGGAGTGAAATGATGATGTGGTGTAGAGCAGTGGTAGGTCTCAGAGGACGGGATTGCCAGACTGTAGTAGAGCCCACTCATTCAGACCACTGGCCCACGATTCTGACAGCCAGAGGGGTAGTTGACATACACAAGGGAAGAGTACCTGTACAAGTGCTGAATTGTGGGGAGGAGGAAGCTAGACTACCAAGATACGCTACCATAGCCAAACTGTTTACTTGCCCAAATGATGCTATACAACCTGTAGGTCCTCTGACACAAGCTGACTCAAAAGAGGATGAGACCTCTCAAAAGCAGTTAGAGGACTGGTGCCAAAAACTCCATGTGGGAACTGACTCTACCCCCACCTACCAGAAACACGGGGTTCACCGGGTCGTGCAGGATTACGAGCAGGTCTTTAGTAAGAACCCACTAGACTTTGGTAGAATTAGAGGGGTGCGACATCACATACCCACAACAGGGAGTCATCCTCCCATTAAGGAAAGACACAGGCCTATACCACCATCCCATTACCAGTGCACAAAGGACATGCTGAAGGACATGAAAGAGACAGGAGTCATTAGGGACAGTTGCAGCCCTTGGGCAGCTCCCCTGGTCCTGGTGACAAAGAAGGATGGCACAATGAGGATGTGTGTGGACTATAGACGGATAAACCAGATAACACACAAGGATGTCTACCCTTTGCCACGGATAGAAGAATACCTCGCTGCCTTAAAAGCTTCTTTTTTACCCTAGATCTCACTAGTAGCTACTGGCAAGTTTCTGCAGCAGAAGATCGGGAGAAGACGGCCTTCACCACTTCCATAGGCCTTTGTGAGTTCAACAGCATACCATTTGGACTTTGCAATGCCCCCGGGACCTTCCAGAGACTGATGGAGTGCTGCCTGGGACACCTCAACTTTGAAACCGTTCTGCTCTACCTGGATGACGTCATTGTGTACTCCAAGACCTATGAGGATAACCTGAAACACCTGGCTGAAGTCTTTGAAGCACTATCCCGATATGGGATGAAGCTGAAGCCATCCAAGTGGCATTTACTAAAGCCAAAAGGTCCAATACTTAGGTCATGTGGTCAGTGCAGAAGGAGTAGCACCGGACCCAGAGAAGGTCACAGTCATCCAGGAATGGCCCACATCCACTAACGTCCGGGAGTTACGTCAGTTCCTTGGCTTGGTGGGCTACTACAGGAGGTTCATCAAAGGCTATACGAAGATGGCAGCACCTTTGCAAGAGCTCCTGGTAGGCCAAGCAAAGAAGAGAAAAACCTCCGGCCCACCGTTCAACTGGGGAGAGGCATAAGAACAATCCCTCAGACAAATGAAAAGGGGCCTGACGGGAGAAGAGATTCTAGCCTACCCTGATTACAGTCTATCCTTTGTACTGTATACCGATGCCAGTAATGTGGAGCTGGGAGCCATGCTTTCACAGGTGCATAAAGGCAAGGAACGTGTGATTGCTTACGCCAGCAGGAAGCTCCGCCCTACTGAAAGAAACCGAGAAAATTATAGCTCATTCAAGTTGCAGTTCCTGGCCATGGTCTGGGCTCTCACAGAGCGATTTCAAGCACTACCTGGCAGCCACCAAATTCACCATCATCACAGACAACAACCCCCTAACCCACTTGGATACTGCTAAATTGGGTGCCATGGAGCAACGTTGGGTAGCCCGGCTAGCAAACTATGATTTTACTGTTAAGTATCGAGCTGGTCGCAAGAATGGCAACACAGATGCTCTGTCAAGGATGCCTCACTTAGCCGACGAGGGTGAAGATGTAGATGACCTTGAAGAGATTGAGCTGCCAGCGTACCATCACTGTGGGGCCAACCAGTGCCAGCAGTCGCACACCAACCACCAAGAAGCGACCCTGAATCCGCTACCTCACTACAACTGGAGGGAGGCTTAGGAGAATGATCCAGCGGTTGGCTTGGTAAAGACACTGATCACCCAACCTGGCGCTAGCCTTGATTGAGAAGCCCCACCTGAGGCGCAGCACCTGTGGAGAGGGAAGGGTCGACTGTTACGAGGGGGACCCGGGGAAGCGTGCCAAGATGGTATAGAGACAGCTTCCGCCGGTCAAGGTCCACTGTGTGGTGTAGGGGACCACTGCTATGGTTATTGAAGAGTGAGCGGGTTGCTGCTGACGATAGTCTGCTACATCACAGACGATCTGCATACACCGGCCCGCCCTAACCCGTGAGGGTTGTATGGCATGGGGCTCACAGCTCAGTGTACTTGTTGCACGAGGAAGCACAGCGGTGCCCATGCACGTGTGCCTAGAGGAAAGTCATGGAAAAGTGGCACGAGGGTAGCACAGCGGTGCCCACGCACGTGTGCGTCAAGAACCAGGTGAGTCCGAAGGAGTCCCGAGGAGCTCACCGAGGGCAGGAACACGGCCTGCAAACAAAGTACTGCCAGGGCAGTAAGAGCAGGAACACGGCCTGCAAACAAGGTACTGCCGGAGCAGCAAGGGCAAAGCCCACAAGTAGACAAAAATGCCTGTACAGCGACATAGCAGCACGCTGCCAGTCATCCAACAATAGAGGATGGTTGCGCGCTGCTATATTGGCAGGAGGAGCTTTTAAGGAGGCGCAGCTCCATCCAAGGGCAGGCGCGAGGTGGAGATGACGGCCTTGGCCCAATCAGGGTCCACGACATCCCAGCCTGGCCAGTCAGGGTTCACCACATCACCAGCCTCGTCATCAAGCCGTGTGACGTCAGTGGGCGAATCAGAACATGTCACGTAGTGCACATGCTTATCTCCCGCCTCTGGGACATAGAAGTGGGATCCTCGGTTTCACAATGTGCAAGGATAACTGAAGTCTTGCTGCTTCCCTGAGCAGTTAAGCTCTGCACATTGCGTAGTCTCCCAGACCTTTGGCGCTGCTGAGCATGAGGGCTCGTGGCAGGCAAGGAATGGGAGACTGGCTCATTCCCTGCAACAGGAGAACCACGAGGTGCAACACTGCTGCTGCCTCTCTGAGCAGACATCCCCTGTATATTGCGCAGTCTCCCAGACCTTTGGCGCTGCTGAGCAGGAGGGCCCGTGGCAGGCAAGGAATGGGAGACCACATCATTCCTTGCAACAGGGGAGCCACGAGGTGTAACAGTCTACCAAGACAAACTCTACAGAAGCATCATTGACCCGAAGATGCATGAGAAGGTATGGCAGGTGATTGTACCACAAAAGGATGCACGGATAATGCTGGAAGCCTATCACAATGGCACAGGTCACTTTGGTTGGAAGAAACTGGAGGCACTCCTTAAAGAAAGATTCTACTGGGTGGGCATGAGGACTGCCCTGGAGAAGTGGTGTAGAGACTGCAGCCCTTGCAATCTCAGAAGAAGAGACCATCACAGTCAGAGAGCACCACTCCAGCCGATGCAAACCAAACAACCCTTGGAATTAGTGGCTCTGGACCATGTAAAGTTGGCGCCCAGCAGACAAGGCTACACCTATGCCCTCACTATGGTTGATCATTACTCCAGGTTCCTGGTGGTAGTACCAGTCAAGGACTTGACAGGTCAGACTGCAGCCAGAGCCTTTCAAGCCTATTTCTGTAGACCACATGGCTATCCAGACCAAGTGCTCACTCACCAAGGCCCAGCCTTTGAAGCTGAGGTGTTCAAGGAGTTTTGAAACCTTTATGGCTGCAAGAAGATCTGTACCACACCCTACCATCCTCAGGCCAATGGTATGTGCGAGAAGAAGAGTCACATTGTTCTCGACCTCCTGAAGACTCTACCACTAGAAGAAAGGTGCCAGTGGCCAGAGAAGCTGCCTGACCTGGTGGACATGTATAACAATGTTCCCGTGAGTTCCACAAACTGCACACCGGCATATCTGATGAGGGCCAGACCTGGAAGACTGCCAGTGGATCTGGAAATAGGAATTGAGACCCCCAAAGACCCTCTACAAGGTGCCGATTGGGATTCCACCCACCAGGCCCAGTACAAGAAAGTACAAGAGTGTGTGGAGCAAAGCTTGACTCAGCAGCAGGAGAGACAGGAAAAAGCCTACAATCAAAATGCACCTGCTACTCCTTTGATACCTGGAGAAGTAGTTCTCAAGAGAAAGAGAAGAAATAACAAACTCGACAATCACTGGGAAGCAGAACCCTACACCGTGTTACCATCAACACTTAGCCGTGAGAAGACATGCCTCATCAGCAAAGATGGAGGAAAGACAACAGCTGTGGTTTCCAGAGACCACCTTAAGAGATGTCCTGAACAGCTAAGAATCCCTCAGGAAGTCCCCAACTCTTCGCCAGTTGAAGAACCAAGAGAGAAGATGATCCATACTGTGCTTAGAGATTTTCCTGCAAGTTGGCCTCAATACAATGGAGCTGTTGTAATTCCAGTAATCACCTTCCCTCAACCCAGAGGAGAAGCTAGAAGACAAGAAGAACCTATTCAGAACCTTGAAGAGCCAAGTGAAGCTGAATCAGAAGACTATGCACTGGTATCAACACCCAGTACACCCCTCATTCACATTGAGATACATACACCGGGTGGGAGGACACAACCTCAGACAGATGACAGCATAGTACTGCGTAGATCAACCCGCAGCAACTTTGGTCAGCTCCCAATGCGGTATAAAGTGCAGTTTAGTAGAAACTCCATTTAAAATGTCAGTATGTAAAGTAATGTTTAAAATGTTTTGAAGTTAAGTAACGTTTAAAGAAAATGTGCCCGCAAGGACTTTTGCGCGAACTGTTTAAGTTTTCCTTTTTGCACCAGGTTACGTGCACTTTAAAAATGGACCACAGGTTATGAACTGGCTATAACCACAAACTCTCGCATTGTAAAAAGTTACCTCATTGTTACCAACCACCAGGGAGCACGCCTCTTTATGGTGCCTTGCTCTCCAACACCAAAGAAGCTGGTACGCCTGTTTATGGGGCCTACCCTACACTACCTTCCTCAGGAGAGGAAGATTGGAGGAAAGGTCTGGGATGCAGATAGCTCAGACCTGGTCACCAAAGGGACCGGTGACCTGCCTCCTGGGAGTTGCAGGGTGGGACCTGGACTTGCGGGTGGTGGTGGTGGAATGGTACCTGGTATGTTTTGTTTGTAAATAACACACCCCTGTGTGGGAAATGTTGTAATTAAAACTTTCTTGTCTTTGCAGCCCGAGGACGTGCTGATGATAACCAAGGGGGAATGTGGCGCCCCTGACCTGGTCAGGCACCACTGAATACTACACCCATGCTGGAACAGTGCTTCCAGGTAATTCAAGGCCAGAATGAGGTGTATACACACAGACACATAGCAACCAGGTCTCCCAGACCATTAGAGGGGACCCTTGGATAGCCTCTGGAAGAGGCTAGTTTTCAATTCTCAGCAAAGATGTAGTGGAGGGGCTCGAAGCTAGGTTGCAGAGGCTGTAAGAAAAGAGGAAGAGCAAGCCAGTCTGAGAGCAAAGTGTACAGAAGTTGCTGAAAGAAGCAGACATACAGCCATGCTAGTCAGACCCTGCACATGTGGTAGCTGTTAGCGGGGGAGAACAGTGACCAGAAAGTCAGTCTGAAAGACACCTATAGAGAGGCAGTTGAGTACGGGGACTGCTGGCGACTAGACACGCACAGGGAACAGGTCCCTAGAGCGGACATCCATTTACTGATCCGCTAAACCTGCCAGTGAGGGGACTAGAGGTTCCTCACCAAAAATACAGAGTATGAGCCTCAGCAGCAACAGGGGGACCCATAAAGAAATAGAGCTAGAAGCCACCTGGTCCACGCTGCCGGCAAACGGGCCAGAAAGGGGAGAAAAGGCAGTAGCGACTTCCCTGGATGAATCCCACGATACTGCAAGTCAGGGGTTATCCGAAACAAAAGAAGTGCTAGGAAGGCGAGTTAACGGTTACCCTCAGTTTGACCTGAAGGAGTTCCTTGTTCCACCTGGTTTAATCACAGCATCGTCCGGGTACCCCACCAAACACCAAAAAGTGAGTAAACAAGTTGAAAGACTTTCTGGACTGAGACTGAGTTATTCTGGGACCTGTTGTTCTACACACCCAAGCCCATGGGGCCAGCCTCACTCACTGGAGGCCTTACCATCTAACAGCAGACTCCATCAGCCTCGGACGCTCGTTAAAACTGCAGTGGCGGTCACCCATAACCCTGACCACGAACCGTGAGTGGCGTCATGACTCCCATGTAAATAAACCTGATCTACCTGTCGCCAGCGGTAATTAAGTGGAGCCCCTGTGGCGTCCCTGAAGGTGGAGTGAAGTCCCTGAGGCGACTGCTGCAGGTGGGCGACACAATAGCATGTCAGGGACTCTGGCAATGTGACATTAGTACTTCAAACTATTCCAGAAAAATCCAAACTCCAGCATGGTGCTCCTTTCCTTCTGAGCTTTGGACCATGACTCAAAAGTGATTTTCCACCAAATTTGGGGTATTAACTTACTCTGGAGAAATTGTGTAGCAAATTGTATCATTCGTATTCTCCTATTATTCCATTTGAAAATTAAAAACTTGGGGCCAAAGAAACATTTCATTGGAAAAAATGGGATTTTTTCATTTACTCAGCCAAATGTTATACAATTTTGTTAATCACCCGTGGGTTAAAAAAAACCTCACTACACCCCTAGATGAATTTCTTAAGAGGCGTAGTTTCTATTTATAAGCAAACGTGCTTGCCACTGCTCGATACTTCTTCGTACATCAGGGTACTCGCATACATTTGTTAGTTGCTTGAGTCCCCACTCCACATGGTTTGCGGCTGCTAGGCAGCCAATCAGCATGCGGGGATGGCCTGTCATATACAGTAATGCAGTAGCCATGTTGGCTACTGGCATTAATGTGATTAGCCGGCCGCTTTGTGTCATCGGGTCTTTTAGAAGACCCGATGACACAATGCTCGGCACACTCACCTCTGTAAGCATTTGAAGATGTATTGATCTAGGATGCAGAGCTTAGATTAGAGCAGGTATATAGGTTTCATTGGTATCGCAGTAATTATATACTACTACTTCATCATTAAAACAAAAATCGCTTTCAGAGCTACATACTGTCCTTTCTCTAGTAAAACTCCTGTTACCTGCATTCAGTGTAGGAGTAGCTTGTGGAGGAGGGATAAAAATTGATAAATAAATAAAATGACGCCGAGGAATAAGTAAATAGGGCCGCCCCAAGAGTCAAAATCCCCTGGGTAACACCTATACATGAGAGCTGACACCAACGGGCTGTCACTCATGACAGTGGTATTTAAGACGTCAAATGGGTGTTAAAAGACCCCCTATGGCAGGGTCGTCCTCCCATGATTATAATTGCTGGTTCTGATCATTTCCATTGTACACTTGGGTTATCTGATGAGCCTAGGGTATGGTGGCTTATAAGATCCAGCTAAAAGCTGGGTCTTACTGGCACAGTCAGTGGGACACTGACAGGTCTCATGGGCTGCTGTACATGAGTACAGCAGTGCATTAGACCAACAAACGGAGTAAACAATTGTCATGTCCCACAGTGGGACTAACTGAAAAAATTTAAAAAAGTTAAATCAAATGTGTGAAAAGGTAAAAAGCACAGGGAAAAAAGCACACACAAACCACAAACACCCATTTCGACGTAATTAATATTGCCGCATACATAATGATCCAATCTATAAAAATGGCATGTTATTTCGTATCGTGAATACCATAAAAAAATAAAAAAAATGGCATTTTTTCATCATACTGCCACAAAAAAGTGAACAGAAAGGGATTAAAAAGTCATATGTAAAAAAAAAAAAATTGGAGAAATAAAAATTCCAAACTGTCCCGCAAAAAAATGCTCATTTGGAAAATAATTAAAAATGTACAACTATCAGAATATGGCAATGCAAAAACAAATATATTTTTGTTAAATATAGATTTTAGTTTTTTAAAATTGGTAAAGCAGAAAAAAGCAATATAAATATGGTATCGCTGTAACCGTACTGACCAGAAGAATAAATTGATCTCATCACTTTTACTGCACGGAGACCAGCGCAAAAAAATATATACTGTATATAAAAAACTAAGTGAATTGTTGTTTTTTTTTTCATTCTTCGTCTGAAAAATCTAAATAAAAAACTATCAAAAAATGTTATGTTCCCACCAAATGGTTTAAAAAAAATCTCCAACTCGTTGAGCAAAAAATAAGCTCTTATACAGCCAAAAATAAAAAAAGTTACTATGTGATAAAAGCAGAACATCTAAAATAACCGATATAAATCTGGTATTGCTGTAACCGCGTAGACCCGCTGAATAAAATTTTCCAATCACTAATACCGCACGGTGAACCACAGAATTATTGTTGTACTGCTGTCTAATTTATTCTACTTCCCAAAAATCAGAATAAAGCTCAGCTGACATTTGTGCTGTGCTCTCTTCTGAGCACCTACCTCAGGATTTCCATGTAAATCCCAAACACCGCGAGTTAAGCCTGCTTTACATGTTACGATTCTGCATACGATATCGTATGCGATCGTAACCGCCCCCATCGTATGTGCGGCACGTTCAATTTTGTTGAACGTGCCGCACAAACGATTAACCCCTGTCACATGTACTTACCCGTCCATACAACCTCGATGTGGGCGGCGAACGTCCACTTCCTGGAGTGGGAGGGACGTTCGGCGTCACATCGACGTCACGCGGCAGCTGGCCAATAGAAGCGGAGGGGCGGAGATGAGCAGGACGTAAACATCCCGCCCACCTCCTTCCTTCTGCATTGCTGGCCGGGAGCCGCAGGACGCAGGTAAGATCTGTTCATCGTTCCCAGGGTGTCACACACTGCGATGTGTGCTGCCCCGGGTATGATGAACAACCTGACGTTCAATTCATGAGGAATAAACGACGTGCGTGCGATTAATGTTTTACCGTTCATTCGCAATCGCACGTAGCTGTTACACACTACAACGTACCTTACGATGCCGGATGTGCGTCACTTACGACGTGACCCCGCCGACACATCGTAAGATATATTGCAGCGCGTAAAGCGGGCTTTTATCAAAACCCCTGATAGAACCTTACTATACTGAGACAGATGGAGAAACTTTGGACCATTTTGGACTTCATCTGCTCTCTGTTCCGGCAGTGTCGCAACATTTTAGGCATCGTTTTAGAGCAAAATGTAGACAACCACAGTTTTGTGCAAACCTACAAAGATGAACACCAGCAAAACAAACAGATGCCAAACAAAATACAAAGTGTCTCCATCTGACTCATTACAATGAGTGGTTTCATCTGAGGTTTCATCTGAATCACATTTTTGGCGGATTTACATGGAAACTCAGACATAAGTCCTGAGCGCAGAACACAAGAATCATTTAAATATGTGCCGCCCCAGCGACGACTGGGGTGCTTGGATCCGGGGTGGTCATGGCTCGAGGGGTCCAGACCTGGGCTCGACAAATACTCCAATCCTTGAAAGGGGATTATTTACAGGTGAGAAGTTTGTGACACCACCTGCGGGTTGCAGTAATGGGAGTACCGCCGCTGCTGGAAAGAGTATCGGGGCAGATGGTGTGGAGCAGCAAGGTGTCAGTCCCTCAGCAGGTAGGGAAGGCCCGGACTCTGGGGTTTGGTGAATTTGGGAAGGCAGGGTGCAAGGATCAGGGTACTCACTGCGGTAGTCGTGGTGTTGGATAAGGTTTATAAAGTAGACACACACACTGCAGGTAAACCAGAGTCTCTGTGTACCGCTGCCACTGTTGGGAGCCCATCCAGGTATCCGCTCCCACCGGTGTCACTTGGTAATCTGGAGCCTGCCTCCGTGCACAATTTAGTTGTCTGTTTGTGGCCCCGTGGCATGCAGCTGTTAGGGCCCAGCTCACTATGTGTAGTGTAGCTGTGCTCTTGAGGGCTGGCACTTGGGACTTCAGTGAGCTGCTTTTGGCTGGAAAACCCTGTCCCCTGCGTTGTGTTGATGCCTTCAATCTCTGAACTCTCAGGGAAGTTCGTGAAGATGCTGTCCCTCCCAGGCTAATTATCAGGACGTTTTTTGGGTTCCTGACCTAGGGTCCTGTACCTCGTCGTGCTCGGTACCGGTCCATTTGCTGGGATTTCTGGTGCCAACAGTCCTCCAAGACTACGTCCATCACACCCCTGTCCAATGTCCCTGCAACCGGTCCCCGACTCCTCTGGTCCCGGACCACAACTGCGACCCAACCTCGGTCTAGCTCCCCGTGAGCTAACACTCCAAGCTCCTCACACTTTTGAGGACTCTCACTAAATTGCCACTTCCTCCCTCCCAGCAGTCTGCCTGACCCCTAGGTGAGTGGCCCTGTTCCAGCTAGACCAACCCACTGGTGTGTCTGACAGGTCATGATGTGAGCAAGGATGGTTGACCTTAGGGAGATCAACATCCACCACTGCGGAGACACCATCACGTGTTTCTCAACGCAGTGATTCTAGAGCAATGCCCTGTGGGAAATATTCAAAGCAAGAAGGCCTGCGGAGACACCATCACATGTTTCTCAACGCTGGCAGGAAACTAGCCAGGTCTTTCACCGGGAAGGAACAACCACGGGAAGGGCAGTCTCCAGTCAAGGAGACCACCTATGCCAAACATGGTATCCATCCACAGACAGCTGTTTCGGGGTATTTGCCCCTCATCAGTGTGGAGTAGGAATCTGGTTAGTGGGAGCATTTTCTACCCGGTGAAAGACCTGGCTAGTTTCCTGCCAGCGTTGAGAAACATGTGATGGTGTCTCCGCAGGCCTTCTTGCTTTGAGGTCATGATGTGAGGTGTGGTTGGGATTTGTGGTGCTGATGGAGGTGACACTGATTGTTGGGAACCTGGAACCATGGGGGTAGGCCCTGCAACCTGGAGAGAGGATGCAGTTCCCTGTAGCACCCTGATGTATTCACGGGCGTTACAAATACACCTTCCCATCTGCTTGGTTTCCCTCAATCTCCACCCCTCCTGTTCTTTGATGATGGCTCTGACTTCATAGAGCCAGAGAAGGGAGGAGATAGAGGGAAAACAAGCAGGTGGGAAGGTGTATGTAAATAATTAGCCCCACTTTGATGCACGAGTGCCTGTACTTGGTTTGGACAGTCATTCTGTGCTGGCAGAGTTTCTTTAAATGCAACTTGTCATCATGACCCCAAACGCTATAACCTTGCAGAAGTGGGGATAATCTCCACGTTAAACACATTCTAAAGCTGCTTAGCCACTGCACTGAAATTCTGGCTACTAGAGGAAATGAGCTTTCTTCCTCTGGCAGACTCGGCCTTTCAGTCACAAATGGGCAGTTGGGTGCAGCTTCAGTCACCGCTCAGTACATAGTGAGTGATGGCTGTAACCACACCACAACACTGTCTGACAGCTCAGCACTGATACAATGTCACTGCTCACTATATGCTGATGGCTGACTGAAACCACTCCGAGTTCCCCTCTGTAATTTAAAGCTCGAGGCTTCCAGAAGGAATAAAGTAATTTCCCTCTGGTAACCGTGTCTTCAGTACGTTGTCCGCAAAGGTTAACAGCATTTGTCAGATTTCTTCTGATTTGTCCAATATATTACACAGGTCTGCAAGGGTAACATTTTTTGAGAAGTAAGAAGTGATTTGTATATACTTTCAATAGCTGAACTCAGTAAAAATATCGAAAAAATTCTATCCCGTACAGTTTTTTCACAAACACTGACTTCATAAGCTTTTTCTTGCCCCATACTTTGACCTCTTTATGTGACCTTTGATGGATGATTTTGAGGTCATTAGATCAATTAGAAATGAATGGACGCTGTGCTGTAATGGGCTGCTGTGGGCAGGGAAGATTTCCTGAACCCAGCTTCCAAAAAGTGTGGTGGTGGCCATAGCATCCAATCATTGCATATTGTTAATTTTACCTCAGCAGTGTAAGAAATGAAAGCTGCGCTGTGACTTGTTATGGGCAGGAAAGACAGATTTTTTTTTTTAGTCATAGTTCATATTCTTTTAAAGAAATCATGAAGAAATTTCTAGGTAACAACAAAGAACCAAAATTTATGTCCATCGTGGAGAACATGATGAAACATTTCAAAGCCTTGGGTTGTCTGATGAACCTGAAGTGACACTTTTTACATTCCCATTTGGACTACTTTCCTGAAAAGCTTGGTGCTGTTAGCAAAGAGCAAAGGAGAACATTTTATCAGGATATCAAGGAGATGGAACGATAACACAAAGATAGATGGAACATGAAATGAAGGAGGACGACTGCAGGATGCTTCACAGAGAAGATCCGCAGGCCTTCTATAAAAGAAAAGGTATCAAGAGAAGCTTTGACTTGAAAAGGGAAAGGCGCAGGAACTAATTTCCAATATAGTTGCAGAATGAATGTTCAATAAATTTATATATAATATTGTGTAAATTTTTGGCTACAATAAAAATGTTCTTGTTCATCTCGCTCGCACGTAATTTCATGCGCGTTTTGTGCAAAATCCATACGTGATGGTTATAAATAGAAGTGTTCTTTTAAATCAGTGCATAAGAAAACATTAGAATGTCATTGAATTTTATTATTTTTTTTTTCATAAACCTAAATTTTGAATACCTGAGATATTATTTGTATTGAAGAGTTAGTATAGTGCACATTGGTTATGTATCAATACAGTATAAGGACTCACAATTAAATGTTAGTGTTTCAGGTGCTTGAACATCCTACTTTTTTTACACAGTGCACAGTGTTTGTGATGGTGTCACAAAATAATTAATCTTTAAAGAAATATAATACAAAATATAAAACTGTCCTTCTATTGGGGCAATGTAATATAACTTAACTTCCAATAAAACATGTAATAAATTTAAACCGATACCTAACTTATATGAAAATATACATCCGTAAAGATGGAGGTCAGCGCTAATACCCCTATAAGCCAATAGTTTTGCAGCTAGATTTAAGGCAAAAACCCTTCACTATGCCTGGAATAATAAATAGAATAAAAGATGCATATAAGGAATTACTTATATGTATAAAAAATCTGCGCTAAACTGAGGTTATTGTTCGCTTTTGAATGTTCTCAAGAGCCAATACATGAGAGCTCACAGGAACTGTAGTAAAAGAGAAGACTTTGAAATGGAGGTAAAAGAATTAGCCAATAAATTCCTGGAAAAATGATATGAGGAGGGGTTTTTGAAAGAAGTATACCAAGAAATTAAACAAATCCCAAGCAGTAACCTACTCCAAAAAAGAGGTAGAGAGAGTCCTCGGTGAAAAAAAACAAACGGTTTTAATATACCCATAATGTCCAGTATGATATAAAATAATGGGAATTTTTTTTTATCAATACTGTCTAACTGTTACACAGTACAAACGTACACTAGCCTTTATTTTGGGATAAGCCAGACCCATTTTATTAAAGGCCACACCCCTTTGTCAGTCAAGTAATAAAAAGTTCCTAAACCACATCATAAAAATTTGTGCAAGCTATGGAAAAAGGTTTTTGGTGAAAATTATGCCAGAAGTCTGCCGCATTTGGCTTTATAGAAATGTCTTGTTGTGTGTAAAGTGTAAAAAGTTATCAGAAACCTTTGAGTAAAGCCAATTTACTGAGTAATTGTTAAAGCTATGTTGGAATTGCATCTATCAACTTGTGCTAAAACTTTGAAACGCTAACCGTCTTTCATTTTTCAAATCGTTTGAGTCTTCAGGCATCTAATAATCAGGAATGTTAGCACAGCAATGTTCTGTTCTTCATGGAAATTAGAGTGCATAATAAGGCTTTCATTAACATAATTGACAGACACGCATGCTTTTCTTACAGTATTTCTCATAAACAATCCCATTGTTTGTGTTAAAACGAACTGAGACCAATCATGTAACTTTTTGTGATTATTTTAAAATATGAAAAATTGGCTCCCGTTTGTCACACTGACTGTGGGAGATTTAATAATTACTGGGAGGTTACTCACTTTTCTATTAAACTCACATGAAGCACACCATACTCCTCTGTTTTGCTGGTACTACACATTTTTGATAGGATTAACGGCAGCTGCTCTTTGGGGGTATGTACTCACAATGTCTTTTTCTGATTAATTCTGACTGAAATCTGCCTGAAAAAGTGCTAAAAAAAGACTAAAAACAATGAACATATGTGTCACAATGTTGTAACAAATTGCTGTGTATATGTGCTGTCTTTTTGAGCTTCTTTTAACAGTTTCAGGCTTTGAAAACCAAGAAGTGGCCAAAAAAAAGTGACCTCACCATTCCTTAAACTGTTCAATAATTTATATAAATATGTAATAAAAAAACGACAAAAAAAAAAAAATCATTGCAAAGATGCAAGACGAAGACAGTTTTGGACAAAAGTCTTTGGCGTATCCTGAAGCGTCTTCCTTTGACAAAACTCACCTCAGTGTGTAAAAGATGTTGTGTCTTGTTATGCATTTGTAAACCATGATTACTCAGTTCCAGCACAAGAAGTTCTTTTTATCCTGTTTTCTTGCTTGGTGTCTTAGTTATGCCATTTTTGTTTGTATACACTGTGTGCAGAATTATTAGGCAAATGAGTATTTTGATCACATGATACTTTTTATACATGTTATCCTACTCCAATCGGTATAGGTTTGAGCGCCAACTACCAATTAAGTAAATCAGGTGATGTGCATCTCTGTAATGAGGAGGGGTGTGGTGTAATGACATCAACACCCTATATAAGGTGTGTTTAATTATTAGGCAACTTCCTTTCCTTTGGCAAAATGGGTCAGAAGAGAGATCTGTCAGGCTCTGAAAAGTCCGACATTGTGAGATGTCTTGCAGAGGGATGCAGCAGTCTTGAAATTGCCAAAATTTTGAAGCATGATCACCGAACAATCAAGCGTTTCATGGCAAATAGCCAACAGGGTCGCAAGAAGTGTGTTGGGCAAAAAAGGCGCAAAATAACTGCCCATGAATTGAGGAAAATCAAGCGTGAAGCTGCCAAGATACCATTTGCCACCAGTTTGGCCATATTTCAGAGCTGCAACATTACTGGAGTATCAAAAATCACAAGGTGTGCCATACTCAGGGACATGGCCAAGGTAAGGAAGGCTGAAAAACTACCACCTTTGAACAAGAAACATAAGATAAAACGTCAAGACTGGGCCAAGAAATATCTTAAGACTGATTTTTCAAAGGTTTTATGGACTGATGAAATGAGATTGACTCTTGATGGACCAAATAGATGGGCCAGAGGCTGGATTAGTAAAGGGCGGAGAGCTCCACTCCGACTCAGACGCCAGTAAGGTGGAGGTGGGGTACTCGTATGGGCTGGTATCATCAAAGATGAACTTGTGGGACCTTTTCAGGTTGAGAATGGAGTGAAGCTCAACTCCCAGGCCTACTGCCAGTTTCTGGAAGACAATTTCTTCAAGCAGTGGTACAGGAAGAAGTCGGTATCGTTCAAGAAAAACATGATTTTCATGCAGGACAATGCTCCATCACATGCATCCAACTACTCCACAGCGTGGCTAGCCAGTAAAGGTCTAAAAGAAGAAAAAATAATAACATGGCCCCCTTGTTCACCTGATCTGAACCCCATAGAGAACCTGTGGCCCCTCATAAAATGTGAGATCTACAGGAAAGGAAAACAGTACACCTCTCCAAACAGTGTCTGGGAGGCTGTGGTGGCTGCTGCACGCAATGTTGATCGTAAACAGATCAAGCAACTGACAGACTATGGATGCAGGCTGTTGAGTGTCATCAGAAAGAAAGGTGGCTATATTGGTCACTAATCTTTTGGATTTTGTTTTTGCCTGTCAGAAATGTTTATTTCTAAATTTTGTGCAGTTATATTGGTTTCCCTGGTGAAAATAAACAAGTGAGATGGGAATATATTTGGTTTTTATTAAGTTGCCTAATAATTCTGCACAGTAATAGTTACCCGCACAAACAGATAGCCAAATCTAAAAAAAAAAAACACTCCAACTTCCAAAAATATTAAGCTTTGATACTTATGAGTATTTTGGGTTGATTGAGAACATAGTTTTTGATCAATAATAAATAAAATCCTCTAAAATACAATTGCTTAATAATTCTGCACATACACATATATGTACACATACAGGCATATGTATGTATGTATATATATATATATATATATATATATATATATATATATTTGAAGACAAATTCACAAAGTTACATAGGAACAGACATAAATCTATACAAGTCACATACACTGACATACATAGATATAGGCATCATACATGCACACCCAGGCACATTAGAGATATTTTTAATATGGGGAAATTGGCAGCAAATCTTGCTCACCTCCCCCGCTTGTCTCCGTACAGTTCCTCTCAGGCATGTGGCTTTGCAGAATGCTGCGTGATGGCCGTCACTTTAACAGATATGGCTGTGAACAGTGCACACTCAGACTGCAGTATATAACAAAGGGGAGGCTGGAGGTAAATGCATCAAAGGAGAGGCTGTGGGTTACAGTATATGTGGCATCCCTGCGGCTTCAGGCGCCACAGGGTACTGCGCCTCACCCGAAGTGTAGTATTCATCGCGGATACGGAGGAGGTCGTCACCGGCAACAACCACAAACACATTCAATCAACACATAACATGGGGGTTCTGTCACTGGGACTGGGCTAGGGTAGGTGCTAGGGTAGCCATCACGAGGTATGGGACTTCATGCCCGCTAGTTCAGGGACCCGTGAGGCGGGCCACACACAGGGGACTTGAGGAGCCACCTGACACTATGTGCAGTTAGATTAAGAAGAAAATGGCACTTCCTTCGTGTGGATTTAGAGAATAATGGGGTGCACTTCAGGTTTCAAAGCCATATAACGAGAAGTAACAAGGCACTCCCAGAGTAAGTTGAAAGGTATATTTATTTATGTGCGAAACAAAGAATGTTTTCAGTCCAACATGGACCTTCCTAAGTAGCACATATGTGAGAGAAATGTAACATGGACTGTCAGCTTTTTTTGTGCAAATAAAGAAAATATTAGACATCACAGCAGAATGGGCAAGTAACACAGCTTTAAATCCCAAACCAAAGCATAACTTCCCGTCACAACTTCTTCTCTCCCACCATGGCCCGGTGTGTGACCAGAGTAAAAAGGATTAAGAAAATAAAACAAATAGAAAAGGAACAAAAAACAATTTAATTAAAAATAAGAAACTTAAACATGAAACCAAGAACCACCAGCCTACTTCCAATAAAAGAAACCCAATAGTCTTATTATCTCAAAAATCCTATCCCCCAAAAGTGTAGCAGAAACTACTTCCGGGTAGTTTAACCAGTGTCCCCATTGTTTTTTAAACTTGGCTAATGGTCTTCTCCTCCAATATAAGGATACATTAATATATGTATATTCTAGAAGGATTGGTGAAATTTAAATCCTGAACTCCTTTCTCCATGTGGGGGGCAAAATTGTTCCCTAACCAATGATTTGTGATTGTCTTCTTAACATGGTTTAGAATTTTTGTTATTACTAGTAGCTCTGGTTCTGTACCTTTAATAGCCGTCACATATCCTAACAAATGTTCCCCTGGGGTCTATTGGAATCGGCATATCAGATATTTTCTTAACTTGAGGGCACGACCAAAGCATATGCATCAAATCTGTTCCTTCTGTGACGCCTTGGACTAGCCAGGTAGTCACAGACATAAGACCACCCCCCCCTCCCCTGGATAGTTACCTCCAGTCAGACAAAAACCCTTGTTGCCTCCCTCCAGGGTCTGATGTCCACACCAGGTGGGGCGGAGCCAGGTGGTTGGCCCCACCCACCGAGGAGTTCACAGGTCTGGAGGCGGGAAAAGCAGTCAGTTCAGAATTGAGTAGACAGTGGAAGTGTGAGGAGGAGAGAACTGTTGGTGTCTGGGTAGGGGCCCAGACACAAACAGCAAGGTGGGCAGATGGTGGTGGCTGTCTGCAGGAGTTAGTGGATCTCTGTGGAACCGTAGGACCGGGGTCGGGTAGTGGCCCACCGGTACCGAACCGGGGAACGGAATGAAGCTAAGCACAAAGGCAGCCCGACTAGGCTTGGAGACGCCGACAACGGTCAAATCCGAAAGTGGCCGGAACCCCAGTGGTTTCCCAACAACCAAGACCTGACAGAAGGCAACAGTCCACACCGTGAGGATACACAGCCACCGCCATAGGCTAGAGATCCAAGGGCCAGCGCCTGCGGGCAAAACGGGCTCCTTCGGTACCTATATGCTGGGGAGCGGACTACCGGTGGTCAACCACAGGAGTCAGAACATTCTAACAAGGTGCAGGGAAAGACAGCCACCATCACCTTGTCCGGGGAGAGCACAAACATTGCAGCCGGCTGCGGGACCCGTCCATCCAGCCGTTTGGTTTACCAGAGACTCTGTGCATCTGTGTCTGAGTGAGTACCACAGTGCCATCCAGCACCGCGCCGCGCTGCCCCTGCAACCCTGCACCCCAGCCATCCTGCCTCCCCGTTACACCACCGGGCCCCAGGATCACCAACCCCTACCCACAGAGGGGACAACATCCTAGCTGCTCCCTACCATCACTCCCGGGATCCCCGTCACCAGCAGCAGTGGTGCTCATCATCACCACGACCTGTGGGTGGCGTCACGAACTATCTCCCAAAACAAACCACCCCCTTTTCACTCGTGGGCGAGGAGCGCTGCTCGAGTCCCCGGGTCCGGCCCACCGCTCGAGCCACCGAGCAGCAGCAGCCGCGGACCTGAGCGTAGCGAGCGCGGCCCATCCGCCCGCGACACTTCCTCATTGCAATGGGGCACATACTGTATCAACTTGCCTCAAGCCCATCTAATTCATTACTTGTGGTGTTCTGTATACTCAATGAATTTGAAAAAGTTGTGACCTTCTCTGTGCTAAATTTTTTGAGCCCACAGCTGGAGATTTTTATATTTTATCCTATTTTTCTGAGGCTTTAGGGCCCACATATCTGCTTCCCATTTTCTCCTAATCATATCCATGGGGTCACCGAAAATCGTTAATAATAGTGACTTATAGATCATGTAGATCAGGCCCATGTTCTGTATTGAACAAACTACAGTATATACTCCAGAATCAACCTTCCTTTCTTGTGCTTTGCCAGTATGTCTGTAGAAATCTCTAAGCGTTCACAACCCCTAAAACTCTTCATCAAATTAAACGTCCATAGAAAGCAATTGTTCCAAATTAATATATATTTTGAGAAGCCCGGCATACACAACCATTTTTCCAAATCCACCATGTTTTATGTATGAGAAATAAAGAGGGATTCTGTCTAGATCTCAACTTAAATCGGTGTGCTTCAAGTAATTATAAAAGTTTTTCTCCTACCATCACTTACCTCAACATTTAAGTCCTACTTCATGAGTCCCCTTTAGCGCTCACCCCTTAAAATGCTGAAATTGAAAGGCTAGATATTATCTCCTCTCCTTTAGAATGTAAGCCCGCAAGGACAGGGCCCTCTTCCCTCTGTTTACTGTAACTTGTATATGTATTCTGTATGTAACCTCCTTCTCATGTACAGCACCATGGAATCAATGGTGCTCTATAAATAAATAAAAATAATAATAATAATAATAATAATAATAATAATAATAATAATAAAAAAAAAAAAAATCTCCAAGTATGTGGTAACGCCAGTCCACCTAGTTTCTTGGGTAACTGTAGGTTTTCCAATTAAATTAATGGAACACCCCTCTTCCAAATCAAGTCTTTAAATATGTAATGCATCCTTGTAAACTAGTGTTTAGGTATCCATATAGGTGCACTACGCAGTACATGTAATATACATGGCATCAATGACATTTTAATAAAGTTTACCCTGCCAAAACCAAAAGGGACAATGTTGCCCAGACCTCCACTTTCTCTTGCAACCTCACCCATCAGTGGTTGCAAATTAAAAGATATAAATCACCCACCATCATTGTGACATAAATGCCCATATATTTGAATCCATTTCCCCAGGGAATCTCCATGACTTATTTAACGAAAGCATCCCATAATCAGTGGTAGCAGTGCAGATTTTGTCCAATTTATAGTGAGCCCAGAAAAAGATCGAAATTGCCTAATTAACTCCATCAATGCCAGCAGGGTTTTGTCAAGGTCTCTCATGAACAACATCATGTCATCCACATAGAGGGAGATCCGTTCTTCTATTCCTCCATAGTGGAATTCCACCACTCCAGGATCACCTCTAAAATAACATGTTAGCAGCTCAATAGCCAGGTGAGCAGCAATGGTGAACATTCATCCCTGTTTTCCCCCAAATGACTCAAAAGCCCTCAAAAAAACATTTTGTTTCCTTTGTGCCTCACAATGGCCCAGAGATACCCCTTTCAAAAGTTGAATGCTTTTCTATTTGTATTTTCAGTCACGGTACAAGCCTCATTATGGGGTTCATCCTGAGCTACCTGCATATTCAAAAATAACCATCATAAATGAACTGCTGTTGACTTAGAAGGCATAAACGTGCCTTCATCTGGGTGTATCACTAGAAATATAATTCTAGTTAACTAGTCAACATCAACAGGCCATTTTTAAGAATCTTTTTATTTGCTGTCAACAATGACATTGTTCTATATTATGCAGGCAGTTCTCTATCTATCCCTTCCTTGGGCTGCACCGCTAAGATAACCTCACGAAGGGCTGCAGGTAGTTCACCCAAATCAAAACTATGTTGCAACATCTCCAAGTGATGTGGTGTCAACTTCATACAACCTAAACACTTCAATGAGGATGCCATCGATCATCATGGAGCTTTGCTGATTACATTTCCCAGTCACTTGCTCTATTTCTTCTAATAGGCATTTTGAAAGCCTCCTTTTCCTCTAGAATGGACATATTTAGGGGTTCTAGATAATCAAACAGCTTTTTGTCCACATATTCTACACTCAATGAATAGAGTTTAGAAAAAAGTTAAGCAAAACACGTAATATATCTGGAGTTGGGATGACTATGCTGCACTCTCTTGTTCTCAATAGATATATGTAGGGATTTTCTATCTGGCACTGTGCCTCAGATGATTTGTTTGCTTTTAGTAGAGGATGAATGCCACTGTTTCTGAGCTTTCTTCTAGTGTAACATTTAATGAGTGGATTGTTAGAGAGCGGAAGTCAGAGGAGCATTATGTTCAGAGTATCTTTGAACAGTTCCCTTATATATATATATATATATATATAAATATATATATACATATATATATATATACATATATATATATATCTATATATATACTGTATACCGTATATACATATATATATATCTTTCATTCTCTTTATTTCCTTAATAAATTCCCATTCTAAAAGGTATTTGCAGCCTGCCAAATCCACACGTCCAGAGCCAAGCTTAACTTGAGAGTATTCTACTAGCCTTGCCTAATTTTAATTGTTAATACTTTTTAAGGCCCCCTTCACACGTCCGTGAAAAACACGCACGTGTGTTACGGGCCGTTTTTCGGGTCCGTGTCCCGTTTTTGTGTCCGTTTTTATGGTCCGTGTGGCACCTGTGTGAATTGCGTATGCTAGCCGTGTTTGTGTGCAGAACGTCCGTGTGGAATTAACGTGTATGTGTACGTGGAATGTCCGTGTGGAATGTCCGTGTGTGTGATGCACAATGTCGTTTATAAATGTCGGCTGACAGCAGACAGAGTTGCGCGATGAGAATGAACTCGGGTGAACTTCACCCGACTTCATCCTCATACCGCGGCTCTGTCTGTGTCGAGTACTGATTAGCGGTCACCTGTGAAGGATTCACCGGTGACCGCTAATCCCCCGAGTGACTGAAGTTTCCCCCCCTCTCTCATACTCACCGTTCCTCGATCCCCGGCGCAGCCCTGCACGGCATTCACACTGCTGCGGCGGCTTTTACTATTTTGAAAAAGCCGGCCGCTCATTAAACAATCTCCTATTCCCTGCTTTCCCCGCCCACCAGCGCCTATGATTGGTTGCAGTGAGACACGCCCCCACGCTGAGTGACAGGTGTCACACTGCACCCAATCACAGCAGCCGGTGGGCGTGTCTATACTGTGCAGTAAAATAAATAAATAAATAATTAAAAAAAAACGGCGTGCGGTCCCCCCCAATTTTAATACCAGCCAGATAAAGCCATACGGCTGAAGGCTGGTATTCTCAGGATGGGGAGCTCCACGTTATGGGGAGCTCCCCAGCCTAACAATATCAGTCAGCAGCCGCCCAGAATTGCCGCATACATTAGATGCGACAGTTCTGGGGCTGTACCCGGCTCTTCCCGATTTATCCTGGTGCTTTGGCAAATCGGGGTAATAAGGAGTTATTGGCAGCCCATAGCTGCCAATAAGTCCTAGATTAATCATGTCAGGCGTCTATGAGACACCCTCCATGATTAATCTGTAAATTACAGTAAAGAAACACACACACCAGAAAAAATCCTTTATTAGAAATAAAAAACACACACATATACCCTGGTTCACCACTTTAATCAGCCCCAAAAAGCCCTCCATGTCCGGCGTACTCCAGGATGGTCCAGCGTCGCATCCAGCGCTGCTGCATGGAGGTGACAGGAGCTGCAGAAGACACAGCCGCTCCGGTCACCTCCACGCAGCTAATGAAGACAGCCGGCGATCAGCTGAGCTGTCAGTGAGGTTACCCGCTGTCACTGGATCCAGCGGTGGCCGCCGGTAACCTCAGTGACAGCTCAGCTGATCGCGCTACTCACCGCCTTAGATGCTTACTAACGTGTGTGCACATACCCATAGACTTTCATTGTGTCCACGTGTGCGTGCTCCGTGCAGATAACGGACATGCATCCGTGCAAAACGCAAACACATACGGATCACGGACACGCACACACGGACATAATGAAATAACGGACGTGTGACCACAATCATAGATTAACATTGGTGCACGTTTGGCCGTGTCTCCGGTATATATGGAAACGGACCAAACACGCACGTGTTTCACGGACGTGTGAAGGGGGCCTAAAGGAAATCTGTCAACTGATGAATTCTGCCCAAACATCAGACTACATGAATCAGAGCCAGGCTGAATGACTGCTCCAGTGTTTCAAGGAAAATATAATTTACACATCCAGCCGGGGAGTAACAATAGCCAGAGGCTCTTTCCAGCACAGCTTCAGTTGATTGACAGCTCTCTCCCTTGTGTGTAGGAAGAGACCTGTCAATCACCTGCAGTGACACTTGGAAAAGACAACTTTTGACCAAAGCCAGAGACAAGACTAATCCGACTCTACCCCCATCTGGCTCTTCCCAGTGCCACTATAGGTAATTGACAGCCATCTCCCTACACACACATGGGAGATAACTGTCAATCAATTGAAGCATTACTGGAAAGAGATGGCCTGGAGCAAAGAATCACTAGCCTCTCTAAAGTATATTCTCTCTTTGATCAATGGATGTTTCAGAGAGAAATATACCTGGCTGAAATCGTTTAGCGAGATTCTAATCATGAAACCCGCAGTTTGGGCAGCATACAACCAATTACATGTTTCCTTTAACTTGGGGCAAAATGGATTCCAGCCTAAGAGATGCTTTTGTAGTAACGGGTCTAGTTGCAGTTGGAATTAAAAAAAGGGAGTGATCTGACAGAGACCTAAGGAGGTACTTCTTGATTGACAGGAGCAGAGAAAGACCACACAACATAAGTTTGATACATGATAAGGATTTATAAATTGTTCAGGCACATGAATATCATTGAAGCTATCATTGGAAACTTTTTAGGCCATACACCAATGAGCTTTTACCAAAGAGATGGTGGACAGGGGTCAGAGCATTACTACCAGCCCTATCATCATATGTGAATCTATCTAGATGTTTACTAATAACGTTATTAAAAGCTCCCATATGTATTAGTGGAACATCTGGCTATCTGGTCAACTCTCCTAGAATTAATTTAAGGTCTCTTTTCCACTTGCGATTTTCATGTGCGAGTGTGATCCGACACGATTTGTGCTCTCGGTGCAATCTCAGCATGCTGCGTTTTGCAGCAAGTCTCAGCTCACGCACCCCCATACAAGCCTATGGTAACGTGTATAACATCGCACTGCACTCACATGCATGTCAAAATGTCGGAAAGGAATACAAAACACCAAAAAATCAAACCCAATAGTTTGCACACCTTTTCACACCCTTCCGATTCCCCTAAAGTAGTAACTATTTTCCTATAAAAATAAATGTTTGGGCTAGCATCCATGTTTAGACCAACTGATACCTACTGTATAAGACATACCAGAAATTATCTGTAACATTTCTCAGAAAATGCATGGACTGCTATGAGCCTTGCCTGTCTGAGGGACACAGACAGATGAGGACCCCTGTGCAAGAACAGTATTTGGGTTCCTCTTGGTGTCTGCAACAAAAGCTGGTTTGTACTTTGGAGGTCTTACCTCTTACCTCTTGGGCCCCTGTGCAGCACAGGTTACACCAATGATATGTTCTTGCCCTGCTACATTATAGACTAAAAGACTTGTATCTGCACTAAGACTACAAAACAGTCTTCCAACCTACAAAAAAAGACTAAAAGCAGTATTGTCCCAAGTAAATAAAGGATATATAATATTCAGTTAATAGGCGGGTTCAGGCCATCCATTCACCAAACGATTCACCCATTGAGTCGTTTGGTGCATTCATCCTCCTTCACCTCCTGGATTTATTGCTCAATGCAAGTCAGCCATAGAAGTGCAGTTCTAGATATTTAGAAGAAGGTCGATACCAGTGCCATTGCTCTAAGCTTAGCAGGGTATTATAATAGAATATTGGATTCTAAGTGCCCACCGCCTTGTCTTTATACGGAATGAACTTTGATATTTTACTCTATACCATCACTGGATAATCCGGAAAAAAATAAATATGCTGTCCATTTAGCACAATATCCAGATGGTCTCTTTCTGTCTTCAATATTATGTCACTGTCTTTATAGTGAATGATTTTAACAAGTACAAGTCTTGATGATTTTTTCACCAATCCAAGTCTTGTAGTCAACTGGTACACCCTTTCAACAGTGAACAGCGGGGTTATGACCTACTTTCCAAATTCGTCTCCAGCAGGCACTTTCCAAGCAAACTATCTGGATCTCCTTCTTCCACTTTTTCAGACACTCCAACCAATCTAATATTATTGTGCCTATGGCAAATTCCTTTATCATTTGCCTTGATCCACAGAGCTGTGACTACCTGTAAATGTGATTGTCATTGCAATACACAGGAGGAAGGGCATCTAACATCTAACTAATCCTGTCCTCCACCACCATAGTATGTTTTGCCACTTTTTGCAAATAATGGTGTTTTATATAGATAATATCTTGTATATTACCAACTTGACTAGTCAGGGTGGTAGAGTTGAATTTATTTATCACTGTCAAGACATGCATTAAAGATGGAGCTCTTCCACAGGGGTCAGCGCCCTCCTCCTGTTTTCTAGCAATATTGTGGAGGGCAACATCAGCAAATTCCCCAAATCCTGTGCCTCGCCCTTTTCTTTTCCAAGACTCAGTGCCATGAAGTAGTTCCCACTTGACAAATTGCCCAATGGCCATGGGATGGTGGGAGCAACCTCTGCAGAGGTGAGTGCAATATTTGCAGCTTTCAGGGAAACTTCTATAGTCTTACCACCACATTCAAATTGACATCCGTCTGTCTCCTTTCTCCTCCAAGTGTGTGGGCATCATCTTCTATGTTCTGCACCTTACCACACTTGCCCCTGCTCATTTTCATACCACAAATCATTATCTTCCAACACTGATCCTTCTGGGGCTGTTGTTGTATTTTTTTGCTTTCCTAGGGCCTGGGTGTACTCTGTGTAGGAAAAGAGTAGCAAGAGCTCCACCACAATGCATGCTTCTACATTCATAGCTAGGCTATACTTCTTAATGAAAGTAAACTTCAAGATCAGTATTTGATAGTCAACGTTTTCTTTATTTTAAAGGGAACCTGTCATCAGAAATTTAGCTATAAAGCTAAAAGTTCCCCCCTCTGCAGCTCCTGGGCTGCATTCTAGGAAGCTTCCTATAGTTTTTGTGGCCCCTTTTATTCCAAAATAAATACTTTACAAACTTGTACCTTTTCGTATGCAAATTTCTTAAATCTTCCATGGGGGCGGGCTGCCTGATGTACGTTGCTGTCCTCCTGCCGCCCCCGAACGCTGAATTTCAAACCTCAGGACGCCGCCCCTGGGCGCCCGTGGTCCCGCGCATGCGCTGTGCTACTGTAGCGGTGCCGTGCACAGTTTGGACTGTGGTGAGAAAGTATTTTTTTTTTATTTCAGATAAATTTGTATTAAAATAATAAACAAATAATCATTAAAATCCTGGGACTTCATTTAATGCTTTTACACAGACATGAATAGAACAGATTTTGTCGGTGGCATTTGACCAAGCAGATAAAGGCTGTAGGAGTTTGTCCATACTCGTCTGTCATATGCTCCCTTAAATATTTAAAAAATGCAGTTGGCGTGTTAAAAAGTATTTACCTCCCTTGGATATTTCATGATAATTTGCCTTTGTAAAGTAAGAATTAATAATCCTGGTGTGGCAACACTAAAATACAGATTTACAGGAGTCCAAATCTAGGCTTGCAAATACAGATTGAAATGATAGCCTATTATAGAACATAAAACTCTTCTACAGGTGATAACAAGTGAGTGAGAGGAGTAAACCCTGACATGTTTCAGCTTGAATTCATTTCATAATGCCGGAGAATAGATAAATAGAAGAAATGTCTTGTTTTGAAATATGCACTAGATAGTGCAGATGAGCAAATTTATTGAATTAAATTCTACTCGAATTTTGCAAAAATCCGTATTCTTCATAATATTGTAACTTGCTCCATGCAAGTTCGGCAAAGTGACAGCCACTTTGCCACCATTTCCCAAAGCAGTAGCAGTCTCATCTCTGGCCACCTCCAATGCTTGCTGTGTCCAAACAGTCTTTGGCATAATTTCTTTCTTCTGCCAGATGCTGAGCCTCCATTTCATGCTAGACTTGGATTTCCTGCAGCACCCAAGCTCAGGACATCTATGGGCATGAACTTCATAAGGTCTGAATGTTGTGACTTAAAGAAATGTGCCGTGACCTTATGACGCGCATGTGCAAGGACATCCTGGTCTGGTCACAATTGGAAGTCCCAGGCCAGGTGTCCAGAAGGGTTTCAGTGCTAGTACGAAAGAGTGCTGATTACTATACGAGGGACAGCAAGCAATGGGATTGGCCAGAAAGGTGAGCAGAAAAGGTTTTTTTATATATATATATATATATATATATATATATATATATACTTCTTATATTTATTAAGCTTTGGTGTCTCTATAGCTCTGACAGCATAATAAGGGCCATTCAATTTGTGGAGAATAAATTCGTTGCAAAGTGATGCACGTTTTACGCCATATTCCGTGACCTGTAGCGGTTTTGTTTTTTGGGATCTTTGGAAAGCTTATTTTTTGTGTCTTGAGCTGACGTTTCTAAGGGTACCATTTTTGCGCAGATGCTACGTTTTAATTGCCTGTTATTGCATTTTGCGCAAAATTTGTGGCGACCAAACAAACGTACTTTTGGCATTTGGAAATTTTTTGCCGCTACGCTGTTTACTGATCAGATTGATTGATTTTATATTTTGATAGATCGGGTGTTTCTGAACGAGGAGATACCAAATGTGTGTATATTTTTTATTTTTTTAACCCTTTAATTTTCAATGGGGCAAAAGGAGGGTGCTTTGAACTTTTAGGCTTTTTTTTTCATTTTTTAAAACTTTTTTTTTTTTTTCCTTTTTTTAAATTTTTTTATTTTACTAGTTTCCCTAGGGGGCTATATGGATCAGCAGTCCGATCGCTCTGCCGCATCTGCTGAACACAGCTATACAGCTGTAAACTGCAGATATGCTCATTTTCTGCTTCACTCGGCTCCGGGCTGAGTGAAACCAAAAGTAATTCATGTCAGCTACAGGAGTCATCACATGACCCTGTGCTACCATGACAACCACCGTAAGTCACGTGATCACTCACGTGATCACTTCACGTGACTTCCGGTATCAGTCGGTAAGTAAATGTTTACTGCCGATGCCATTATAATGGCGCTGTCACATATTGACAGCGCCATTTAAGGGGTTAAAGGGATAACGAATCTGCTCGTGCCTAGCAGGCACACATCTCAGCTGTGAAAATCAGCTGAGATGTGCACCAATTGCGGCATGCTGCCGGCAGCAGACTGCGGGGAGTAACACTATGACCGCTAGGATGTAATATTACTGCCCGCAGTCGTTAAGGGTTGTCTTGCCATTAAATATCATATTTCTTGCATAGATAAAAAGTAGCAATATTTCCTATTTGAATGTTATAAAAATGTTATAGTAGCATTCCAACTGGTGTTCAAAGTGTATAACAATATACATCTCCCTCTGATAAACTGAGTGGTCACTTTCTCAGCATAGTAATACTTTGTTAGGCTATGTGCGTGCTAGGAGTTTTTACTGCATTTTTCTGCATTTTTCGGGTGCGTTCAGGAAACTGCATGACTTTGCTTCACCAGCAATGTCTATGAGTTTTCATTTTTGCTGTCTGCACACAGCGTTTTTTTAGCTGCATTTTTGTGGTGCCCACAAAAATTGTCAATTATTCCTGCGTTTTTCACCCATTGAGTTCAATGAGATGTTCAAAAACAAAATGAAAAACGTAAATTGCAAATATAGCTGCGTTTCAGTGCGTTTCTATAACTAAAAATGCAGCTATAAATGCAAGGGGTAGGTAGTACAGTCACATGTACAGGAAGAGGATTGTACTCACCAGGCATTCCTTGTGTTGGTAAACACAGAAGAGTGAAGATATCTGCTCCTACCACCATCCCATCTTCTTGGTATCGCCACCCTTGGTTCCACCTCCTGTCTTGCATTATGATCGCTCCTAGCTCCTCTACCGATACCGCCACCCCTGCTTCCACCTCCTGTCCAGCTCCATGCCTGCTCCCAGCTCTTCTCCTGGTATCGCCACCCCTGCTCCGGTGCCATGTCCGCTCTCAGCTCCTCTCCCGGTTCCGCCACCCCTGCTTGCACCTACTGTCCGGTGCCATGTCCGCTCCTGCTGTCAAGTTCTCTCCAGCTCTCAGCCCCGCCTTAATTCCTGTGTTGTTCTTCTGCTGCAAGACACAGGAGTGATGACACAAGAGTGATGTCAGCGGCCGAGCGCCAGTGTGAACTGAAGTGACCCAGCATGAGAATTGTTTTAGATGACGTCACCGCTAGAGAGCAGTGTGACCTCCAATTGATCCAGCTTGAGCAAGAACAATCCTCATGCTGGGTCCTTTGTTCACAAGTGTTTTGGGATGAACAAAGGACCCAGCACGAGGATTGTTCTTGCTCAAGTTGGGTCAATTGAGGTCACACTGCTCTCTGGCAATGACATCATTTAAAAAAATCCTCATGCTGGGTACAGAGAAATCTCTCTCTCTCTTCTTTCTCTGTCTGTCTCTCTCTCAGACAGAAGAGTAGGATCGTGGAGGGTTGAGAGGGAGTAATAAAGATGGAGTCTCTAAGTGTATCTGTGTATTTATTTCTAATAAAGTATTTTTTGTCTGTTAAATATTTTTTTTTAACCCTTTATTAGAGATTCTTAATAGCCGGGTCAAACTTGGCCTGGCATTAAGAATCTCGGGCTTTATACCAGCTGGTAAAACAAAGCTGGTAATAACCCCTTGTTACCCAGGGCCGCTGGAAGAGTTGGATACAAAACCAGAAGATAGTACTTCTATGAAAGCGCCATTTTCTGGGGCGGCTGCGGACTGCAATTCGCAGCGGGGGTGCTCAGAAAGCTTAGGTACCCTGCGCTACGGATACCAATCCCCAGCTGCCTAGTTGTAGCTGGCTGGACACAAAAATTGGGCTAAGCCAACGTCGGGGTTTTTTTTTTTTTTAATTATTTCATGAAATTCATTAAATAATTAAAAAAGGGCTTCCCTATATTTTTAGTTCCCAACCAGGTACAAATAGCCAGCTGGGGGTTGGGGGCAGCCGTACCCGCCTGCTGTACCTGGCTAGCATACCAATATATGGTGAAGCCCACATAATTTTTTTTTTACGTTTTACATTTTTGGGCAAAAACTCTTGCATACAGTCCTGGATGGAGAATGCTGAGCCTTGTAGTTCTGCAGCTGCTGTCTGCTTTCCTGCATACACTAGTGGATAGAGTATGCTGAGCCTTGTAGTTCTGCTCCCTCTGCCTCTCCCTCCAGCATAAAGTCCCGGATGGAGCATGCTGAGCCTTGTAGTTCTGCAGCTGTCTGCTCTCCTGCATACACTAGTGGAGAATGAAGGAGAACAGATTGAAGAAGGAAATTACATCAGATCTTTTTTTTTTTTTCTTCACCAATCTTTAATGGCATTGTTCACTGATAAAAAAAAACGCATAAAAACGCAGTGAACAAAAACGCAGCAAAAGGCAGCCAAAAACGCACCAAAATGCGGTAAAAACTCATGCGGTTTTTTATGCGTTTTTGACGCGGATTTGTTTTTGTACGTTTTTAGCAGCCAGAAAAGCAGCATTTTTGATGCAACAAAAATGGTTAGGTGCGCACATACCCTTAGGGTAGCTTTCTGCCTTGAGGAAACAGCTTTTGTAGTAACAAGGTACTATGCCTGGGAAGACTTCTTTCCACAGAAGAAGTAAATGGGGATTATACTGAGAGCTGTCAGATAGGAAATGAGTGGTAGGGCACTTTTCCATTTGCAATTTCCTGGTGCGAGTGCAATCCGATAAAAAATCGGATTGCACTCGCACCAGTGTTAAATAATGAGACAGTTTCTTCTGTCCTGTTTTTTCTCCACACGAATCGGGCTCTCGGTGCAATTGCAGCATGCTGAGATTTGCACCGAGTCTCAGCTCACGTGTGTGTAAAATCGCACTACACTCGCATGTTATGCGACTGCGGTGCGGTGTTCGCAGAGACAGACAGTGGAGGAGATGGGGAGAAAGTGCTCCCTCCATCTTCTCCACTCCTTTAATGTGATCGCAAGATCGCATCACAGCCGCATGACCCTCGGCTGAAACCGCAGCAGAGGGTCATTAGCATATCGCTTCCATTCTCCTGCAATCGGTACGCAAGTGGAAAAGCGCCCTAAATCTAATCTCAGCAACACAGACTAACACCAGCACTAAAGGGTATGTATGGAAACAAAGGGATTGTCCTACAGTAATTGATTGATGGCCTATCCACAGTGGTGTAGGGCTCACCAGTACCTTGGGGAAGACAAATATGTTGTGCCCCCTAACCACAGGACCATTAGCATTTATTTCTGCCAGTACAATATTGTGCCTTTTTTCTTTGGAGCACTTAAATTTTATAAAAAGCTGCTGTAGTTATTAATATTATTGTTTAACCTCTAGTTATTTTCTTCTTCTTGCTGAAATCCTACATAAAGTAAACATTAAAGTACTACTCTAGATTGTTTTTTTTTTTATTACTCTCACCATCAGATAGGTATCAGTAATGCATATTCCCTTTGTGTAGTAAAATCCTTCCTGATCGCAGTCTTCTGCTGGTCCCTGCACAACGAGACCAAAGTTGAGTCTGTCCAGATGACTCCTGTGATTGCTGGGTGAACAGGAAGTCACTTCTCAATGTAAGTCTATTAGACTCAGAACGAGGCTCTCATAGACTAAAGGAAGCTTTACCCGCAGAGATATCGCTGGCGATATCACTGGTGAAAGCACCCACCCCCGTTGGTTGTGCATCATGGGCAAATCGCTGCCCGTGGCGCACAACATCATTAGGACCTGTCACACGGGACTTACCTGCCTAGCGACGTCGCTGTGGCTGGCGAACCGCCTCCTTTCTAAGGGGGCGGTTCGTGCGGCGTCACAGCAGCATCACTAAGCGGCCGCCCAATAGAAGCAGAGGGGCGGAGATGAGCGGGTGTAACATCCCGCCACCTCCTTCCTTCCTCATTGTGGGCGGCCGCAGGTACAAGGTTGTTCCTCGTTCCTGCGGTGTCACACGTAGCAATGTGTGCTGCCGCAGGAACGACAAACAACCAGCATCCTACAACAGCAACGATTTTATGAAAATGAATGATGTGTCACCGATCAACGATGAGGTGAGTATTTTTGATCGCTAACACTCGCTCGGAGCTGTTACACACAACGACGTCGCTAACGACGCCGGATGTGCGTCACAGAATCCGTGACCCTGGCGATACATCGTTAGATTTGTCGTTGCGTGTAACGGGGCCTTTACAATAAGTGTACGGTTCCAATAGCTTCAAAAGCGAGAGCATCAGAAGCGATATGCTAATAGCCCTCTGCTGCGAGTGTCAGCCGAGGGTCATGCGACTGTGATCTGAGCTTGCGATTGCATCACAGCTGCAGAGAAGAGGGAGGGAATACTTTTTCCCCATCTCCCCCGCTGCCTGTCTCTGCGTATATCGTGCTGCACTCGGTTTACATGTGAGTGCAGTGCGATGTTTCACACGTCCCCATAAACTTGTTTGTGGGTGCGTGAGCCGAGAATCGCTGCCAAACTCAGCATGCTGCGATTCATTCTCCACATGCCGCTATGGCATGAGAAATCAGTCACAGATGGACACTGCCCCATAGTTTTGCACTGGTGCGAGTGCAATCCGATGTTTTATCGGATTGCACTTGTCCATGAAAATCGCAAGTGGAACCGTGGCCTAAGAGACATAGTGATCGTTAGCAGTGACTTCACAACAGTCAGAGCTGCTGTAATAAGATGGCTGAGAGGGACTGTTGGAGCACTGGAAACAGTAGAAGGCAGCCATCAGTAAGTATTTTATTATATACAGGAAACAAACATAACTGATATCTATTTGGTGGGGAAAAAAACCCCCAAGAGTGGTACTTTAGGTTATACATTGTGATATTTTTTTACTTTTCATGACTTTGGTATAGTCGAGCTATGGTGACCCCCCCTCCAATACCTTTTACCTTAACCCATTAATTTAAGAAATAAACACATGCAACAAAGTTGGATGAAATGGCCACAGCAGCCTTTATTAAACATATAGTAGAAATTAGTAAGGAAAGGGTGATTTCAATACCGCGCCAACGACCACTCATGAAGATGATGAAATTAATGTTACTTTATTTCATGCTCAGGTCTGGTCTACGCATTTCAGGAGGCTCTGCTCCCTTCCTCAGGACAATACAGGCACAAGAAACATCATGATGTTTCTTGTGCCTGTATTGTCCTGAGGAAGGGAGCAGAGCCTCCTGAAACGCATAGACCAGACCTGAGCATTAAATAAAGTAACATTAATTTCATCATCTTCATGAGTGGTCATTGGCGGGGTATTGAAATCACCCTTTCCTTACCAATTTCTACTACTAGTCGAGGGGTTACTGCTGCCGCTGACCGATTGTCTATGCCTATACAGTAGTTGTGACTTTCACAACTCTACTTGGTGAGTAACCTCACATGCATTTCACCCTGTATGTTTTTGGGTAAGACCCTATTGCGCTCTCTCTCCACAGCTTTAATTTTCCGTGATTTATTAAACATAAACACAGAGGAAATTAACTTAAATAGGGTGTGGACCTCGAAGCTCATAAAATCTGGTGATTAACTAGTACCTTTTTAACATTACCTTCCCCTGAACCACACTTACTCCCAGCCGTAGCCACCAACTCGGGAGCACCAATAAAAGGGGTGGAAGGCATAACTACCAAACCTGGGACCCGACATTCCATTACCGGCGGTGTTCCAAATCACCAGACCACCATCCAAACTGACTAATGAAAGGGATCCATATTTCCATGAACCCCGCAGTAACAATTTACACCAACTTCGAGGACCCACCCTAACCGCCACAACGAGAGCACTTTGAACACCTCAAATGCTCGGGATCCCACCACCAGGCAATGCCATGGCCCTCTCAATCCCCAGGGACCATAAGTCCGTACCAACCGCATTCAGGTGTACCCCAATGGCAAACCAATAATCTTTTTCAATGGCCACCAAGTCAAAGTGGCGAACAGCCACCTTATTTAAACATACAAATAAAATAAAATAACCATAACACGATAGGGAGTGAGGACCTTTTTCCAACATTCCCTTCCCCCTGAAACCACACTCACTCCCAGCCGCAACCACCAACTCGGAAGCACCAATAAAAAGGGGCGGGGGAAGGAGTCATTCAATACCCGTGACTCGACATTCTACTGCCGGGGTTCCCCCAAAAATCACTAGACCACCAGCCAAAACTGTCCACCGAAAAGGAATTCACTTCTCCATGGACCCCCAATCACAATTTACACCAACTTCGAGGACCCCACCCCCAACCGCCACAACAAGACCGTCTCTTCTGACGAATCTAAAGATTACCCAGAAACTTAAATCCAGGCCTTATTGCACTCCTCCACCGAAACAAGCTCTCATCCACGGCAGGACTATCCCAGACCAACCCGTAAAAACTCCTGGAAAGGATACCCAATGTTATAGCAAATCATACCTAACACACCTAACTAAATCCCGAAACAGAGAAAAACTCCTAAATCATTACCACCCCCTTGTAAGCTAATGTTTCCGGAGTCCGATCCGGACACACCAACGTGCGAACGTCCATCAAAAACCAGTCCCAACACCTATCACAAAGCCCAGTCTAAACAGCAATGCCAGCCCATGAGACCTTACATATCCCTGATACCGCTGAGACTCCAAATACCCACACCTCCAAACTATCTCAGGGCTCAATTAACACCACGGCATGCATCACCACTCCAAATGCGGGATAATGTGGTGCATAACATGCTGGATCCAAACCAAAACAGCCCCTAACTTATATTAAGTGAGGTCCAAGAAGATCATAAATCTGGTGATTAACCAATAACTAGTAACATTGATTTCCCCCATCCCTCCCCAAACCACACTCACTCCAAGCCGTTTCACCAACTAGAGAGTACCAATAAAAAGAGGGGGGATGGGACTGATAAATACAAAACACAGGACCGGACATTCCATTGCCGACGGTCACCCAAATCACCAACCAAAACCTTCAAGGTATAGGGATCCATATTTCCATGGACATCCAGTAACAGTTTACACCAACTTCGAGGACCCACCCTAATCCGTAATCATTCTCTACCCTTCCTCTATGGAATAAATCCATCAGCGCCTGCCATACCACAAATATTTAGTTAAATCCCGCCGATGACAAAGCAAAACCAAACCAAAACCCTCAACTAGCCGGCAAACCTTCCCGAAGACCAACCTGCTGTGGCCCACCGATTGACCCAAAGCAACAACATGCCTACCTGAACATTCTCAGATAAAAAAGGACCTGAAGCAGTCCATCCGGCACCCCCATGTTTATTCTCGTTGATAAGTGGTCCATATAGAATCTGCCGAGGAATACCCAATCGAGTGCTCGCCATCCCTGACACCACATTCCGCAGTTCGAGAGGGCAAACTCACCCCTCAGCCACTGCCTTCGAAGGCCATGCCCGGAAACCTTCCCACTGAAAAGAGAGAGCGCGTCCGCTGTGGAATTATGAACCCCCGGTATAAGAAAGACAGCCATACAAGCATTAAACCACATACAAACCAACACCAACTATCAATGAACACTTACCACGGACAATGAAAATTCTGATACATTATTTATCGCCAGAACCAACCCCCTTTTTTCACAATGCAAGCGCACTCTCCTAATCTGAAGCCCGTCCTTCTACAAAATGACCGCCACTCAAAGAGGAAAAACTTTAGTATGACAATGTTTTGTTTTTTTTTTAACATATACCAAACTAGAAATACAACACCCCTCGGGCAACTGAGGCAACACACCATTGCCTTCCAAATTAAGCCCCCCGAAGCCACATCGCTGCCGCAGCAGTGAGCAGATCAGTTTAAATTGTTCACCACGGGGTCCATCCGCAGTGACTGACCCCTATACTCTCTTGAGAACATCCCCCAATACTGCTAAATGTGCTCTAAACATAATGATGCGGCGCCAGCATGCCGTCCATGGCACAGGAGTGTTGACAACAATTAAAAAAAATCTCGGCCCATAAAAATTTCCATACCTAAAACGAAATACCCGGCATTGGGCCCTTCTACTTACCTGGTGCCAGAGGGACACCGAATTACCCTGCTAACCAATCACTCGCCGCAAGAATATTCCGACAAAGTGAAAAATTGAATCAGCCAATGCCGAAAAATTATCCAAATACTAAATAACTGACTCAAACCCCAAACATCCCTTACCACACACGTCAAAAGAAACTAACAACTCCAAAAAAAAACAAAACCCATAGCAAAAAAACGCCCAAAGGGAGGCACCTGTCCTCAAAAGACCCCGTCTCAGAATCAATTGAGCAGGCAAACACTGTCAGGATGGACAGACAATAAAACAAATTCTGATTTCACCTCCTTCTTTCCATCCAGACCTTCCTGCCACAACCTTACACCCACTTTGTCGCCTTGTTGAACAACATGTAGACACTGAGCAAAGGTCTGTATCGAGACCATAGTGATGGGGGTAGAACATACAGGCCACATAAACCCATTTCTCTAACTTCCATAACCCCAACCGGAAACTGCTAAGCCAACTTAAGATTTTAACAGTCCGCAGAGCACGAAAGACAGAAGATAGAATCCGAAAACCAGCAGAACAAACTCTCAATCCTCAAACTTGCCTTCTGCTGATCAGGAAACTTACTTAAGTAAGGGAGCATGCGCGAAACCTTACTGGCACCTCCCCCATGGGTATTAAAGGTCCCTGACTTGGCCCTACTTTGCCTAAAGCACTTAAAATTCTCACGATAGTGGCCCCTGCAGTGCAAAGAATGATGTTTTTACCTTCAATTTGCCCCCACCATGCACTAGCCAATGTTAAGCTGCCAGCACCAAAAACAGGCGTCTAAGGCCCAGATCATCCTGTAAACCCTCCGCCCGACTGCCGCTCTCAGCAAGATGGCAATGTCCCTTTGATCCCATTGAAATAGATGGGCGCATGGCCCCCCGCTGATGCAACTGTTCGCCATAACCATACCAAACCTGTCTCCCATATACCCTATAAGCTTCCCCCGATGGAATCCATATACCAGAAAATATGCCAACAATTGTCCAGCGCCTTTTTCCCACTAAAACTCGCCAAATCACGAACGCCTGTAACCAGTTCATGAAAGCCTGTGGGATAAGATGCCACCGGCACTTTTGCTCGTCCTTCTTTTTACTGTCATCCTTCTTTGCTTATCTAAAATAGCTTTTTCAAAAGCAACAGGGGAAATTATAACAATATTTATTCATTTATCTAGCGCTATTGGTTCCACCACACTTTACATACACTTGTATCACTGTCCCCATTGGAGCTCAAAATCTAGAATCCCTATCAGTATGTCTTTGGCGTATGGGAGGAAACCGAAGTACACAGAAAAAAACCACACAAACATGGGGAGAACATACAAACCCCTTGAAGATGTTACCCTTTGTGGGATCCGAATTCAGGGCCACAGCGCTGCAAGACTGCAGCGCTGCCCACTGAGCCACCAAAAGACTGCAGTGCCAACCTTTATACAAATGTCTGTGAAAGCAGTTCTGAGTTTTGTTTTGTTTTTATTGTACTTCATATGCCTTACATGCCTGTATCCATCCTTCAAATGAGAACCCTCAAAACAGACAGAGACTTCCCCCACGCTTTATCATCCAAGTAAATTCGATCCTTCCTCTTCCCCATCTGAACTGATACAAACACTGGCTCTGACACCCTGCCCAGGCCCCACCGGCCCGCCAGCCAAAGTCCCTGCACCCCAACCCCAGGAGCAAGCCATATGGATACACACCCCGGCATAGCCCTATTGCGGGCTACCAACTCCCAAACCCCTGACCAAACTACCGCAACACCACTCCCAACTAACTGGTCCGCCTGCCCCACGTCACTGAACCAACGCTGACCCCCAACACCACCTGACTAGACAAAAACACCTAGAAAATCAAGAGAAAAAGTGGACAAACAAGACATAGACATACTCACCAGGCTGCGCAGGAGCTGTGATCCCACCAGCCGAAATTCCCGAATCCTGTTGACTATCCATTCGGTAAACGGTGATGTGGACCTCGGAACAGCCGCTGCCAGGCCCAATCCAGGAGAAGCCTGCCTGGATGACTCGGAGACTGGATCCTGAGCTACAGGTGTGATGGGAAGACCGCCGCCAATCTACTGACTGCCAGGAAGGAACCTTGGATCCTCCGAGAGACTGCCGTTGAAGCCAGCCAGGCCGCCCGACCGGTACATTGCCAGGGCGACCTGCTGCAACATCAGGGAATTGGAGCAGGAGAGCAGTGGCATGCCCCACCCCCAGAGAGGCTGAGGCCTACCAACCGTCGCCGACCTCAGGCGTGTCCACGAATTTCTCCTGGGATGGGGCCGGCTCAGACAGCTATGCCGCTGCCTCATGCCCGGAGGGTCCCCGAAGGGGAGAGGGGGCTTCTGCGCTGCTGCTGAGGCCACACAGGCACATTCATGGACCATCCCACCGACGGCCTGTGCCTGCAGGGATGCCACTCCTGTGGCATGGATTGTTCACAGGAGGCCGCAGCCACACTGCTGCATGGATTGCCTGTAGCTGACTGTAGAGCCCCCCGAGAGGAAGGGGGGGGGTTGGGGACTGGCTTCCACCCACAGCTGCTCATACAGCCGGTGACCGACAACATCAGGAAGGTACTGTAGATGTTGCTGCAGGGAGGGATATCTGGTGTCCACAATCCCAGGGGAGCGCAGGCCAAAGGGATCCTCCACACCCAGGCTGGCCTATATATGCTCCAACTGACCCATAATCCCCACCCCACCCTCCTCCTTCAGGGGGTCACCTCCTCCTAACCAAGTCATGCTGGCCTCCACCCACACCGGGGGTGGGGCTCTGGCATTGTACTTTTTGTGAATTACATATTTGTGGCATTTTTTTTGTAACTATGTTATTTCTTTAGCTTTAAAGCTAACCTTTTTTCCAAATGCTGGCACTATCACTAACGCTAGTTTTATCCAATTCTTAGCACTAGTCCAAACTATTGATCTAATCCTAGTTAGGGTTAGAAAAGGTATTGAAAAGTTTATAAAGTTGATTATATAGATATATATATATAAAAAAAAAAATTCTACAGGGCTCACATTTTTAAATATGGAACAACTCCCCAAGCAGGTCTCTTTCCTCGCACTAAATAACAAATGGTGAGGATGAGAGTGTGAGAGATGTTTGTTATAGGATGCTGCACTTTGTACAAGTAGTGGCGAAGGTGACACAGGTCATTATATTATACTTAAAGCTTTGTTATTTTGGTTCCTCCATATGCAGAGTGCAGCATCTGAAGGTAATTGGACAGTTTTGGCGCTGAAATTTACACACCAAATGTATGCACGAAGTCTGCATCTTTTAACAAAAAAAGTTTAAATATCGCATCAAAACTGCATGGCGCTTAGATACATTTTTTTTTTCAGAAGATGCACATTTGGTGTAGCTAGTTGGTGTATAAATTTTAGCACCAAATCTGCATCTCCTGGAAAAATATTGCACTAAAACAGCATTGCATTTTGATGCGTGTTTTTTTTACCAGGAGATGCAGTATTGATGCAGGAATTTGGTGAATAAATTTCAGCAACATATTTGCGTCTCTTGTCAAAAAAACATGATTTCCTGCCAGAAGATGCAGGTCTGATTGAATTCAGTTCACTTGAGGTGAGGTCACTGTATTCAATGAGCTCACCTAAGGTCAGTTTTCCTGAGGTCTCAGGTGAGGTACTGTGGCAACCTCCAGCTGTGACCGCAGATAATCTGAGTGATGTCACCACTCACATTTGCAGTTCAGTCAGTCTCTGCCTGAAGCCACAGCATGTGGTCATGATCTGTGCCTGTGAGCTGTGACTTCAGTATGTAGCAAAGCTGGAATCGTTGTGGGACCTTGTGTGGATTATGTCAAAACTGGGTGTTTGGGGTTAATAAATTGGAGAAAGAGGGTGGGCTTTCTTTGTATTTTTTTCAAATAAACCATCTTGAACAGTCACAAAATTTTGAGTTGCTTAAAAATAACATGAATGTTCTAAATTAGACTTCCTGGCTGTCTAACTTCTATAGTATTTGCCCTGTGGTAGCCATACCAAGGTCCAAAAGATCCATCTCACAGTGGACCAAACCATTTCCTGCTGAGATTTATCATTTAATTTAATGTTTAGTTTAGATTAAAAAAAACATGTAAGTAAATATTGAAGGTATTTGGCTCCTGTGTGAACAATGGTTATATCGTAGACGACGTAATAGGGTGTACTCCCAATTGTTACTGAATCAGAAGAACATTTTTAATTCCTTATGCTCCACTAAGTACTTTCATTATCTGGGAAGTTGGATCCCAGTGTATTCTTATTCCATCCACATGTTATCCACATCTATAAATAACTAGGACTGCTTTCTTATCACTCAGTAATTATCGGTAGTCAGTCTTTTGTTTGCCTAAGCTTTTTTTTTTAAATATTAAGTGTGAATTATTTTTAATTGAAATCCATGAGCTGACATAAATATCCTACAGCACAAATTCCAGTACAGTGCCTCTATGTGTGATATTTTATTAGAAGTCTTTTATTTGAAGAAAAGGCAATCTCCACAGGCCTGTGCTCCCTGTAGCATTTGTCTGTAAAGTGCTGTTCTGCATTGTACGTCTCCAGTCTTCCACTTCATCACTTTCAATTAAGCTGCATTTTGAGCAGTGGGATAGCTGCTTTTAGCTATACACAATGTTAGGAAAATGCAGAACTGTTCCTCTGGTAAATACCATTCAAGACAACAGGGCTCATTAATTAACTACATCCAGGGGCACAATTTTTACTATATTATAGCAGCCAATTAAAACAATTCTTACAGTAAGCAGGTAAATGCTAATTGTAGATTGGGTATTAGTATTATTTGTCATGTTTTGTGCTCAAAAGAACTAATTTCTATCTTTACTAGTGTAAATTAAAAGAACACCTCAGAAAGAAAGCTTAGTGGACACTGAATATGTGTGTTATACACACAGGGCGAGCACGGGGTGGAGCGGTATACCGTGTAGCCAGAAGATGTACCGAATGAAGTGCTCAGTGAGTACTGGCACAGAGAACAATCCAGTCACCGGTGTGAAATGAGACATCTTAGAAACCTGTCCACTACAACGCAGATGGCCGTGCAACTAAAGGGCTTTGGCAGGTCCATGATGAAGCCCATCTCAATATGCTGCCAAGAAACAGATGGCACCAGTAAAGGAATCATTTGCCCAACAGATAGATTTTTCACAGCTTTGTTGGGGGAACATGAGGAACAGGTTGAAATAAACTCCAGGACATCTTGTTGCAGCGTTGGCGAGCAATAATGCTGAGAGATCAGCTGCAATGACTTGTTTTGTCCAGCATGGCTGACCAGAGTGGCCACTGAAGAACTCGCTTCCTGTCTGCTTCAGCAACGAATGTCCTATCGGGAGGAACTTGGGACACGTCTATTGGAGTCACTGTCACCATCCTGAAAGGCTCTATAATATGCTGAGGCTCCTCCTCATGATCAGCCAACACAAACAATTGCGACAGTGCATCAACCTTGGCAGAAATGCAGAAGAAAGCCAAAGCGGGTGAAGACAAAGCATCCACCTCTAGGATAAACTGCTTACTAGTCTCTGTCTAGGCAGCCCCAAGGCCGAAGAGAAGGCCTGCTTGAGGGAGATAAAGGTGTCTTCTGCTTCTGAGGTCCACATTTTTGGATTCACTCTTTTGTGTATCAAGGTCGAGATGGAAAGAACCAGGGACGAGAACTGCCAATAATAATTGGAGAAACCGAGGAACCACTGGATGACCTTCAGACCATCAAGATGAGGCCACTTTAGTATCACTGACAGCTTATCCAGATCCATCCTCAGGCTGGTATCTGAGATTATGTAGCCTTAAAAAGCAGAGAGGACCACACAAAGAGACACTTCTCACATTTGGCATATAGACGGTTCTCTCTTTACCCTAGAACGCGCAAGCAATTCAATCTACCATAGAAAACAAATGACCTAGCAGGCCTGCGAGGCCCCAGGTATGCATTCTAGGGTTAATCTCTGCAGCACCTGACAAACATTCCTCATGTGTGTAGGCAGATCCGGTGAGAACACAATAATCTCGTTCAGTTGCACCACCACACATGTGTAGAGAAGATCTTGGAATATATCATTGATAAATTTCTGGAAGACCGGCCGGCTTGTCAATCACCTTGTGGAATGTCTCCAAGAAGTCCGGCAGATTCTGGAAGATTGAATCATCTCTCTCTCACAGTTGGGTAATCCAAGCCAGAGCTTTGCCACTGATGTTCAACATCATAAAGGCCACCTTGATCCAATCCTAGGAGAACAGATTTGACAGAAGCTCAAAGTGCAGGCAACACCGGTTTATGAAGCCTTTGCATATTTGGTGATCACCATCAAACAGTGGAGGGGACATCAGACAGAGACCGGAACTTGGGGCAAGATTTGCTGCAGGAGTAGAAACCGCAGCTGGTACTGCGGTCGATAGAGGCATTGCTTGAAAGTGGGTGTTCAGTGCCAGAAGATGAGTCAGCATCAGATCCTGTTGTACATGTTTCTGGGCTACCTCTTGCTACAGACCAGCAAATTGAGCAGGACCGAAGCCAGTGGGATCCATGGCCTGGGGAAACTGTTATGATTGTGGGGCTATCATATGGTTAGTGGGCCCACTGGACCGAAAGTATCAATCACTGGCCTGGAAGAGCGAACTGGATCGGCCTCCGAGTCTTCACTGAAGCCACCGGAGGTGGTGATAAGTACACACGCTGGTAGGCAGCCGACCGAGGGCAGCCCCAAGTGATCAACGGTACCTAGGAAGCTGACACTACTGATACAAACAGTCTTTGGTTGTAGGAACAGCCGCAGCCAGTGTTGTGGATTCGGCTGAGATGGATGGATGTAGTAGCAGCAGCAGATGTGGACACTTGCTATCGATATTATGGTAGGTGGCTAGCATGGATGCTTGCAGCAGCGGATATCATAGGAAGTGGCCAGTATGGATAATTGCAGCAGCGGACATGTAATGCACTGAAATACAAATACAAATCAGTAACAGCATACAGCACAATAACAGGAGCAGGAGCACTGATGACCTGAGAACTAGCAATATATAGAACTCATTTCCCAGGCACTTCCCAAAAGAGGAAGATGCCTTAAATACCTGATGCCTCTCAGCCGAACTGAGAAGCACTTCCGGGTCAGAGCATACTGGCCCTTTAAGGAAAGGGGCATGGCCTCTTGTGCAGGTGTGAAGCCCCACAGGTGGTGTAGTGTAGCATTACCTTCACGGACTCCACGTGGGATGGTCTGGTCACAGGTAAGTTTTCTTCTTTGGATTTTCACTCTTGGTATTGCGGTCAGGGGACCACCGCTGCAGGTTAGGGGACACCTGGGGCTGGTGTTGTGTGCAGCTGGGTGTTGTGGCCTCCCGAGAGTGAGGCCGGCCCCAGGGTCCGGTTGGAGTGTTTGTGGAACCACAAGTAGCAGAATGACTCAGGCACAGTCCAGACAGTCTTTCAGGGTTTTACCCACAATTGATGGCAGGGTGAGTACCCGGGCGTAGCTGGGATGAACCAGAGGAAACCAGGCACTCCGTCAGGCTGACTGTTGAGGGTGACTACCGACTCGCCTTCCTAGCCCTGGTGTTTTTGGGGTGACCCCGACTTGCCTTCCTGCTGGGGTCGCACAGGGAAGTTGCTGCTTCTCGTTCTCCCCTCTTTTCGACCCGTCTGCTTGTAGCCTGGACCAGGTCACTCCAGCTGCTTGCCTCTTGTGAGCTATGGGCCCTCTCTTCGCTAAGTGGCTGCGGACTCTGATGTTATGGTGAGGGTCTGAAATGCCCCCTCCGGCAGGTTTGGCAGGGAAAACTAAATGAATCTCTGCACTGGGACCTGTAACCCTGTATGGCCTGGCACCTCCCTGGCAGTCCCCGTACTGAGCCACCCCTTTGCTCTCTCTAGCCTTGGGTGGATTTCAGGTGGCACTACCAGGTGAACGTCGGTAGCCACTGCACGTGCGTTGTCAAATTGTGCCAGGCTCCAGGGTCTGCTTCCTGCGTCTGCTCTCCCTGAGCTGCACTCATTAACTCCTCACTCCTCTCTACTCCCTCTCCCCACTGTGCCTGCCTATGCAACTTAGCAACCAGGCTCTCTACCACACCCCTTGAGTAGACATGGAGGCCACGCCCCCTCCTGGATTCCCCAGGAGTCCCTATCAAAAGTAGATGTGGGAGACCTGATTACTATGCGCCTGTGTAATCACACCTTGGTCAGCCTTCTGGATTACCTGTATTGTACTTCCCCCAGCATGGGTGCAGTACTCAGTGGTGCCTGACCAGGTCAGGGGCTCCACACACCTTATCGGTATTCCCAGGAGGCCTGTTCAGCAGCATGCGCAGGCCTTAGGAGACAGCAGCATGGACTGGGAAACGGGCGGCCACCACTGGGAGGTCGGGAAGGTGAGAGAGCTGGCATCCCAGCGGGGGTGGGCATGGCAGCACAGGGACACCAGTATGGGCTTTAAAATGTGCACCATTTATGGCAACATATGGTGTGACTATTTCTGCAATAATGCAATACAGAAGCTACACAAATCTTTCTGGCAGTTTTCGACAATGTATGAGTGTGTAGTTCAAGATGGTAAGCTGACAGAGCATTGGCTAAACTGGATACAAGGGTTGCCAATTGTGATGAGCAACCACTAAAATGCTCAAGTGCTTGGTACTTGAATCAAGCAGGTCAGATGCTCGTAATTGGAAACTCAAGCATTTTTCCTGAAGACTCTAACAGGAAGGGTGGGGAGGCAGAAAAATTACTGAGGTGGATGGAAGCAGCCCTCAAATGGAATGGGAACAGCATGGAGAAAATACCTGTGCCCATCTCTGACTCCCAAGTTGTTGCTGAGAATAATGTTGTGAGAGTATTACTCAACTTTTATGGACTGACAATAAGTGTATGTGCACATGATCAGTGTTTGTTCCGGCTTTCGTGAAGCTGAATTTCCACATGAATCGTGCACCTCTGCTCACTTGCGTTTTTGCATGTGTTTTTACCCCATGCATTTTTGCCGCTCTTTGCATGTGTTTTTAGCTCACTGTGTGACGCCCTGGCCTATCAGGTCATCACAGGGTATTGTACAATCTGCCCTTCGTTGCAATATCCACCTCCTCCTTGGTTACGGGTCCCTGACCTTTGGTGTTGTCAAGAACAAGATAATCAAAATCCTAGGAACACTCTGCACCACACCCACCAGACACACCAGTGGCCGACCTGAGTGGAATAGGGTCACCCACTTATGGGGTTGGTTAAGGGGAGGTCAGGAGTGTTAGGAGACAGTGAGTTGAGAAGTGACTCTCGAGAGAAGAGGTCAGGAGCTGGGCTCCTTGAGACTACTAGGTGGCAGACGTTGGTCTGGGCCTGGTAGGAGCTGGACCCGGGTCGCAGGGGATCGTGACAAGGGGTGCGGACAGTCGAGGAGGACAGCCAGCGGCCTTGTGCCATCACCGGGCAGGGGCCAGGGCACGACAGGGTACGTGGACCCTAGGTCAGGATGGAGCTTCAGGCGTCCTGACAATTTACCCGACGAGGACGGAGCCTTCAAGATCCGTTCTCCACCCACTCCAAAATCGGGGTACTAGCGCAACGAGGGGGATAGGACTTTCCCACTACACGGTCCAGAAAATCCCAAACGTGAACCCTGAGAGGAAGCTCACCCAGTTATTCATACTGGTGAGTGGGATTCCCAATTAGTTTTACACTAAAGGGACCAACCAGAAGACTAGGTGCCAAGGCAAAGGTCACAGACTAACGGGCAACACCAATGGGCACGGGATCCAGGCGTGCTCCCTATCAGCAGGAGCGGTATCCAGAACTTTGGTTTACCACAGTTGTCGGTGTCAGCGTTATTGGACTGAGTGAGTACACAAGTAACTCTTAACATCCCAACGGCACCTCCCCATCACCATCACTGAGTCCCGGGGCATTCTCCCTACCCGTGGAGGCGTTAAACACCTAGCTGCCCACACCATCGCCACCGGCTACTCCTAATCGCAGCGGTGGTAGTCCATCTTACCACGCAACACGGGTGACGTCATGAACTTCAACCATACCATCCCATGTAAATATCCCCCCTTTTATCCAAGTGGCCGCGCGACCCCGACTCCCGGGTCCGAAGACCCCTCGAGCCACCGCAGATCCGGATCCGAGCAGCCCGGCTGCTGACGCGGGGGCGGCACAACTGCTAATCAGACATTCCGGGGCTTGCGCTGCCATCTGTGTGACTCAGTGAGAGTAGTGATGAGCGGTAATGTTACTGATGTCATCACCACTCGTCACAGTCGCTGGGTATAGTGGAGTGCAATTTGACTGGGAGTGACTTTTGAAGCGTTGTTCATAAAACAAGGCTCCATAAGTTGTACTACAGAATCAGTAGACATCATGGGAACACTATGGACTATGTCAGAGGTGTGGTAATTTTTTTTAATAATAAATTGGTGAACAAGGAACAGACTATTCTTTTCATTTCTTTACCTCTCTTGATTTCTTTTAAGTTTCTGTATCGCCCAGCGTTATGGGGTACTCGGTCCCGGGCAGTGTATATCTGGGGAATGTCACTTTGGTGGCCATTGCCTGGTTCCGTGCCCTGGGCTTTTTTTGAAAAGGGAAATATTTACAGGGGATTAGAATAATGTTCACACGTGACACCACTTGCGGTGTTGCGGCTATGTAGATGGAGCCGCCACTGCACGATGTCTACTACTGGGGCTGGTGTTAATGGCAGCTTGGATGTTAGACCCTCTGCAAGCAGGGCTGGGCGCCAGAGGAAAGGTGAAGTGATAGGTGTCGGAAGAAGGTAGTCCACACAAGGTGTTCAGTGCAACTGGTTCCTTACTCACTTTCTGGTGGTAACTGGTCACCCGAGTCCGGCTGGTTTCACCTTCAGGTCCCCTTTGTCCCAGTGCCAGTTTAGTAATCTGGTGCCTTCTTCCCCTGCACCTGTCTCTGGTTGGTGGGTCCCCGTGGCGTAGAGAAAGTAGGGGGCCCCAGTCCAGTGTTTTTCCACTGCAGTCCGTATGACGGAAGCATGAACCCTGTGGGGTTGGAGTCTCTGGTCCTGTCCCCGGTTCTCCCTTTTGTGAGGGCCGGGGAGGACTGGTAGGCCCAGGAGGTGGATCCACTGGACCGAGCACCCCACCTGGAGGGCAGGGTACACGGTAGCTGGAGCACTAGCGTGGCAGGAATGGGAAGAACCAGGTCACCAGGGTCATGGAGTCCCATAAGACAGTACAGGAACAGGTGCGGGTATCAGGAAGCAAAGACAGGACCAGGTCACTAGGGTCACAGCGTACTTTAAGGCAGTAATACAGGAAACAGGAACAAAAGGACCTGAGCACCTAGCTCACAAGACAAAGCAAAGAAACACAAGTGATGATCAGGCCCCGCCCACATGGAAAGGCCAGTCCTATATACCCAGCACAGCCCCAGGTCATTTCCTGTTGCAGCAGTGCTGGGCCATAAGACCAGGTGAGTGGGTGCTGCCTGGTCCTATATAGAGGCATCAGTCAGAGTCAGACTCCTGAGACCTGGAACAGGACTCAGGGGAGCAAGAGCGAAGCAGCAGGCGTGACCGGTGGACGCATGGACTGGACCAGTGAGCAAGAAGCGGTGGTGCGATGATGAGACTGGATCAGTGAGCACGGAGCGGTGCAATGCAGGTGCGACCGGATCAGTGGGTACGGAGCAGTGCCTGGATGGTGAAACCGGCTCAGTAGGTAAGGAGCGCTGCTGGGACACCGGGAGCGTGACACCTTTGCTACTGAGTCTCGGATCTTTAAAGTCAGCAAGGTCCTTGATGGTCCCCTCGCTGTGTAGGTGTTATCAGGGCTGCCTTGAACTTCTGCATGACATAGGGTCCTGTACCCCGTTGGTGAGTAGTTTCGGGAGTACTCCACCATACTCCACAGGCCACTACTTTCCTGGGCACGAGGTTACTGTTCACTCCAAGTCCGTGCGTCTCCTCACGTCCACCTTCACTGTCTCACTCCGACTCACTACTCTCCACTCTCTGCCCCTCCGACCTGGTCAACTAGTGGAATGGACTGGCTCCACCTCTAGGCGGCTATCCATTGGTCCGACCCTAGCTTGGTACCATTCTATGGGGGGATTGTTGGGCAAAAACTGGGATTACCTGGAGTGTTTGTGTGTGACTGGCACTGGTCTTCCAGGGCCCTAGGGGGTAGGCCCTGCATCCTGGGGAGGATGCAGAACCTTGTAGCTCCCTGATGGCTGCAGGGGCGCTACATTTCCATTTGTTGACTACGTTGGATTTGGTGGACTTCTTCAGATTTTCATGAGCCGGGGAATGTTTTTTAAAATAAAATATTTGCATTCGTTTTTTTTCTCTTAATTTACTGGATTAACACAAGAGTCTTAATGCCTGCTGACATTACACGTATTCATATATGGAAACCTCCCCTTTGTAATAATTTTGGAGTTTGAAAGGTTTAAGAACATAGATGTTAAGCCTCACATGATCACAGCGCTGTGAATATACAATAAAATCAGCAAAGTGTAATCCCATTCTCTTTATTTCACAATGTATAGAGGGATTTAAAATATTATCTATCTGTGGCCTACTGAATTCCTGGCTGCACCTAGTTTTCTAGTTGATTTGAGCCATTAGCCAGTAATGTACAACAAATATACCTTGTATTCCTACCTGGCCTTGATGATCTCATTAATAGTGATGTTCATCCTTTGACATGTGGGATGTTACATGGGATTACATTCACCAGTGGCGCATTCGTCTTTGTTGCAGAAATCATTTATGACATTTTGCACTGGTTGGTGTCATAGGATCAGATCCCACTCTGGTATGTAAAGTAATACAGCACTGAGCTTCCACAGTGGTATTTCTCATCTGTGCTGGATAAAAAACCTGTCAGACCATAAATGCTTTATTATCTCTGTGCGCCTTCTAATTACCAGAGTACCATAGCAACCTCATTGTGTGTATTGTGTGAATCCGGTACAGAACAAGGGACCAAGCTCTAATTGATCTTTGCGTGAATTAAATCTCAAAAAGGTCATTTTTTTCTTGTTCACACTCGATTCCCTCAAGGCACAAAGTCTTGGATGAAGATTCAACATATTATTAAGGTTTTTGTGTGGTATTCTGAAGGTACTTGACAGTAATTGTACTATAACATTATTTGGGATTGTTTAGTTTTCATGGCATATTTAGATCATCGCTTCCACACTTAAAATTAATTGGGTTGCAAGCCTATGTGACAAAATGTGTAAAGATTTCCCTTTTTCTTAAGGTTCCTGTTCATCCCCTTTTTATATAAGAGTTACCATAAACCCTTAACGACCCTGCAATTAATATGACCTGTGTGACACTAATACATTGGGCACAATTAAGGTGATGCTTGTGGCAAATTTGATGCAGATATTTCTGCAACAGAAAATATATATGACTATTCATCTGAATGAGCTTGTTTTGACACCAAGAGCATTGATTTTTGTCAGCCTCATTCATATAAATGGTACAATTGTAGACATTTTCAGTAACAAATCTGTTGTGTGTGAATTTACTCTAAAAGACACAGCTGCAAAATGTGGCATTCTAATGAAGGGAAACAGACTCTTTAGAACCAGGGACTTGTTTTGGGGACAGGTTCGGAGGAAGTTTCATTCATGTATTCATTTATTGCAGTGGGCTGATGCATAGTGCATGTATAGTTTTAGAGGCAGGTCTGAAAGAGGCTAGAGTAGTGCAGTAAGAGCCTAGAGTAGTGTATTAAGAGCCTAGAGTAGTGTAGTAAGAGGCTAGAGCAGTGTAGTAAGAGGCTAGAGTTGTGTAGTAAGAGGCTAGAGTTGTGTAGTAAGAGGCTAGAGTAGTGTAGTAAGAGCCTAGAGTAGTGTACTAAGAGGCTAGAGCAGTGTAGTAAGAGGCTAGAGCAGTGTAGTAGGAGGCTAGAGCAGTGTAGTAAGAGGCTAGAGCAGTGTAGTAAGAGGCTAGAGTAGTGTAGTAAGAGGCTAGAGTAGTGTAGTAAGAGCCTAGAGTAGTGTAGTAAGAGGCTAGAGCAGTGTAGTAAGAGGCTAGTGTAGCGTAGTAAGTGGCTAGAGTAGCGTAGTAGGAGGCTAGAGCAGTGTAGTAAGAGGCTAGAGCAGTGTAGTAAGAGGCTAGAGCAGTGTAGTAAGAGGCTAGAGTAGTGTAGTAAGAGGCTAGAGTAGTGTAGTAAGAGCCTAGAGTAGTGTAGTAAGAGGCTAGAGCAGTGCAGTAAGAGGCTAGAGTAGTGTAGTAAGAGGCTAGAGTAGTGTAGTAAGAGGCTAGAGTAGTGTAGTAAGAGGCTAGAGCAGTGTAGTAAGAGGCTAGAGTAGTGTAGTAAGAGGCTAGAGTAGTGTAGTAAGAGGCTAGAGTAGTGTAGTAAGAGCCTAGAGTAGTGTAGTAAGAGGCTAGAGCAGTGTGTAGTGTGAATTTACTCTAAAAGACACAGCTGCAAAATGTGGCATTCTAATGAAGGGAAACAGACTCTTTAGAACCAGGGACTTGTTTTGGGGACAGGTTCGGAGGAAGTTTCATTCATGTATTCATTTATTGCAGTGGGCTGATGCATAGTGTATGTATAGTTTTAGAGGCAGGTCTGAAAGAGGCTAGAGTAGTGTAGTAAGAGCCTAGAGTAGTGTAGTAAGAGCCTAGAGTAGTGTAGTAAGAGGCTAGAGCAGTGTAGTAAGAGGCTAGAGTTGTGTAGTAAGAGGCTAGAGTTGTGTAGTAAGAGGCTTGAGTAGTGTAGTAAGAGGCTAGAGTAGTGTAGTAAGAGGCTAGAGTAGTGTAGTAAGAGCCTAGAGTAGTGTACTAAGAGGCTAGAGCAGTGTAGTAAGAGGCTAGAGCAGTGTAGTAGGAGGCTAGAGCAGTGTAGTAAGAGGCTAGAGCAGTGTAGTAAGAGGCTAGAGTAGTGTAGTAAGAGGCTAGAGTAGTGTAGTAAGAGCCTAGAGTAGTGTAGTAAGAGGCTAGAGCAGTGTAGTAAGAGGCTAGTGTAGCGTAGTAAGTGGCTAGAGTAGCGTAGTAGGAGGCTAGAGCAGTGTAGTAAGAGGCTAGAGCAGTGTAGTAAGAGGCTAGAGTAGTGTAGTAAGAGGCTAGAGTAGTGTAGTAAGAGCCTAGAGTAGTGTAGTAAGAGGCTAGAGCAGTGTAGTAAGAGGCTAGAGTAGTGTAGTAAGAGGCTAGAGCAGTGTAGTAAGAGGCTAGAGTAGTGTAGTAAGAGGCTAGAGCAGTGTAGTAAGAGGCTAGAGTAGTGTAGTAAGAGGCTAGAGTAGTGTAGTAAGAGGCTAGAGTAGTGTAGTAAGAGCCTAGAGTAGTGTAGTAAGAGGCTAGAGCAGTGTGTAGTGTGAATTTACTCTAAAAGACACAGCTGCAAAATGTGGCATTCTAATGAAGGCAAACAGACTCTTTAGAACCAGGGACTTGTTTTGGGGACAGGTTCGGAGGAAGTTCCATTCATGTATTCATTTATTGCAGTGGGCTGATGCATAGTGTATGTATAGTTTTAGAGGCAGGTCTGAAAGAGGCTAGAGTAGTGTAGTAAGAGCCTAGAGTAGTGTAGTAAGAGGCTAGAGCAGTGTAGTAAGAGGCTAGAGTTGTGTAGTAAGAGGCTAGAGTTGTGTAGTAAGAGGCTAGAGTAGTGTAGTAAGAGGCTAGAGTAGTGTAGTAAGAGGCTAGAGTAGTGTAGTAAGAGGCTAGAGTTGTGTAGTAAGAGGCTAGAGTTGTGTAGTAAGAGGCTAGAGTAGTGTAGTAAGAGCCTAGAGTAGTGTACTAAGAGGCTAGAGCAGTGTAGTAAGAGGCTAGAGCAGTGTAGTAAGAGGCTAGAGTAGTGTAGTAAGAGGCTAGAGTAGTGTAGTAAGAGCCTAGAGTAGTGTAGTAAGAGGCTAGAGCAGTGTAGTAAGAGGCTAGTGTAGCGTAGTAAGTGGCTAGAGTAGCGTAGTAGGAGGCTAGAGCAGTGTAGTAAGAGGCTAGAGCAGTGTAGTAAGAGGCTAGAGTAGTGTAGTAAGAGGCTAGAGTAGTGTAGTAAGAGCCTAGAGTAGTGTAGTAAGAGGCTAGAGCAGTGTAGTAAGAGGCTAGTGTAGCGTAGTAAGTGGCTAGAGTAGCGTAGTAGGAGGCTAGAGCAGTGTAGTAAGAGGCTAGAGCAGTGTAGTAAGAGGCTAGAGTAGTGTAGTAAGAGGCTAGAGTAGTGTAGTAAGAGCCTAGAGTAGTGTAGTAAGAGGCTAGAGCAGTGCAGTAAGAGGCTAGAGTAGTGTAGTAAGAGGCTAGAGCAGTGTAGTAAGAGGCTAGAGTAGTGTAGTAAGAGGCTAGAGTTGTGTAGTAAGAGCCTAGAGTAGTGTAGTAAGAGGCTAGAGGAGTGTAGTAAGAGGCTAGAGTAGCGTAGTGAGTGGCTAGAGTAGCGTAGTAGGAGGCTAGAGCAGTGTAGTAAGAGGCTAGAGCAGTGAAGTTAGTGTGACGCCCTGGCCTAGCCAGGTAGTCACAGATAGCGCCCCGCACAACACCAGTCCCACATTAGGTAACATCAGCCAAACACAAAAACCCTAGTCACCTCCCTCACAGCTTAATAGACACACCAGGGGGGCAGAGCCAGGTGGTTGGCACGCCCACCGAGGAGTTCAGAGGGCCTGAAGCAGGAAACACAGTGAGTTAAGTCAGTGGAGTGAAGGAGAGAGGAGGTGAGGCGTGTGGTACAGGCCTGTGACTGACTGTCAGGTGTGAGGGTCATAGCCCGCACACCTTGGCTAGGAGGCAGACGGTGGCCTAGCCTGCAGGAGCCGGGAAGATGGCTAGGTGGAACCGTGGTGGACCAGGACAGGGTAGTGGCCCGCCGGTACCGACCCGGGGAACCGACTGGAAAACGGAGCACACAGGGTGGTACTCAGACCCTGAAACGAGGTCCAGAAGCCACTGGACTGAGTTAATTCACTGATTGAGGTCTAGACTATAGGTCCTTTTCCCACCCAAGTCCCGACTGAAGACAACAGCCCACTGAGGGGGATAGAAAGCCACCGCACAGGCAAAGAGATCTCACGGGCCAGCGTCTGCGGGCAAACGGGCTTTCCCGACATACATACCGCCGGGGAGCGGACTCCGGTCACTGAAGCGAAGGCAGTCTACACACACACTACATGGTGCAGGAGAAAGGCAGAGACCACCGAACCGGGTGGGGGACCAGACGCAGCCCGCTGCGGGCACCGACCACCATCAACTTTGTTTACCAGAGACTTGTGTGTGTCAATAACAGTGAGTACCACAGTGCCCTCCGGCCGCGCACCGCCCTGCATCGCCCAGCTCCCCCCAACGGGTCCCGGGGCCATCATCCCTGCCCACGGAGGGGTTAACATCTTGCTGCACAACCATCTCCCCCGGGTGCCACGTAACTGCAGCGGTGGTGTCTACACCTTCACCACATCCCGTGGGTGGCATCACGAACTCAAACACGGCTCCGGCCGTACACCTACCTACCACCCCCCTAAGTAGCGCCAGCATCCTTTCAGAGCAAAGTGACCCGGGTCCGGAGGCGCTCGAGCCACCCACCAACGAACCCGGATCCGAGCAGCTCGTCTGCAGCCGAGTGCAGGGCAGTACATTGGCAGATTGGTTCATTGCGTAGTTGATGTGGCTCATTGGAATCAAAGCAACAATGAAGGAGCAGGTAGTGTGGCAGAGCGAATGTAGCAGATTTCAGTTAGGGAGAAAAGCAGCTAGGTAACTAAAGAACAGAAGTGAGGACAAAGAGCCCCATAATCTATACTTATTGACCAAGAAGATCCCTGCCAGAGAGGTTTCACCTCAGTTTAGGCAGTTGGGATCCTGTGCTGTTTCCCGAGAGTTTGAACCGAAGAACCATAAAATGAAAGACAAGCAGCAAGGCCAAAAACTAGAGAAATCTGGTAGGATTTAGTAGCTGCCTTGTGTACCAACAATATCACTAATAATAATAGGCACTCCTAATTACCAGTCACTGTTGCATAGTTCCTTATTTCAAATCCTGCCATCAATATGTAGTGGGCGACTTTTAGACTGCTATATAATTCCATCTCAAAAAAGTTACTGCCTTTTATTCAGTGTGAAAATCTGTTCATTAGTTGTAATTAATTCACCAACTGGTTTTCCCATTTTTACCAATTAAAAATTCACTTTTGAAACATTTATTGTGAAACTCAGTCAAGTAAGACTACACAAGTCTGCAATACACCAGTTTTAATTTTACAGCTGCACAAAGAGCTAAAAGTTGGTTCCACAGATACAGTATATGTAGTGGAAGGTGCAGCAATCACGTGGTCATCTAGACATCTGTGACAGGTCTGCTGGGTCTACCTGTGAGGATATGCTGAGGATTATTGTGAGAATTATGACATTCATACATGTCACTCAGCTGTACCTGTACATCGTGAAGCCTGAAGAACACACATCCTGCTCTGCCAGAAATAAGCCACTGGTGGAGGTGACAAACTCAATTAGGACAGTTCCTGAGCCAGCACATGTCCCGGACGGGCGCCGCCTCCGCTGCAGCAACCGGGGCTGCTCGAGTGATGATCGGATCCGGGATCGTGTCTGGGGCTCGAGTGGTGACCGGACCCGGGGCTCGTGCAACCGTCCGTCCTCGCAACAGTGAAAAGAGGGGGGGTATTTACAGGGGAGATTGTCTGTGATGTCACCTGTGGGTTATGGTGATGGGATGGTGGCACCGCCGCTGCTGGTCCCGCACACGGGTTGGCAAGGTAGGGACCCTTCCTCCTGCACTTGTGTTTTGCTGTATGTTGATTAAACCCGCCTGAAACGGGAGAAATCCGCTCCCCTGCAGCTTTGTACACAGAGGCAGCCGTTGCCCGCAAACTGTGACCCGTGGGATCTCAATGGGTTCTTGGCGGACACCCTATTCCCCGCGTTGGGCTGCCAGTCTGCTCTATCTGGGCTTCTTTCCTCATAAACAAGGCCTGGTACCTTGCCCTGCTGGTCAATTAACAAGGGGCTTGAAGCTTGCCTCGTCCTAGGGTCCAGGTACCCCGCCTGCGCACGGCCTTTGGACCGGATTCTGGTCGTTGGTACCGGCGGGTTACAACCCTGCCCCGGTACACTCCAGGTCTCCCGCGACTGGATCTCTGTCGCCTGCAGCCCTACAATGCTGTCAGCCACCTAGTCGGTTCTCGTGGTCCAAGGCCTCCAACCCTGACAACACTGCACTTCAGCTCCTATCACCGACTGCTCACTCTGTCTGCCTCAGACTGCAAACTCCAACTCCAACTCTCCTGAGCCTGACAAACTCCAAACTGAAACTCTCTGGTTCCCACCCCTTGTCACCTCAAGACCCCTAGGAGGGCATTCCCATCTGCCTGGTCCCACCCACTGGTGTGTCCTGGCTGTCATGGCGGGGCGACTAGGATTTGTGGCTGATGTTCCTATGTGTGGGATGTGTGGTGTTAATTCCCAAGGAGGAGGCGATTCCTGTACCCTTTGTGGGGGGTATAGTAATCTGTAACTACCTGGTTTTGCCAGGGCGTTACACACATCCCCTGTGCAGTGAATTGTCCTGCTCAGGAGGTAGGCGGAGAACCACAAGTTACAGGCTACCTGGGCTGGTTTCTGGCCCGATATAGTCCTGCTAACAGACCAGGCCTTTATCTAATAAGGAACTGGTGGCAGTCTACCGCACTGTACTAGACTGGCAGGATTTTGTTCCACTGGGGCTAGTCCCTGTCGGCCTGTCGGGGTTGGGGGAAAGCTAGGTACCATGCCGGAGGTTGCGCAGCCGACTCGGTTCCACTCCCTGTGCCTTCCTGTGCCCACGGGGACAGGAGGTGTCAGTGTTGCATTGTGCCAAGCGGACCTTCCATAACCCTTGGGGGTGCGGAACATCGCATGTTGGCAAAAGTGACAAGGTCGTCTCGCATGGCCCCAATGTATTAGAGATGTCAGGGTGGGGCTGCGAGTTGCGGTTTCATCACAGATTGACAGGGTTACGATCGAGTGGAAGGACGTCCAAGTGATCCCTCCAGCCCGGTTTGTAACATATTGGTCGCAACACAGGTGGGATCGAGATAGTAGAGTGTGAGTGTGAGACCCATACTTCCAGAGACTAAAGACTACCAGTAGCAGCAGTGGCTTCTGGAGTCTTAAGACCAGCTCAACAATAAAGTGTCAGAGTGCATATACTGTACTGTTAAGTCTATGGGTGCATCAGGTTTGTGTCAGTGACCTAAGACTGCAAGAATGGCCGATGGCACCAGGAAACGCAAAGCTATAGAACTGACCAATGCTGCGGTAGGAGCAGAAGAGGTGGAGGATTATGTTGTGTGCGGCAATGAGGAGCTTAGCCATGCGTCCTCCAGGAGCCTCACACCAGGTTCCTGGAGGAGCTGCTGATCGACTAGCAGAGCATAACCACCAGCTGCAGCTAGCTCATCTCTAGCTCCCGTCATCCACCCTGGACAATCGCGAGACCAAGCCTCCAAAGGTCTGTATTGAGGACTTCCCTGTGCTGGAGAAGGATGGAGATTTGGACTAATTTTCGATAACCTTTGAACAGACTTGTCTTCAGCACCATCTGGCCATGGATCAGTGGGCCAAGTACCTGACCCCCCGTTTAAGGGGTAAGGCCCTGGATATCCTTGGGGACTTGTCTACTGAGGCAGATCAGGGCTATGACACTTTGTCGAGGTGGGATGGCTTTGCGCTTTTTTGATCAAAATTGTTTACTAAGTACCCTATGTTTATTCATATCCACTATGCTTTTATTTATTAGTTACAGCAGTATTTGTTATTATTATTTTGGGTTTTGTTTGTCTTATGGCCAGTGTAAACATGCACTTATAATGTGTAGTATACCAACTCACACTCCGGCTCATTTTTTTGTTTTTGCTTTAGTGTTTTGTACTCAGTACAAATAGGGTGTGGCCCCCATTTCCAGTGAGCTGAGCATTTCATCCATTGCATCCCATGGTTGTGTGCCTATAGTCGGGACCTATCCATTCTCTGCCCTTATATAGATTGATGTCTGTTGACACATGGGGAGGTTTTAATATTACAGAGTGTAGGTACCGTCCCGATTTGGGTACACATTGTCATGGTGGGATGGCTTTATGCTTTTTTGATCAATATTGTGATCCCTATGTTTATTTATATGCACTATGCTTTTATTAATTAGTTACAGCAGGGTATATAATAATATTATTCTTATTTTGGGTTTTCACCATCAAACAGGCCCTGATCCAACAGTACAACCGCTCTCCAGAGTCCTACCGTAAGAAATTACGGAGGCTGCAGAAGGGACCAAAGGACACCTGGGCTGACCACCGGTGGGCCTTCGCCAGAGCAGTTGACCACTGGACCAAGGGCCTGTAACTCACCACCGGACCGGAGATCCTGGATTTGTCCATCAAGGAACAACTCTTGTGGAGCTACACTGAGGACCTCAACCATTTAATCCGGGACCAGAAGCCAAAGGGGTCCACTGCTAAGGCTGACTCTGAGGGCAAGAGAGCAGCACATGGAGAGGGGGTAAAATGAATCCTGCAACTGTCTCTCCTGCTCCTAGACTGCAAGATGTGTCCCCATCGACCCCCCTCTCCAGGCCTGTGGCTGAGCCCAGAGGGTGACACCTTTGCCATCAAGTTGCACACTTCAAGGTCATGTGTCCCCAGCACAATAAGACCCCATCCCCGTCCCAAAGACCATCCACAATGATGTGTGTGGATGGGAATGGTGGTAGGTCCCTGGACACTTTACAACCCGTCACCATAGGCAAGGCCAGAGTCATGAGACTGCGAGACACCGCTGCTGAGATGATTCTGGTACGGCCTGAGATGGTGTCCCCCCAAAACTTGATACTCAGAAAAACACTCACCATCTCTGGGATTCTAGGCATTGAACTGCCTCTGCCAGTCACCAAGGTTTATTTGGATTGGCGTGGGAAGAGGGGTGAGGGAAGTGGGGATAACTGATAATATTCCTGCCAAGGTGTTGCTTGGAACAGATTTTGGGTGGATAGTGTCCCAGTATGTGGCCTCTAAAATCCCAAGTGCTGATCTTCCAGCCAGTGCTGACATACCCCCTGGTGATGTTCATGTAAGTCTCACTGTGTTGCCGGTGCCTGGTGTAAGGGAGGAGGGAGTGAACTCTTTCACTTAGGGCTCTTGTCCACTTGCGTACCGCTTCCGATGCTTTCAGCAGATCCTGAAGATTCAATGTCTCAATGAATATCTGGATAATTGAAATCTCCAATAATAAGAACTGATTTTCATTTGCTGCCTTTTTAATATGTTGCAACATTTCATCCTCTACCTGTTCACTTATGTTACAGGATTAATAGCTATGATTCGTTCTCTAAGCTATCTTTCATTTCACTCTATATACATTGGATAAGCTCACTGCTCACATGTTTCCGCTCATATACTAAAATCCAATCGTAATGTCTAATGAGTCTAAATAGGGAATCCCGTATGGCTAGGATGATCACCTATATCATCTGAAGACAGTCTTTAGTTTAGGGTTTTAGTTGCCAATGGCAAATTGTAAATTGATTGTTAATAATCCCTACGCTGACTGATAGAACGAGTTTTCATAGGTTAATAACAATATTAATGGAGTCAATGGTTAACTCCATTTAGTGTTCATCCCATAGCATGGCAGGTTTTTTGTCACAAAAAAACAGAATATTGACAACTTGTTATTGGAGGTCACACAGGTTTTTTTCAAAATCGGAGATCACCTTTGTCCAGAAGGATATTTATTCACAATTTAATAACTTGTTCAAAACTTTCAAGCAGCAGACTAGAGTATGGTGGGAGATAGCTAGTTTGAAAATATATCTAGCCAACAGAATTGTTTATAGGGAATTAAGGATACAAATAGCCCCCAATACACATAGAGAGATTGTTGAATTCATGAAAGGATGGCAGGATTTATTAAAAGATAACTCCCTTAGGATGATGAATTATCTCTTAGAATTTGAAAAGAAAAATTTGAATAAAATCAATGAACAGCTTGAAAAAGAGATAATAAATATACAACAATTCTCAACACAACCTGACTTTGGTAGACTGGAACTTAATCTACAGAAAAATATTGAGACAGTCAAAAAAGAAATGAAAGACTTTAAACATCAAAAAATATATAAGAGATTTAACTGATTTTGAAAGGGGCGAAGTGTACAGGCTTGGGAAAAGGACAGTGAGACAGAATAGACCACGACAGACAGATTTATCTGAGACCAATTTTTCGGAATCGTATAGTTCTACCGGTGGTAATCCCAAAAGAAATTCCTTTAAATGAAAGGGTGGTCCAAATAGAAATAATAAAAGAGAGGAAAAGTTCATTCTCTAGACCATGGACAGCAGAACGAATTGGAAAAAATCGGGACTTATGAAACAGCAATTCCTTTTCTTTCCTGTCATCTGTCTCGCAAACTCTGAGAGGGGAGACACCAAATACACAGTTTTCAGCCACCCCTGGGAATGCTACATCTGTTCCAAATATGACTATTCCATTACAGAATGGAATTCAAAATCAGACTCAAATACAAATTGGTCCAGTACAGACACCAGTTATTTTTGGGAATATGTCATCTGTCCCAAATATGACCAGTTTATTACAGAATGGAATTCAGGGTCAAGTGTCGGTACAAACTGGCTTAGTACAGAATACTCTTCAAGCAGTAGATGTGACGCAATTGAATATGACTACAATAATGGGAAACATGCAACTAACTACAGGTCAGGCACAACTAGTTATGCTCCCCCAGGGCACATCTCAACAAAATGTGACGAATTGAGTGATGACTCCGCAAGCGAGTACAAGTGAGATGACTCTTCTAAACCAGCCTTTTTTGGGGAGATAGCTGATAACGCAAATAATAGTGAAAAGCCACCAGAAAGGGACTTGCAAATATTTAAGTATAATCAATAAAATTGGATGAAGTACAGTTAGGTCCAGAAATATTTGGACAGTGACACAATTTTCACGAGTTGGGCTCTGCATGCCACCACATTGGATTTGAAATGAAACCTCTACAACAGAATTCAAGTGCAGATTGTAATGTTTAATTTGAAGGTTTGAACAAAAATATCTGATAGAAATTGTACACATTTCTTTACAAACACTCCACATTTTAGGAGGTCAAAAGTAATTAGACAAATAAACCAAACCCAAACAAAATATTTTTATTTTCAATATTTTGTTGCGAATCCTTTAGAGGCAATCACTGCCTTAAGTCTGGAACCCATGGACATCACCAAACGCTGGGTTTCCTCCTTCTTAATGCTTTGCCAGGCCTTTACAGCCGCAGCCTTCAGGTCTTGCTTGTTTGTGGGTCTTTCCGTCTTAAGTCTGGATTTGAGCAAGTGAAATGCATGCTCAATTGGGTTAAGATCTGGTGATTGACTTGGCCATTGCAGAATGTTCCACTTTTTTGCACTCATGAACTCCTGGGTAGCTTTGGCTGTATGCTTGGGGTCATTGTCCATCTGTACTATGAAGCGCCGTCCAATCAACTTTGAGGCATTTGGCTGAATCTGGGCTGAAAGTATATCCCGGTACACTTCAGAATTCATCCGTCTACTCTTGTCTGCTGTTATGTCATCAATAAACACAAGTGACCCAGTGCCATTGAAAGCCATGCATGCCCATGCCATCACGTTGCCTCCACCATGTTTTACAGAGGATGTGGTGTGCCTTGGATCATGTGCCGTTCCCTTTCTTCTCCAAACTTTTTTCTTCCCATCATTCTGGTACAGGTTGATCTTTGTCTCATCTGTCCATATAATACGTTTCCAGAACTGAGCTGGCTTCATGAGGTGTTTTTCAGCAAATTTAACTCTGGCCTGTCTATTTTTGGAATTGATGGTTTGCATCTAGATGTGAACCCTTTGTATTTACTTTCATGGAGTCTTCTCTTTACTGTTGACTTAGAGACAGATACACCTACTTCACTGAGAGTGTTCTGGACTTCAGTTGATGTTGTGAACGGGTTCTTCTTCACCAAAGAAAGTATGCGGCGATCATCCACCACTGTTGTCATCCGTGGACGCCCAGGCCTTTTTGAGTTCCCAAGCTCACCAGTCAATTCCTTTTTTCTCAGAATGTACCCGACTGTTGATTTTGCTACTCCAAGCATGTCTGCTATCTCTCTGATGGATTTTTTCTTTTTTTTCAGCCTCAGGATGTTCTGCTTCACCTCAATTGAGAGTTCCTTAGACCGCATGTTGTCTGGTCACAGCAACAGCTTTCAAATGCAAAACCACACACCTGTAATCAACCCCAGACCTTTTGACTACTTCATTGATTACAGGTTAACGAGGGAGACGCCTTCAGAGGGAATTGCAGCCCTTAGAGTCCCTTGTCCAATTACTTTTGGTCCCTTGAAAAAGAGGAGGCTATGCATTACAGAGCTATGATTCCTAAACCCTTTCTCCGATTTGGATGTGAAAACTCTCATATTGCAGCTGGGAGTGTGCACTTTCAGCCCATATTATATATATAATTGTATTTCTGAACATGTTTTTGTAAACAGCTAAAATAACAAAACTTGTGTCACTGTCCAAATATTTCTGGCCCTGACTGTACATATTCAGTTATTGATGAAGGGACTGTCATTTACACTAGTTCCAAAATATGATCCTTTAATTTGAACTAAGGACTTAAATTTATTTGCAAGGAGGTTGGCTTTATACAAATACCATGCAATTAAAAATAAATATCCTTTGGTCATTAAAAAAAGAGAGGTCGAAGCAATAAGAACTTTAGAAAGTTTAGAGGAGGATGATGATGGGAATATGAATGAGCCTTTACCCCCTTTCTCATCATTAAAACCAAAGAATAAAAATGCTCCTCCTTTCTCTCAATACCATAAAATAGTCACCTTTGTAAATATGTTAGAGGAGGACTTCAAGAAAATCAACCGTAAATTACATGACCACCCAAAAATATCTAAGCCCGTCCAATTCAAAAGCTCTGCGTGACCTTGAGGAACTAGAGAAGATGACCATAAAAGGCTCGGATAAAGGGGGCAACATTGTCCTGATGGACACGGTGGATTATGTGAAAATGGTGAAGAAGTTACTGGATGATAAAAAACATATAAGATTTTGAATGAAGATCCTACTGAAAAATATCTCTCAGACCTACAGACCCTATTAAAAGTTGTGTTATCGGCATCCCTGATTTTTGAGGATGAATATAAGGAGATGTATAATCCTCACCCTACATTGGCCATGTTCTATACACTTCCAAAAGTGCATAAGAACGTGGTCCCGACACCCAGTAGACCGATTGTTTCGGGTAATGACTCTCTTTCAGAAGGTGCCAGCAGATATCTAGACGAATTATTATCTCCTGTTGTACAGGTGCTACCCTCTTTCATTAGAGACACGAAAGATCTTGTTTAAAGGTACCATCACACTTAGCGACACTCCAGCCATCCCACCAGCGATCTGACCTGACAGGGATCGCTGGAGCATCGTTACATGGTCGCTGGTGAGCTGTCAATCAGGCAGATCTCCACAGCGATCAAAGATCAGCCACCAGCCACCAGCGCCCCTTGTAACGACGCTGTGTTTGGTAACCATAGTATACATCAGATTACTAAGCAAAGCGCTTTGCTTACAGTATAGTTACACGATGTATACCTTGGCTACGTCAGCAGGGAGCAGGGAGCCGGATTCTAGAAGCTGTGGACGCTGGTAACCAAGGTAAATATCGGGTAACCAAGCAAAGCGCTTTGCTTGGTTACCCGATGTGTACCTTGGTTACCAGCATCCGCAGAAGCCGGCTCCCTGCTCCCTGCACATTCAGATCGTTGCTCTCTCACAGTCAAACATACCGATGTGTGCTTCACAGCGGGAGAGCAACGACCAAAAAATGGTCCAGGACATTCAGCAACGACCGGTGACCTCACAGCAGGGGCCAGGTCATTGCTAGATGTCACACACAGCGACATCGCTAGCAAGATCGCTGTTGCATCACAAAAAACGTGACTCAGCAGCGATGTGGCCAGCGATGTCGCTTAGTGAGACGTGGCCTTTAAAGCTACGTGGTCTAAATGTTTCAGAGACAACTATTCTAGCTAGTCTATACATGGAAGGGTTACACAGTAACATTGATCATGAACTAGGAATAGGAGCGGTTGCTTAATTCCTAGCAGCAAAGGTAAAACAATTTACACCCCACAATGAATTTCTGTTATCACTGTTGCTGTTTGTGTTGACGCATAATTTTTTTACCTTTGGCGGTGCCCTGTATCATCAGATTAGTGGTACCGCCATGGGTACGACTTGTGCGCCCAATTTTGCAAATTTATTTTTAGGGTGGTGGTAGGATGTTTTTGTTTTTTCCAAGGATTTAAGTTTTTAAACCAGTCACATCTTATTCTGGGGTAGGTACATCAAAGATGTACTTATCCTATGGGATGGTGAAGCTGACATTTTTCAGGATTTTGTTACAATTTTGAATAACAATAAGATCCGGATGTTTTTTACCCAAGAAATTGAAAATAAGATCATCAATTTTTTGGATTTAACTATTACCATTGATGAGAGAGGTAATATACAAACAAGCACTTACAGGAAACCGACTGCAACAAATAATTTGTTGCATTGGGATAGCTGGCATCCTCCCCCACTGAAAGCAGGAATCTCAGTGGGACAGTATATGAGAGCACGCAGGAATTGCTCAGATGACAAGAGCTTTGGGACAGAGTATGGTAGACTATTTAAATTGTTTACCGCAAAAGGATACCCAAAAAGGTTTTACATAAAGCCTTTAATAGGGTAAAAGGAATTATTCATCATGATCTTTTGATTGAAAGCCAGAAAAAATCTGAGAACTCACCAGTAAGAGTTATAGGCACTTATGATGAATGTTCTTCAGAGATTTACAACACTCTGAAAAAATACTGGCCTATCCTAAGAGCCGACCCCGATTTAAAATCGGTGATCAGAGTTACCCCGAATATAACATACCATAGGGGAAAACATTTAAGAGAATCTCTGACTCATAGCCATTATGTACAATCTAAAGGGAATGAAGAAAACAATTGGCTATCAAAGTGACAGGAAGGCTCTAATCCCTGTGGAAGTTGCTCTTTCTGTTACTATTTGAGTAGACTGAGAGAATTTACTAAAAATAACAATTTCCATAGGGATTACATATAGTGTGCCCCTTTAATTAAAGGGGCATAAAGCATACTCAAAGTCAATAAAAAACGGAGAAACACGAGTATATTGCTTGCAAAAATGATTTTATTGATAACAATGGCAATTAAAAAACCCCCAAGGGGTTAAGGAGAAGTGAAGAAAGAAAGTGAAAAAAGGGACCAGGAAAAATGGTTGTAAGCCAATCAGGAGTATAAATATGTCCGGCCAATACAGGGACAGTAAATACAATAAATTGCACAAAGCCCAGGTAAAAAGTTAAAAGGACGGACACAAGTTAGATAAATAACATATATAAAGTGACTGTGTATTAAAGGGATGTAAACAAAGACTGTATGTGCATGCCAGAGCTAAAGTGCTAATACTATAACCGGCGCCTCCAAATAAAGGTGCACAATTCAGTAATAATAGAGGTCTCAAAAGACACAGGCAAACATCAGAGTATATCAGCAAACCATAGATCCTGGGACCAAGGGAAAACACCTACGTACGTTTCACAAGAGTGAGGTAACCACCAGCTTCATCAGGGAAAGAAAGAATAGTCAATTTCTATTCTTTCTTTCCCTGATGAAGCTGGTTTGCCTGTGTCTTTTGAGACCTCTATTATTACTGAATTGTGCACCTTTATTTGGAGGCGCCGGTTATACTATTAGCACTTTAGCTCTGGCATGCACATACAGTCTTTGTTTACATCCCTTTAATACACAGGCACTTTATATATGTTATTTATCTAACTTGTGTCCGTCCTTTTAACTTTTTACCTGGGCTTTGTGCAATTTATTGTATTTACTGTCTCTGTATTGGCCGGACATATTTATACTCCTGATTAGCTTACAACCATTTTTCCTGGTCCCTTTTTTCACTTTCTTTCTTCACTTCTCCTTAACCCCTTGGGGGTTTTTTAATTGCCATTGTTATCAATAAAATCATTTTTGCAAGCAATATACTCGTGTTTCTCCGGTTTTTATTGAGAGAATTTACTAATCTATTGGACAATCGAACATATGTTGTTAAAGACAAAATTAATTGCAAGTCAAAAGGTGTGATATATGGAGCAATGTGCCCTTGTAGAAAATTGTATGTATTAAAGATGATTCAGGAATTTCAGAGGAGGATCTCCAAACATATAAGCACAATTAACACCAAAGTTGATACAACACTCTCGAGACATATGAGATACTGCCACAGTGAAAATCCCCTAGATTTAAAGTTTTTGGGAATAAAACAAATGGCATCTTGGCAGTTTCACGCTTGATTTTCCTCAATTCATGGGCAGTTATTTTGCACCTTTTTTACCCAACACGTTTCTTGCGACCCTGTTGGCTATTTGCCATGAAACGCTGGATTGTTCGGTGATCATGCTTCAAAAGTTTGGCAATTTCAAGACTGCTGCATCCCTCTGCAAGACATCTCACAATTTTGAACTTTTCAGAGCCCGGCAAATCTCTCTTCTGACCCATTTTGCCAAAGGAAAGGAAGTTGCCTAATAAGTATGCACCCCTTATTTAGGGTGTTGATGTCAATATACCACACCCCTCCTCGTTACAGAGATGCACATCACCTGATTTACTTAATTGGTAGTTGGCTCTCAAGCCTATACAGCTTGGAGTAGGACAACATGTATAAAAAGTATCATGTGATCAAAATACTCATTTGCCTAATAATTGTGCATACAGTGTATAATAATTTAGGTGTGATATAAATATAGTATTTTGACCTATTTGTTATAGTCCATAATTAAGTTTATATGAGATCTTTCAGAGCTATGAAGAATAAAACACTGTCTCTTAAAGGAGTTGTCGCAAAATAGAGCTAGTAGGCGAATAACTAATGATTTATTTTCTAAGTTCATGAGCATGCGCTGTTATTGTTTGCGATCTTAAAGAACACTAAGTCCGCACGTAGGTATATTACTGCTGCCCCACTATGTTGAACATGGGGTTAATGACTTAATACCTCAGCGAGGAGAAAGGGAGCCATTTCTTCTCTAAAGGAGGCTTTACACGCAACAATATCTCTAACGATATGTTGTTGGGGTCACGGAATTCATGACGCACATCCAGCGTCGTTAGCGATGTCGTTGTGTGTGACACCTATGAGCGAGTGTTAATGATCAAAAGTACTCACCTAATCGTTGATCGTTGACACGTCATTCATTTTCAAAAAATCGTTGCTGGTGCTGGACGCAGGTTGTTCATCATTCCTGAGGCAGCACACATCGCTATGTGTGACACCTCGGGAACGTCGAACAGCAGCATTCCTGCGTCCTCCGGCAACAAGGTGGGCGTGTTGTTAATGCAGCTGGTCTCCGCCCCTCCGCTTCTATTGGCGGGCCCCTGTGTGACGTCACGGTGACGGCGCATGACTTTCCCCTTAAAAAAGAGGTTGGTCGCCGTCCACAGCCACCTCGCTAGGAAGGCAAGTACATGTTACGCGTCCTAGCGATATTGTGCGCCATGGGCAGCGATTTGCCCATGACTCACAAACGATGGGGGCGGGTGCTTTCAGAAGCGACATTGCTAGCGATGTCGCTGCGTGTAAAGCAGCCTTTAGTCTGTGAGCATGCGCCGTTTGGAGAGAGATCTGGTTTTGACACATGTGTGATGTGAAGAACTATTCTCCCTCAGTCTAAGTGTGGGAGCACGTACAGAAGGATTAACCTGACGCGAACGCGATGACATCAAAAGCAACAACCCAGATAGTCCCCAGTATGATGACAGGAGATCTCTCACTGGATGGGAAAGAGGCATTACGATTGGACTTTAGTATATGAGCGGGAAACATGTGAGCGGTGAGCTTATGCAATGTATATAGAATGAAATGAAAGATAGCTTAGAGAACGAATCACAGTGGCTGATCTAAAAAGAAAGTGCACTCCCCTTAATGTGATAAGTTTTTTGCCCTCTGAATGCCATATAATGATGATTATCATTGGCAAACACTAATATGAGGTTATAGCCAAGACTATAAAAGGTCCTTTGACACAGAGTAAGTCAGTATTAGCCTCAGCCCCCTGATGACGCCAGTGTGGTGAAACATGTTGGGGAGGCTACTGTTTGTTATGTTTTAGTTAGCGAACACTGTGGTCACTCATGATAGAAGTGATGTATAGGTTTGCCATAGACATCTAATAAGTCTGAATAGGGAATCCCTTATGGCTAGGATGATCACCTATATCATCTGAAGACAGATCACGGTGCTCTACGCTTTTAAATAGTTTGTCCTAAAGATCTTAAAGTAATGAATTAAAAGTTATATATTAATATATTAATAAATCAGTCTTTAGTTTAGGGGTTTAGTTGCCAATGGCAAATTGTAAATTGATTGTTAATACAGTGGTACCTTGTTTAACGAGTAACCCACTTAATGAGAATTTCGCTTAACAAGCAAAGCTTTCTGTAAATTTGTAACCCGCTTTACAAGAAAGCTTTGCTGTACGAGCGAAATCCTCACTGCACACACTTCCAGTTCCGTACATTCACCATGCTCTAACCCGCACTTGTAGTCCACACAAACACACACATGCACGCACGCACATACAGTATTATGCTCACCTTACCTTCCGTTCCACCGCCGGTCTCATGGTTCTTGTAGTTCCCGGGTACATCGCGATGTCCTCACGGCGAACTACAAGACCCAGGAGGCCTGCGATGGAACGGAAGGTAAGGTGAGCATATAATATAACATAATATGTGTATCTGCGCTCCAGTCCACGTTGTGTATCGGCATCCATAGCGACGAGGGAGGAACTTCCTGTCGCCGCTACTGAATGGCAGCGCGCTGGCCAATCAGAGGCAAGCATCTCTGCCTTTGACGTCAGCGCTCTGGCCAGGAAGTTCCTCCCTCGTCGTTATGGTAACGCGATACACAGCCCGGCTCTGTACCAGAGAACAGCAAGTCCCAGGAGTCCGGGTGAGCATATAATATGTGCGTGCGTGCAGGTGTGTTTGTGTGAGTTTGTGTGTGTTTGTACATGTTTGTGTGTGTTTGTGCATGTGTGGAATGACAGAATAGGGGACCAGGATGGGAAATTTAACACGTTGTGGAGCAAATTGTTTGCATTGCAATGATTTCCTATGGGAAATCTTGCTTTGCCTAACGAGTAACTTGGTTAACAAGCACAATCCCAGAACGGATTGTTCTCGTTAAGCAAGGTTCCACTGTAATCCCTATGTAGACTGATAGAACGAGCTTTCATAGGTCAATAGTTATTTCCTCCATACAGATTGAGGTTTTGGCTAGGGGCCTCAGTTTTGTCCTTAGCCAGAACTTTGACCTCTTTCATACTAATTGTGATGTTGATAAATTTGCTTGTTTACTCCGAGTTAAAAGGCAGATGCAGTTTTAGCACCAGACAATAATATATTTGTACATTTATCACTGAACAAAGTCTCTTTTTGTCCTTACAGAAATTGCGATCTGAGAATGAAAATGTGTTTACTTTGATTGACAGAGGTATTAATTTCAAATAAATTAATCCCACGTATTATCCACTTGAATCCAGGGTCGCTGCATTGGATACTTTCCAAACATTAGTGGAACACGACAGAAAAATGCTTTGAATCTAAAACTCAAACTATAATGAAAAATGTAAGTAGATAGCGTTTTCAAGAGATTAATGATTTACAACAAAATCATAACCTAGTTATTCACCAGTCAGATAAAGCTGGCTGTGTTGTAGTTCTAGAAGAATGTATTTATTTAGAATCAGCCTTATCTATTCTTAAAAAGGACAATACATATAGGTGGTTACTTTCTGATCCCACTATTATTTTTAGTCTCTCTTTCCAGGTGATTGGAGGACAGTCTGACGATGGGAGTAATAAGTACCAAAATTAGCTAATGCTTACAACAAAATCAACCTATTGCTCTAATCTTTCATGGATTGCCAAAGATGTATACAAATATTTTTTTTCCTTCTTTACGCTCCATAACTTGTGGGCATAGCATCCATAAATAAGGGACTTGGTGAATAGATGGATGACAATTTTCAACCTTTAGTTGCCAGTATTCTAGGTTATACAAGGTAAAGTTCAACATTTTTGAAAGTATTTGGTAAATTTCATAGAATCATAGAATATTAGAGTTGGAATGGACCTCCTGGGTCATCTAGTCCAACCCCCTGCTCAAAGCAGGATTCACTAAATCATTCCAGACAGATGTCCGTCCAACCTCTTTTTAAAGACTTCCATTGAAGGATAACTAACAACCTCTCGTGGCAGCCTGTTTCACTCGTTGATCACCCTCACTGTCAAAAAGTTTTTTCCAATATCTAATCTGTGTCTCCTCCAAATCATTTTCATCCCATTGCTTCTAGTCTTTCCTTGTGAAAATGAGAATAAAACTGATCCCTCTACAGTGTGATAGCCTTTAAGATATTTGTAGACAGCTATTAAGTCTCCTCTCAGTCTTCTCTTTTTCAAGCTAAACAATCCTATATCCTGTAACCGTTCCTCATAGGACATGGTTTGCAGACCAGCCACCATTCTGGTCACTCTTCTCTGAACTTGCTCCAGTTTGTTGATGTCTTTTTTAAAATGTGGTGCCCAGAACTGGATACAATATTTCAGATGAGGGCTGAGTAAAGGGGGATAATGACTTCACGTGATCTAGACTGTATGCTTCTGTTAATACATCCTAAAATGGTGTTTGCCTTTTTTGCTGCTGCATCATACTGTTGACTCATGTTCAGTCTGTGATCTATTAGTATACCTAAGTCTTTTTCACACATGCTGTTGGATAGCTCTATTCCTCCCATGCTGTATGTGCTCTTTTCATTAATCTTGCCAAGATGTATGACTTTGCATTTCTCCCTGTTAAAAACCATTCTATTAGTTGCTGCCCATTGTTCCAGCTTGTTTAGATCTTGTTGAATCCTCTCTCTTCTCTAGTATTAGCTATTCCTCCTAGCTTTGTGTCATCAGCAAATTTAATCAGTTTACCCTAAATTCCTTCATCTGAATCATTGATAAAGATGTTGAACAACACGGGGCCCAGGACAGAGTCCTGTGGTACCCCACTTACGACAGTCTTCCAACTGGATGTGCAGCCATTTACGACCACTCTTTGACTCCGATCACTAAGCCAGTTACGAATCCATCTAACAGTTACCTTGTCCATTCCACACTTGGTCATTTTTTCAATAAGGATTGTATGAGATACTTTATCAAATGCTTTACTGAAATCAAGATATACTATATCTACTGCATTTCCCTGATCCACCCAGTCAGTGATTTTGTCATAGAAGGAAATTAAGTTAGTCTGACATGACATATTAGTTACAAACCCATGTTGGTTCTGGTTAGTCACTTCATTCTCATCCAGGTACTTTACTTGTGGTGAGAATTTTTTTTTCTACTTGTGAGGTTGCCAAACTGTATTCAAGCATTCTCCATCATTGTACCATAGAAGCAATACAATACCATGTCAATCAAGATAGTTCTTATTCCAATGAGCTTAAACATTTCATTTTTTCTGTATTGGATTACTTACTTACTACTTATTTTTCAACTTTCAATGGGGAATATTACAAATAGAAAGTGTCCCAATGGGCTCGAAATTCTCCCCAACTCTTGCCATAACTTTCATGGCTTGGTGGGTAGAGAGGCATATTTTTAATAAAACATACTTATTGTTAATTATATTGTCTGGTACGGCTGCTATATGGACAACCTTCTTTTTGTTTGGTCTGAAAACATAGAAGACATTCCCAATTTTATCACATATCTGAATGCTAATAATTACAATTTGAGCTTTACCTCCTGTTCTCCTAGGTCACGAGTTTCCTTTTTGGATATTTATCTTAGAGGTGATCCTGTATCTGGCAATGTGTATGCCTCACTTCATAGGAATAGTATCATAGGTAACACCATTCTGCAGGCATCCAGTTGCCACCCCATCATAGAAAGGCAATTCCATGGTGAATTTTTGCGTGCAAGATGTGTCTGCTCTGATGGCGGTACTTTCCTTAGATTCGAGAGAGTGTTGTTATCAGTTACAGACTATGCAGCAGGGGTAATAATAAGTGAGCTGTTAAATCAGCCTTAAATAAAGTCAACACTCAAACTAGGAATATGGCAATCTAAAATTATAAGAGTTTCTATCAAACTAATTTATCTTATTCCCTCTTTACTTTTAGTATATCTTTTAGTCCACAATTGAATCAAAGAAAGTATTCAATACAAAAAGTGAAACGCATATATTATATTATATAGAGTCATTACAAACAGAATGATCTATTTCAAGTGTTTATTTCTGTTAATGTTGATGATTATGGCTTACAGCCAATGAAAACCCAAAAGTCATTATCTTTAAAAATTAGAATATTATATAAGACCAACTGAAAAAATGATTTTACACTCAGAAATGTTGGCCTACTGAGAAGAATGTACAGTAAATGCACTCAATACTTGCCTAGGGCTCCTTTTGCATGAATTACTGCATCAATACGGCATGGCATGGAGGCGATCAGTCTGTGGCACTGCTGAGGTATTATGGAAGCCCAGGTTGCTTTGATAGCAGCCTTCAGCTTGTCTGCATTGGTGTCTCTCATCTTCCTCTTGATAATACCCCATAGTTTCAGGCAATAGATAGGTCAGGTGAGTTTTCTGGCCAATCAAGCACAGTGATACTATGGTTATTAAACCAGGTATTGGTACTTTTGGCAGTGTGGACAGGTACCAAGTCCTGCTGGAAAATTAAATTTCCATCTCCAAAAAGCTTGTCAGTAGCGGGAAGCATAAAGTGCTCTAACATTTCCTGGTAGACAGCTGCGCTGACTTTGGGCTTGATAAAACACAGTGGACTTACACCAACAGAAGACATGGCTCCCCAAACCATCACTGATTGTGGAAACTTCACACTAGACCTCAAGCAGCTTGGATTGTGGCCTCTCCACTCTTTCTCCAGACTCTGGGACCTTGATTTCTAATTTAAATGCAAAATTTACTTTTATCTGAAAACAACACATTGGTCCACTTAGAAACAGTCCAGTTCTTTTTCTCCTTGGTCCAGGTAAGATGCTTCTGGCATTGTCTATTGGTCATGAGTGGCTTGACACAAGGAATACGACAATTGTAGCCCATGTCCTGGATTCGTCTGTGTGTGGTGGCTATTGAAGCACTGACGCCAGCAGCAGTCCACTCCTTGTGAATTTCCCCCAAATGTATAAATGGCCTTTTCTTAACAATCTTATCAAAGCTGCGGTTATCCCGGTTGCTTGTGCACCTTTTTCTACCACACTTTTTCCTTCCACTCAATTGTCCATTAATATGCTTAGATACAGCACCCTGTGAACAGCCAGCTTCTTTACCAAGGACCTTTTGTGGCTTGTGCCTTCTGCAGTGTGTCAATGACTGCCTTCTGGACATCTGTCAAGTCACCAGTCTTCCCCATGATTGTGTAGCCTACTGAACCAGACTAAGGGACCATTTTAAAAGCTTAGAAGCCTTTGCAGGTGTTTTGTGGTCATTATTCTAATTTTCGAAGATAATGACTTTTGGGTTTTCATTGGCTGTAAGCCATAATCATCAACATTAACAGAAATAGACACTTGAAATAGATAACTTTGTTTGTAGTGACTGTATATAATATATGCGTTTCCCTCTTTGTATTAAAGTAACTTTTGATGATTTTGTAAATTATTGAGATGCATTTGTATGTGAAATGCGTTTTGGATTCTGACATTAGACACAAAATATTCAAATTGAATGAACTTCAGAAATGATGTTTTATGTGTATTAATCATGTTTCATTTACGTTTGCTTTTGTATGTATCAGTCATGTTGCATTCATATATTGTTGATTCTCTTTAATGGTTAAACTCAAGTATCATTTATTTATTACCTGAATATTTTATCTATTCTGTGATTGGTTCACACAGGATTAAAAAGGTTTGCCATGATTCTTGTTTTGTATGCTTATAACTAAGGGTGAGTGATATGCCAGAAATGTGTCAAGGTTTTTAAAAGTTTTTTTTCTATGGATTTACCTGTTTTTATGGATTGCTAAATAAAGAAACATTTTTTTATCCAATGGTTGTGCTGACCTTTCCCTTCAGACTTCAATATTTTGGCTGCTTGTCACCAGAAGCATTCTCTAGTTTTTTCATCTGTATACAAGCGTGGGGAGTTTCTTTATTTCTCTTTCTCTCTTTTTAACTCATCGCCAGGAAAGGTGACCAATTTGTACAATAAAATGATATTAAGCTCTACTGCTTAATGAAGAATTATCAAGACCAAGATGAGTTGAATGGTTTTTATTTTATAAACGCATTTCAATGCTGGAGTAGCATCTTTTTCATGTGAAAAACCCAATTGCATAGCAAGTGTTCAAGGACAAGGGATTTAAAAAGGCTGGAATTGTACATGAAACTGAAGAAAACTGTAGAGTGGAAGGTTGTAAATAAATTGATTGAGCCATTAAGAGGAGGAAGGAACACACGAAAGGCAGGGATGAGAAGTGAAAAATACATGCCACAGAGTCAGGGATGAGGGAAGAAGGAACTAGAGGTAATTGTTGTAGAGAGAGAGATGACATGGAGTGCAATTAGAGAGCAAGAGAGAAGGAAAGTTATAAAATAGACTATTGGGGACAACTGGAGACCATCAGGCTATAGCCGATGATTACGGGTCATTAATTAATACTAATGTAAATAAAGTGGATTTTTATTGCAAGGTTTTTGTGTGTGGGATAAAGCAATGAAAAACAGCACATTGAAAGTGAAATTTGTAAGAAGTGGAGTAGTAACGAGATTTTTTTTTTTGTTAAATTGAGATGTGTAGAAAAAAAGTTGTGCGGTATCGACATTGCGTGGTGAATAACAAGAAAATAAATATTAGCAGTGAAAGCAATAAAAAAGGGAGAGTCCAACCGACATGGGAAGGAAACAAGTAGGAATTGTGTTTTATAGTTATCAATAAATCAACATCAATAAGTAGGAAACTGAGAAATAAATAAAAAAAAAATGCCAAATAAACAGAGAGGCCACAATATGGGTTCTCCAAGGGTTGAAGGGAGAGATTGATATCAGGATAGTGGAAATAGTTTTGTAAAACTCAGTGAAACGGATAGAGGGGGTATGAATATGAAGCTGAAGGGAGAGTTCTTTTTAACAATTAGGTAAAGCCACAAGTGGGAACTGATGCAATTGGTGTGTTTCAAGGAACATGCATAAAAATACATTATATAAAACTGACATATGCAATCTGAATATTCAAAGAGATTATTTTCTTTACATAACAAAAAATAATTAATGTAAAAATAATATTAAGAAAAATGAAAACAATAAAATTAAAAAAAAATGTTTAAATAGTATATACGGACTGAAAACATTAGACCTGATATAAAGGATTCATACAGTATATACAGTATATATATATATATATATATATATATATATATATATATATATATATATATATATATATATATATTATATAATATATAAAGCCCAGTGTATGTATATATGTGTGTGTGTGTGTGTGTATGTCCGCTACAGGAATTTGCACCGTCACATTTCCAATCATGAAGTTTTGTTTTGCACAGACACTCCATGTGACTCAGGGAGAGTCATAGACTATGTTTTGATGGCAAAATTTAACCCCGCGCTTTACAGTTACTCTCCAAAAATCTGCCTCCATTAAACTGAAAGGAGGTAGGAGCTACAGGCTATTAATAGCAACTGTCAGTGGTTGCTATAGTAACCAAATAAACTGTTAGTATAAGAAGCTTATGTGTGAAGTAATATGATGTCGGTGGTGAGACGGATAGAGAGAGAGACAGAAAGAGATAGAGACAGACAGACAGACAGAGACAGAGACAGACAGGCAAAGCAACAGACCTGGAAAGAGACAGACCTGGAAAGAGACAGACGGGGAAAGAGACAGCCCTGGAAAGAGATAGCCCTGGAAAGATACAGATGGGCAAAGAGACAGATGGGCAAAGAGACAGACCTGGAAAGAGACAGACCTGGAAAGAGACAGATCTGGAAAGAGACAGACGTGCAAAGAGACAGACCTGGAAAGAGACAGACCTAGAAAGAGATAGATGGGGAAAGATAGACAGGGAAGGAGACAGCCCTGGAAAGAGATAGCCCTGGAAAGAGACATATGGGCAAAGAGACAGATGGGCAAAGAGACAGATGGGCAAAGAGACAGACCTGTAAAGAGACAGACCTAGAAAGAGACAGCCCTGGAAAGAGACAGACGGGCAAAGAGACAGACTTGGAAAGAGACAGCCCTGGAAAGAGACAGCCCTAGAAAGAGATAGACGGGCAAAGAGACAGACGGGCAAGAGACAGTTAAATATCAATTGTCCTTATGAAACACACGCTTCTGACTAGTCAGAAAACAACAGCCCAACCAAAATAATGGTCAAGTATGAAGTGAAAGTGTATACATATGTTATTTTTATAAAAGTAGAAATTTTATTAATAATGATTAAAAACAATTAAAAACAGGAAGAACCCACAGAGTGGAGCATATGAGCATATATCAGAAAACGCATTATATAACATGTACAGTCATATGAAAAAGTTTGGGCACCCTTTTAATGTTAACCTTTTTTCTTTATAACAAATTGGGTTTTTGCAACAGCTATTTCAGTTTCATATATCTAATAACTGATGGACTGAGTAATATTTCTGCATTGAAATGAGGTTTATTGTACTAACAGAAAATGTGCAATCCGCATTTAAACAAAATTTGACCGGTGCAAAAGTATGGCCACCCTTATCAATTTCTTGATTTGAACACTCCTAACTACTTTTTACTGACTTACTAAAGCACTAAATTGGTTTTTTAACCTCATTGAGCTTTGAACTTCATAGGCAGGTGTATCCAATCATGAGAAAAGGTATTTAAGGTGGCCACTTGCAAGTTGTTCTCCTATTTGAATCTCCTATGAAGAGTAGCATCATGGGCTCCTCAAAACAACTCTCAAATGATCTGAAAACAAAGATTATTTAACATAGTTGTTCAGGGTAAGGATACAAAAAGTTGTCTCAGAGATTTAAACTGTCAGTTTCCACTGTGAGGAACATAGTAAGGAAATGGAAGAACACAGGTACAGTTGTTGTTAAGCCCAGAAGTGGCAGGCCAAGAAAAATATCAGAAAGGCAGAGAAGAAGAATGGTGAGAATAGTCAAGGACAATCCACAGACCACCTCCAAAGACCTGCAGCTTTATCTTGCTGCAGATGGTGTCAATATGCATCGGTCAACAACACAGCGCATGTTGCACAAGGAGAAGCTGTATGGGAGAGTGATGCGAAAGAAGCCGTTTCTGCAAGCACGCCACAAACAGAGTCGCCTGAGGTATGCAAAAGAACATTTGGACAAGCCAGTTACATTTTGGAAGAAGGTCCTATGGACTGATGAAACAAAGTTTGAGTTGTTTGGTCATACAAAAGGGCGTTATGCATGGAGGCAAACAAACACGGCATTCCAAGAAAAGCACTGGCTACCCACAGTATAATTTGGTGGAGGATGGATTCAACTCAGTATCAGCAGATTCTTGACAATAATGTGCAAGAATCAGTGACGAAGTTGAAGTTACGCAGGGGATGGATATTTCAGCAAGACAATGATCCAAAACACCGCTCCAAATCTACTCAGGCATTCATGCAGAGAAACAATTACAATGTTCTGGAATGGCCATTCCAGTCCCCAGACCTGAATATCATTGAAAATCTGTGGGATGATTTGAAGCGTGCTGTCCATGCTCGGTGACCATCAAACTTAACTGAACTGGAATTGTTTTGTAAACAGGAAAGGCCAAATATACCTTCATCCAGGATCCAGGAACTCATTAAAAGCTACAGGAAGCGACTAGAGGCTGTTATTTTTGCAAAAGGAGGATCTACAAAATATTAATGTCACTTTTATGTTGAGGTGCCCATACTTTTGTACCGGTCAAATTTTGTTTAAATGTGGATTGCACATTTTCTGTTAGTACAATAAACATCATTTCAATCCATAAATATTACTCAGTCCATCAGTTATTAGATATAGGAAACTGAAATAGCTGTTGCAAAAACCCAATTTGTTATAGAGAAAAAAGGTTAACATTAATAGGGGTGCCCAAACTTTTTCACATGACTGTACTAGGAAAGACCTAGGAGAAGAACAAATATACCAGGAGGAGGATATGTATATCAGGAGGGGCTATTATTTTACCATTTGAACATGCTATATTGCGATGACAGGTTCTGTTAAAAAAAGTGGCTTGAACTTGAAACTCAATTGTTTTAATTTGCCCTAAAAAGTGGGGTACATAGTTTGCATCAAGTTAATTATGTTAACAAACAATTTACCTCGCTGCTCAAACAATGTTAGAGGTAAAAACTAATATTCACTATTGATATTTATTCCCATCCAGACTTCATGGCATTGACACAAACCATTTTAGTTCCAATTAATCTCTCCTGATATTGCTAGACACTTTAGTTCTCACCTCTTTTGGCATGTCAAGTAGTAGCCCAACCTTGTTTATTCTACCATTTAGCTATTTCTAAGATACACAATTACCGTACTTTTCATTTTATAAGACGCACCGTATTAGGAGACCCCAAATTTACAGGAAAAAAAAGGGAGAAAAAAAATATGGAGTCCGTTTTATAATCCCGTGGTACCTTAATGGAGGGGGGTCACAGCAGGCAGGAGTGGTTGTGCGTAAGATGATGTTGTGGGTGGTGCAGTAGGTGTCCCAGATGCTAGCTGTGGACACTCTAAGGGGCACTTTGCACACTACGACATCGCAGCTGCGATGTCGGTGGGGTCAAATCGAAAGTGACGCACATCCAGCGTCGCAGTCGATATTGTAGTGTGTAAATCCTTTTTGATATGATTAACGATCGCAAAAGCGTTGTTATTGTATCATCGGTGTAGGGTCCGGCATTTCCATGAATTGGGAAATACTGATGTTACGATGTTGTTCCTCGTTCCTGTGGCAGCACACATCGCTGTGTGTGAAGCCGCAGGAGCGAGGAACATCTCCTACCTGCGGCTCACGGCGGCTATGCGGAAGGAAGGAAGTGGGCGGGATGTTTACGTCCCTCTCATCTCCGCCCCTCCGCCTCTATTGGCCGCCTGCCGTGTGACATCGCTATGACGCCGCACGACCTGCCCCCTTAATAAGGAGGCGGTTCGGTGGCCACAGCGATGTCGCAGGGCAGGTGAGTGCATGTGAAGCTGCCGTAGCGATAATGTTCGCTACGGCAGCTATCACCATGATATCGCAGCTGCGACGGGGGCGGGGACTATCGCGCACGGCATCGCAGCATCGGCTTGCGATGTCGTAGTGTGCAAAGTACCCCTAAGGCAGGAGGAGCAATCAGAAACTGTCCGCAGTGTAGGCTTCAAAGAAATTGCGCTTGGAGTCGGTGCATGTGTAGATAGAGCTCTCGGCTTAATGACAAGCTGAGATTTTATCTGCGCACGCGCCACCTCCGGGTGCCATTTTCCTTATGTCTGCTGCAGCGAGATAAGTGGGTCGGAGGCGGCACATGTGCTGATGAGATCTGCACACACGCCCACTCCGCACCAATATTTGAAGCCCGCACCGCCGACATTTTCAGAATAGCAGCCCGTGCCTCAGAGCCTGCAGCACAGCACCCGCAGTAAGCCAGCAGCACAGCGCCCGCGGCATGCAGAATTGCCCCTGCCTCCTGTGAATCCTCTCCACTACCCCCGGTAAGTTACATTTGAATTATAACATGTACCGCTCATTTTTCTCCCAATTTTTTGGGAAGAAAAGTGAGTCTTATAATCCAAAAATTGCAGTACTTGAAAAATCATTTCTACACCTTTCTCAACCATGTGAAATGTGTTGGGAGAAAAGAGCTTGAATAAGACCAGTTTATCATAAGTGTTATATTCACTCATTTTGAAAACAAAGTACAAAACCTTACAGCAAAACTTAGAACCTAACTGCTCTCCATTTTGACATTGATTAGCAAAAATTTGAGCACAAGTCAAGCCAGCACATTTTTATAGAGGAAAATCTAAACCTTTAATATATTGTATAAAACATTTCAAATTTACCTCTATTAATTATGCAAAACAGCGAGAGGTTGAATACTAGAACAGGCAATGTATAAGCTTCAACACATGAATAATAGCGGTAAGGTGTAACAATTACATTGATCAAGGTCACAGAAATAAAAATCGATAAACTGAATTAGACAAACTCATGACCACAAACTTTTCTCAGAAGTGACATTGGATTTTATGGTTTATTTATTGTGTTGCAACAATTTAGAAAAGTGCAAAACAAGCAAATTGATCATTTGACTGCTGCTGTAACCCCATCAACAGACATTGTCATAGAGAAGAACCAATTTCATTTGCTGCTATTACCATGTTAAATGTAATAGTCTAAAGTAATGTTACTTGTCTATACAATTTAAGTTTAACCTTTACTATTGTTTTATCAATCTAAATAACTAATGGCAGGGCCGGCTTTAGACATAGTGCGGCCCTGGGCAAAATGAAAGTACAGACTTTCCATTACTAATATATTTCACTGTTACATAGAAATATTTTCATACCATTAAATGTGCGTTTCCTTGTCTGTTTCTATCAGCGCTTGTTTACCAGTCATTTTATACAGGCTGACGAAAATCATGAGGACCGACCGACTGCTAATATGATTGTTCTGTCCCTATAGAATACATAGGAAGATGTGCTGACGATAATATTGGGAATGCTGACATAAATGATCTAATCACCCGACAAATGAGAATTTTGTCAAAATGTTTATACAAGACGATTACTGGGAATGAGCATACATGTGAAAGCTCATCTACACTGCACCTCTAAATGTAGATGATGTACCCCCTACCCCAGCTCCAAAATAGCACCATGTGATAATAAAACATAACCTTTAATGAGGACAATATAAAACAGACACAAAATACAAAAAGTGAACCCCCACCTAAATTAAAACCAATACTGGTATGACCACCTATAGATAAAAAATAATCGGGCCAAATCAATATATAATCCCCAAAAAAGGGATTTGATTCCTTATAAGATATTCCCCCTCAAAAAACAGAACACGTATAGGGGAGAGCAATTTTAGTAATAGAGTAACTGTGTATATACAGAAAATGATATTAACCAAACAAGTTATTCACTTGTGACCTCATTCGAGCATAAGTAATGTCAACTAGTTCGAAACATTGGGACTTACCCAAGTGAGAACACATAAGATAGCTAAACACAAACCTAAGGGGTATAGACGTCATTCAGTATAAAAGTGGAGTAGCCGAAAACTATATCTATGTGGAGATAGTTTTCGGCTACTCCAGTTATTATGTGGTTGGCTATTTGAGTTGGATCCCCTTCCTATGTGCACATTCGTCTTGTATTTTCTAACCACTTTTATACTGAAAATCTTTAGAAATTTGAGTTCCCGTCTTGGTGTAGAAGCATGCAAAAAGAAAACATAATGCATGTATCAATCTGTCTCCAGATCTTAAGGCCTCATCCAGACGTTAATGTTTTTTATGTATGCAAAAATTAGTGTCATCAGTATTTTAGATCCAAGTGTAATCAGTGCTTGGTAAACATTTTTTTTTGCCGTTCATGTCTCCATGAGTTTTCTATCGACACACAGTCCATGAAAAAACAAAGACATGTGAACAGCCCCATAGAACATAATAAATACATTTTGTATTTGTGAAAAGTATAGATAGAACATGTAAATCCAACCGGAAGTCTGAATGAGGTCTACGTGTCGATCAGAATGGATCAATATTCAGAACAAGAATCCTATACATTTATAGAAGTATTTGTTATCTTGTTCTAAAGAAGCATCTTAGACTTTTTTAAGCCATTCATGTTTCCAGCTGGTTACGAACTCCTCAGGTAGGCTGTTCTTATAGTAAAAAAGCACTGCCTTCTCTGAAGAATTTCTTTGTCTATTGAGATAATCCAAAGAAAAAAATGCAGCAATGGGAATAAGTGCTCCTGTGCATTCCAATTAGAAGATTAATTTTGTTGCAAAAAACAATATAGTATTATGGCATAATCCGATAGGTGCATAATTGTGTATAACGGCGATCACATGACCAGGGAGCGGAAAAACTGGCCCAGATCATGATCTCCAGGGCCTCAGCTACCTCGCCGATTTTCTAACTGTGTGGGGCGCTATGCACTTATTTATTATAGCGTTTTAAAATGGCTGTAAGGAGCTACGTAACCCTAACCCCTTCACCCCTGGGCGATTTTCAGTTTTTCATTTTTCTTTTATGCTACCCTTCTTCCAAGAACCATAACTTTTTCATTTTTCTGTCACTCTTGCCATTCGAGGGCTTATTTTTTGCAGGACAAGTTTTGAATGAAACCATTAGTTTTACCATATAGTGTACTGGAACATGGGAAAAAAAGTCAATTTGCGGTGAAATTGCAAAAAAAAAGTGCGATTGCACAATTATTTTTGGGATATTTTTTTCACAGTGTTCACTATGAACATGTTAGTATGATGCCTCAGGTCAGTACGACTTCATAGATACCAAACATATATACTTTTACTTTTATCTAAGAGGTTAAAAAAAATCAGATAATTCAAAAGAAGAATTGCGCTTTTGGCGCCATTTCTGAGACCTGTAACATTCTCATTTATCAGGATCTAGGGCTCGGTGAGGGCTTATTTTTTCCGTCTTAAGGTGACGTTTTTAATTATACCATAATAATAATAATAATACCATGTTTGTGCGGATCCTACTTTTTGATCACCTGTTATTGCATTTTTAAAAACATTGCGGCGAGCAAAAAAATTTAATTTTGGTGTTTGGAATTTTTTTCTTGCCACACCACGTACCAATCAGATTAACTGATTTTATATTTTGATAGATTGGGCATTTCTCAATGCGGCGATACCAAATATGTACATTTTTTAACTGATTTTCAATGGGGTGAATGGGGGGTGATTTGAACTTTTAGATTTTTTTATTTTTTCATATTTTTAAGCACTTTATTTTACATTTTTTATTTATTTTACTAGTCCCCTTAGAGGACTTTATGGATCAGCAGTCTAATCGCTTGTTTATTTCTGTTGATTAGAGCTGCACAGCTCTGATCAGCAGAAATGCAGCGTTCCTGTGAGAGCCACTGCTCTATTGGCTCTCATGATAGCAACAGGGGTCATCACATGGCAACCATTGGCTCCCTGTGATTGCATCACGGGGCCTCCTTTGTCAGCAGGGAATGGCATGATTCTCATCGCGGCCATTTAAATTACACTGTCACATTTTGACAGTGCAATCTAAATGGCAAGCAGGCGCGGGTGGATCGTGGATCCACCTGCACCTGTTAGGCTAACATGTCTGCTGTTCAAATCAGCAGACGCATATGGAGGTTACCGTGCAGTCGCCGCTGGAGCCCACAATAATGGGAGATAGACAACCAAGGACGTACAGTTACATTCTTGGTCATAAAGTGGTTAACGGCAAACGTTTTAAAACATATTGGCAGTCATTAAGTTAAATTCAAATTAAATAAATGAAATTTATACCGTTCTCTGAATTTTATTTCTGTAATAGAATTTTACACCTGTATCTTTAATTCAAAAGCAATACTCTAACATCACAGTTTAACAGTAAAGATCAGCTATTTAAATAAAGATAGAAAGGCATGCGAGCATGGCCAACCATCAGCAGTATTAATGGAGCTGCAAAATCAGCTTATTTAGTTTTATTCAACTTATATTTCTCATTGTTATGCATTAAATCACATATATCATAAAATATCCTGCATACCAGTGAAAGCCTTTTATTTTGAAAGAATAGGTACAATACGGTATTTAAAGTGTTCTTCACTTATTGAACTACATTTGTTAAAAAAGCACTTCAGTTATATTTTATATTAGCTAAACCAGTGTGAATTTAGATTTAGTGTAGTGTAGGTACATTAATATATGCAATGCTACTAGAAATGAGGGCTGATAGGGAAAAGTATGAGGAGTTCTGGCCCAGTGGGATCACGGTTAATAGTTATTTTTACTAGGAAGTGGAGACTTTTACTTAAATTGTTTGTTTCAATTTAGTGTATGCATACAGTTTTTTATATTTGTCCTGTATTCAATTAAAATTGCCTTCAGCCACATCAAAAGTCTAACTAGAGCTTAATATGTCTCCTGGCAGTGACTAAAGCTCATAAAATGAGGCTGACAGAATGGAAACATAGCCTAATTTTCTTTCTCATAAACCATATTTTGAAATGGGATTTTACAGGTTTGTAACGTAAGAATGGATACATTATTTTATAAGCCTTAGGAGAACACAGTAACAATCCGGCACAATTACAATTAGACAGTTCAGCATCTGCCATTATAGTTAATTCTCTTTGCTCGTGGATAAAAAGTGCTAAGTCCAATTCCATATGTTCTCTTAAAATGTTCATACAAAGAGCCCTGGACTAGAAATACAAAATCATTTCTTTAATAATGTTGTCCTAAAGGATACAACACCATAAAGCATTATTGTAGCAATCAATAGTAGCAATAAACAATACTTGCATGAAATGATACAAAATGGGCTGTCTACCTCCCAGATATTGATGACCTATTCTTATGACAGGTCATCAATGTCAGATTGGTGGACATACAACACTTACCGATCAGCTGTTTGCTCAGTGTACAAAGCAGTAACAGCACAGCTCCATTCACCGTGTAGTGTACTTTCCTGAATGCTACCTACATCCCAGCTCCTACCTTTACCTCGCCGGCCCAAATGATGACTGCAGATTGATGAGGGTGCTGGATTTGAGGGAGAGAGAAGGGCAGAACACACAGTGATCTTATATTGATGACCTCTCCTAGAGATACGTCATCAATCTCAAAGTAGTGTGAACAACCCATTTAATAATATTATGGTATTAATGGCAAACATGTTAAGGTTGTAGCTAATACCTATACTTTTAGTATAGGCTATTATTTTTTTTCAGAGGAACTATAAAGAAACATTGTAATGAATGAAAATTATAACAAATGATGCGTGACAATATAACACCTCAATATGGAAGGCAGTTATGCAGAGTGTTGAATTACCATATTTACAATTTCAGGTAGCTCTCTTTAAAGGGTAACTCTAGTTAAGGCCTCATTCAAACATCAGTATTTTTGCATCAGTGTTTGTATGCCAAAGCCGGGATTGAAACTTACAGAGACTTTCGGACTATCAGATGCACTTTTTTTCCCCCCAAATTTGAGAGGAAAGTGGGAATGCATCTTATAGTCCGAAATGTACTTTCCTTGCTGTTGGGGGGTGGCGGCTGAGGTGGAGCCGGTACACAGAAGGCAGGAGCAGGATCACCACTACAGGAAGCCAGCAGCAGCAGTAGTGGAGTGATTATATGTGTCCGCTATTAAAGAACACGACTATGCACTGCTCTCCACTCCCATAATCCTGCCCCTCCTCTCGGCACCGAGGTCAGTGATAGTAAATAACTGTGAAGATTTTTACTATTACTGACACCGACGACGAAAAGTGGGCGAGATTATGGGCATAAGGAGCAGTGATATTTCATTTTGGACTAGCCAACGGGTGATGTCAGCATGAATGTGGGCGCATGGCAGTGATGTCATACACTGCCCATTGCTTACACACCAAAGTCAGTTGCCAGCATCAGAAGAGAATGCCATATGCTGGAGGGGCAGAAAGAAGGTGGGTATAATCATTTATTTTTTTCATGTGTTAAAAAAAGCAGCAGGATGAGGGACATATATACAAGGATGGGGAACATACGGTATATACCAGGATAGAGGATATATATACTAAGATGGACCCAGAATAGCAACCATATTGTCACAAGCGTCTCCTGTCATTAGAAGACTTGTGACAGGTTTGGGACTGGAGTTTCACATTTCCTTTTGAGACTCTGGATTTTAAATGTAATTTGCTTTCTTTTGGTGCAGTAAGAGTTAGTGTCATTTTACCTGCTAGCAGCTCCTGTTTAGGTCTTCTCAGGTGCACCCGGTTTGTGACCACTCCCACCTCCTTTAAATAGTCACATGATCCATCACTTAATGTCGGCAATAGAATCTTCATTCTTAACTAGCCTACCTGGTGAAAGGAAACCTCTGATTGCCACTGGAGTCTTGCTGCTGCAGAGGCCTTGCTGTAGTAGTTCTTTTGGTTGAAGCCATGTTGCCTGCAGCCCTGGTGTCTGGCTATAGCTGTGAAGTTGGTTGTGTATCCATTCAACTATGCCCCTCTATCTGTCCTCTTTCCCCTATGTTATATTACCATAGTGGTGACGACTAGTACACTCACTAGACTTGGCACTCTACAGAATGTTGTATATTGTATATGCAGCCCAGAGCCTTTATTGATTATATAGCCCACAGCTTCTATTGTGCATGCAGCCTGCAGACTTTTTAAATGCAGCCTCTATTGTGTATACATTCCCCACCCTCTATGGTGTATACAGCCTCTATTGTGTATTCAACCCACAGCTTCTATTGCGTATACACCCCGCACCCTCTATGGTGCATACAGCATCTATTCTGTATACTTTTCGCACCTTCTATGGTGTATACAGCCTCAATTATATATGCAGTCTCTATTGTGTATATGTAGCGCCCCACAGGGCAGGTGTTTTTAACCTACTCTTTGCCAGGCCGAGGGTGGAGATCCTCTGAGTTGTCACGATGTCGCCTGGCCGGTTCCGTTGCCCGGAGGCCTACAGAATGGAGGGTTGGAGGGTGGTAGGGAGGCAGGATGGAGGATGGGGGTGGTAGTGATGGTTAGGAAAGTCTATTAGATGATTGTGGTGCCACCTGTGGTACGCGGCCAGGGATGGAGGCTGCCGCTGCAGAGTCTCTCACAGGGGCAGATGTTGGGTGCAGCTGGGATAGTGTCGCTCCCCACAGGCGGAGTGGGATTACCCCGGGAAGGATGACAGGGGTGGTGGTAGTCCCCATTGGCATCGCAGCGCTGGGCGACGGCATCGGTAAAAGAGAGGCAGATGCAGGGGCTGCGGTTCCAAGTCTTTGTACTCACAGGTAGTTCAGGCTTTGCCCCAGAGTACCAATCTCTGCCACGATGGGCTCCAGCCGATCCTATATAGTCAGCGGTCACTGCCAGTGCCCGTGAAAGCCTTTTAGTGGTGTCCCTCGGTTGCTGTCCGAAAATCGGGTTGAGCCTCCTTCTCCAAGCCATGGGCCCATGAAGAGAGAGGAACAACTCTAGTTGTCGGTGCTAGGTGTTATCCCAAGCTGTGCCCATGAAGGTTCTCCCTAAAGTGTGATGGTTTCGCCTACTTCTACCCCATGTGGTGCCTGCCCCCGGTGGTTGTCCTAGCGACTGGGGAAGTCGTATGCTTAGTGATGGCTGGCTACCCTGTCTGCCCTAGTCCAACCCCCTGTGAGTAAGCACCTTGCAGTTGTTTGTGTGTGTTTTATGAAGGCATCGGCAAGTTAACACCCTCCTGACCCAGGATAGATATTACCCCTGAAAAGTGGTGTAATACTCTGTGGCACCTGAAGCCCAGGGGCGCAACATATACAGCCCACAGCCTTCATTGTGTATACAGCCCCTATTGTATATGCAGCCTGTATTCTGTATACAACCCACAGTCCCTTTTTGTATATGCAGCCTCTATTGTGTATATAGCCCACAGCCTCTATTGTATATGCAGTCTCTATTATGTATACAGCCCACAGCTCTTTTGCGTATAAAGCTTCTTTTGTGTATACAGCCTCTATTGTATATGCAGTCTCTATTATGTATACAGCCCACAGCCTCTTTTGTGTATACAGCCTCTTTTGTTTATGCAGCCTCTACTGTTTATGCAGCCTCTATTGTTTATGCAGCCTCTATTGTTCATGCAGCATTATTATATATACAGCTCACAGACTCTTTTGTATGCAGACTCTTTTGTATTCAGCCTCTATTGAGTATACAGACAGCAGCAGCCTCTATTGAGTGTACAGCCAGAAGCAGCCTCTATAATAAATATATATATACAGTATACATATATATATATATATATATATATATATATATATATATATACTCACATATGCAGTAGTTTTTCCAAAAGTGGCTGGTGGGACTATGAAATGTTCAAGAGGTGGAGGTGGAGCTGGGTGGAGGTGGAGCCGGGGTGGAGCCTGGGTGGAGTCTCAAGGGGACCCAAAAATGTTACCAGTATGGGGACCTGAAATTGCTAGTGGCGGCCCTGTCCACAGCATTTCTTTTTTAATCATTCTACTCATGTTTTCCATTCTGCCACTGATCTAAGACTAATGTCCTCCATAGTTTCATAGTGTTTAAGGTTGAATGTAGACTTAAGTCCATCGAGTTCAATCCAAGACCTAACCAAACATGTTGATCCAGAGGAAGGAAAAAAAAGCCATGCAACAGACAGTAAGCGCCACATTAGGCGTTGCAGGCCTAGGTGTAAAAATATCATTAGAGAGAGCCCTGTAATGTCCCCTCATATATTTGTACATTGTAATAAGATCGCCCCTAAGTCTTTGTTTTTCCAAACTAAATAACCCTAATTTAATAACCTATCTTGGTATTGAAGTCCACCCATTTCTTTAATAACCTTGGTTGCTCTTCTCTGCAACCGCTCTAGTTCACCTATGTCGTTTTACATACTGGAAAACAAAATTGTACACAGTATTCTAAGGGGGACTTTGCACACTACGACATCGCAAGCCAATGCTTACGATGCCAAGCGCGATAGTCCCCTCCCCCGTCACAGCAGCGATATCTCGTGATTGCTGCCGTAGCGAACATTATCGCTACGGCAGCTTCACATGCACTCACCTGCCCTGCGACGTCGCTGTGGCCGGCGAACCGCCTCCTTATTAAAGGGGCAGGTCATGCGGCGTCATAGCGATGTCACACGGCAGGCGGCCAATAGAAGCGGAGGGGTGGAGATGAGCGGGACGTAAACATTCCGCCCACCTCCTTCCTTCTGAATAGCTGGCATGAGCCGCGGTGACACAGGTAAACGTTCCTCGCTCTTGCGGCTTCTCACACAGCGATATGTGCTGCCGCAGGAACGAGGAACAACATTGTACCGTCGCTACAGCTACATTATAGAAATGTCGGACACTACACCAATGATACGATTACGATGCTTTTGCACTCGTTAATCGTGTCATAAAGGATTTACACACTACGATATCGACAGCGATGCCGGATGTGCGTCACTTTTGATTTGACCCCACCGACATCGCACCTGCATTATCGTAGTGTGCAAAGTATCCCTAAGTATAGTAGCACCAGTGACTTGTATAGGGGTAAAACTATGTTCTTGTCATGAGCATCTATGCCTTTTTTAAAGCATCCAATTATTTTATTAGCCTTGGTAGCAGCTGCCCGACACTGGTCAGTAAAGTTGAGTTTGCCATCCACCCATACACCCAAGTCTTTTTCATTGACAGTTTTACCCAGTGTTTTATAATTGAGTACATAGTTATACATTTTATTTCCTCTGCTCAAGTGCATGACCTTACATTTATCAATATTAAACTTCAAATTGGCATTTCTCAGCCCAAGCCGCCAGCCTACACAAATCCCTCTGCAATATTAAATTCATGCCCTTGCCTTAATTACCTTGCATAATTTAGTATCATCTGCAAATATTGAAATTCTACTCTCAATGACCCCTACAAAGTCATTAATAAATATGTTAAAAAGAAGAGGGCCCAATACTGATACCTGTGGTACCCCACTGTTAACTGTGACCCAGTCCGAGTGTGTTCCATTAATAACCACCCTTTGTTTCCTATCACTGAGCCAGTTCTTAACCCAGTTACATATATTTTTCCCTAGTCCCATTAATTTCATTTTATGTATTAACCTTTTGTGTGGCACTGTATCAAACGCCTTAGGAGAAACCATATAGACAACATCCACTGCATTTCCCTGGTCCAGCCTGGATCTTATCTCATCATTGACACTGATCAGATTGGTTTGACAGGACTGATCCTTCATAAACCCATGTTGATACTGGGTCATAAGGTCATTCTTCTTCTTCACTATAATCCAAACTTCACATCTTAATCTCCAAGACTTATCTCTTACTGTGTCAGTTTTCTGGAATGCATTACCCCAGGTGATCTAACTAATACCTAGACCCCGCATTTTTAAGCGTGCGTTAAAAACACATCTCTTCAGAGAACCATATCATCTCAACTCACTAACCTAAATCTCACCTGTTCCCTCTATTCTATTAATCAGATTCTGCTTTCTCCTATTTATCTGTATCCACATCCTCTGTCTCCATATCCTCCATGCACCCAATAGCACGTGGTAATTGCCCTTGACAACTGATGACCAGTTTGTGCAGCTTTTTGAAATGCCCTATTTATTATAATGATAGCAGGAGCATACAGGAAAAAACATTTTTTTCCTATTGTGTCTCCCCTATTTCCTTTTATATTGTAAGTTTGAAAGCAGTGCCTTCACTTCTCCTGTAACTGTTGAACTCTGTGTTACTTTATATTGTCTTTTTTTATCTGTATATATGACAGCTTAATTGTAAAATGCTGCGGAATATGTTGGCACTATATAAATAAAAATATTATTATTTATTATTATCATTAAATGTTCGGCCAAATATTTCAGGAGGATATATTTCAAGTTGATAATTTTGTATGGCCTATGAAAAATGGTATAAATATCCAAAAATGTTCTCCATACCTGGCCTAAGAGATAGCCACATTTATATTAAGTATGTAAAACAAAATAGGAATATTCATCCAAAATCTCTTAAATGACACAAAAAAATGTGAGGATTTAAAAAAAGAAGAAAAAAAAACAAAAAACAAATCTACAATATAAACTACTTGATTCTAACTTGGAGCATTGATAGAATAGATATGAAAAATAATGGAACTCTGTAGACAAGACATAAAATCAGCTAAGTAGAGGTGATACTAGTCCTCTTTAAAATTACATCATGATCATCCCATAGTGAGATTTCGTCCAGGGCTACAAAAATGATTTTATGTTGTTTTCTGCACATAATGCATCCTTGTAATTTCTTGCTTGTTCTTCAAATATTTATAATAAATGATATAGTATATTGTATAAACCGGGTTGTAAACTAAAAAATATTTCCAGCTTAGAAGCTAGTAAAGAATAAATACTATAAAAATGTTATCCAGGGAGTGATATCATTCAGCATTTCAAACACTAATGTAGAAAGCATTAAAATGACAAACAGGACTATTTTTCAAACATTTCAGTGAGCAATTGGATTACTTATGAGTGAGGATATGTTTTAAAAGTGTTTACAAGTTGCTCAAAGAAAAGAGATTTATAACTTTCCCGATGTGATAAAATATAACATCTGGTTTGGAATGCTGCAATAAAATGTATAATCAGAAAAAAACCTTTAACTGGTTAAAAAGCAGTATAACTTTTATTGACCATTGTTTTAATTGCCTTTTAGTCCCAGTTTTTATTTTATTATTTTTTTTTTCATTGAATCTCTTAGAGATGTCGTCATTTTTTCTTTCTTTTTGTTTTCCAATATCATTAACTTCCAAGAGACAATTTATGGGCATTTGTAGTTTTGCTTAGCATCACTCATTTTACAATATAGTATTGATACATGGAAACAAAAATTCCAGATAGGGTGAAGAGGTGAAAAAATGCAATTCAGCCATTGTTTTACGGTTTCTTTTTTACAGCATTCATTGTAGTAAAAAATTAGGTTGTATCATGATTTTTTCAGGCCATTATGGCTAGAGATGATTGAACTTGTATGAGAAAGGTTCGCCAATTTTAAATTCACTACGAGCCTGAGCCTGTGTGTCTTGGGCTTGGTAACATAAGCACATTCCCCAAAAGTCAGCAATGTTCTGTTTTGATCGATCACTGATTATGTGTAAGTCATGTACAGGGTGGGCTCCCCAGTATACAGCAAAACCACACACCAGGAAAGCGACTATAGGTGTTGAATTGATAAAGGATTGGTTTTACTGTACAAAAAGAGAAAGGCATCCATAAAACAGAACAATATAAATACAATTCCTAAGGCTGACGGTCCCTGTGCTGCGCTACTCATAACGGCAATTTATGTCACCTTCTCACCAACCTTTGCCTAACCAGGAGATTGTCTGAACAGTTGCCTAATACCTAGTAATCCCTCTGGGAGGCAGGAGTAATTGTGTGTCTGTGTGCGTGTGTGTGTGTGTGTGTGTGTGTGTAAGTGTGCGTGTATGTGTGTGTGTGTGTGCGTGTGTGTGCGTGTGTGTGCGTGTGTGTGCATGTGTGTGTGTGTGTAAGTGTGCGTGTGTGTGTGCGTGTGTGTGTGCATGTGTGTGTGCATGTGTGTGTGCGTGTGTGTGTGCGTGTGTGCATGCGTGCATGTGTGCGTGCATGTGTGTGCGTGTGTGTGTGAACACGCCCTACCCGTGGAACAGCACAGAAATTCACAACTTATCCACCTACTCATAAACAAATCCCATAAACCTCCTGAATACCCTTAATTGCTGAAGCCTCACAGAGAAGGCAGATGGTAAAAGTGAGAAGGCAAACCACACAGCTCAGCAACACAGTCCTGGAAATCGTCTAAAGCAACAGTCAATGCAAACATGTGGTGCTGTCCCTTTAGGAGATTAAATGTAACTGTAAACTGACACAGCAGAGGCGGCAAATCTTACTATGTGCATATAGTCAGCCTAACAAGAACAGATAAGTGTTTTGGTACCAAAACATAAAGTGTAGCGTGCACGCAGTCCTGGGCCCAGCCTACCATACCCAGGTACTATGGTGAATACTAAATTATGTCACATAAGGTGGTATAACTAAAATGTCCAATGGTGTCAATGCACCATTACATCCCCCGTCAGGTATATGGAAAAGGCTATAAATATGAATAATATACCCCTACAGACCAAAAAATAGCCAATACAAAAATTACAAGATCCATAAAATTTGACTGTTTATTGATAAGTAATTTAAAAACAAGATAAAAAGTAATGAAATATAGTGCAGTATGCACCACATGCAGTAGGCACCACAAAACGGCACGGCAAGGGACTAAAAGCAATATGTCTCAAAAGAACTCAATATTTATATGTATCTCCAGAATGGTATTAAAACTCCAATAAATACACAATATCAGAAGCATGTATAAATTTGTGAAAAAAGGGAGTATAACCACCATAAATAATTACAATGTACAGTATGAAATATAGTAAAAAATAAATAACAATATACACCCATAATAATATCAATACCCATATAGTAGTAATAAATTATCAATTTGCACAAATCCAAAAGAATATTACATACACAAAATCCAAAATTTCACTCACAAAGGAATAGATATGTAATAAATATGTGAAATATAGTATAATAATAATAATAATAATAATAAATCTTTATTTCTATAGCGCCAACATATTCTGCAGCGCTTTACAATTCAGGAGGTTCATATACAAACGCATAACAGTTACAGAAAATACAATAATTGGAGTATGGAAAAAAGACAACTCTGCTTGTGAGAGCTTACAATCTACAATGCAATGAAGGTGGGGGGGGGGAACAAGGTAAAAGTGTATAAAGTGTATAAAATATTATTTAAGTAAATAGCCCCTAAAGAGGAATATTTACAGAGCAAAAGTAAAGTGCATATTAAAAAATAGCAATAAAATGCAAATTGATGAACAAACCCACCTGATTAGATGGCAATAAAATGCGGAGACAAGCCTGTGATAGTTTACTGGGTGTTTATATAACATAGGTTGATAGCAGAGAACAATGAACAGGCAAAACACTATAGTATAATAGAACAGTATATGTATGTAAGCAAGGGTTTACCTGAGGTCATGTCCCACTGCCATGCCAACACCAGACCCAACACGTGTTTTGGCTTGTGGCCTTCGTCATGGGGGTGGGTTGGTATACTAGTTTTCTACTCTTTCTGCCTAGTCACATACAAATTTTCACACACGCTTCCTTCCCATCCTCCCCTACACCCTTTTCCCTTACCTATGCCCTCACTTTGTGATTTGTCGCATATTGAAAATAAGAATAAAAATTAATCTTCCTAAATTGTAGTTTTTCGGTGAACTGAAAGGTATACGTTTTGTCTATATTATATCACTATGTATACGTGATATTCACTTTGTGACGGACAGTCATTTTTTCTGTTTTTTCTTTTTAATTTCTTGTATATTTCTACATGTTCCTCTATTCATTAGTACATCTGATGAAGGTCAGCCTGATAACTGAAATATGAACTGAACTGTCAACTGAATTGTCTACTGTGAATATTAAAAATTCTTTGTCTAAATCAAAAATTGGAGTGCCTGGTTCACATTATTTTAGGGTTTAAAATCTGTCTCAACTGGTAACCTTCCACCCTATGCACTGTTCTTAGCTGGCGTCGATGCTCCTGTGCCCATGCGGTGGTGATCCGGGGAGGGGCAGCCATGGGATCAGGCACTTGTAAATCCTCAATCTCTCTACCTGCCCTCCCGAACATTAGCATGTGGGGCGAGTACCCTGTTGTGCTCCCACATGAGTTCAGGCAGGTATTCCGGCCAGCATGCTTTTTGAACATCTTCTGGATCTAGAGTCTGTAGCATCTGTAGAAGTGTCCTATTGAAATGGTCATATGCCCCATTACCTTGCGAATGATAGGGCGTTGTCCGAGAATGTTCAAACCCATACAGATGGTAGATCTCCTTCATCAAGACACCCTGGAAACACGCCCCCTAGTCAGAGTGGATCTGCTGTGGACACCCGAATACCTGAATAAAATTACATACTGCCTCTGCGGCTGACTCCGTGGTTTGGTCTCTGGTCAGTACCGCTACCGCATATTTAGTAAAATGATCAGTCATCTCCAAGCAGTAAGAGTATCCTGAACTGGAGTACCCTCTTTGTACATAGTCTATCATGAGCAACTCCAACGGGGCTGATATCTTTATGGTTTGCACAGGAGCCCGCTGTTCGACATTCTTACTCAACCCGCAGGTTTGGTGAATTTGACATGCTTCCTTCACCATGTTTTTCAGCCCCCAGCAACACACAAACCAATGTAACCACCGGTAAGTCTTTTCACCACCAAAGGGGGCACCTCTATTGTGAGCATCTTGAGTGACCCATCGCCATTTCACAAACTGCTGACATTACTGTAGCTCTGATTTTAAGTAGATCTTGCAACACAGGAAGTCTTGTACCACGCTCAGCTTATCCCATTGGCACAACAATTTCAATTCTGACCCTCCGGAGATAGACTCTCCCTCCCATCTGGCTGGGGCCACGTTTTTGTCAGTAATTCACCAGCCACAACTCTTTGCTTTCATTCTGAGTCAGTGGGAGTTTTTTTTCAAGCACCATGGGCATCCCAGTGACCACCCCACTTGAATGTGCCAGGTCCCAAAGGGAAGGCAGTCGACCGAGGTCCGGAGTTTCAGTATCTTTTAATTCATCTTTTACATTGCCAGCTGGGAACCCTGTTAGTACTTGAGATAGTGCATCCGTATTACCGTTTTCTTTTCCGGATCTGAAGTTGTAATTGAACTTAGACAGCCGGGCCATCCACCTATGCTCTAATGCCCCCAACTCCCCAACTAAGCATTCTCAAGGTGAGCCAGATGATTATTATCTGTTAGTACCACCACTTCAGCCCCCATCAGGAACTCTGTGAAGCACTCAGTCATGGCCCAAACCAGCGCCAATAGCTCTAACTTAAAAGAGCTGTAGTTGTCAGGATTACACTCTGATTTCCTCAAGGAGTGACTCACATAGTCAACCACATTCTCCCGTCCGTCCTGCACTTGGGACAGTACCGCTCCCAGTTCGTGCAAACATCCATCTGTGTAGAGCAAGAACGGGGTGTCAAAGCGAGCGTAGGCCAGAATGGATGCATTGGTTAGGGTGGCCTTCAAATCCTCAAAGGCCTTCTATTTTCATAGACAGGACTGGGCGGTTCCTATGACCTCCTGGCAATCCCCATCGCAACTCGTTCAAGATACCCGCCCGATGGACAAACTTGGGAATGAATCGCCGGTAGTATCCAGCCATTCCCACAAATGCTTCCACCTCCCATAGTGTACATGGTGTGGGCCACTTCTGGATGGCCTCCACTTTACTGATGACTAGTTACACCCCATCAGGAGTCACCAGATGCCCTAGGTATTCTATACATCTTTGGAACAATTGAAATTTTTTCGGCTTGATCTTGAACCCATGATCTCAGAGTCATTGCAACACCTAACGTAGCTTCTGCAGATGATCTTTGCACGATATACATACAGTTAGGTCCAGAAATATTTGGACAGTGACACAATTTTCGCGAGTTGGGCTCTGCATGCCACCACATTGGATTTGAAATGAAACCTCTACAACAGAATTCAAGTGTAGATTGTAACGTTTAATTTGAAGGTTTGAACAAAAATATCTGATAGAAATTGTAGGAATTGTACACATTTCTTTACAAACACTCCACATTTTAGGAGGTCAAAAGTAATTGGACAAATAAACCAAACCCAAACAAAATATTTTTATTTTCAATATTTTGTTGCGAATCCTTTGGAGGCAATCACTGCCTTAAGTCTGGAACCCATGGACATCACCAAACGCTGGGTTTCCTCCTTTTTAATGCTTTGCCAGGCCTTTACAGCCGCAGCCTTCAGGTCTTGCTTGTTTGTGGGTCTTTCCGTCTTAAGTCTGGATTTGAGCAAGTGAAATGCATGCTCAATTGGGTTAAGATCTGGTGATTGACTTGGCCATTGCAGAATGTTCCACTTTTTTTGCACTCATGAACTCCTGGGTAGCTTTGGCTGTATGCTTGGGGTCATTGTCCATCTGTACTATGAAGCGCCGTCCGATCAACTTTGCGGCATTTGGCTGAATCTGGGCTGAAAGTATATCCCGGTACACTTCAGAATTCATCCGGCTACTCTTGTCTGCTGTTATGTCATCAATAAACACAAGTGACCCAGTGCCATTGAAAGCCATGCATGCCCATGCCATCACGTTGCCTCCACCATGTTGTACAGAGGATGTGGTGTGCCTTGGATCATGTGCCGTTCCCTTTCTTCTCCAAACTTTTTTCTTCCCATCCTTCTGGTACAGGTTGATCTTTGTCTCATCTGTCCATAGAATACTTTTCCAGAACTGAGCTGGCTTCATGAGGTGTTTTTCAGCAAATTTAACTCTGGCCTGTCTATTTTTGGAATTGATGAATGGTTTGCATCTAGATGTGAACCCTTTGTATTTACTTTCATGGAGTCTTCTCTTTACTGTTGACTTAGAGACAGATACACCTACTTCACTGAGAGTGTTCTGGACTTCAGTTGATGTTGTGAACGGGTTCTTCTTCACCAAAGAAAGTATGCGGCGATCATCCACCACTGTTGTCATCCGTGGACGCCCAGGCCTTTTTGAGTTCCCAAGCTCACCAGTCAATTCCTTTTTTCTCAGAATGTACCCGACTGTTGATTTTGCTACTCCAAGCATGTCTGCTATCTCTTTGATGGATTTTTTCTTTTTTTTTCAGCCTCAGGATGTTCTGCTTCACCTCAATTGAGAGTTCCTTAGACCGCATGTTGTCTGGTCACAGCAACAGCTTCCAAATGCAAAACCACACACCTGTAATCAACCCCAGACCTTTTAACTACTTCATTGATTACAGGTTAGCGAGGGAGACGCCTTCAGAGTTAATTGCAGCCCTTAGAGTCCCTTGTCCAATTACTTTTGGTCCCTTGAAAAAGAGGAGGCTATGCATTACAGAGCTATGATTCCTAAACCCTTTCTCCGATTTGGATGTGAAAACTCTCATATTGCAGCTGGGAGTGTGCACTTTCAGCCCATATTATATATATATAATTGTATTTCTGAACATGTTTTTGTAAACAGCTAAAATAACAAAACTTGTGTCACTGTCCAAATATTTCTGGCCCTGACTGTATAGGGGCTGTGTTCCCATTCGGAATCTGATGTTTGATTACTGTCGTGCACCCGAAATCTTCATCATGACGTGAGAAAGCCTCCTGAAATTCCCACAGCGATCTTCCAGAAGCTATTGCTGAACAGGAGTTAGGGTTCCATGGTCCACTCCCATCCGTTCCATTATGACTTGCCCTCACCATTCTGCCATTATAGTCTCACAAATGACCGCATAGGACCATGATGATCCCTGGATGGGTCAGAGTGTGAATTCTGTTCACTTGAGTATCTTTCCATCAGGCACGTAGACCTTGGCCCGCAATGTACCTCCTGGGATGGTGGCCTCACTTTCCAGCAGGTTGATACAGCGGACAGGCACAAACCCATTTCTCACTGTAGCCAGAGCACGAGCCACCAAAGGCCTTGTCAGGGCATCTTCTTCCTGGGGGACCGGTTCAATCAGCACTTCCAGACCATTCAACTTCTAGCCAGTTCACACAGTAAGCATTAAGATATGTTCTCTCTTGGGAGTGATTATCAGCGGTACACGCGGGAGTATCCTAGGCCTATGGGACGTCCTGAATTGGCAGTTTTTTGTAAGCTGCAGCTCCTCAACCTCTGCTGTAGGATTTTCTGGGTTGGCCGATGGGTGGTAGTGCTTTGCCAATACTGTGGGCCCTCCTTGGTGAACAAGCAGTGATCCAAGTACCGTAACACATTCATCCCTAAAGTCACATCCATACCTCTTGTGGGGGAATGATCCACCAGAACAACTCATTTTGTGCCAATGTCCTGGCCACATATCTTGATCCGTATCCACACAAACCCCTTCACGGTCATCTGCCATTATTAGCGGCAGTAAGACGTATGACACTCTCATCTTGGGTGCCATCATCTGGCCGTAGTAGGTCTCAAAGACTTGTAGCGGCATAATGGTGCACTCAGATCCGTGTCCACCAAACAATTAATCTTGCGCCCTTTGAAGTTGGCCTCTAACATCGGACTGCAGGCATAGAGATCATGTTTTCCATATTGCGGGCTTTGCGAATCAGACCCCACTGCAGGATGCCCGGCTACTGTGGCGGGTGGTAATTTAAATCCGGTGGTTCCATCTCAGACTCAGTCTTGGCATTACAGTCTCTGGCTAGGGGTTCATACCATCAACAAGCCCAGCAGAGTGGTCCTCTAGATCCTCGTATGACAGATGAACCCCTTTTGATGGGCCCTCGAGCCCGGGTCATCAAGTGCGGAGGAGTTTGGGGTGTCGTGGTAATTTCTAGAGCCTGGGTCAGCTCCCCCTTCATTTGGGACACTTCCAACTGAAAGTCTCTCAACTTTGTCCACAGGGCCTGGGCCACATCCTTCAATGACTCAGAGTCTTCAGACCCCAATTGGGCCCTTGTCACCTGGGTGCTGTTTACCGCTTTCACAGCCCTAGGCATTGGTTCCTCTTCTCTCTTTACAGCAGCCAGGTAAACTTTGTAGAATGTGAGGTCAGCCTTTGTCCAGGTCATTTCCTGCAGCTTGTCCTGTAAGAACTTGTTGGTTAACCCTGCAATGAACTGATGCCGCAGAAGCCAGTCCACCTCCTGGAAGGCTCCCATGGCCCTTGGATCTCACCGTTATACTTCATTGAACATTTCCTGCAGGGCATTAGAGTATTGCATTAGGGTTTTGCCATCACGCTGTTATCGGTTAAAGAAACAGCTTTTCAGTTGTTTTACTTTGGTTCGTCCTCCCTGAGATCCTTCCAGCAGAGTGGATATTTTTTCTAGGGTGTCCAGTCCTGCAGCGTCATATTTGTATACTGTCTTTAATTATAACAGGGAAAAGGGAAACATAAAATGAGGTGTAGCAAGCATTGAAATTACTTATTGTACAAATGCTGACATTTTTTAACAAACAATAGGCTTTAGATATAATTTGAAAGGTAAACTTCCTGCAATGTCATATTTGTGCCATTACATTTTGGCAGATGTTGCCACAGTGCCCCCATGGGAATGTACCCTGCCTGAGCTAATACCGAGGGGCATCGGCAGACTCAGCATCTGAAGCGGGACTACTAGCGCCTCTGCATTCCAGTCCATGGCAGTTACTGTATCCTGCCGACTGCACCAAAATATAAGTCGTGGCATTCTTACTTATTAGTGCCTGCTCTAAATTTGCTAGTGAACTAGCTAAATAGGTCTTGGCACTTTTCAGTGCCTGCTCCAAATTACCCATTTCTAGGTATTGCTACTTCTTAGTGCCATCTCCATTTTACCCAATGAACCACATTTTTAGGTAGTGTTACTTATTAGTGCCTGCTCCAAATATTCCAGTAAACTAACTAAATAGGTCTTGGCACAAGAAGATTAATCCTGTCACTCATCCACTTTTGATTTTTAAAATGGAAATGCCAGGCCACATCCTGTGTGTTGCATGGACCATACCTCACTGCTGTGCAAGAACTCTATGGGGAAATGTGGAGTGGTGAGGCAATTGATTCCACTATCCTGTTGCCTTTCTGAAATATTTTTAAACCTCAATACTCCAAAATGGGTCTCCAAGTTGTGTCTTGTCTATACTGGCCAGGATGTGGGAGCAAAAGGCCTAATCCTGTCACTCATCCACCTCTTGATTTTTTTTAAATGGAAATGCCAGGCCATATCCTGTGTGTTGCATGGACCATATCTCACTGATATTTTAAATATGAAGACTCCAAGATGGGTCTCCAAGTTGTGTCTTGTCTGTACTGAGAGGGGTATGGGAGCACCAGCCCTATACCTGTCTCTCATCCACCTCAATATTTCTTATGTCAATAGTATACAAAGCTAATAGTGGGGCTGCATTGTAAAACATATTTTGGCTGTTTTGGAAGCTTTTCAACCCCTCTAAAGGTCTTTTCTTTGCTTTAGAGTTTTCCTCCCATTGAATACAAAGTGGTTCAAAAAGGTTTGACGAACAGTTAGTTGAACAGGTCAGCGAACATAGGGTGTTTTCGCCAAGGCTTGGGGAACAAAACTTTGAAAGGTTTGCTCCTCTCTAATTTTGACTACAATGATACCAAACTTGTATAATTTTTTTCTTCTTTTTTATAATGGTTGAAAAAAATCAGACATTTAAAAAAAAAATAAAAATTGGCTTATGTCACCATTTTCTATGATGTAACTTTTTTATTTTTCTGTGGATTGTGTTGTTTTTTGCATTGGGATCTGTAGATTTTATTGGTACAATTTTAAGGTATGTACAATGTTTTGATCGCTTTTTATGATGTTACAATAGGTGAAATTCAAGTTACATCTATTTTATAGTAGACAATATAGTTAAATTGTAACCAATGTGGAGTCATAATTGTTTCCTAATAAAGCAAAGCTAAAAAGCAACAAAGCAGAAAATATGATACATAACATGTAAATGTCAATTAATGTAGTAATATACGGGTTTAAAATCTAAGATAAGAACATGGACATCTGATTTCATTAAATTAACCTACTGATCCATTTACCATAAATATTTCGTAAATTATATATAAAGTTAATTGAGTTTATTACAAGTAACAAATGAGAAGGAATATAAATGTAATGTTTACACTTATTAATACATGTTACACTGAGCAGGTGGCTGAACAGCAGATTCTCTACAGAGCCAAGGAATCACAGTAATGAAGTGAGGAGGAGGTTGGATTGTCTTATGAAATAAAATAATACCTCCTCTGATACATGTGCTTCAAGAGTGAAAGTCACTATATTAAAGAAATCTGGTGAAAGCTCCCTAAAATGATCTTTCTCAATCTTATTGGTGTGCCTTAAAGAGAACCATCCAGTTGGATTTTCATATATAAAGTAAAGCCAGTGCTATATTGGCCATAGGATGCTGAATGTAAGCATACTGTAGCTTTTGTTAGGAGATTGGATGTTTCATTTCAAAAATATGTGACAGTAAAGTTACAAAAATATACTGATATTTGATTGACTGCAGCTACAGAATATCTAATATGTGGGTCGAGTTTTTCTATTTATTCCTGTCCCTGTCTGCCTCCCTGACCTTGATAGATGTTAAGGTGGTGTCACACACAGCGACAACGACAACGACGTCGCTGCTACGTCACCATTTTCTGTGACGTTGCAACGACGTCCCGTCGCTGTCGCTGTGTGTGACATCCAGCAACGAGCTGGCCCCTGCTGTGAGGTCGCCGCTCGTTGCTGAATGTCCAGCTTAATTTTTTGGTCGTCGCCCTCCCTCTGTGACGTACAGATCGCTGTGTGTGACAGCGAGAGAGCGACGAAATGAAGCGAGCAGGGAGCAGGAGCTGGCATCTGGCAGCTGCGGTAAGCTGTAACCAAGGTAAACATCGGGTAACCAAGGCGGTTACCCGATATTTACCTTCGTTACCAGCCTCCGCCGCTCTTGCTGCCAGCGCCGGCTCCTGCTCTCTGCACATGTAGCTGCAGTACACATCGTGTAATTAACCCGTTGTGTACTGTAGCTAGGAGAGCAAGGAGCCAGCGCTAAGCAGTGTGCGTGGCTCCTGCTCTCTGCACATGTAGCTGCAGTACACATCGTGTAATTAACCCGATGTGTACTGTAGCTAGGAGAGCAGGGAGCCAGCGCTCAGTGTGCGCGGCTCCCTGCTCTCTGCACATGTTGCAGCACAGCGACGCGTGTCGTTATGATCGCTGCTTCGGCTGCTGTGTTTGACAGCTAAGTAGCGATCATAACAGCGACTTACAAGGTCGCTGCTACGTCACAGAAAATGGTGACGTAACAGCGATGTCGTTGTCGCTGTCGTTTAGTGTGTCCCCAGCTTTACACTGCATGGGCTGGATTTTTAACACGCCCCTATCACATGACAGAAATGACTCATACCTGGATGGATCCCATACAGACAGGGGCGAGAATAGATAGCAAAACCCAACCCATCTATTAGATATTCTGTAGCTGCTATCAATCAAATAGCAGTATATTTCTGTATCTTTACTTGCACATATTTCTGAAATAAAACCTCCAAACTCAGAACAAAGGTATGGTTACATTCAGCATCCTAGCGGCAGTATAGCACTGGCTTTACTTTATATATGAAAATCCTGCTGGTTGGTTCTCTTTAATCTTGATGAGGAGAATCATATTGGCAGGTCATTTTTAGCAAAACATTCAAGCTGTAAAACAATTTTCAAAAAACAATGTCAGAATTGTGGGGTGTTTTTCTCAATTTCACTGCACTTGAAATTTATTCACATTTTTCCAGCACACTATGTGATAAAATGAATGGTGTCATTAAAAATTAAAACTCGTTGTCACAGGGTATGACGGGATCACTAGAGACAGGGGAGCCTAAACTGGCCCTCAGGCTAGGGGAACCCTGGCTGACCCTGATCTCAAAGATACGTCTTAAGGTGGCGATGTTTGGGCTTCCTTACTTGCCCTAGCTCCTGAACAACCCTGGTCTAATGGCCCCTTTCCAGGAGACAGCCAGGACAACAGTGATTAATCCAACACAAATAAAGAGAAGAGGGGAAAACCAAAACTCAAATGCACAGCAATCACTCACAGAGGAATAGACAATACAGCATCAGGAGGAAACTAAAGTAAGGGAGGAAACAATCAGACAACAAGACTATTTCCACAACAGACCAAACAGCACACAGACATTCATCAGGAACTGTATAACAAAGCACCAGGTCGAGGATTAAATAAAGCTATCATCGACATGGAAGACCAGGCTCCACCATCTTAAAAAGGGGGGAGGCAACTGTGATAGGTCTCCTGCAATATGTGACTCAAGCAGGTTAGTAGAAATTAACTCCTGCAAGCCCGATTACTAATAAGAGCACAGCTGGTTGAAGCCCGAGCATGTCTGTGCTAATCAAAAGCAGCATTGTGTGGCGTGTCAGGATCTGCTGTGTGAACAAGCGACAGATGTAGTCCTGACACTTGGTGAGTTTTGAGCCAGACACTGAGTGACACTTGTCCCACCAAAAACAAGCCCTCATGCATCTATGTCTGTAAAAAATGAAAAATATATGGCTCTGGGATGAAGGTGAGAAAAACAAAGTTGAAAAAAATGGAAATTTGCCACAGTAGGAAGGTGTTAAATAGTACCTACCACCATTTGGCATTTGGAGGATGCACTTTTTATATTCTAAAGGAATGGGCTACCCCAGACTGGTAATAGATGCTCTTTAAGGTTATGTTCATATAACCTTTATGGCTATCTTTATAGCTTACTAAACCATTCCTTACTTTTTTGAATACTGATGCCAATATCATGAGCTTTTTGGGGATACACAACACTGAATTAAGTGAATATAATGTTACAGCCTTTCATATCTCTGTTAGTTAATGGCTAGTAAATGATTACATTTCAGCAGTAGATAGTGTCACAGTAAAGACTGGTTAGCAAACTTGAAGATTTGGCAAGCAAGAGCTATTCCAATTCGAAATGTGTTCAATGGGATTGAAGTCAACGCTCTGTGCAGCCACTCTAGTTATTAAACATTTAATGTATAAAAGAGTCATGACAAAACTGTAAAATGCCTTTCAAAACTATAGCCCCTAAGATGAAATCATGTGCTTGTTAGAAATGTCTTTTTATCTTGTAGCATGTACATTACCCTTCACTAGAAATAGGAAACCTAGCCCAAACCTTCAAAAACAGTTCTATACAATGTTTTTCTCTAGCAAATATCAAAGCAGACTCTATGCTATCCCGTACGAAGTGTTCCCTGGGCATCTTCCAAGCCCAGATTAATCCAGATAATAAAACATGATTCATCACTCCAGAAAACTAACTTCTACTACTCCAGAATCCATTGACACTTTTACACCACTCCAGCAGACACATGGCATTGTGCATGATATTAGACTTGTGTGCAGATGATTGATCATGGAAATCCATTTCATGAAGCTCTGGATTCACAGTTTTTGTACTGATGTCACTTTGCCATAGTCTCTAGTGAGTGATGCCAAAAATAATAGACATAACCCACGCATTTCAGACCTCCATGGCTTGTTTCTGCCTCTTCTTTTCATCACTAAGCTGTTGCTTTTCTTAGATGATTCCATTTCACTATAATAGCACATAGTTGAAGAGGGCAGAGTTTAACAACTGACTGGTGCCAAAGATGGCATCTTATGAAAATTCCATATTTAAAGTCACTGAGCTATTTATTTTGATCCATGACACTCAATGTGTACCAAAGAGTTCGCATGTCTGATTTTATGCACCTGCTGCCATGGGTTTGTCTAGAACACCTGAACTCAAAATTATTAGGTGTAATTATTAGGGCTGTACATTCTCTTGTACCCCTCCTGATTCCCATTTATTGGGGAAAATGGAATCAGCAAGTATTTTGTCATTTGCAATTTTTATCTACGTTAGTAATTTTTCTTGTACGCAAGAACAGTCCGGGTGTCATCATTGTCCTGAATCCAGGTTTCATCAGTGTTTGGTCAGAGTTTTGGGTTTTTAAACAAACTACAAAACTTCTCCTATGTATTACAATGTTAATCACAGACAGCACACAGATTACACAATGATAGCATGGACTCATATAGAGTTAGAAAAATTGTATGGATAATTTTGATGTGTTACTAGGATCAAAAACTGAAATGTCTCTTTTTTTGTGGCGGACATGGTTTCCTAACAAAATACTGACATTTAAGCAGCTCCGTAGACTAGACTACAATGGGTACATATTCTCATTTAATAATAGAATGGTAGAGTAGGAAGGGACCTCAAAGTCCATCGGATCCAACCCCCTGCAAGTGCAGGTTTCCTAAATCATCACTGCTATATGATTAGCCAAATTCTGCTTGAAGATTTCCATTAATGGAGAGCTCACCATCTCCCGTGGTAGCCTGTTCCACTCCCTGCTTGCCCTCACTGTCAGAAAGTTTTTCCTAATGTCTAATCTGAATCTCCTTCCTTTTAGTTTCTTCTTATTGCGTCTTGTATTTGTGCTAATGAGAATAGGGTAGTTCCCTCTGCACTGTGACTACCTTTCAGATATTTGTAGACCGCTATTACATCTCCTCTCAGCCTTCTCTTTTGCAAACTAAACATTCCTACTTCTTTTAGCCGGTCTTCATGACATGGTTTGCAGACCCTCTGCCATCTTGGTTACTCTTCTGTGGACTCGATCCAATACATCAATATCTTTCTTGAATTTGGGTGCTCAAAACTGTACACAGTATTCCAGATGGGGTCTGATCAAGGCAGTGTATAAGGGATTAATGACCTCTCTCAATGTAGATTCAATGCTTGTCTAGATGCATCCCAGAATTTGTTGGCCTTTTTTGCAGCAGCATCACACTGTTGGCTCATGTTGAATCTGGGATCTACTATTATTCCCAAGTCCTTTCCCTGGTGATATCACCTAGCTCTATTCCTCAAATACTATATATGCTTTTTACATTTCTTATATCCAGATGTAGGACTTTGCATTTGTCCCTGGTAAACACCATTCTGTTTACTTCGGCCCATTGTTTGAATTTGTCTATATCCTGTTGAATACGCTCTCTTTCCTCTCAAGTGTGGGCTACTCCTCCTATCTTAATATCATCTGCACATTTTATGAGTCTCCCAAAAATTCTGTTGTCCAGATCATTTAGAAAAATATTAAACAGCCCTGGGCCCAGGACAGAGCCTTGCGGCACGCCGCTTTTCACTCTCCTCCAGTTTGATGTGTAGCCATTTAGTATTACTCTTTGTGCACAATAATTAAACCACTTGTGAATCCATCTAACTGATTTTCTGTCGATTCCGTACTTGGCCATTTTTTCAATGAGGATGTCATGTGATACTTTATCAAATGCCTTACTGAAGTCGAGGTATACTATATCCATAGTGTTACGGGGGGCTGTCTGATAATAAAACCTAAAGGAATGTCAGACAGTCAGGGTCCACCGTGCAAAGACTCTGCTGCAGACTATGGCAGAGGATAAGGGGTATATAAGTGTGCCACTGTAAATAATAATAGCACAAGTGCAGAGTGCAATACCTCTGTTAAACTCACAGAGGAATATAATTAGAAAATAAAGCAATTCCTCCCTTACTTGGAGGGTGTGTGGAATGGTCTCTGTTAAAGATCACAGAGACAAAAGCAGTGAGTGTGAAATGGCACCTACCTAGGTCCGTTCCTCTAGTGGTGCCAGGAGACGGACAGCAGCGTAAGCCGTACAAAGCTCCTACCTGCGTTCGCTCCACTAGTGTGCGAGGACATGAACCACTAGATATGGCACCTGCCTAGGTCCGCTCTTCTAGTGGTGCAAAAGAGACGGACAGTAGCATAAGCCGCACAAAGCTCCTACCTCTGTTTGCTCCCCTAGTGTGCGAGGATACGAACAACTGCCAGACGCAGTATAAGGAACGTTACCCTAGCGGCAACGTCCACCTACGAGTAGAATCACAAGGCCCAGCTGGACCATGTGCCTCAGACACCTGCCTATGTCCGCTCCACTAAGAGGTAAGGATACGGACTGCAGCCGAAGCTGTAAGGTATAAGAATGCTACCCTGCCGGTAGCGCTCACCTAACATAGACAGAGAGATGCCTAGAGGGACGTGCACAGGGCGTCTACTTTCATGCATGAACCAAGAGGACTGAGCGCCGGGCGGCGTGCGTCAGGGTCTTATATAGACTCTCTGCCTCATCCAAGATGGAGGACACCAGAGCCAATCCACTGCCAGAATTGTAGTAATGACGTCACGCTGGCCTATCACCGAGCAAAGCGTCACAAGCACATGACCAGCGACCAATCGGCATAGAAGGTGTCAGAGACATGTGACCACGTGTCACAAGTACATGACCAGTGGCCAATCAGCTTAGAAGGTGTCAGAGACATGTGACCTCGTGTCAGCGATGATGTCACCCGCACATGTGCAATGGCTCCAAGATAGGACTTAGTCTCCAGCGCTTGCACATGTGCAGTAGCAAGAAATCCGGACATAGTCTCCAGAGCCACAACAACCGTAACACATAGCATTCCCCTGGTCTAACCATTCAGTGACTTAGTTATAGAAGGAAATCAGGTTGGTCTGACAGAATTTTTTGGTCATAAAGCCGTGCTTGTTCTGGTTAATTAATGCCCTCACTAGAAGGAACCTAAGTAAATGTTCTTTGACAATTTGCTTGAAGATTTTTCCTGCAATAAAGGTCAGGCTTACTGGACTGTAATTCCCTGAATCCTCCTTTTTCCGCTTTTTGTAGATAGGAACCAGATTTGCCCTTTTCCAATCTAATGGGACCACTCTGGTTTCCCATGACTTATTGAAGATTATGGCAAGAGGTACTATTATTTCCTCAACTATCTCTTTCAGGACCCTAGGGTGGAAAGCATGGGTTCCCAACTCCAGTCCTCGAGGGCCGCCAACAGTGCATGTTTTCAGGATTTCCTTAGTATTGCACATGTGATAATTTAATCACCTGCACAGTTGATGATTCCAACACTCATGCAATGCTAAGGAAATCCTGAAAACATGCACTGTTGGCGGCCCTCAAGGACTGGAGTTGGGGAACCCTGGTGTAAAGCATCTGGACCTGGGGATATGGTTTCCTTTAAATTGGCTAAGTGTTCTAGTTTCAATTCTTTGCTTATTGTCAGCTTGGACTCCTCCTGACCATCATTTCTATCATGATTATCATTGATGCTTCCATTAGTGTTTTAGAAGAAGACAAATGTGTGAATAACACATATAGAACATGTGCGTGAAAAACAGACATTTGAACGGAGACTTACAAATAATTTTCCCATAACTAGTTCTATTTCACGGATTTTAATAAATCCTTTTAACCTTTGGCTGTTGATTAGTCCAGCTAAGAGAATGAAGGGACAACTATACATTTCATCTTCCAATTTCTCCGTAATTTTTCTGCTTTATTTGGAACCGATTATATTCGTGTCATCTTAAATACATCAGGCACAAATGGGTAAATATATGGCTTGCAAAAAGATCAAGTAGTAAAGTAGATTCACAATTAAAATTAGATCTCTAAATACATCATGCATAGTGGTTTAATCCTGACCTGACCTGAAAATGTGCTCTCAGCTAGTTAAAGGCTGAAGTCTTTTCATTACCTAAATGAAAATGATGTGAATTGCTGAATGCAATTAATATCAAACCCCATAGAAATACATAAAACAACTTACAGACTGAGTTTTGCAAGTGAGTATAATCCAGAACATACTAAATTGCTTTGAAAAGTTGCAAAATGTTGGCGCAACTCAGAGTTTTGCAACTTGTCTTGATTTTGCTCCAGTTTCTCCCAGCTCTCTCAAACTGGGAGGACTGTGGTGTGGTGAGAGCAAATGGGGTTCTGACTCTATGCCTCATCTAATTTAGGATGAGCTGTGGCATTCCACCAGAAATTGTCCACCAGTCTTGCACCTCTTGATAAATCGGGAGCATCTGACTTCACCACGCCCCTACATTAAGTCTGTCAAGAAAACTGCTGGTCTTGATGAATCAGGGCTTATGGTCCCAATTCATCCAAGAATTTACATCAGTTTCTAGCATGAAACACTTTGAAAAGTTGCTAACTTTTTGCTTAATGCTGAGTTGCACACCAATTTCAGGCAGCTCCACCAAAATGGGCCGAGCTGAGGAGGAGCCGAGGTGGGATCCATCAAATACATCCATAGTAATGGCTTGCACCAGACTGAAGTAGCATATTTGATAAGGCACATGCCTCTAAGAAGATGGGCTAAATTCATGGGCCTCTTAATCTTTATGGAACATCTTATTCCCTTCATTAAGCCTGACACACAAAATGCTACTCTTAATGAATTGGGGCCAATAGGTCTTGTTCGCACAGTGCAAGTGACATGAAGATTTTAATGCATTTCTTAGGTACAGAGTTTTTATAATACAGTAGGTTTCTCTTCAGTAATATAAAATCCACACATGATTATATCACAGTGATAGAGTCTAGTTATGACATCAAATTATAAACGTTTCACTTATGCAGGTTGGAGACAAACATTAACTGGAAAAGTTTGGCCAGGTATGTGCGATTTGACCCACTAAAGACCACCCCCCAGAAATGAGCTGTGTTTTCAGTAGACGCAGTAATATCTGTCTGTAATGACTAGTGTACATTTGATTTGATTATGTGAAGCATCCACAATCTCCAGATCCATATGTTAAACACATTACAAATATAATGCTCAGTTCCTCTAGCGCTCTGATGCATGCTCATTTATTTACATACACACATTACTCACATTCTGATATTTTTTTTCCCATACTGATTCTGGAATTAGAATTATTTCACCCTGGAGGTCTTTTTCTCTTGTACTCATTGTCTTTACCTACAGAGCAATGTAGGCTGTGTGGGAAATGACAACTTCTCTGCACATCTGCTCTGAAGAGTTTATCTTATCTTACTTATAAAGCACCTTTAATTCAACAGCGCCTTACAGACATGATCATCACTGTCCCCATTGGGGCTCACAATCTAAATTCCCTATCAGTATGTCTTTGGAGTGTGGGAGGATACTAGAGCACCATAAAAACTCCTTGCAGATGTTGTCCTTGGGATTTGAGCCCAAGACCCCATAAGGGCATACTTAAGGCCAGTTTCACACATCCGGCTTTTCTCCACTTTGTCGGATCCAGGGCTCCCGTACAGTGTATACAGTACAATGGCCGCGCAACAAGCTCCGGTAACATGCTGTCATGTGACCGGAGCATGTGACCAGGAAGTTGCAGCGCGGCGATTGTAATGTAAACACTGTACGAGAACGCGCCAGATCCGATAAAGTGGAGAAAAGCCGGATGTGTGAAACCAGCTCTCCAGTTACTCAGTGCTCCTGAAGTCTCGCGCATGCCCAGCAGCAGTATCGCGGGACTGAGCACAGTTCAAATTCCGACCGCCAATGATCGTATTGCGCAGGCGTGAGATTATGGGCGGGTACTTGAATGACGCTGATGTCATTCAAGTACCCCCCATAATCTCGTGCCTGCGCAATACGATCACCGGCGCTCTGAATTTGAACTGTGCTCAGTCCCGCGATAGTGCCAATGGGCATGCACGAGATTATGGGCGGCTACTTGGATGACGCTAGTGATGACATTGTCATCACCAGCGTCATCCAAGTAGCCGTCCATAATCTCGCGCATGCGCAGTGGCACTATCGCTGGACAGCACTGTTTCAAATCGCGAGCGACGATGATGTTATTGCGCATGCGCAAGATTATGGGCGGCAATTCGGATGACGCTGGTGATGACATTGTCATCACCAGCGTCATTCAAGTACCCACCCATAATCTCGCGCCTGCGCAATACGATCACAGTCGCTCACAATTTGAACTGTGCTCAGTCTTGCGATACTGCCACTAGGCATGCGCAAGACTTCAGGAGCACTGAGTAACAGGAGAGCAGCGGCATCATCTGTCAATCAACACTGGGGGACAGCGAACAGCGGCAGGAGGGGGGAATAACGGACGCAATACAGCCCGTCCCTGTGGCCACAAAAAATCATTAGCATACCAAAAGGTAAGATTTTATAAAGTGTTTATTTAGGTCTGAAAGGAAGGCCAGTAGGAAGATGAACCTTTCTAGAATGCAGCCCAGGAGCTGAAGAAGGAGATTCTTTTAGTTTAATAGCGAAATTTCAGGTGACAGGTTCCCTTTAACATTCAATAAACTGCATAGACTTCATGAAATGGTCTTCCTTTGGACTACAGTAGATTGGTTCCCTTTAAGTAAATGTATTTGGTGAAATTAGAAGCAATCAAATAACATGGACATTAGACACACAGACAGAGATTTTAGCATGAAATGCAATCAGATTTCACCCTGAAATTCACATCTACATTTCAAAGTCTGAACATCTTTAAATCTCATAAAGACGTATGAGTTGCTACCCTCCCCCTTCATTGTGTAGTTATGCCCCCTTCCTAGGCCACTTCCTGGTAAACATTTCCCCCATCCTGATATATATTTCCTACATTCTAGTATATTTGTTCCCATCATGGCCCCATCCTGGTAAATGTACCCCTTCCCGGCATATTACCCATCTTGGTAAATGTTCCTCATCCTGGTAAATGTTCCCCCATCCCGGCATGTACCCCATTCCTGGTAACTGTAGCCCATTCCTGGTAAATGTACCCCATCCTGGTAAATGTACCCCATTCTGGCATGTTTCCCACATCCTGCCATGTTTCCCCCATCCTGACAAATCTCTGCTATCCTGCCAAGTCTCTTCCATCCTGCCAAGCCTTTTTCACCCTGCCAAGTCTCCCCTATCCTGCCATGTCTCCCCTATCCTGCAATGTCTCCCCATCCTGTCATATTTATGTACCCCAATCCTGCCATGTCTCCCCATCCTGGCATGCTTATGTACCCCCATCCTGGCATGTTTCCCCATCCTGGCATGTTTCCACATCCTGCCATGTTTATGTACCCCCATCCTGGCATGTTTACCCCATCTTGGCATGTTTTCCCATCCTGGCATGTTTCCCCCATCTTAGCATGTTTCCCCCATGCTGTCATGTGTCCACATCCTGCCATGTTTCACCCATGCTGTCATGTTTCTTCCATGCTGTCATGTTTCCCCATCCTGCCATGTTTCCCCATGCTGTCATGTTTTCCCCCATTCTAGCATGTTTCCCCCATCCTTGCATGTTTCCCCCATGCTGCCATGCTTTCCCCCATCCTTGCATGTTTTCCCAATCCTTGCATGTTTCCCTCATGCTGCCATGTTTTCCCCATCCTTGCATGTTTCCCCATCCTTGCATATTTCCCCATCCTTGCATGTTTCCCCGATCCTTGCATGTTTCCCCCATACTGCCATGTTTTCCCCCATGCTGCCACGTTTTCCCCCATGCTGCCATGTTTTCCCCCATGCTGCCATGTGTTCCCCATCCTGCCATGTTTCCCCCATCCTTGCACGTTTCCCCCATCTTTGCATGTTTTCCCCATGCTGCTATGTTTCACCCATCCTTGCAAGTTTCCCCCATACTTCCATGTTTTCCCCCATCCTTGCATGTTTCCCTCACCCTTGCATGTTTCCCCCATGCTGGCATGTTTCCCCCATGCTTGCATGTTTACCCCATCCTTGCATGTTTCCCCCATGCTGGGATCTTTCCCCCATGCTGCTATGTTTCCCCCATGCTGCTATGTTTCCCCTATCCTTGCATGTTTCCCCCCATCCTTGCATGTTTCCCCCATTCTGCTATGTTTCCCCCATCCTTGCATGTTTCCCCATCCTTGCATGTTTAATCCATCCTTGCATGTTTCCCCCCATGCTGGCATCTTTTCCCCATGCTGCTATGTTTCCCCCATCCTTGCATGTTTCCTCCATCTTTGCATGTTTGCCCTCATCCTTGCATTTTTCCCCCATCCTGGCATGTTTGGTGCACAATATCGCTAACACCCATCATACGTACTTACCTTCCTAGCGACGTCGCTGTGGGCAGCGAACAACCTCTTCGTTAAGGGGGTTGGTTCGTGTGCCATCACAGCGACGTCACTCACTGGCCGACCAATAGAAGTGGAGAGGCGGAGAGCAGCCGCATTAACGCCCAACTCGTTGCCAGAGGACGCAGGTAAGCTGTTGTTCGTCGTTCCCGGGGTGTCACACGTAGCGATGTGTGCTGCCTCAGGAACGACGTACAACCTACGTCCACAACGACCAACGAGATTTTGAAAATGAACGACGTGTCAATGATCAACGATTAGGTGAGTATTTTTGATCATTAATACTCGCTCGTAGCTGTTACACGCAACGACGTCACTAATGACGCCGGATGTGCGTCACGTAATTTGTGACCCCGACAACATATCGTTAGATATGTCGTTGCGTGTAAAGCCCCCTTAAGGATGATGTGGTTTCTATAAAAATCCAAGTCACTAGTTCTGGTATCCCTAAATGAGTAAGCTTTGTGGGTCAAGCAGGTGATAGCTTGGATAAGTGACTTCCAACTTGAGAATTTGTTGAATCTGTGGGATCCAAGTTAGATATTAGAGGTTGTTGTATGAAGTGTAGACACCTGAGGGCAGATTTCAGAATCTGTGTCCTTCTATACTATTTCAAAGGTTTCCAGTAATCGTTCTTCGCTATATGACAGTTTTGGTCCTGAGAGCCATGTAGTGCTTTCTAACTGAATTGCATCAACTGCCCTAGTAGCGTGATCTACGGGATTCTAATCTATAGATACGTTTTGCCACTGCTTTGGATGAATGGATCTTCTACTTTACAGCACCCTTTTATTAATTTAGACCTATAACCACCTAGTTTTGTTGTGGATATAACTTAAAACCAGTTTAAGGCAGAAGAAATGCTACCACAGGCCTCCTATATCCATTGTTTCAGGTGCCCCACATCCTGCATCCTAGATCTGCAGTATTGCAGTATTGCTCTTGGTGTGTCAAAAGTGGGAGAAGAGAATCGCGTTGACAATTCAACACAATGGGCAGCACTTTGAGCCCATTCTTTAGTGGGTTACTGTCGTTGTTCATTGACACAAACGTGTCAATAACTCGATAATGAATAAAGCTACATTAAAAATGATCACACCATAGCTTTTCTTGTGCAATTCTCTATTTGTTTGATGTCTCTTATGACCCCCTTCCCATTGAAAAAATTAAAGTCGCTTTAAAGATGGCGGCTTTAAAGATAGCCGCCATGGGCGTCACACGGCCTCAAATGTTTGGCCTCTCCAATGTACTAATATGCCACAAACGGTAAAGTCATATCAGCAACCACTTCCATTTTATCATTGTGTATCACTTATGGCCCACCCTGTAGAATGCACAGGGGCGTATAGTCTTGGCTTGTTTAGATTCGACAGGGGTGCTAGAAAGTCCCTCCATCTCTCCCTGTGGATTCTCTTATCGGGTGGCAGAGGTGTATTTCAGTCAGTTGTTTCCCCAGTTAAGTTCCTTAATAAGGACTTGCCTTGTATTGTAATGGGAGCTGCCAACCTAAGGGATTGTACAAGCTGTTGATGGTAGATAGAATGCTTCTACTTGTGAAAAGTTTTTTTTCTTGGCTGTCTTTAAAGGTGAAAGGGTCCGATTTTAAATTCCAGAGAAGTGAGAGGCTGTGCTGCAACGGCACAGGGTCTGACAATAATTTCAAGTCTCTGACACTGATGGCAGTCTCATTTGAAGTCACGGTTTTCAAACATAAAGGTCTTTCTCTATTAATTATTTGACATCTGATCCTTATTCTGCTTCTTCTTCTTGAGTAGAACTTTTTAGTCCATAAATGGAAACTTCTAGAAAAGGACTGTTGTGTAGCGCCCCTGCGGCTCCAGTCGTCACAGAGTATTGCACCTCAATTAAGGTGCGGTATTCACCTCGGGTAAGCAAGGGGTTAATCACCGGTATTCCCCATTCACACATTACATACAGCTTGGGAGCCTTCTCACTGGGATGCTGGACTAGGGTAGGCAGGGGGGTTGGCCATCATGAAGCGTGGGACTTCCCGGTCACCAGGAAAACCACCTGTGGGGTGGGTTCCACTTGGGGTAAAAGTAGGAACAACCTTACAGAATCTTTAGCCAGTCTTCCCGGGACATCAGTTCTGGTGACATGACACCACCACTACCTTCTTTGTTATGATCTGGTAACTGTGGACGATCACAAAAAATCCTATTAATTAGGAAAAAACAAAACTCCAAGAGTAGTTGGAAACTGAGCTGATTGCAATCCCCTATCTATCATACAACACTAGAAGTAGCAATAGGATGTTCCTAACACACCTAGACACCTCGTCACTGCTTGATAATTTTGCTACACCTAAAAGATAAAAATGAGGAATCATAACCTGCTTTGGAGCAGTTCCCAAAGAAATTGCAAGTCCCCAACATGTAACAATTGTGATGTAAGAAAACACAATACACAGATAGAAAAAATAGACTAGCAAAGGTGAGGCCCAACCTACTAGATAGAACAGGACAGGACAGATAACTGATTGCGGCCAGCAAAAAATACCAATCTCCTGATAGGAAAAAGATCTGAGACCACACGGTCTGTCCCCCACTATATCATGTACTCTTGTGCCAGACACTTCAGACAGAACTGCAGATATAATGGGAAGGAACGAAATCACAGAACATATAATATTCAAGTGCAAATAATCCAAACATGAACAGGGAGCATGCTCCCTTTCTTTCTGGAGGAACTGCCCTGCTTACAGAAGCAGAAAGACAGATTCTCACATACAAGAAACCAAACACAGAACCAAATGGAATAAGCAGAATCAACCTTAAGGGCAATTATAGCAATTAAGCATAGAAACTAGCAACTTACCTGGAGTAGAGTCAGGCATAGAAGAAATGGTATAAACTGAATGGAAAACTCCCATACATCTTCAGAAGCAGGCAGGAAGTATTATCACCAGCAGCCCCCAGGCCAAAAATCCTGTCCTAAATACAGTAGGCTGATTTGCAATAGGAATTCCTGGTTCCCAATTAACTCCAACACCTGAGTGGGTCACAAATAATAATAATAATATTTATTCATTTATATAGCGCTGTTAATTCCACAGCGCTTTACCTACATTGTCAACACTGTCCCCATTGGGGCTCACAATCTAGGTTCCCTGTGAGTGTTTTTGGAGTGTGGGAGGAAACCGGAGTACCTGGAGGAAACCATGCAAACACGAGAACATACAAACTTCTTGTAGATGGTGTTCTTAGTGGGATTTGAACCCAGGACCCCAGCGCTGCAAGACTGCAGTGCTAACCACTGAGCCACCGTGCTTCAGCCTCAGCTTCATTACCATTCCTGGTCACCAGAGGGAGCTCCACACTAGCACCCACTCGGATGACATTCACAACACTTCTTCCTTTTTCTTCTTCAAGGGGCCTAAGCTTGGAGCAGAATGACAGCAGTGGCGGCTATTACCTGGCCGCGTACCGCAGGTGGCGTCACGACAAACAGCATCATTCCCAACCTCCTACCCCCCCATTTATTGTGGACACCTTGGGGCATGAAGCCGGTAAGGCCACCCGTGACATCCCCGGACTCGACATCACCCGGCCCGGCGACGAGTAAGGTTAACCCCCCACACCCTGGGTGCCACAGTTGCCAAATATATGCAAGTGTAGAAGATAGTCCAGCACTCTGTTCTTCTATAAAAGGAACATTATTCAAGATTCATAGAAATGCATTAAAATCCATCTTAGGCTACCATAGCCCCGCCTTACGCGTTTCGGACTAGGTCCTTACTCATACATATGAGTAAGGACTTAGTCCAAAACACGTAAAGTAGGACTATGAGCCTAAGAACATGTTTTTAAATGTACTATTATGCATCTTGAATATAGTTTATTTTGAAGAACAGAGTGCTAGACTATCCTCTACACTCGCATTTACCTGTGTGCTCCGGCCACTTTGGTCCGAGCACTTATGGATCCATTTATCATATTGGTGAGCCAATTTTTCCCCTTCCCGTTTCCCTGTTTTCTGCCAAAGATATGTACTCTAGTGAGACACTATGTGACGTCTTTAGAAGGATCGTTGTCTCTGTACCAGAGGAACCTTAACAAATTCCTGTCCCTTTCTCTTATGAGGAAGCAATGGAACATTTGTGGGATGTCAGCCATGAAGGCAATGAAATTCTTATGAAAGCACATAAGTAGTCCCAGCAGTTTGTTGGTGAGTTATGGACCTGTTAAAAGAACGTCGTTCAGAGAGAGATTCTTAAATGTAGCATTAGAATCAAACACCACTCTACTGTAATCTGCTCTGGTTTCTTTGTGTGCTATACTCTAAACTTGGGTAGGAACCAGGATTCTTTGGCGTTTCTGAGAGTGGGAGCTATCTCTGGAAGAGTGTTGTTGAAAATTTTTGCCCTGTAGTAGAAAAAGTGATCTTTCATCCCTGGTTTCCTTTGCAAATTGTGCTTGAGAGACGAGAAACATTTTAACTCTTGACCTCTGTTTTTTGCAGACATGGTCTGTGGGTTCTGAAGGGAAGAGGTGTGACCCAGCTGGTCTCATCTTTAACAAGTTCCTTGTCCATAAGCTCTAAGAACAACTTGTCTTCTAAACACATTGCCACCTAATTGTCTTGTTTTGTTCTGGCAGGATGCACACCTTAATTGATCCTCATAGCTGTTGGATACTATACTGCTGTCATGAGTAAAGTCTATTAAAGGGTTGGGTAATTGGACGCTGTGTGGCAGTTCATTGACATGAAATTCATTATTACAGGGTTGGAACAGAGTTGGATGACCATTCTCCAGCGTATTTTAAAGCATTGTTGTCACAGAACGGGGTGTGTGCATGCACCCCAGGTATACGTCTCCAATTGTGACCATCCTAGGCCAAGTCTTTGGGCATAGGGAGCAGTGCGAGGTACATAGATGTGATGTCTCACTTTATGAACTTGAAGGATATCTCTTCCCAGAGCAAGATTATATAGGTCTGATGGTCAAGTTCCACTAAAATGTGCGTTATATGTTTTAAGTGAGCGAGGTGGATTGCTACATCTGGCTTAGGAATTTCAGATCTGTAGTCAGGAATTTGGTTACATTTGATGATCATAGGTAGTGGTAATAAGTAAGTAGGTAGCAAGGACTCAATTTGGATGTCAGTAGCTTTCCTGCCTACTGTCGTCACAGTACCTGCACATGTTTAAGTGAGTAGGGGGTGCTTGGCCCTTTAATATCGAATATGTAAAAGAATGTTGATCTAGCTAAGTATCTGTTACTTTGGTCATTCAAGATAGCATAAAGTTTTAAAGCTTTGTCCTTTTGACCCTCTGGGTAGACTCTGAAAAGGCAGATTTTGAGCAGGACGTATTGTCTATTGTCCCTTTGCAAACTTCTGTACAATGTGAAGTGATCTCTGGTGTAGGCGTTGCTGTGTTCCTTTCCTCCCCGCCATGTTCCCTGTCCGTTATAGTGTTCTGTGCACTCCATGGAGCTGGGTCAGGATATAGTGCTGTGTTGTCATGTGTGGTGCTACATTCTTGACATTTTACACTGACCTTGCAGTCCTTGGTGGATGAGTTGTAGATGGCTAGCACTTGTAGCAGAACTGTTTTCTTTCAAGAAGCTCTTACAATCTTGCATACATTTCCTCTTTGAAGGCTCTGCATTTCGGGAGAGGATAAGGCTTCTGATGGAGGGAGCACTGCTTGCTGGGATCCTGTGCATTTGCCTCTACTTGAGATTAGCCAACAGACCTGCAAGACCTGGAGAATAAACATTAATCTTAAGTACTGCCACAGACATCTTCCGTGTATTGGAAGCTGGTGCCGCCATAGCATATGACAGTGTAGAGTCAAAGCTAGGGTAATTCCTAATCCTTATTTGTTGGTTTACAAATTCTACAAAAACAGAGAAGGGAGGGAATAGGACATTTAATTTGTATTTGTACATGGAACCATGTGTAAGCCACCTCTCCTGCAGATTGAAGAACTATTTTTGAACTATAGGATTAACCTCTGTGGCTGTGTCAAGGATCCCTACAAGTCCTCTTCACACTTAGCAAGCTGAACGTCCATAAGCAAGTCACTTAGTTCTCTGAGTTTCTGAAGGTGTTTTTTGGATATTTTAGGAAAGTTGCCACAATTCCTCTACACAGTGCATCTAGGGTGCAATTAGGGATTGTATGATGACTATGCTATCTGGGCATGCTGAGCTGTCAATGAGTTAAATGACAGCCCAGTCATCTATTCTGGTTCTGGTAAGTGCTGCATTGTTCAAATGTTACATCTTCCCAATGATTGCCCAGCTACTTAGCTGAGCAGTCTCTCCCTGAACTCTGCCAGTTGTACATTCTGTTAGAGTGGTGCTGTTGGCCTGTGTTCATGTATTCTGCCTGTTCTGATCACTACTATCTGACCCCTGACCATTGCCTTACTATTTCTCTGCAAGCTCCCTGTACCTGGCATGCTCTCCTGGTATTCTCACCCTGAACCTGACTACATCTCAGTTTATACCCTGAATCCAAGACGTGATCTCCTGGTATTTGGACCCCAAATTATTAACTGACTATGCCTCAATTTACACTTGAAATCCACAATGCTCTCTCCTGGTACTTGACTATCCTGCCCTCAGACCAGCATCACATTACGAATGACCCTACCTTTTACTCATCTGTGGATCCAGTGTGTTCTCTCTGTGATCAGATATTAAATCTGACCCAAATCGTTCAGGATCTGGCCTTGAAACATCAGAAATTAGAATCTTCACACTCCGATTTAGAGGGTCAGGTTTCTAGTACTTTGGGTGCTTTCCAGAGCCCACCACTACTGACTCTATTCTTGACTTCTGGACCATCTGACGTACAATTGGGCTTTCCCAAACCTATGGTAGCATTTGATTTCAATATCATCACTGGAATCTTCTGCTCCAAGTTTGCAAAGAAGTAAGAAAAGGGGACAGTAGAAGATTGGAAACGGGTGATTTGGAGCAGTGAGATAAAAGTCAATAGACTAGGCTCTGATGGGTGCAAATAAATCTGGAAGAAACAAGGAAAATGGGCTATCGGATTGGAAAATTTAAATAAGTGTCGTGTTCGGTGCAGGAAGCTTGATGATATGAGGTTGTTTCATAGCCAAAGGCATTGGATACTTGACTAGGATCAATGGTGGTCTCAATGCTGAGCTATATGTGAGTATCTTACAAGATTAATGACTTCATACATTGGAGTACTATGAATAATTGCAATTCAAATTTAGTTATGAGATAGCCAATATGATTGTCTATAACATTAAGGTAGTCTCACATTAAAAGATGTAGTGGATGATAAAATATGGAGCCTGAAAGTCAAAAGTTCAAAAAAATGTTAGCCTTTTGTTTGTCAGCATATATTGAATCAGCCAAACTGTTGACCCCAAGACAGGCCAGATGGTCTTTACTTTTTTATAGATTTAATTTTTCACATTCAGGCTGGGGTCAAGGATCTGAGGTCTAACACTTTGTCATGCAGCCTTGATTGCATGTCTGGTCCAGAACCTCCATCCTCCATTTGTCCTCAGGGTATTGTAGTTTCAATCTATGAAGCCCAATTTCTGGTTCCTCCATTACCCCAGGGTCCAAGTTATTTGTTCCTGTGCACCTGTTGAATTTCATGATTCTGTGTTGAGTGGTCACAACTACCCAGAACGCTATTGCTACACTCTTTTGATGGGCATCCATTCATAATGATATGAAAGATATTGTAAATGCTTGTGAAACTTGCGCAAGTGCTAAAGTCTGTTACAACAGGCCGGCTAGGGAATCGGCTCCATTGTCAATTCCAGAAACATCTTGGACTGACTTGTCTAAGGGTTTCATTACTAATTTGCCTATGTCTGGTTGGAAACGGTAATTTGGGTGGTGGTTGACTGATTTGGTAAACTACCATGTGTCATTCCATTATCAGGGTTACCTAAGGCCGGTTTCATATTTGTGTTGTTTTGACGAAAACAGAATCCAGCAAACATGCAGTACAGTTCATTTGTTTACATTGGAAGCGCGACACCATGTCGACACACGCGGTTGTGTATGAAGGACACAACCGCACGGTGTTGCGCTTCCACTGTAAATAAATTAACTGCAATAATATATAATAATAATAAGTTTTATTTCTATAGCGCCAACATATTCCGCAGCGCTTTATAACTCAGAAGGGACATATACAGACAATCTGAGACAATACAAAATAACAAAATTAAGATACCAAGAGGAGTGAGGGCCCTGCTCGTAAGCTTACAGTCTATGAGGGAATAGGGAAGGCACAAAAGGTGAATGGGGGGAGAAAAGCTTGTCATATATGGTCTATCCATCGATTTAATAGGGGATTCAAAACCAGCTGCGTGGACTGGTCGCCAGCCAGAATTTATACAGGTACAGAGTGTAAAAAAGTACATGAAGATTAAGGAACCAGAAGATACAGGGGACAAGAATTGGAAGTACATTTTATTCAGGGCAGAAAGGGACTAGATTAGATCAGGGTAGTGAGGTGATAGGCTAATCTAAAGAAATGCGTTTGTAGTGCCCGCTTAAAGGTGTGGATGTTGGGAATTAATCGGATAGTTCTTGGTAGTGTGTTTCAGAGCATAGGTGCAGCTCATTAGAAATCTTGAAGACGGGAGTGGGAGGTTCGAATTGTTGAGGATGTCAGTCTTAGGACATTAGCAGAACGGAGGGCACGGGTGGGTGATAGACAGAGATGAGGGAGGTGATTTAGGGCAGTGCGGAACCGTGGAGAGCTTTGTGACTGAGAGTGATAAGTTTATGTTGTATTCTGTAGCGGATAGGCAACCAGTGTAATAACTGGCACAGAGCAGAGGCATCAGTGAAGTGGTTGGAGAGGAAAATGATCCTGGCTGCGGCATTCAGAATGGATTGGAGAGGGTAGAGTTTAGTAACAGGGAGACCAATTAGTAAAGAATTACAATAATCCAGGCGAGAATGAATGAGAGCGACAGTTTTTGTAGAGTCAATGGTAAGAAAAGGACAAATTCTAGAGATGTTTTTGAGGTGGAATTGACATGAATGAGCGAGTGAATGAATATGGAGAGTGAAGGAGAGATTGGAGTCAAATATAACCCCAAGACAGTGGGCGTGCTGATGGGGTGTGATGGTAGAGCCACAAACAGAAATATTAATATTGGGTTTCGGAAGATTAGGAGAGGTAGGAAACAGGAGAAGTTTGTTTTTTGACAGGTTCAGTTTTAGATAGAGGGATTACATGATGTTGGAGACAGCGGACAGACAATCGGTAGTATTTTGTAATAATGCAGGGGTGATGTCAGGAGATGTGTACAGTTGGGTGTCTTCAGCATAGAGATGGTACTGGAAACCAAATTTGCTGATTGTCCAATAGGGGCAATGTATAGAGTGAAAATGAGGGGGTCTAGGACTGAACCCTGAGGAACCCCGACCATAAGGGGAAGAGGAGAGGAAGAGGAGCCGGCAAAAGATACAGTGAATGAGCGGTCAGAGAGGTAAGAGGAGAACCAGGAGAGAACAGTGTCCTTCAGCCTGATAGAGCGGACCATAGTGAGGAGGAGCTGATGATCCACAGTATTGAATGCAGCAGAGAGATCCAGGAGGATGAACAAGGAGTAGTGACCATTAAATTTACTGTAGCTGTTACTAGATCATTAGAGACTTTAGTAAGAGCAGTTTCAGTAGAATGTAAGGAACAGAAACCGGATTGTAGAGGGTCAAGGAGAGAGTTATCTGACAGATAGCGGATTAAATGAGAGTGGACCAGGCGTTCCAGGAGTTTGGAGATGAAGGGGAGATTAGAGACTAGTCAGGTCAATATGTCTACTGGAACCTCACCTTTCTTTTGCAATTATGGTTTTCATCCCCATTTTGGATTTTTTGTGTTACTTGTTTTTATATTACTCATTTTGTATGCACCTCTGGTCAAAGAAGAGACAAACATAATAGTGTTTTATCCGAGCATCTCAGGGAGGATTTGCTCACATGGGAGCGTTGTGTGAGACACAACTACTAAGATGGCATATTACATACCAGCTGTTGGAACCCGAAGACTGTGAAAATGCAAAAGTCCATGCATTAAAAATGTAGATTCTGGATTTGAAAGGGTTAAACACTGCGCTGCCGTTGTGAAGAAACGAAGACCTGAATTCTAGGCAAGTGATTTTTCACTCAATGCGTTTTAGAATGGATACTCCTTCAGGAAAATCACCTTCCTGAAGAAGGAGTATAAATAATTTACCTAGAATTCAAGTCTTTGTTTCTTCACAATGGCAGCACAGTGTTTAACCCTTTCAATTCCAGAATCTACATTTTGTATGCATGGACTTTTGCATTTTTTACAGTAGTGTTAATAAAGATATACTTTTTATAGCACATATACGCCATGATTTTCCTCCTCTTTATCATAGTTCATCAGTAAAGATGTTGCATTTTTGCCATAGAGTGGGGCTGTTTCTCTGATCTATTGGCATTGACCCCTTATGTTTACTGATATGGACCAGATGGATTTTGATTATTTTATGTTTTGTATCATGAATATAGTATTTGTACATATTTACAGATATAATTGGTCCGCCCAGTGGATCGAATAGAGGTTTATGGATTTCTGGTATAAGATAAAAAGCAGCTATACTGTACACGGATATCGGATATTTAAATATTGTGTTTCTTATTTAGAAATAATACCTTGATCTTTGCCTGTTTTATAAAAAAAATCTAGCTCTCTTTTGAAACCGTCCATCAAATCTTTTTTCAGTTTAGGCAGGTTTTTTTCATGCTTCATCCTAAATTATAGCCAGAGGAACATTTAATTGCCTTTTCCTTTATAGGCTTATGTTTTCATAGCAACACATGAAGTTGTTGAATGACTAACACATCATATTATACTTTACTGTATCTTTAGTATGAAATTAAATATAATGGATTTGGCTTAAAACAATTTATGTTATAGCTATTCAGGTCATTCTCCCATGCACTACGCCACTAACTCCGTGCCCCTATGGGGCAACTTACTCACACTTATAGGCAGGGCCAGCTCCAGGTTTTCTTGGAACCTGGGCAAAAGAGTCTCATCGGGCCCCATGCACAAACACATACGCACACATACAAGTATACGTACATATATATATATTTGAAGACAAATTCACAAAAATACATATAAACAGACATAAATATATACACAGTCATATACACTTACAAACATAGATATACACATCATTTATGCACACACAGACACATTAGAGATCATTTTAAAATAGGGAAGCCGGCAGCAGCCTCATTCACCTTCCCCGCTTATCTCTGTCCAGTAGTGATGAGCGAGTATGCTTGTCACTACTCGGTACTCGCACGAGTATCACTGTACTCGGGCTACGCGGCGGGTACCGAGTAATTTCGTGATACTCGTGCTGTACTCGTGGTCTTCATCCCTGCATGTTGGCGCTCTTTTGAGAGCCAGTCCTCATGCAGGGATTGGCTGGCAGACCACTGCAATGCCACAGCCCTGTTAGTTGTGGAATTGCAGTGATTGGCCGGCCTGCACAGCGTGACCGAGCCTTTATACCGGTGGGCGCGCTGTGCTCTGCACACAGCCATCTCATATTCCCTGCTTTCCCCGCCCACAGGCGCCTATGATTGGTTGCAGTGAGACACGCCCCCACGCTGAGTGACAGGTGTCTCACTGCACCCAATCACAGCAGCCGGTGGGCGTGTCTATACTGTGCAGTAAAATAAATAAATAAATAATTAAAAAAACCAGCGTGCGGTCCCCCCAGATAAAGCCATACAGCTGAAGGCTGGTATTCTCAGGATGGGGAGCCCCACGTTATGGGGAGCCCCCCAGCCTAACAATATCAGTCAGCAGCCGTCCAGAATTGCCGCATACATTATATGCGACAGTTCTGGGACTGTACCCGGCTCTTCCCGATTTACCCTAGTGCGTTGGCAAATCGGGGTAATAAGGAGTTAATGGCAGCCCATAGCTGCCACTAAATCCTAGATTAATCATGTCAGGCGTCTCCCCGAGATTCCTTCCATGATTAATCTGTAAATTACAGTTAAAAAACACACACACCCGAAAAATCCTTTATTAGAAATAAAAAACACTAACAAAGTCCCTCATCACCAATTTATTAACCCCGACAAACCCTCCATGTCCGGCGTACTCCACAGTCCTCCAGCGTCGCATCCAGCTGTGCTGCATGCAGGTGACAGGAGCTGCAGAATACACCGCCGCTCCTGTCAGCTTCACACAGCAACTGAAGACAGCCGCGCGATCAGCTGAGCTGTCACTGAGGTAACCTGGATCCAGCGGTGGCCGCGGGTAACAGTAACAGCTCAGCTAATCGCGCTACTCACCGCCGCTCCGGTCAGCTCCACAGGAGCTGACAGGAGCGGCGGTGTATTCTGCAGCTCCTGTCACCTGCATGCAGCACAGCTGGATGCGACGCTGGAGGACTGTGGAGTACGCCGGACATGGAGGGTTTGTCGGGGTTAATAAATTGGTGATGAGGGACTTTGTTAGTGTTTTTTATTTCTAATAAAGGATTTTTCAGGTGTGTGTGTTTTTTAACTGTAATTTACAGATTAATCATGGAAGGAATCTCGGGGAGACGCCTGACATGATTAATCTAGGATTTAGTGGCAGCTATGGGCTGCCATTAACTCCTTATTACTCCGATTTGCCAACGCACTAGGGTAAATCGGGAAGAGCCGGGTACAGTCCCAGAACTGTCGCATATAATGTATGCGGCAATTCTGGGCGGCTGATGACTGATATTGTTAGGCTGGGGGACTCCCCATAACGTGGAGCTCCCCATCCTGAGAATACCAGCCTTCAGCCGTATGGCTTTATCTGGCTGGTATTAAAATTGGGGGGACCGCACGCCTTTTTTTTTAATTATTTAATTATTTATTTCACTGCACAGTATACACACACACACCGGCTGCTGTGTTTGGGTGCAGTGAGACACCTGTCACTCAGCGTGGGGGCGTGTCTCACTGCAACCAATCATAGGCGCCGAAAAGCAGGAAAGCAGGGAATACGAGATTGATTAATGAGCGGCCGGCTTTTTCAAAAGAGGAAAAGCCGCCGGAATTTAGTGAACAGCTGTGCAGCGCCGCGACAGTGATCGGGGAACGGTAAGTAAGAGAGAGGGGGGAGAATGACCGACAGACTGTGAGAGGGGGACAGACAAGACAGAGAGAGACAGACAGAGCGAGACCGACCGACGGGAGATAGAATGAAAAAAAAAATGACCGACATCGCTAGTAAAAAGCACAAAACGTGCGTTTTGGACATCGGAGTGCCACACAATGTTTTTACGTAAAATCTTTCATGTAATAATCTCAAAAAGTAACACACACCAGCTCTATCTCACTATTGGGTATGTGCCCTTAACATTTCCGCCATGAAAATTCATTTTGGTGTCATTTTGGAAGGTTTTCTGGTGAGTCTGTAAAAATGGCGTAAAACTCGGACAAAATTGTTCACAGCTGTGACTTTTGAGTGATAAATGCTTCAAGGGGTCTTTCCCATGCTGTTGCCATGTCATTTGAGCACTCTTCTGAGACTTTTGTGACATTTTTAGGGTTTCTACATGCTGCTGGGGGTCATTTCAGAAAAATACTCGGGTCTCCCATAGGATAACATTGGGCTCGGTGCTCGGGCCGAGTACACGAGTATCTTGGGATGCTCGGCCCGAGCCTCGAGCACCCGAGCTTTTTGGTACTCGCTCATCACTACTGTCCAGCTCCTCCTGGGCATGTGGCTGTGCAGTTCTTGCTGCGTGATGGTCGTCACTAATAGACATGGCAGCGCACATTGCACAGTAACACTGCTCTATATGCATTATAGGAGACATGGGGGCTACAGTATATTCATCAAAGGACAGGCTGCGGGCTACAGTATATACATCACAGTAGGGACTAAGGGCTACAGTATATACATCACAGTTGGTGCTGGGGCCTACAGTATATACATCACAGGAGGTGCTGGGGGCTAGAGTATATACATCACAGGAGGGGCTGGGGGCTACAGTATATACATCACAGTAGGGACTAAGGGCTACAGTATATACATCACAGTTGGTGCTGGGGCCTACAGTATATACATCACAGGAGGTGCTGGGGGCTACAGTATATACATCACAGGAGGGGCTGGGGCTACAGTATATACATCACATGAGGGCCTGATGGCAACAGTATACACATCACAGGAGGGCCTGGGAGCAACAGTATATACATCACTGGAGGGGCTGGGGGCTATAGGATGTACATTAAAGGAGGGTCTGGGGCTACAGTATATACATCACAAGCGGGGCCAGGGGCTACAGTATATAAATCACAGGAGGGGCTGGGGACCACAGTATATAAATCAAAGGAGGGGCTGTAGACTATAGTATATACATCACAGGAGGGGCTGGGGTCTACAGTATATACATCACAGGAGGGGCTGGGGCATAGACATTACTGGGGGGACATACACATTACTGGGCGGGCATACAAATTACTGGGGAACATACAGGTTACTGAAGGGCATACACATTACTGGGGGGCATACACATTACTGAGGGGCATACATGTTACTAAGTGGCATACATGTTACTGAGGGGCATACATATTACTAACGGTATACACATTACTGGGGGTATAAATGTTACTGGGGGTCGCATACAGCTCTGGGGGGAATGCAAATGACTGGTGTGGGCGGTAAACAGCTCTGGGGAGTTGCACATACAGCTCTGGGGGGCCGCACATACAGCTCTGGGTGGATACATATACAACACTGGGCAGCTGCACATACAGCACTGGGGGGCTGCCCATACAGCTCTGTGGAGTTGCACATACAGCTCTGGAGGGGCCACACATACAGCTCGGGGAGACCGCACATATAACTCTGAGGGCTGAACATACAGCTCTGTAGGGCCCATACAGCTTTAGGGTGCTTATGCAGCTCAGGAGGCACCTACAGCTCAGGGGGGCACCTACAGCTCAGGTGGGCACCTACAGCAGGGAGGCAGATACAGATCAGCGGGGCCCATATGGTTCTAGGGGGTCCATACAGCTCTGTGGGGGGCTTACACAGCTCAGGGGGGGCCCATATAGCTCAGGGGGGCACCTACAGCTCTGGGGGGCCCGTACAGCTCTGGGGTGGCACATACAGCCCAGGGGGGTCCCATACAGCTTGGGGGACCATACAGATCAGGGGGAGCACATACAGCTCAGGAGGTGAGGCCATGCAACTCAGGGGGGCCCATACAGCTCAGGGGTAGGGAACATACAGCTTAGGTGGGGGGCCCATAAACCTGGCAGAGCATTCTGTTAGGGGACGCTGGCTGGTGCTACGGCTCCTCTTCATCTATGGGATGGGAGCACACTGCTCTCTAGCTGCGCCCACGGATGAACTTCAATGCACCTGCATGCAGCGTTCAGCAGTGAACACTGTGTGCAAGTGAGGATTTAAAGAGCTGGCAGCCAGTAAAGTGCGCCTGCCGACCCAAGCACTGTGATCACTGGAAATTTGTCCAGGGCCGAAAAACTAATGATGGTGAGTGACCCCTCCTAGCTGTCCAGGGCCGCTGCCCTGTTAATAGGAGCTGACTTGCAGTAAATAAACTCTTATAGATTAGGGTACAAATGTACAGGGATAGGTAATCCCAGAGGGTAATTTGCCAACAAAAATAACAGGTAGGGACAAAAACTGACCCTATTGGGCCCTAAGTCTGTCCCTACCTATGGATGAATGGAGGGTATGATGCCCTAGGGTTGTAGCGCCCCCATTCACCGACGGGAAGCCCTGATAGTCCCTGGTATACCCTACACTATACAAAACGTGCACCACACAAAAGAAATGTATTAAAAACAGATATGCAAAATGGCACCATGATTAATAAGTGACTCATCTGATTAGAGGATCCATCAGTCAGGGTCCTCAGCGGAAAAAGTCGTTTCTGTGGTGTTGAATTGGAATAATACTAAAAAAATGTCAGTTATTTACAATATTCATGCATTTCGCTTGTCTCATTTGGTGCTGAGGTTATTTCTTGTGACATTGAAGGCCCATTCCTTTCCTCGAGCACAATACTGGCAGTGTGCCAACTTCTTTTTGTACACTGGTATCCTAGAGACTTTGCGTGTCATGGGGTGGCCAGGTACAGGCCGATCAGGACGTATAGTGGTACAGGAGACAATGTCTGGACGATGGAGAGTGCCGACTGCTCATGTGCAGCCAGATGCCACAGTAATGGGGACAGTGTTGCCATTGTATGTAAAGCGCTGTGGAATTAATAGCGCTATATAAATGTATAAATATTATTATATATTATTATAATCCTATTATATCAGCACCTTACCCTTGTGCATAAATATCTGCACTGACGTCTAATAGTCATGCCCCCTGAGGAAGCACATGCGAAAATGCATGTTTGGAGATGCATCGCTTACCTGGCTGTGGACATCACACTGATATCTCAAGTGGTCATATATAATTCTGATATGTACAACTGTGAGATACAATGCCTTTAACTGTGATCAGGATTATAATATAATGTGGGAAATGGTGCTATGAGAACAAGTGATATCTAATATATTAAGCTGGTATATGTGTATGTGTGTGTGTGTGTGTGTGTGTGTGTGTGTGTGTGTGTGTGTGTGTGTGTGTATGTACAGTGCAGACCAAAAGTTTGGACACACCTTCTCATCTCTAGAACAACTGTTAAGAGGAGACTTTGTGCAGCAGGCCTTCATGGTAAAATAGCTGCTAGGAAACCAATGCTAAGGACAGGCAACAAGCAGAAGAGACTTGTTTGGGCTAAACAACACAAGGAATGGACATTAGACCAGTGGAAATCTGTGCTTTGGTCTGATAAGTCCAAATTTGAGATCTTTGGATCCAGCCACCGTGTCTTTGTAGAAAACGTGAACAGATTGACTCTACATGGCTGGTTCCCACCGTGAAGCATGGAGGAGGAGGTGTGATGGTGTGGGGGTGCTTTGCTGGTGACACTGTTGGGGATTTATTCAATATTGAAGGCATACAGAACCAGCATGCCTACCACAGCATCTTGCAGCGGCGTGCTATTCCATCCAGTTTGCGTTTAGTTGGACCATCATTTATTTTTCAACAGGACAATGACTCCAAACACACCTCCAGGCTGTGTAAGGGCTATTTGACTAAGAAGGAGAGTTATGGGGTGCTACGTCAGATGACCTGGTCTCCACAGTCACCAGATCTGAACCCAATCGAGATGGTTTGGGGTGAGCTGGACCACAGAGTGAAGGCAAAAGGGCCAACAAGTGCTAAGCATCTCTGGGAACTCCTTCAAGACTGTTGGAAAACCATATCCAGTGACTACCTCTTGAAGCTCATCAAGAGAATGCCAACAGTGTGCAAAGTAGTAATGAAAGCAAAAGCTGGCTACTTTGAAGAACCTAGAATATAAGACATATTTTCAGTTGTTTCACACATTAAGTATTTCATTCCATATGTTTTAATTCATAGCTTTGATGTTTTCAATGTGAATCTACAATTTTCAGAGTCATGAAAATAAAGAAAACTCAATGAATGAGAAGGTGTGTCCAAACTTTGTCTGTACTGTATATATATATATATATATATGTATATATATATATATATATATATATTATATTAATCCATAAAGATAACAACAACACTTTATATACTATTAGATTCATGTAAGTTGGTCTTCATTCTCGCAATATTCAGCTAATACATCTTGGATTGCATTGTATGAATAGAATATAATATGTTAGATATCCCTTCAAGGACCACAAGGTGTGGATTATTAACCTTTACTCTTGATACCCTGAAAACTTTTGGGCCACCTGTGTGTTTCTTTTTTTTGTCTTTTCTGAATACATCACTTAATTTATGTTAGACCCGCAACACACATCTGGTTTTTTTGTACGTGTGCAGTACGTATTTGCACGTACCGGAGACACGTACACACGCCGCTCCTGTCAGCTCCACGCAGCTAATGAAGGGAATAGCGTGATCAGCTGTATTCAGCGTTGGCCGCGAGTAACCTCAGTGACAGTTCAGCTGATCGCGCTATTCCCTTTATTATCTGCGTGGAGCTGACAGGAGCGGCGGTGTCTTCTGCAGCTCCAGTCACCTTCATGCAGCACAGCTGGAAGCGACGCTGGACCATCCTGGATTACGCCGGACATGGAGGGCTTTTTCGGGCTAATAAAATTGGTGAACAAGGCAATTTGTTAGTGTTTTTTTTTCTAATAAAGGATTGTTTGGGTGTGTGTGTTTATTTACTGTAATTTACAGATTAATCATGGATGGTATCTCGGGGAGACGCCTGACATGATTAATCTAGGACTTATTGGCAGCTATGGGCTGCCAAAATCTCCTTATTACCCCGAATGCCAATGAACCAGAGCAAATCGAGCCGGGTACAGTCCTAGAACTGTCGCATATAATGTATGCGGCAATTCTGGGTGGCTGCTGACTGATATTGTTAGGCTGGGGGGCTCCCCATAACGTGGGGCTCCCCATCCTGAGAATACCAGCCTTCAGCCGTATGGCTTTATCTGGCTGGTATTAAAATTGGGGGGGACCGCACGCCGGTTTTTTTAATTATTTATTTATTTATTTTACTGCACAGTATAGATACGCCCACCGGCTGCTGTGATTGGGTGCAGTGAGACACCTGTCACTCAGCGGGGGGGCGTGACTGACTGCAACCAATCACAGGTGTCTGTGGGTGGGGAAAGCAGGGAATACGAGATTGATTAATGAGCGGCTGGCATATTCAAAGTAATTGTTGCCGCGTATTCTATGCACAGCTGTTCCTCGCCGCGCTGGTGATTGGGGAGCGGTAAGTATGAGAGAGGGCTGCTCACTTCAGTCACTCGGGGGATTAGCGGTCACTGGTGAATCCTTCACAGGTGACCGCTAATCAGTACGCGGCACACAGACAGAGCCACGGCATGACAATGAAGTCGGGTGAAGTTCACCCGAGTTCATTCTCATCGCGTAACTCTGTCTGCTGTCAGCCGACATGTATCAACGACATTGTGCAACACACAAACGGATATTCCACACGGACATTCCACGTACACATACACGGGCATTTTACACACAAACACGGACATTTTACACGTACACACGGCTCGCATACGCCATCACTCGGATGCCATACGTACTGGAGAAACGCCCCAAAAAGACGGAACACGGACCCGAAAAACGGACCGTGTCACACGGACGTTTTTTATGCGGAAGTGTGTTTTAGGCCTAATGTGTATGGTTTGTCACTTTTTATTAATTTTATGCATAGGTATATAACTAAAAAAAAGTGGTCAAGGAAGGACAAGCAGTGACAGGGCTGTCTTATTCAGTCCTGCAGAACCCATATATTTATGATATTGGATCATTTTTCAAAATAAAAATTTTTTAAAAATATTTAATATTTTTGAATTGTGCGCTATTAGTCAGTGCCAGCGAGTGGTAAAAGCCACTGTTTTCTGAGCTGTGGTGTGGTGTTTGTAGCGGGCACGACTGAAAGTCTGCGGCTCCTGGGAGAAATTAAGTTAATGTTTCGCACTTTCATTACAGCAGCCAGGAACCTTCATAACAATATTAACCTGCATAACAATGCATCTGCAGAATAATTGTGTTATCCATTGTGACAGGTTTCCATTAAGTGAAAATCTTATGTAGTTTTAGGTCAACTTTAACCTTTTCATGACCGGCTGATTTTTCGCTTTCCATTTTTATTTCGCCATTCTTCCTTCTTCTGAGAGACGTAACTTTTTTTATTTTTTAGTCAATATGATCATGTGAGAGCTCATTTTTTGCGGAACGAGTTGTACTTTAAAATGAAACTATATGTTTTACTATATAGTGTACTGGAAAACAGCAAAAAATTTCCAAATGTGGAAAAATTGCACAAATAGTGCGATAGCACTATTGTTTCTGAGATATCTTATTCACTGTGTTCACTATATGGTAAAACTGATGTGTGGATGTGATGCCTCAGGTCAGTGTGAGTTCGTAGACACCAAAGATGTCTAAGTTTACTTTTATATAGTTAAAAAAAAAACTGAATTTGTCCGAAAAAAGTGGAACACGTTTTACGCCATATTCCGTGACCCGTAGCATTCTCATTTTTCGTGATTTATGGCTCAGTGATGGCTTTTTTTTTTTGCGTCTCGAGCTGACGTCTTTATCGGTACCATTTTTGTGCAGATGCTACGTTTCGATCGCCTGTTATTGCATTTTTAGCAAAATTTGTGGCGACCAAAAAACGTAATTTTGGCGTTAGGAATTTTTTTGCCGCTACGCCGTTTACTTATCAGATTAATTTATTTTATATTTTGATAGATCGGGCGTTTCTGAACACAGCGATACCACATGTGTGTATATTTTTAATTTTTTTAACACTTTAATTTTCAATGGGGCGAAAGGGAGGTGATTTGAACTTTTGTTTTTTTTTTGTTTTTTTTTTAATTTTTTAAAACTTTTCTTTTAACTTTTTTTTATTTTACTAGTCCCCCTAGGGGGCTATATGGATCAACAATCCGATCGCTCTGCCATATCTGCTGATCACAGCTATACAGCTATAAACAGCAGATATGCTCATTGTCTGCCTCACTCAGCTCCGGGCCGAGTGAAACCGAAAGTAATTCATGTGAGCTACAGGAGTCATCACATGACCCTGTGCTACCATGACAACCACCGGAAGTCACGTGATCACGTCACGTGACTTCCGGTATCGGGTTGTAAGTAAATGTTTACCAACGATGCCATTATAATGGTGCTGTCACATATTGATAGCGCCATTTAAGGGGTTAAACAGCATGGGCAGATAACGATTGTGCTCGTGCCTAGCAGGCACACATCTCCGCTGTGAAAATCAGCAGAGATGTGTGCTGATCGCGGCAGTAACACTATGACCGCTAGGACGTAATATTACTGCCCGTGTCGTAAAGGGGTTAAGAAGAAATATAGAAAATTCTGAAGGATTCTCAAACTTTCTAGCACTATTAGTGTTTACCATATAGAGAGGCTTGTGTCTGTAAGTATATAGATACAAAAACCCTTACAAGTATATTTCATAAAAACAAAATAAAATTTATTTAACAGCTAATTTGGAAATGTTAAAGTAAACAAAACATTACAATATTTCATTTCAGTGCAAACCACCTTGGAGTATAATCATTTTACCTAGTTTTATATATATATATGGAACATTTTAAAAAGTTACCAATTGCGATTATCAAAAAGGCTGACAACAATCTAATTAAGGTGCAGAAACGTGACTGTTAATAGGTGTTTTTTTTTTTTTTTTTAAACATACCCTGTTAGGAGACCTATAACATAATAAATATACAGAAAATACCAAAATTGTTCATACACAAGTTGGATATTTCATTAAAAAATCATGAACTAAAAATCATTTAAAATGTATATCACAGATTATTTACATGTAAAGTGAAAACTGACTTTCTGTTCAGCAGTGAGTTCCGACTGAAGCAAATGTGGACATTTCACGACGTATAGTACTGAAAGGGGAAAGTTCTAGCTCTGTGGTATATTCATTGTCATTATCATCGCTGGTTGCAGTTGAGGACTTCTGAATGCATTCATCACAACAGCAACAACAGCATTCCATGAAAGCTCGGCTAAACGGCTTGCAAAGGCAAAACAGAAGGACAGGGGTAACACATGATTTAAAAAACAAAAGAAACTGACTGATCAGATGAAGAAGATCCAAGGTCTGCCTGGAGACGCCGGTGGACATATAGGCTGTTACAATGTTACAGATATTTTCAGGGATTATACAAAAACCATACAAAATTGTTAGGGCGACTACGGTACAATTCATTTGGCTTTCAAGTTGAATCTGACGTTTGTTGCCTCTCGTACAGGCTTTCTCAGCTCTTCTGATTTTTCTTGCGGTCACCAAAGAACACGTAATTGTGAAAAGAGTGGGCAAACAAAAATAACAGCCAAAGTACCACCAGAGTCTAGCGCCGTCATAAGTAAGGGCTAAAACATAGATGGTATCAGGAAGATCTGTAGAAATCTTGACGACACAACGCTCACTGAAAGTGTTGACATTCAGCGCTGACTCATCCTTCGTTAACTGCCGTAGGACAACTTCAGGCAATGCTAAGAGGAGCGCACCCACCCATATTACAGCCAGCTTTGCAGTTGTGGATGTGCAGTTTTCAATCATCTCATAGTACATCTGTACGTTAGTGGCGGCACGGAATCGGTCAATGCATAGGGCGCACAATGTAAATGTAGTAACTCCAAGCGAGGCCACCTGAAAAACAAGGAAAGATAAATGTCAACTTACGCCCACTGTAAATAAAGAACATCTTAGATTTAAATAAGAAAAACAAAATCATCATATGTTAGTATAAGGAAAAAAAAGGACACCCACAGTTCTATCAATATGTATGCTTGATTGTGTATATTTTGGACATTCATAGTAATACAATTAAAGTAGTTGCCCCTTTCAGAAACATTTTTCCTATAAGCTCAGTTACTAGTAAAAAAGTAAAAAAACAAACTTGTTCTTCGTTTGCCCTCCCCAGATCCATCATTGACTCTCCACCACAGTTCCTGGTAACTATTATAACAGACAATCTGTGAACTCAGCGGCTCCGAGCTGCTAGTGCAATTCTCAGTTGACTGCAGTGCTGTTTACGTAATGTCAGCACTACAAATAAAAAATGCCAGGAGCAGAGATGGAGATTCCGCACTAGGTCTGGGCAGGGTAAGTGTTACGGTTGCTGCGAGCACTGGAGACTATGTCCATATTTCTTGCTACTGCACATGTGCGAGCGCTGGAGACTAAGTCCAGATTTCTTGCTACTGCACATGTGCGAGCGCCGGAGACTAAGTCCTATCTTGGAGCCATTGCACATGTTCGGGTGACATCATCGCTGACACGAGGTCACATGTCTCTGACACCTTCTATGCCGATTGGTCGCTGGTCATGTGCTTGTGACGCCTTGCTCGGTGATAGGCCAGCATGACGTCACTCCTGTCGTTCTGGCATTGGATTGGCTCTGGTGTCCTCCATCTTGGATGAGGCACAGAGTCTATATAAGACCCTGACACACGCCGCATGGCGCTCAGTCCTCTTGGTTCATGCATAAGAGTAGACGCTCTGTGCGCGTTCCTCTAGGCATTCCTCTGTCTATGCTAGGTGAGCGCTACCGGCAGGGTAGCGTTCTTATACCTTACAGCTTCGGCTGCTGTCCGTATCCTTACCTCTTAGGGGAGTGGACATAGGCAGGTGCCTGAGGCACATGGTCTGGCTGGGCCTTGTGATTCGACTCGTAGGTGGACGTTGCCGCTAGGGTAACGTTCCTTATACTGCGTCTGGCAGTTGTTCGTATCCTCACACACTAGGGGAGCGAACAGAGGTAGGAGCTTTGTGCGGCTTACGCTGCTGTTCGTCTCTTTTGCACCACTAGAAGAGCGGACCTAGGCAGGTGCCATATCTAGTGGTTCGTGTCCTCGCACACTAGTGGAGCGAACGCAGGTAGGAGCTTTGTGCGGCTTACGCTGCTGTTCGTCTCTTTTGCACCACTAGAAGAGCGGACCTAGGTAGGTGCCATTTCGCACACATTGCCTTTGTCTCTGTGATTATTAACAGAGATCACTCCACACACCCTCCAAGTAAGGGAGGAATTGCTTTACTTACTTATTATATCCTTCTGTGAGTTAACAGAGGTATTGCACTCTGCCATAGTCTGCAGCAGAGTCTTTGCACGGTGGACCCTGACTGTCTGATACTCCTTTAGGTTATTATCAGACAGCCCCCCGTAACATTAGGACTGAGCCAAGGGTCTGGCAGTTATGGCAGAATATCAGCAGGTACACCGTTACATGCAAGTACTTGAGTCACGGCTCAAGAGTATAGAGGATAAACCTCAGACCATGGTGACATCTGCACATGCTCCTCGACTTGCTCTGCCAAACAGATATTTTGGCGATGCCAGATCATGTCGTGGTTTCATTAGTCTGTGTCAGATACACCTAGAGGTCAACTCTTCTCGCTTCTCTACGGAGAGGTCCAGAGTAGGCTTTATCATCTCCTTACTTCAGGACAAAGCCTTAGAATGGGCGACTCCCCTATGGGAGCGCTCTGATGTGGTTACTCTGAGACATCAAGACTTTCTTGATGCTCTTAAGGCGGTATTCATGGGTCCGCAGGTTACCCATGATGCGGCCCTGAGACTGTTAGATCTATCTCAGGGTTCGTTATCCACTAGTTCTTATGCCATTGCTTTTAGAACTCTGGTGGCAGAACTAGATTGGCCAGAGAAGGTGTTGATTCCTATCTTCTGGAGAGGGTTGGCAGGCTATGTCAAGGATGCTCTTGCTACTCGTGAGGTCCCTGCTTCTCTGGAGGACTTGATCACAGTAGCAACGAGGATCGATGTACGCCATAAGGAACATAGACTCGAGGTCTCTTCCTCACGCCCTAAGCATCGGGCTATTCCAGTTGTTGAGGGTCCACTACTATCTTCCTCAGCATCTGAAACATCTCCCACTCCTATGGAGTTAGGTCATACGTCCTCCAGACTACGCAAGTCTGGTCCTCCTATATGTTACGTATGTCGTCAGGCTGGGCACTATGCCAACAAGTGTCCTAGTCGTCAGGGAAACTCCCTGGCCTAGTAACCATTAGAGGGGGGTTACTAGAGACGTCTTCTGCACCCTCTAAGTGTTGTATCCCAGGTCAGCTCTCGTTATCTGAGAATACATGGCCTATTATGGCTTTTGTGGATTCTGGAGCTGACGGGACTTTTGTGTCCTCAGGATTTGTAAAGGGACACAATATTCCCTCTATCATGTTAGAGGCGCCTATTCCTGTCCGTGTTGTTAATGGAACTATGTTGTCTGACTCCATTACATTGAGGACAGTTCCCTTGCGCCTTTCCCTGTCTCAGGGTCACATAGAGGAGATTTCTTTTCTTGTTTTGCCTGAGGGTATAGACGACGTCCTTCTGGGTCTTCCATGGCTTCGGACTCATGCTCCTAACATTGACTGGGAGTCTGACAGCATTATTAGTTGGGGTTCGAAATGTCAGTACCGATGTCTTCCGTTACCACCTAAGGTCATTGCAGTTGCATCTACTGATCTCTCTCCCATACCTACACCCTATCTGGATTTCGCTGACGTGTTCTCCAAACAGGGTGCTGAGGTTCTTCCACCCCATAGGCCGTATGACTGTGCCATAGACCTTATCCCAGGTTCGGTTCCACCTAAAGGCAGGGTTTACCCCTGTCGATACCTGAGTCGGAGGCCATGTCGACCTATATAAGAGAGAGTTTAGAGAAGGGGTTCATTCGTAAGTCTGTCTCTCCCGCGGGAGCTGGGTTTTTCTTTGTTCGGAAGAAAGAGGGTGATTTGCGTCCCTGCATAGATTACAGGGGTCTCAACGCAATCACAATAAAGAACAAATACCCATTACCTTTAATTTCGGAGCTCTTTGACAGACTGAGAGGAGCTCAAGTTTTTACGAAGTTGGATCTGCGGGGTGCGTATAACTTGGTACGAATTCGAAAGGGTGACGAATGGAAGACCGCTTTTAACACCCGAGACGGTCACTATGAATACCTCGTCATGCCTTTTGGGTTATGTAATGCACCCGCAGTATTTCAGGACTTCGTAAACGATGTGTTCAGGGATTTACTGTTATCCTCAGTAGTGGTGTATCTGGATGACATCCTGATTTTTTCTCCTGATCTGGAGACTCATCGTCAGGATGTCGTTCGTGTCCTTTCCCGTTTAAGGGAGCACTCATTGTTTGCTAAACTCGAGAAATGTGTATTCGAGCAGTCCTCATTGCCTTTTTTGTGTTACATTATCTCACAAGAGGGCCTGGCTATGGATCCTCCGAAGCTCTCTGCTGTCCTGCAATGGTCCGAACCTCATTCCTTGAAGGCGGTGCAACGCTTCTTAGGATTCATAAATTATTACAGGCAGTTCATACCCCATTTTTCTACTTTGGTGGCCCCTTTGGTGGCCTTGACTAAGAAAGGTGCTAATCCCAAAGCCTGGTCTACTGAGACATCTCAGGCTTTTGAGGCAGTAAAAAGACACTTTTCAACTGCTCACGTTCTTCAAAGACCCGATGAGAGTAAGCCCTTCCTCTTAGAGGTTGATGCCTCTTCAGTGGGTGCTGGTGCGGTCTTGTATCAAAAGAACGGTGCAGGTAGAAAAAGGCCGTGTTTCTTCTTTGCTAAAACCTTTTCACCGGCAGAGAGAAACTATACCATTGGGGATAGGGAACTGCTCGCCTTGAGATTAGCCTTGGAGGAGTGGCGTCACTTGCTGGAAGGAGCGAAACATCCTTTCCAGGTCTATACAGACCATAAGAATCTGACGTACTTACAAACCGCTCAGCGTCTGAATCCTCGCCAAGCCCGCTGGTCCTTGTTTTTCTCCTGCTTTCACTTCTCCATCAACTATCTGTCTGGGAGTAAGAATAACAAGGCAGACGCCCTGTCTCGCTCTATGCTTTCTACCCAGGAAGAGATTGATGAACCTCGTCTTATCCTTCCCTCCAGGGTTTTTCATACTCTCTCCCCTGTGACGTTAGACCAAATCCCACCGGGCAAGACCTTTGTTCCGCCTGATCGACAGAATGATATACTGTCATGGGCCCACACCTAAAAGGTGGGTGGGCATTTTGGTATTAGGCGGACACGAGAGTTACTGGAGAGGTGGTATTGGTGGCCACACTTAGCAAGCCACGTCAAGAGATATGTCGGTTCCTGCTACTCGTGTGCTCGCAACCGTCCATTACGGCAGAGACCGGCTGGGCTCTTGCATCCTTTACCAGTGCCAGATAGACCATGGGAGGTGGTAGGCATGGACTTTGTGGGTGATCTTCCATGTTCACAGGGACATAGATTTGTGTGGGTCATTACGGACCATTTCTCCCGGATGGTTCATCTCGTACCGTTATCGAGAATCCCATCTTCCAGGGTACTAGCCAAACTATTCCTCAAGCATGTCTTTAGGCTTCACGGGATGCCAGATCGTATCATTTGTGATAGAGGCCCGCAATTTGCTTCCCGTTTCTGGCGAGATCTTTGTAGCCTTCTGCAAATTGAGTTGAATCTATCTTCGGCATACCATCCGGAGACCAATGGTTTGGTTGAGCGTACCAATCAATCCATGATTATATACCTTCGACACTTTGTTGCTGAGAACCACGATAACTGGTCCTCCCTCCTACCCTGGGCAGAATTTGCCCTTAACAATTCGCTGGCTGAGGCCACTGGGCAGACACCGTTCGTACTCAATAATGGGCAACACCCTAGGGTACCGGTACCGTTTCCCGCTGCTGCACCTCCTCCTCTTGTGGCCGACTGGGCAACTAATGCCAGAGAGGTTTGGGATCGGACTCAAGAGTCAATCCAAGCAGCTAAGGACCGTATGAAGACGGTGTCCGATCGGTTTCGTCGCCCGGCTCCTGTCTTTTCTCCAGGGGACTTTGTGTGGCTCTCTGCAAAAAACGTGAAACTTAGAGTGAGCTCTGTCAAATTAGCTCCTCGCTTCCTGGGTCCTTATGAGGTTCTTCGACAGGTAAATCCTGTAGTCTACCAATTGAAGTTACCCGTCCATCTTAGGATCCATGACAAATTCCATGTTTCACTGCTAAAGCCGGCAATTTTACCTCACGCTCGTGAAGTGCACTCTCCTGCTTCTGATTCCTCTCACTCTAGCTATGAGGTACGAGCCATAGTTGGTTCTAAGATGGTTAGAGGGCGCAGGTTCTTCTTGATAGATTGGGAGGGCTACGGCCCGGAACATCGCTCTTGGGAGCCTGAGGAGGCTGTCCATGCTCCCGACTTAGTTGCCGATTACCTGCGTCGCCGGGAGGGGGGCCCTTGAGGGGGAGGTACTGTTACGGTTGCTGCGAGCACTGGAGACTATGTCCAGATTTCTTGCTACTGCACATGTGCGAGCGCTGGAGACTAAGTCCAGATTTCTTGCTACTGCACATGTGCGATCGCCGGAGACTAAGTCCTATCTTGGAGCCATTGCACATGTGCGGGTGACATCATCGCTGACACGAGGTCACATGTCTCTGACACCTTCTATGCCGATTAGTCGCTGGTCATGTGCTTGTGACGCCTTGCTCGGTGATAGGCCAGCATGACGTCACTCCTGTCGTTCTGGCAGCGGATTGGCTCTGGTGTCCTCCATCTTGGATGAGGCACAGAGTCTATATAAGACCCTGACACACGCCGCATGGCGCTCAGTCCTCTTGGTTCATGCATAAGAGTAGACGCTCTGTGCGCGTTCCTCTAGGCATTCCTCTGTCTATGCTAGGTGAGCGCTACCGGCAGGGTAGCGTTCTTATACCTTACAGCTTCGGCTGCTGTCCGTATCCTTACCTCTTAGGGGAACGGACATAGGCAGGTGCCTGAGGCACATGGTCTGGCTGGGCCTTGTGATTCGACTCGTAGGTGGACGTTGCCGCTAGGGTAACGTTCCTTATACTGCGTCTGGCAGTTGTTCGTATCCTTGCACACTAGGGGAGCGAACAGAGGTAGGAGCTTTGTGCGGCTTACGCTGCTGTTCGTCTCTTTTGCACCACTAGAAGAGCGGACCTAGGCAGGTGCCATATCTAGTGGTTCGTGTCCTCGCACACTAGTGGAGCGAACGCAGGTAGGAGCTTTGTGCGGCTTACGCTACTGTTCGTCTCTTTTGCACCACTAGAAGAGCGGACCTAGGTAGGTGCCATTTCGCACACATTGCCTTTGTCTCTGTGATTATTAACAGAGATCATTCCACACACCCTCCAAGTAAGGGAGGAATTGCTTTACTTACTTATTATATCCTTCTGTGAGTTAACAGAGGTATTGCACTCTGCCATAGTCTGCAGCAGAGTCTTTGCACGGTGGACCCTGACTGTCTGATACTCCTTTAGGTTATCAGACAGCCCCTCGTAACAGTAAGTAAGGTATACTTTGCTTGTTTTTTTGTCACTAACAAAATAGACCTTATAGGCAACCTGTCAGGTCTGAAAATGCTATTAACCTGCAAATATGAGATTAATCTTGAGGTTAATAGCGTAGTGAAGGTGCTACCGCCCAGTTATTGTCACTGCTCATAGCACTGAGAGTTGCGTCAGTAAACACGCCCCACCAATGATTGGCAGCTGGCTCATTAGTGCATCAGTGAAGACTGGGCTATCAGTCAGTATTGGGATGTACTTACTGCCACCGCTGTCAATAGTAACTGTAATTTTTCCGGGTGTGGTTGTATGACTGAAAGCTAGCGGCTCCTGGTAGAAAAAGAGTTCATTTTTGCCAGTGTTGTACTTTCAGTACTGAGGCCTGGTATTTTCATACGCTAATAACCTGCAGGATAACACTGTATCTGCGGGTTAATACCATTATTGGACATGACAAGTTTACCTTAAAAGAAAAACTTTTCTGAAAGAGGACAATCAATTTCAAGTACATATTGGAATATCAGGAAATGTTGAAAAATCTATTAAAGCTTATCAAATGTTAAATGAAACTCATTCATGAATTTCCAGAACATAACCTGCATGGTGGAACTTTTCACAGCATATCAATTTTTTGGGTGGATTTTACTCTTTGCATGCATAGGGTAAAATTCGCACCAAATCAGCAAATCATACTTGTTATTGTAGATTTTGTACCAGATCCACACAGATTTTGTCCATCAACGATGAGCATACCATAGCATACTATTGTAATTATCTGCACCATGTAAGTGAGGCTATGACAAAGTTAAAACTATTCGTGATAATAGTATTATGACCACAGGCGCTTAAAGGGAATCTGTCACCAGGTTTCTTCTGCACCATCTGAAAGCAGCATAATGTAGAGACAGAGACCCTGATTCCAGCGATATGTCACTTACTGAGCTGCTTGCTGTCATTTTGATGAAATCAATGTTTTTTCACTGCAAATCTAGCAGTTATACAGAGCTCATGAATATGCTGGACTACCTGGCAGCACACCAAGTAGTCCTGTAATGATAATTTACTGCTGATTAAATAGTGATTTTATCAAAACTACTACTGCCAAATAACAGTTGCCTCACTGTATGACTACTAAAAGAAATTAAAGGGGTTATCCACTACTTGGACAACCCCTTATTAAATGCCGTGTCCCTAGAGTAAAATAACAAAAGTTTATAGTCTCTTCCTACACTGATGTGGCTCAAGGGTCTCCCGATGCTTGTGTGGCATTATGTCACATGAGCGCTGCAGGCAATCAGCAGTCATTGAAAGTCATGACAAAGCCGGCTGGTGATTGGTCTCAGACTTAGCGGCAGAGACACGTATTCCCCATCCGTCTTTTTCAATGCATGTATACACTGAAACTCCACAGCCTTTCAGAGAACAATTTTCCCAGCTGCAATCATGCAGGCAGTATCAGATTCATGCTGTCTGAGGTTTGGACAGCTGAAAAAAAATTAAAGCATCCCTTTAAAGGGAATCTGTCAGCAAGTCTTTGCATGTAGTCTAAAGGCCCCTTTACACACTGCAACATCGCAAACGACATCGCTGTAACGTCACCGGTTTTGTGACGTAATAGCGACCTCCCCAGCGACATTGCGGTGTGTGAAACACATCAGCGACCTGGCCCCTGCTGTGAGGTCACTGATCACTACACATCTCTCAGGACCATTCTTTGGTCCTTTGTTTCCCGCTGTGCAGCATGATCGCTACTATAGAGCTGTGGAAAAAGAAGCGCAGATAGGGTATTACCCTAATAATGTGGGGTGAGGGGGGGGGAGTACTACTCACCAGATGAAGTTGTGCAAGTCACAACTCCTTTACTCGCATATAAAAATGTGATCAAGGCTGCAGCCCCCCGAAGGCAGATAACAGAGAATAGTAGAGAGGGGTGATAATGCCGCGCCAAAAATCACTGATGAAATTCAGATTAACGTGTCTTTATTATTGGCATAGGTCTACGCGTTTCAGGAGCTCTGCTCCCTTCTTCAGGACCGACAAGCATAAAAGAAACATCAAATCTACAATTGTGACAACAGACATACATTAAATAGCCGCATTGACGTCACAAGGACCATCCCACTTGGAAAAAAACGGGCGGGAAACAACGAAGCAATGCAGTACAATCATGATATCATGGATACATTTATAAAACTAAAAATAAAGATATAAAGACATATACATACAAAAAAATCACATGAAATAAATGAAATTTGTTAAAAAAAAAATGTGTATTTATTGTGATGCGTGTGAGCAAAAATATTTCAAAGAATGTGAATTATATATAAGATAGTATGTGTATAGGGACCAGAACCCACATATACTTGTAATTCATGTGGCACGTAAAAGATATGCAAGATAGAGAAGATCCAGTGCAGCCACCAAGGCATGTGTTCTTTTTCCATAAGGAAGAAACATAACCGAGAAGAACAGCTATGGAGCAGGGGGTGGAGCGACCTATAATAGAATGTAGTCTTCACCTCCACTTTTATTTTTATGTTTCACATTTGTTTTATGAGTCTTTAGTTGTTGACACACACTATATCTCTATTGTCGGGCAGCAGACTTGCGCCTTGTTTTTTTTCCCACGCTTATGAACTCCTTTAACCTGCTTGCCCCTGATACATATCCTCGGCGCAGGCGCGGTGGAGTTTTTTCCCACGCTATTGAACTTTGGTGAACCGCTGTCAGTGATGAGGATCTGTAGCGGTTTCACATACTTTCCCCACTATCCTCATTCCTGTTTCTTTCTAGTGAGATATATCCACATATATCTGCCCTATCTTTTTACATTCTATTATAGGTCGCTCCACCCCCTGCTCCATAGCTGTTCTTCTCGGTTATGTTTCTTCCTTATGGAAAAAGAACACATGCCTTGGTGGCTGCACTGGATCTTCTCTATCTTGCATATCTTTTACGTGCCACATGTGTGGCGCCCCTGACCTGGTCAGGCACCACTGAGTACTGCACCCATGCTGGGGACAGTACAATACAGGTAATCCAGATGGCTGACAGGGGTGTGGAACACAGGCGCATAGTGATCAGGTCTCACACATGTACCCATGAGAGGACCCCTGGGGATCCCAGGAGGGGGCAAAGCCTATACCTCCACTAGAATAGTGGCAGGGGGTTAAAAGCCTCCATCTCCTCTCAAGGGGTGTGGTGGAGAGTCTGGTTGCTAGGTGGCGTAGGCAAGAACAGGAGAGGAGGAGCAGTGAGTCAGTTAGAGCAGAGAACTCCAGAGGGCTCGGTGAGGAGCAGACCTGTGGGGCTGATGCTGTCTAACAGCGCCCGCGCAGTGACTACAGACGGGGGAGAACGGTCAACTAGGAGTGCTGCCTGAAAGCCAGCTTCAGCTAGAGAGTGCACGGAGTGGGAAGTAAGGAGACTTCTAGAGAGCACCAGGCCCAACCGGGCGGCAGATCCCGAAGCGAGGATAGATTTACCTTTCCCTGCTAAACCTGCCGGTGTGGGGCTCTTACAGCCCACACCACAACAACCAAAAGCCGCAGCCACGTAACCGCAAGTAGGGCCCATAGGTCACAGGAGGCAAGAGGCTGGAGTGGCCTGGCCCGGGGAACAAGCACACGGCAAAACAAGAAGGGGAGAGAGGCTTGGAGCATCTTCCCTGGGTGACCCCCATAGGGACTCAAAGTCGGGGTCACCCCAAACCACCAAGGGCTAAGGAAGGCGAGTTTGTAGTCACCCTCATACAGTCAGCCGGAAGGATACCTGGTTCCCACCTGGTTCATCCCAGCTACGCCCGGGTTACTCACCCTGCCACCTGAAGTGAGTAAAAACCCTGAAAGACACTCTGCCTGTGTGTGGTCATTCTGCGACTTGTGGTACTACAGCTTTACAAAGGGCTCTGGGGCTTGCCTCACTCTCAGGAGGCTACCACACCCGACTGCACCCACCATCAGCCCCAGGTGCCTCCTAATCTGCAGTGGCGGTCCCCTCTGACCGCAAATCTGAGAGTGGCGTCACGATCAAAACTGAAGATTCCCTACCTGTGACCAGCACCAGCTACGTGGAGTCCCTGAAGGTATGCACCGATACAACACCTGCGGGGCTTCACATCTGGCGTCACGAACAGGATAAGGACTAGACCTGTCCAGACAGGTGACCATGTGCCTGGGCGGTCCGCTTGGAAAATTGGAAGCGCCGCCATATTGCCACCATGAAAAGCGCGCTGAAAAACAACAGCAGCCCGCGCTGGGAGAAGTTACCGCCCACGAAGAGGTGTGGCTACCCAGAGATCCCCTGCAGAGTTCTGACCTTGCCAGCTATGAGAGTGGAAGCGTCGAGAGACGGCGGGAAGGAAAGGAAGCCACAAGTCTGCTGCTGGGAGAGGAGCTGCTGAAAGAGGCAGAGCAGAAGCTGGACAGCTTGTTACAGGAGGCAGCGAAGAGTCCACTGCTGGGAGACCGTGCAGAAGACGGCGCAGAAGAAATGGCGTCTGACCGCAGGAACCCAGAACCAGGCTCCGCTGCCTGGTGGTACCGAGAGCTGGCCCAGTTTTGCAACCGGCTGGAGACCCGGGTCGTGGAGCAGATTCGGGAGGAACGGATGGAACTGCAGGAGATGACCGCGGCGGTTCGGGCCTATGAAGGGAGAGCTGCGCGCCGGGTGTCAGGTGGGACGGCGACGACGCAGACCCCAGTGCTACCAACAACGGGTGAGTCGAATGATGCCCCGGCCCGCGCAAGTGCCCCGACCCCTGCTGCCACGTCCGCGGTCCCTGAAGAGGCGTCCGGTGCGGCGACGCTGAAGCAGGCCGCAGCCACGCCAGGTGCGGCCCTCCAAGCCCCAGCGGCTGCAGCGATGCCCTGCTCGGCCCACCAAGACCCAGTCCCTGCAGCGATGCCCTGCCCGGCCCGCCAGGACCAGGCCGCCGCCATCCTGGGCGCGGCCCGCCAAGACCAGGCCGCCGCCATACAGGGCGCGGCCCGCCAAGCCCAGACTGCTGCAGCGACGTCCAGCCCAGCCTGCACAGAGCCTCCTGCAACAGCGACACTGATCCAGGCCGCCGCCATCCCGGGCGCGGCCCGCCAAGACCAGGCCGCCGCCATACAGGGCGCGGCCCGCCAAGACCAGGCCGCCGCCATGCCAGGCGCGGCCCGCCAAGAAAAGGCTACCTCAGCATTTACCCCGGCCTGTAAGGCCAGAGCAGACACCGCTCCCCGGTCCACAGAGGTTCCTGATAGGCAGCCCACGGTGGGTGAAGACCCTGCATATTGGCAGATGAGGGCTGACCTGGAGGCCAAATTTCCACAATGGTTGGTGAGCCAGTACATACCCCCTCCGCATACCCCAAAGAGTCTCCTGCTAACTCCTGCAGCAGCTACACCAAGGAGTCCCTCACCTGGGCCGGCCGAAGAGCAGCCATCCCCGGCACTGCCACAGCTGGAGTGCCAGGAAGAACTAAGGGGGAGAGGAGGCCAGGAAGCAGAAGGGTTGACTCCGACTCCAGTGCCACCAGCAGCAGATGTGTATTCAGAGCCGGAAATGCTGCCATACTCCCGCTGGGACGAGGAGGACCTGACCCCCTCTGCAGAAGAAGAGCTGCCTAAGAGCTTCACCTGGGAGCCCACAGGCATGGATCCAGCCCGCAAGACACGGCGCAGAAGAACACAGTTTGCTCCAGCACCACAGTCTCCTGAACAGAGAGCAGTCACCGCCAGAGACCTAAAGGAGAAGCGTTTGTTGAGAGAGTCCAAAGCCCAGGCTAGAGGACCCCTGTGTTATGGCGTAGTGGAAGACTTTAATCTGAAAAGCGGCTATGGATTCATTGTAGCACCAGGAATAAAAGAAGGGATATTTGTAAACCGCAGAGATGTGAACGCTCATCTGCCAAGAGGACACCCTTGCAGAAATCTAAAGATGGGAGATTCCGTTCAGTTCACCCTGCATCAAGGTGAAAGAGGATTGTATGCTCTGGGCGTAACGCTATGTCCCAACAAACCTTATAGCCATCCCCTGCAACAAGAAAGACAAGAAAGACAAGAAAGACAAGAAAGACAAGAAAGACAAGAAAGACAAGAAAGACAAGAAAGACAAGACAGAGATAAAGAAACAGATACAGAAAAGGAATCAGATGCAGACCAAGAAAGGAAAGACACAGAACCTATAGATGAGGCAACCACAGATGAAGACAGAGACAAAGAGCAGGAAAGTCACAGGTGCCAGTGCCCAACGTGCCCTCGCCCTAGTGAAAAAGAGGAGTAAAAAGTAAAGTAAAGTAAGAAGTTACTGTTTTGACCAGTTTTGAAAAGTTTTGTTTGCAACGTTAAAGAAATGCGCCCACAAAAACTATTGTGAGAAAACCATAAACCTTAAGGCTATGAACTTGCTATAGCCACAAACTCTCGCAGTGTAAATAGTTACACCAGTGGCACCACCACCAGGGCCAGCCTGTTTAGGGGCTTGGCTCGTCTGCAACCAGGGGGGCCCGTCCGTAGAAAAGGGCCTTGGCTCACCTGCGACCAGAGAGCACGCCTGTTTATGGGGCCTTGGCTCACCACCACAAAGAGGGTACCTGGTCAGCACCAACTGTGGAGGCCGCCTCTGCATCCAGCCAGAAGAGGCTGACGGCGCGGATCCACCAGGCCAGGTATACCCTGAAACCACCAGCCCATGAAAGCCGCCTCTACATCCTGCCAGAAGTGGCTGAAGCCGCGGCCAACGGGAGAGGAAGATTGGAGGAAAGGTCTGGGGAAGTAGATGGCCCAGATCTGGTTACCAAAAGGACCGGTGACCTGCCTCCTGAGAGGGTTTTGGGTGGGTTAACGGACTTGTGGGTGGAGGGTGGTGATGTCTAATACCTGGTGCTTTTAAATGTTTTACATGTTTTAATGTTTTATGCATTTTAAAATGTTGTCTTGCAGCCCGAGGACGTGCTGGTGATAACTAAGGGGGAATGTGGCGCCCCTGACCTGGTCAGGCACCACTGAGTACTGCACCCATGCTGGGGACAGTACAATACAGGTAATCCAGATGGCTGACAGGGGTGTGGAACACAGGCGCATAGTGATCAGGTCTCACACATGTACCCATGAGAGGACCCCTGGGGATCCCAGGAGGGGGCAAAACCTATACCTCCACTAGAATAGTGGCAGGGGGTTAAAAGCCTCCATCTCCTCTCAAGGGGTGTGGTGGAGAGTCTGGTTGCTAGGTGGCGTAGGCAAGAACAGGAGAGGAGGAGCAGTGAGTCAGTTAGAGCAGAGAACTCCAGAGGGCTCGGTGAGGAGCAGACCTGTGGGGCTGATGCTGTCTAACAGCGCCCGCGCAGTGACTACAGACGGGGGAGAACGGTCAACTAGGAGTGCTGCCTGAAAGCCAGCTTCAGCTAGAGAGTGCACGGAGTGGGAAGTAAGGAGACTTCTAGAGAGCACCAGGCCCAACCGGGCGGCAGATCCCGAAGCGAGGATAGATTTACCTTTCCCTGCTAAACCTGCCGGTGTGGGGCTCTTACAGCCCACACCACAACAACCAAAAGCCGCAGCCACGTAACCGCAAGTAGGGCCCATAGGTCACAGGAGGCAAGAGGCTGGAGTGGCCTGGCCCGGGGAACAAGCACACGGCAAAACAAGAAGGGGAGAGAGGCTTGGAGCATCTTCCCTGGGTGACCCCCATAGGGACTCAAAGTCGGGGTCACCCCAAACCACCAAGGGCTAAGGAAGGCGAGTTTGTAGTCACCCTCATACAGTCAGCCGGAAGGATACCTGGTTCCCACCTGGTTCATCCCAGCTACGCCCGGGTTACTCACCCTGCCACCTGAAGTGAGTAAAAACCCTGAAAGACACTCTGCCTGTGTGTGGTCATTCTGCGACTTGTGGTACTACAGCTTTACAAAGGGCTCTGGGGCTTGCCTCACTCTCAGGAGGCTACCACACCCGACTGCACCCACCATCAGCCCCAGGTGCCTCCTAATCTGCAGTGGCGGTCCCCTCTGACCGCAAATCTGAGAGTGGCGTCACGATCAAAACTGAAGATTCCCTACCTGTGACCAGCACCAGCTACGTGGAGTCCCTGAAGGTATGCACCGATACAACACCTGCGGGGCTTCACACATGAATTACAAGTATATGTGGGTTCTGGTCCCTACACACACACTATCTTATATATAATTCACATTCTTTGAAATATTTTTGCTCACACGCATCACAATAAATACACATTTTTTGAACAAATGTCATTTATTTCATGTGATTTTTTTGTATGTATATGTCTTTATATCTTTATTTTTAGTTTTATAAATGTATCCATGATATCATGATTGTACTGCATTGCTTCGTTGTTTCCCGCCCGTTTTTTTCCAAGTGGGATGGTCCTTGTGACGTCAATGCGGCTATTTAATGTATGTCTGTTGTCACAATTGTAGATTTGATGTTTCTTTTATGCTTGTCGGTCCTGAAGAAGGGAGCAGAGCTCCTGAAACGCGTAGACCTATGCCAATAATAAAGACACGTTAATCTGAATTTCATCAGATTTTTGGCGCGGCATTATCACCCCTCTCTACTATTCTCTGTTATCAGCATGATCGCTAAAAAGTCTCAGTGTGTAAAGGGGCCTTTACAGCGACTTCGTTAGCGACTTCCCTTTCAAAAAGCTGCTTTACAACGTCCCCAATGACTAGCTAGGTCGTTCTGCAGGTCCATATCACTGTTGCGTGGTTTTCCAGGTTTGCCTGTTTGACAGCTCACCAGCGACTCACCAGAGACTTTATAGCGATCCCGGCCAGGTTGGGATCGCTGGTGGGATCGCTAGAAAGTCTCAGTGTGTAAAGGGGCCTTAAGAGCAGCATGATATAGGGGCAGAGACCCTGATTCCAGCAATGTGTCACTGGGCTGTGTATTGTTGTTTCAATAAAATCAGTGTTTTATCAGCAGGAGATTATCACTAGAGGATAGGTTGCCTTGTGCCATGTAGTCTTTCTGCTCTGTATATATATCCCTGCCTCCACTACTAATTAGCAGCTTTTTGCCGATGTACACAAATAGTTTTATTGCCCATTGATGTGGGCTATAAAGAGCTCAGCATTCATAAAACTGGTAGATTTGTAGCAGACCAGTAAGTGACACATCGCTGGAATCAGAGTCTGATCCTACATCATGCTAATAGATAACAGATTACCTTTAAACAAATTAAAGTTAAGAGAAGGCTTTGTCTGCAACAGTCACGCAATAATTGAGATAAAGAGAATATGTCCTATTTTTACCATAAGGCTTATGACCTATCAATAAGCTAGAGAGGAGGGCTACTATCAGCAGCAAGTCTTGCATTGGTGGGCTGCGAATGTGAAAAATGATATTACATTTACCACTCAGGTGCTGCCACAAATGACATGTCTGGCTGTCTATAGTTTCCCTTACTCCCTCCTAATACTGAGTTTCACTAAGATGTAGAGAGCTCCACCTAAATCTACCAGCTGATTCCTATAATGAGAGCCATATTAAATTGTCTATGACCGGTCAACGCCTTTTTCAATAAAAATATAATGCAACCTGTCACACTTTGTTCTCCGATAAATAAAATAGATATTTTTCTGTAAAAGTGTCAGCCTTTAAAATAACCTTATAAAGTGCACAAGTGAATGACAAAACACGCACAAGAACGTGCTTTTCCTCTCTCCATGTTTTGTCTGGCATCTCACATCCTGTCCTACTTAATACTGATAATTAACACCGTAAACATTAACATGGTAAGACATGCACTGTGAATTATTCTGCTACTATGGTGTGAGATGGTGAGTTTGGGTTTTTATAAAGTGTAACTGCTACTATCAGTTTAGAGGAGTGTCTACAGCACATAAAGTACATAGTACACTTCTTAAAGGGAACCTGTCAGGCAGGGTCGGACTGGGGTGTCTGGAGCCCACGAGGGGTATTGACTCCAGGGGCCCTCCCGACAGCTAAATATAAACACCCATTAGCGTTATCCCCATTATTGTGTTGTTTTGACTGTATACACAGCCGTCCTCTGCACATCTATATTGTGCACCATAATTGGGATGTACAATTACAGTAGTTTGCAGTAATGGGGTCTTTGGTGAAAACAAGTTATCACCAATCCACAGGTTAGGTAGGTGATAACTTATTGATCGGTGGAACCAGACCAGTGAAACCGCACAGATCGGAAGATTGGGGAACTTTCTGCAGCGGCAGATGGGGTGTGTGACCGCAGCTCCATTCATCCTCTGTGGGGTGGGATGTGTGACCACAGCTCCATTCATCCTCTATGGGGTGGGGTGTGTGACCGCAGCTCCATTCATCCTCTATGGGGTGAGGTGTGTGACCGCAGCTCCATTCATCCTCTGTGGGGTGGGATGTGTGACCGCAGCTCCATTCATCCTCTGTGGGGTGCGATGTGTGACCGCAGCTCCATTCATCCTCTGTGGGGTGGGATGTGTGACCGCAGCTCCATTCAAAACTTTGTGCAGCAGCCAGATAAAAACAAGCCCAGCGCTCGCAGCCACTGAGGGAATGAATAGATCAGGGGTCGAAACGGACACAAGCTCCAGTGTAATGGGGGATGAAAGTTGCACGATCGGTGCAGGTCCCAGCAATCGGACCCCACTGATGAATAAGTTATCACTTATCTTTAGGCCACGTTCACACTTTCAGCATTTGGTCAGTATCTTATATCAGTATTTGTAGCCAAAACCAGAAGTGGGTGAAAAATCCAGAAGTGGTGCTCGAGTTTCTATTACACGTTTTATTTGATTTTACCGGTCCTGGTTTTGGCTTCAAATACTGAGGTAAAAAACTCACTGAATACTCAGTGTGTGCACATTGCCTTAGTGAAGGTGATTACCTGTTTTCACTGGAGAACCTCTGTAAGTGCGTATTTACTGTAGTGTAATAGTCACAGGGCAGGGAGGAGTTAAATGTTTAAGTATTTAATTTATATTGGAAATAATCTCCTCCTTAGGCCTCCGACACACATCCGTGCCGCTGGTACGTGTTTGCCATTTTTTGCACGGAGACACGTTCAGCAATGCTACCCTATTGTAGCAGGCACACACACGTAAAACCACACGGAACGTGTGTCCGTGTGCGTTTGTACGTGTGTGCGTTTTTCTACACGCTGACATGTCAGTGTTTTCTCCGGCAGCACGGGTGTCACACGGCCCGCACCCATACCACACGGATGTAGTGTGGATGCGGTCCCGTGTGACACGCGACGGAGAAAACACACGTGTCAGTGAAAAAAAACAAAACATTTACTCACCTTCTCCAGCCCTCCTGTTTCTGCCGCTGCTGCCTCTTGCTGCCGACCGCCACTCATTATGCTCATTTAATATTCACTTCACTGCGGCCGGCAGCAGCGGGGAGACGGCAGGCCTGGAGACCGAAGATCAGCACCACGGACAGCAGCGCGGACCACGTGAGTATGCAAATTACCGGTTCTACGTGTGCTATCGCGGATAGCACACGTAGAACACACGTGGACCGCGCGGCACGTGCATGTTTTTAACGGAAGTGTGTTTCAGGCCTTATAGAGAGAAAAAGTGACCTCCAGACACAACACAATCCATTATACCAAAAACAATAATACCACATACAAGGGAGAAATACCGCTACACCGTGACCAGACCACATATTACCACCAAACAGTGACCAAATACAGCCCCATACAAGGGAGAAATACCACCACACCATGACCAGACAACAAAGTGACCGAATAATATAACATACAAGGGAGAAATACCGCAACACTATAACCAGATAACATACTACCAACACATAGTGATCAAAAGTAACTACATGCCAGAGAGTAATACTACCACACCATAATTAGAGCACATAGTAACCGAATATTACCACATACAAGGGAGAAATACCGCAACTCTATGACCAGAACACATAATGACCGAATATAACTACATACAAGAAAGTAACACCGCCACACCAAAATCAGACCACATAGTGACCGAATACAACCACACACAAGGGAGAAATACCATGACACTATAACCCCACCACATAATGACCAAATAATACCACGCATGAGACAAATATCAGTACACCATGACTAGAGAACATATTACTACCACACAAGGACATATAATACTACAATAATGATCATGAAAAAAAACTACAATGCTATTAACACTAATATTATCATCAGTGCCATAATACACAAGAGCTCTGTATATAGTGTATATGTAATACAGTGTTCACCATTGACATTATACACAGGAGCTCTGTATACAGTGTATAGTGTGTGTGTGTGTTCATTTAATACACTGACTTACCAGTGACGTCTCTAGCTGACTTTATTCATCTTCACATTTTTTCTTCACCCGGCGCTGACCGCCATCACGTCTTCCAGCCATGACGCGACTCTGCATAAAATAACAGTCACCTATAGCCGATCACTCCCAGAGCACATTCCTCACTATTTCCCCAATTTCTACACTATATCAGACTCTTGTTCCCCCATTGGAGACAGTATCCTCAAAATTAACTTATATTTCATCAGTAATAATGTCCCCTAATTTGCCCCTACAGTAATTATGCCCCACTTGCCACCATAAACTAATAATGCATGTCCCTCATTCTGGCCCCATATAGTAATTATGTCCCTCATCCTGACCCCTTTTATTTAATAATGTCTGGGGAAACAAGTGGAATGAGAAGGGGTTCTTAATTGCATCCTGCACAAAATATCATCCACACACTACTCCTCTCCAAAATAGCCCCACAAAGTGCCCCTTTCCAAAATGTCCCCCAAAAATGTGCCCTTTCTATAATATCTCCCCCAACTACATCCCTGTATAAATTCCCCCCCACTCCTTATTATATTATGCTGCCTTCCACAATCTGTGATGCCTCGTAATGTCTCCCATTGCCCTATAGTGTCCCAATTTCTTTCATAATGTCCCCCACTGACCTATAATGCCCCAATTTGCTTCATAATGTCCCCCGTTACCCTATAATGTCCCCCACTGCCCTATAATGTCCCCCACAGCCCTATTATGTTCCCCACTGCCCTATAATGTTCCCCCACTGCCCTATAATGTTCCCCCACTGCCCTATTATGTTCCCCACTTCCCTATTATGTTCCCAACTGCCCTATAATGTCCCCCACTGCCCTATAATGTCCCCCACAGCCCTATTATGTTCCCCACTTCCCTATTATGTTGCCAACTGCCCTATAATGTCCCCCACTGCCCTATTATGTTCCCTACTTCCCTATTATGTTCCCAACTGCCCTATAATGTCCCCCACTGCCCTATAATGTCCCCCACTACCCTATTATGTTCCTCACTGCCCTATAATGTCCCCCACTGCCCTATAATGTGCCCCACTGCCCTATAATGTCCCCCACTGCCTTATAATGTCCCCTACTGCCCTATTATGTTCCTCACTGCCCTATAATGTCTCCACTGCCCTATTATGTTCCCCACTGCCCTATAATGTCCCCCACTGCCTTACAATGTCCCCACTGCCTTATAATCTCCCCCACTGCCTTATAATGTCTTCCACTGCCCTATTATGTTCCCCACTGCCCTATAATGTCCCCCACTGCCTTATAATGTCTCCCACTGCCTTATAATGTCTCCTACTGCCTTATAATGTCCCCAACTGCCTTATAATGTCCCCCACTGCTCTATATTGTCCCCCACTGACCCATAATATGCTCCATAAACTCCACCGCCACTTCTTAATGCCCCTTGTAAAATAACACCGCCCCTCCCCCACCGCAGCCCCTCATGTAAAATTACTTGTCCTCTTCGGCTCCTGTGGAGCACTTACCTGTGCCTGCGCGTCCTCCTCTTCATCTCTGCAGCTGCGGCCCTGGTGATGACGGCATGTCAGTGCAGGACTGAGGCGTGCTCCTCTGCCTCAGTCCTGTAGCATCCTCCTCCTATGCAGCCCCGGCCCAGGTGATGACGTGGCGGTGCGGGGCTGAGCAGCACTGCTCTGCCTCCTGTCACCGGCTGCACTGTACAAATGTATGCGCGCCTGAAAGACATGCATACATTTGAATACCGGCGCGGTCTCCATGTCCTGTGTTACGGTTGCTGTGGCTCTGGAGACTATGTCCGGATTTCTTGCTACTGCACATGTGCAAGCGCTGGAGACTAAGTCCTATCTTGGAGCCATTGCACATGTGCGGGTGACATAATCGCTGACACAAGGTCACATGTCTCTGACACCTTCTAAGCTGATTGGCCACTGGACATGTGCTTGTGACACGTGGTCACATGTCTCTGACACCTTCTATGCCGATTGGTCGCTGGTCATGTGCTTGTGACGCTTTGCTCGGTGATAGGCCAGCGTGACGTCATTGCTTTCATTCTGGCAGCGGATTGGCTCTGGTGTCCTCCATCTTGGATGAGGCACAGAGTCTATATAAGACCCTGACGCACGCCGCCCGGCACTCAGTCCTCTTGGTTCATGCATGAGGGTAGATGCCCTGTGCACGTCCCTCTAGGCATCTCTCTGTCTATGTTAGGTGAGCGCTACCGGCAGGGTAGCGTTCTTATACCTTACAGCTTCGGCTGCAGTCCGTATCCTTACCTCTTAGTGGAGCGTACATAGGCAGGTGCCTGAGGCACATGGTCCGGCTGGGCCTTGTGATTCTACTTGTAGGTGGACGTTGCCGCTAGGGTAACGTTCCTTATACTGCGTCTGGCAGTTGTTCGTATCCTCGCACACTAGGGGAGCAAACAGAGGTAGGAGCTTTGTGCGGCTTATGCTGCTGTCCGTCTCTTTTGCACCACTAGAAGAGCGGACCTAGGCAGGTGCCATATCTAGTGGTTCGTGTCCTCGCACACTAGTGGAGCGAACGCAGGTAGGAGCTTTGTGCGGCTTAAGCTGCTGTCCGTCTCCTGGCACCACTAGAGGAACGGACCTAGGTAGGTGCCATTTCACACTCACTGCTTTTGTCTCTGTGATCTTTAACAGAGACCATTCCACACACCCTCCAAGTAAGGGAGGAATTGCTTTATTTTCTAATTATATTCCTCTGTGAGTTTAACAGAGGTATTGCACTCTGCACTTGTGCTATTATTTTTTACAGTGGCACACTTATATACCCCTTATCCCCTGCCATAGTCTGCAGCAGAGTCTTTGCACGGTGGACCCTGACTGTCTGACATTCCTTAAGGTTTTATTATCAGACAGCCACCGTAACATTCTGCACACCTCATCGGTGCAGGCCTGGGGACTCCCACAGTGCACCGTTAGGACCTTTGGTGAGTCACATGACACACGTGATGTCACAAAAGGTCCTGCAACTGCGGAAACTTCAGTGATCATACAAAACTTGTACGATCACTGAAGTTTACAATTGGAAGGCAGGGTGCCCCTCAGAGCGTGGGGGCCCTGGAGGAGCTGCTCAGTCTGCCCCCAATAATCAGCGGCCATGAGAAACAGGCGGTGCCGCGGCCCCACTGAGGGCCCGGGGCCTACCCGGGGATTTCCCGCTACACCGGTGGGCCAGACCGACCCTGCTGTCAGGTCCCATATGCATTCTGATCTACAAGCAGGCTGATGTGAGGCCTAGAAACCCATTCCTACCCATCCCTGTGTTGTAATATTGTGTAATATGATTTTATAAAAAAAGTTTTATAACTTATATGTTCCCTATGTAAATAGGAGAGGGTCTAGTGCCCTGGGCGTTGCATCACACTGTGGGCATTTGCATGCTTTCCGTGGTATCACACCCCTGTGGGCTTGATACCATGGATTTACATGAGTGATGTCACCGTCAGCTCCTGGAGATCCCGCGCGTGCCTCCCGAGGAAGCTTTTTTGCGAAACGCGTCGGGGCTTCCCCCTCCACTACCTGGACCTTTGATACGGCGTTCATATTGGCACCATGGTAAGCACTTGCTCCAACTTTAAATAATGGTATATGTCCCTTCTATTATATGTGCCCTGCTGGGCCTTTTTCATTGACTGTTTGGGCCATTCATTGTTACCTTTTAAATGTTGGAATTAATTTTCTTACACAATATGATGCCGTTGAGGTACTAGTATGGGACATCTCTGACTCTTCTGTAATCCTAACCATTGTCCGTATTTTATGTTGTTATTTTACATGACAGTGCCCTTATCTTTCTAATAAATATTTATATAACGATTGGGTGCGTGTCTGTTTTTGACTATGCAAGGCCTTACAAAACTCAATTTTTTCTCTTTTGCCCGCGCTTGCTATTAGGGCAGCCTTCATATCTGGGTGTTTACTTTAGACGCACACTTTGCATGGTTGGAACCGCAGGAGTCTTCTGATCATGCGCAGTGCGCTTGTGAAGCCGGCAAGTAAACACTCGGATATGACGGCTGCGTGAACGGCAAGTGCACATGCGCGGTATCTCCAGCGGCTGACCTGTAAATCCATGGTATCATGCCCACGTGGTATCACGCCCAAAAAAGCTCCTGGAGATCCTGCATGTGCGCGCTTGCCCTTTGTGCAGCCTTCATATCCGGGTGTTTACTTCTTGGCTTTCCAAGCGCACGTCGCTAATGTAATCCATAGTATCACGCCCACAGGGGCGAAAATAAACATACAGTTAAAAGTCCATGGATAACACCTTTTAGGTGTTATTCAAGAACTTTTAACTGTATGTTTATTTTTAACATGAAGATCCAATAAAGATTTTTCTATTTTTACACTATTTCCAGATGTTATCCTATTTGGTGCTGGAATCTACCTACAATTTTTGGTGTTGCTCTATCCTGGGAACCCCAATCCTGGTGTCATCTGTGCATCATACTGGACTCACATTACAGGCATTACGGTAGGCTGAAATTATTTTTTCTTTTCTTCCATTTCAGCAAACGGACTGTAGAGTTGGTCAGGATTATCAATGCTGAGGCACATACTGCCTCCTGTCAAGCAATACCCTCAGGGAGGCATGTGATTGGCTCCAATTTATTGTGCCACAGGACAAGGGTCCCAAGCCTACAGCCAATGTCATTAAGGAAAAGTAAAGAAGAACAAGCAGTCCTGAAAGTTATTTTATAGCCTCTAAAGAGCCCTGATCCCAACATTTCAACCTTATATAGACTGTCTAGAAATACATGAAAAGATAGGATTTGCGCAAGTTCATCCACAGAAGATCTGTTGTTAATTCTATAAGATATTTTTGAACAACTCCTTGCTGAGTTGCTTCAAAAACTTTGTACATCTGTACCTAAAAGCATAAGTGCAATTTTGAAAACAAAGGGTGGTCACATCAAGTATAGATTAGATTTAGCTTTCTCTTTCGTTCATTCACTTTGCATTTTATTAATTGTTAAAAATTATCTAGTAACACTTGATGATCCTAAAAGATGATCCTAAAATGCCCTTTAACCTTTTCAGGTGAAAGTAATGTGACCTTCTCTAAAATTTTGAATGCACACGTCCAAATGTTTAATGTTTCAGTAGTTTTTGCACTTTATGTTCTCTAACAACGTGCATAATGGCATAATTCTCAACAAGTGTTTGATCCATGAATCGCCCCAAAAAAAAAATCAGGATTCAATTAGAATTGGGATTTAAACAGTCCTCCTCATCATGCTATTGACATTTTAAAATCATGAGACCATGACGATCCTGGGTTACTGGGCTATGGAGAGCCTCACACACCATGCTGGATGGATAGTGTGTGAGGCGACCTGTCAGTGCTGCGAGTGCAGCACTGATAGATCTAATCCACTGTAGTGATAAAGCACTGCAGTGGATTATAGAACAATAACAATAATAAAATCTGCAAGGAAAAAAGAAGCAGCATGTGTCGCGGGCGAGGAGGACGCCGCCGCTGTGCTCGCTACTGCTCGGGTCCGGCGCTGCTGCGGCTGCTGCTCGGTGGCTCGAGCGGTGGGCTGGATCCGGGGACTCGAGCGGCGCTCCTCGCCCGTGAGTGAAAAGGGTGGTTGGTTTTGGGGGATTTAGTCCGTGACGCCACCCACGGGTTGTGGTGAAGATGGGCACCACCGCTGCTGGTGACGGGGATCCCGGGAGCGATGGTAGGGAGCAGCTGGGATGTTGTTTTGCCCCTCCATGGGTAGGGGTCGGTGGTCCCGGGGCAAGGTGGTGTGATGGGGAGGCAGGATTGGTGAGGTGCAGGTTTTCAGGGACAGCGCGGCGCGGTGCCGGATGGCACGGGTGTACTCACTCAGTAAGAGATGCACAGTCCTCGGTAAACCAAACGGCTGGATGGACGGGTCTCGCAGCCGGCTGCAGTGTCTCCTCCCCGGACAGGTGATGGCGGCTGTCTTTCCCTGCACCTTTGTGTACTTGTTTGACTACGATGGATCCCCAATGGTAGTCCGCTCCCCGGTGTATGGATGCCGGAGGAGCCCGTTTGCCCGCAGGCGCTGGCCCTTGGGTCTCTAGCCTTAGGCGGTAGCTGTATACCCTCACGTGTGGGCGGTTGCCTTCTAACGGGTCTTTGGCTGTTAGGAAACCCCTGGGATTCCTGTCACACTCGGATTTGACTGTTGACGGCGACTCCAAGCCTAGCCGGGGTCCGATGGCCCTGCCTGTGTGTGCTGGCTTCACTTCGCTCCCCGTTCGGTAGCGGCGGGCCAACGCCCGACCCCGGTCCTATGGTTCCGCGTTGATTCACCTCTCCTGCAGAAGGCCACCACCGTCTGCCAACCTTGTTGTCAGTGCCTGTGCCACAAACCCAGACACTCTCCACTTTACTCCTCTCACTTCAACCTCCTCCACTGTTGTCACTTTTCCCGCCTCCAGGCCTGTGAACTCCTCGGTGGGTGGGGCCAACCGCTTGGCTCCGCCCTACCTGGTGTGGACATCAGACCCTGGAGGGAGGCAACAAGGATTTTGTGTTTGGCTAATGTTACTGTCTAGTGGGGGTGGGGGTGTGTGTGTGTTACCTGTGACGACCTGGCTAGTCCAGGGCGCCACACATGTGCACAGCAAGTCAAGATTCTCAAAGACTTTGGTGGGATGCGTTTTATCCTGCAGTATTGATTAAAATCTGCAAGGAAAAATGCATGAAAAAGTAGGAAAAAAGCAACATGTGCACATGACCTAAGATCGTTCTGGTTTCCTATAGGTACTGGAGAAGTAACTGCCGCCTCATTTATGAAGATTGCCTCACAGTAAGATTGTTTTGGTTGCCTGTAGCAACTACAGTGCAGCTTTCAGCATTGAAGCTGCTGACATAGTTTTTGCAAGTGCGTCTTAAATATTTAAAGTAGTGTTGATCGAGTAGTTAACTACTCGTACTTGTTAAGCTGTTGGAGAGTACTGTCCACTACTCGCATATTCGTTATGAGTAGCTGGCACAATGTAAGTCAATGGGAAATACTCACTAAGTAGTGAGTAACCCGAAAGCTGTACTTTTCGTTTGAGTAGTGAATAGTACGGCTTTCGGGTTACTCGCTAGTTAGTAAAGTATTTCCCATTGACTTACATTGTGCCCGCTACTCATAACGAATATGCGAGTAGCGGACAGTACTCACTAACAGCATAGCGAGTACGAATAGTTAACTACTCGCTCAACACTAATTTAAAGCCATGGGGCCCAAAGAGTTGCTCTTAAAGGGACAGCAACTATATAGTCGCTAAGATGGGGCAACCTGGCAAGTTGCTCTAAAGTCTGTAATTATAGCAACGGCTGTCAACAACCAGTGCAGAAGTAACTAGGGCCTCATTTATGAGAATTGCCTCACAAAAAGTTTGTTCTGGTTTCTTATAGCCACTGCAGAAGTAACTGGGGCCTCATTTATGAAAATTGCCACACAGTAAGATTGTTCTAGTTGTCTATAGCAAAAAGAGTGCAGCTTTCAGCATTGAAGGTGCTGAGATAAAGTGAAAGCTAAGCTCTGATTGGTTGGTATGGACAAGTAGAACACTGACTGTGAGGCAGTTTTCATAACTGAGATTTGAGATCCTTCAGGATTTATATAGATAGATTCACCTATTTAATCTCTGATCAGTGAAGGATCATAATACTAAGTACTTTTTTTTAAAATACGGCCCAAAAAAAACTATCTATTGGGTAAGTTAATCCAATAGCTAAGAAAGCAAAACTGTCTCAGACAGCTGAGACAAGTGAACAACACAAGTCCCAGCTTGAAAGGAAACGGATGAGACAGGCTGTTGTTTGCCTCAGTGTTACAACAAATTTGTAAAAATAAACAACTGTTAACGCCAAAGTAACAAAAAAGAAGAGTTGAAAAAACAAATTTTAATTACTGAAGAGGTCAACTTCAGGGTGAAACTGAAAATGTAACCTTATCAAGCGTAATGTTTTATAGGGATATGTTATGTACTATTGTTAATTGGCTTATCAAGCGTAACCAACAAGTCAGCATATCATTTTCCGCGAGTGGTATTTTGCTAGTATGTTTTATTTCTCATAATAAGGGATGAAAATAAAAATTCCTCATAATAAGGTGAAAAATGCTAACACTTTTATTAGCAGGAGTGATTAGGGGAGCAGATAAGAGCAGCAGTAGACAAATTAGACTCTGGTATTTCATGACACCTATAGCGTGGAGAAGGGAACGGTTGTAGAAAAAGGAAGGTTTTTTGATTTTTTTTTTTAAAGACAAACTGTGTCTGTGATTTCAATACCCACAGATTAATATATCCTTCAAGGGAAGCTGATCCATGCTGCCCAAACCATGAGCCCTGTTATTGCAACTATGTTTTTTTCATTCTGTACCACATTTCAGAGAAAACATAACTTAAAATGTCAGCTACAGACAATACCACTAAAATTATTAATTCAAATAGACAGTTCTCAGTGACTTCTCATTGCTACACAACACAGGTCTCTGTGTGTGCAAAATGGTAGAGCTGACAGTCAAGGGATGGAGGGTGGGACAATTTAGGGTCTGTGCACACCGTGCATTTTAGCACATTTTTTTTTAGCATTTTTTAGTGCAGTTTTGTCACAAAACTGCAAGCAAATCCTTATGCCAGAAAAGTCAATCAGAATCTTTAAGTTTTGTGCACATGTTGCTTTTCTTTTCTCTTTCAGTGTTTTTGCAGCATTTTTCCATCCCAAAATGCATAAAAAATGCTTTGGAAAAAACGCATGCAAAAAATGCCCCTTAATTGAAGCATGGCAAAACCGCAGTGTTTTTGCTGCCAAAAGATGCAGAAATGGTGCAGAAATTTCTGCAACCAATAACACGGTGTGCGCACATAGCCTTAAAGTCTGTCTGTTCGGAAACAATGCAGAATTTCAAAGTGAATCATACTGTACAGGTTTGCAGTAATAGAGATGTGCTCTTATTCATGCTGTCCATGATTCAATCAGCATGAATTAGCTGACAAATACCCTTAAAGCACCACTCTCATGATTTTTTTTTCACAGCTGGAGTGGTGCTTTTAATGTAAGGCTCTTTTCCCTACTGTTATACTCACCCTTGGCATTTTCACCTTACATCGGTGTCACTCCAATAATATGGCCCACATGGGGGGTACTTAGCGTATAAGGTTAGTTCTCCTGCTGGTCCACTGGAGGTTTATAGAGCTGATACTGTCCCCCAATCACTGATCCTGATGCATTTCCCCTGCTAACTGAAAAGAGGGTTTATCAGGGGATTTTTGCAAACAGGCTGCAGGACAAGTGAAAGGTCCTTACAAGTAATGGCCATCTAGGTCAAGAAAAGCCATGGTTAAAACTGACAGAACCCCTTACTGCAGATGAATTACTCCCTGTAGGGCAACCTCCGTGGAAAGAATCTTGACTCCATGTACTCAGGGGTGAAGCACGTCGGGATCAGTGATTGAGGGACGTATCAGCGCTATAAACCTCCAGCGGACAAGCAGGAAGACTAAACTTAAACACCAAGTACCCCCCATGTGGGCCATTTTGCATACTATGTATGTTTAATCTATTTAAGTCAATGTTGGAAAGGTCTCCTTGTTCATAAATGGTTCTAGTATTTAAATATATAAATCTATTAGGGTAATTGATTAATGCCATATAGTGAATAGTTTAGTAATCTGTTTTATGGAGAATTTAGTTACCACTCTACAAGGACTATTCGACCATTAGGAGACTGCTACTCCGTTTCATTTGACTTTTATTATTCACCAAGCACTTTTGAGGTTTCCTGGTGTTGGGTATCCTTTACTGCGGTACGTAGGGGACTGGTGCTTTAACAATTCCTTGTTACAGTAATTTCTATAGAGTATAAGGAATCACACATGTTTTAAGTATACAAGTTTGTGTACTCAGGATCTGAATTTTGATCTAATCTCTGATCTACACGAGGGGCTGCTGATAAGTCTTTGGCTTTGTGATCTTTTTTTGTTTCTATTGTTACATCACATGAAAGCCTTATGTGTCTAATATACAGCACAGACCAAAAGTTTGGACACACCTTCTCATCTCTAGAACAACTATTAAGAGGAGACTTTGTGCAGCAGGTCTTCATGGTAAAATAACTGCTAGGAAGCCACTGCTAAGGACAGGCAACAAGCAGAAGAGACTTGTTTGGACTAAAGAACACAAGGAATGGACATTAGACCAGTGGAAATCTGTGCTTTGGTCTGATGAGTCCAAATTTGAGATCTTTGGATCCAACCACCGTGTCTTTGTAGAAAAGGTGAACGGATGGACTCTACATGCCTGGTTCCCACTGTGAAGCATAGAGGAGGTGTGACGATGTGGGGGTGCTTTGCTGGTGACACTGTTGGGGGATTTACTAAAAATTGAGGCATACTAAACCAGCATGGCTACCACAGCATCTTGCAGCGGCATGCTATTCCATCCGGTTTGCATTTAATTGGACCATCATTTATTTTTCAACAGGACAATGACCCCAAACACACATCCAGGCTGTGTAAGGGCTATTTGACTAAGAAGAAGAGTGATGGGATGCTACGCCAGATGACCTGGCCTCCACAGTCACCAGACCTGAACCCAATCGAGATGGTTTGGGGGTGAGCTGGACAGCAGAGTGAAGGCAAAAGGGACAACAAGTGGAAAGCATCTCTGGGAACTCCTTCAAACTGTTGGAAAACCATATCCGGTGACTACCTCTTGAAGCTCAAGAGAATGCCAAGAGTGTTTAAAGCAGTGATCAAAGCAAAAGGTGGCTACTTTGAAAAACCTAGAATATAAGACATATTTTTAGTTGTTTCACACTTTAAGTATTTCATTCCACATGTTTTTATGCATAGTTTTGATGTCTTCAATGTGAAGCTACAATTTTTAGAGTCATGAAAATAAAGAAAACTCTTTGAATAAGAAGGTGTGTCCAAACTTTTGGTCTGTACTGTATATTTTTTATATTTTGTATTTGTTTCTTATGGCAACAGTGTTCTATGCACACAGGAAAACAAAACGGCGGAGTCTAATGCGATATTCACAGCAACTGAGAGCAGAGGAGTGATAAAATTCTTGATTCTGCAAGGAAAGTCCGAAAAGGATATTCATGGTGATATGTCACAGACATTGGGGGATTAATGCCCTTCATATTCCATAGTTAAGAACTGAGTTGCCAAATTTAAAATGGGCCACTTCAGCACCAATGATGACCGAGAGTGGTTGTTGTTCCGGAGATTGTCGACAACCTCATACTGAAGAATCGATGAATTTCAGCTAAAGCAATAGCAGATATCATGGGGATTTCCCATGAACGTGTTTGTGTCATTATCCATGAACATTTGGTTGGACATGAGGAAGCTATCTGAATAGTGAGTTCCCAAATGTTTGACAACAGATCAGAGTAAGCATGTGAGTGAAAACTTCCCGGTCTATTTGTCAGTGTTTCCAGACAAATAAGAACTTCCTGGAACGACTGGTCACTATGGATGAGATCTGGATTTATTTGTATGACCTTGAAAACAAGGAGCAGTCAAAAGAGTAGAGGCACAGTGGTTCTCCTCATCCAAAGAAGTTCAGGGTGCAAAAATCACCCACTAAGGTGATGGCGTCTGTGTTCTGGAATAAGGAGGGCATGCTGCTTGTGGACTATCTTCAAAAGGGTTCCACGATCAATGCAAGGTATTACATTGAACTTGTGGACCAACTAAAGGCAGTTCTGAAGGCCAAAAGGTGCACCAAGCTGTCCAAAGGAACTTATTCCGTCAAGACATCTCCTCCGCTCACACTGCACAAGCTACAACAGCAAAACTGGCAGAGCTGGGCTTCGAGCTGGTTGACCACCCTCCTTATTCACCAGATCTAGCTAGCTCCCTCCAACTATCATCTGTTTCGAAACCTGAAGAAACACCTCAAGGGTACCAAATATCAACCCAATTCTGATGCTATGGCTGCTACAGATGCCTGGTTTGAAGCACAAGTGAAATCCTTCTTTTTGCTAGGCTTACAGTACTTAGAATACCGATGTAAGGAGTGTGCTGACATCAGTGGAAAGTATATGGAATAACTGTAAAGTTTCATTATCCTATCTCGTTTCTTTTTAGGTAAAGCCAAAGAGTTATCAGCAGCCCCTTGTACATGAACTGTATACATTTCAAAGTTGTTATTTTGCTATTTAAATTGCATAATATTAGAGAGACATGTTGCATAATTATGGACATGTTGAACACCATTGGAATGGGATGCAGTAAGGTAGACCGCCATTTAGGTCCGTTTCACACGTCAGTGAAAAACACAGACGTTCTTCACTGACGTGTAAAACACTCACATGTCCCTCTGTGTGCTGTGATTCACGGCACACGTGGGTTGTCTAAGTGCAATCCGGGCTCCGTTCTCCGTGGTCCGTGATTGCACATAGAGATTAACTCACCTGTGCCCGCTCCCGCTCTCCATGGTGCTGAACGCTCCCGCGGTGCAGCATCAGGCCGGTGCCGGTGCAGCAGCTGCTTCCGGGTCGGCTGTGTCGTGCATTCATGAATATGCATGACAGTAATGAGCCGGCTCAGAAGCAGCAGGCAGAACAGGCTGCAGAGATCGCGGCTGAAGCCGGGTGAGTAAAAATGATTTTTATTTAATATGCACGTTTTTTTCTGGCACATGTTTTACGGATCACACCACTGCGTGGTCCGTGGGACATCAGTGATGCCAGAAAAAAATGGACATGTCTCTGTGCGGCAATCACGGACACGCGGGTACGCCGCACGGAGACACGTGCAGTGAAAAATCACTGATGTGTGAGCAGACCCATTGATTATAATGGGTCTGCGTATGTCACTGATTCTGGTACGTAGAAAAAAAAGCACAAACGTCCCAGAATCACTGACGTGTGAAGGGGGCCTTAGACAGTTGGTTTGTAGCTAGGACCTGTCAGAGGAAGTTAAGATTGATAGACGATTGTAGGTAAGGGCAAGACATTCTGTCAAAATCTAATATGTAGAATCAAATTAAAAATGACCAGCCGAGTCAAAGCACTGACTAAACCTATAGTTCTTGGTTTGATGAAATTGCATATGGTAAAGATATGTTTGTTAATAAGCTCTGCCTACATAGAATATGTGGTATGCATATATCGGTGTATATGAGTGAAGGCATTTAGATTACAATTCCCTATGCAATTATCTCACTGTGCATGTGCAGACATAGCAATAGTGAGTAAAATATTTGCCTGCAAACCATCTAACTAGATTATCGTAAGTATCTGGCGAGCAGCACAAGGAATTACTACAAAGAACAAAATCTTTCATTTATTCCACACATACCACTACATATACATGTTATTAAGAAATATACTCCAGGCCTATTCATTCTGAATGCCAGTTTTTCCCTGAGTCATAGGTGGTGAATTAGTCATTGAGGCATAACATCTTGTAAGAACATTTGAACAAATATCATAAGACACATGAGAGTGGTCGGATTGAAGAGCCATTGCAATTATCTGTAAATTCTTCACAATCACAACATGGCCATATATTTCCAAACCAGAATTGATCAGCAACTCAGCTGAACTGTTGAATGTAAAACACTGCAATACATCATAATGACTAAAAATATTTGCCTAGTGTCAGCTGAAAAGCCGACACCTAATCCATCAGTGTGGGACGGAAAAAATAGAGAATGCAATCTTCACTCTCTCATGTCTAGACACAAATAAAAAAAGAAACCCCAAGTGAGAATCTGCAAATACAATTTTATGGTGGCTAAAACCCTTCCTGACCACATCAAATGGATCAGATCAGATTAATTCCCCGGATAACACTCTGCTAGAATTCTGAATGCTGTTACATTACCCCAGAGTTTGTCTTTTACTAAAAAAAAAAAGATTTTCTAATAGTGGGTAAAGGAAACACAGGTGACAATAAGTTTTACTGTGAATTTACAGACAGAATTTTGTTACACAGGTCATTTTGCCCGATGAAATTGCAATATAAGGCTATGTTTACATGTCCATTAGGTATTTCTGGATATGAACAGATCTCTTTAACAAAATTAAAAAAAGGGAGATGTGACAAATATATTCCCCACAAATCTCAATACTGACATGCCTCTATTTGCTAAGAAAAGACATATATACAGCACTTTAAAGGCCGCTTTACACGCTGCGATATCGTTAACGATATCGCTAGCATGCGTACCCGCCCCCATCGTTTGTGCAACATGGGCAAATCGCTGCCCGTGGCGCACAACATCGCTCAGACCCGTCACACTACTTACCTGCCTAGCGACGTTGCTGTGACCGGCAAACCGCCTTCCTTTCTAAGGGGGCGGTTCGTTTGGCATCACAGCAACGTCACTAAGCGGGCGCCCAATAGAAGCGGAGGGGCGGAGATGAGTGGTACGTAACATCCCGCCCACCTCCTTCCTTCCGCATTGCCGGCGGCCGCAGGTAAGGTGATGTTCCTCGTTCCTGCGGTGTCACACACAGCGATGTGTGCTGCCGCAGGAATGACGAACTACATCGTACCTGCAGCAGCAACGATAATTGGGAATACTAGGCCATGTCACCGATTAGCGATTTTGCACGTTTTTGCGACAATGCAAAATCGCTCATAAGTGTCACACGCAACGACATCGCTAAAGCGGCCGGATGTGCGTCACAAATTCCGTGACCCCAACGAGATCACTTGAGCGATGCCGTAGCACGTAAAGCGGCCTTAAACCCCTTTGAGCTCTTGCAAACGCCACCTTCAGCCTTATTCAGACATCCATGATTCCTCATGTATGCAATAAAAAAAATAGTATGAGTGTCATCAGTGTTTTTGGATATGGTGTTAATCAGATTTTGCCATCAGTATTTCATCACTGATTTTACATATGGGTAAATAAATACATTACTAAGTTTCTCCTACCCTTTGTAATGCTAATAACAGATATCACATGAACTGCACAGTGATGCCATCCATGTTTTGTCCATGATTTTCATGGACCCCTTGCATTGCTACTTTTAATTAATGATACTGATAAAAAATGCACACATCTCCTTGATTTCTTGCATGGACACATGTCCGGAAAAAAATCACAGGTATGTGAGCAGCCCCGTAGACTACAATGGGCAAGTCTTCTACCTGTGAATAACACAAATAAAACATTTACATGAAACATCTGAACAGGTCTTAGTAATGTCCAATACTATATCTGGCTTGAAGAAAATGGATGGTAAGCAGTGGTAACTAACAGCCATTTTAATATCACTGCAGTAATAAAACAAACTTACTAGGCTACTTACATTGTAAACACAGTGCAAAAATTATCCTGTTTGGTGACAGATGTTACGCCGTCGGCACTCCCAGTCCAGGAGTGCCGATGCTCTCCCCAGCTCACCTCCACTGCGCCTGCTGCCTCTGCCCGACCCCATGACCCTCAGGGCTCTCCTATCTTGTTGGCGCCTCTGCTCCCTGTGTGTCAGGGATTTCCCGCCATGTCCCTGCCTGCTCCTCGCTTCCTGCTCCATCTTCTGGCTCCTGAGGCCCATGCATGCGCAGTATGGCTGTCGGGAGGATGTTTAGGGCGCGGCCATGGTGTTCTCAATTTTCTTAAAGGGACCACGTGACCTTACCCAGAAGTGTTTCCCAGCCTCTGTAATTAGGCTCTGTGCTTATAAGGCATCCTCCCCCATTGGGAGGTGCCTGTTCAATGTGTCCCTATAGTTTTTCTGCCTGTACTAGTTGTCAGGTCCCCCGTGCTGCGCATCACTCCATATTTGTGTCTAATCCTGTCTCTGTTTACAACTAGTAGTGCCTGTTTTCCCACTTGTCCGTCTGGTTACCTCCAGTGCCTGCAAGTATCTTCTGCCTCCCTGTTACCACCAGTGTGAGCCAGTCTCAGACCACTCCAGCATCTGTCCCTGTTCCTAGTCTATGTCCTGTGACGCCAGCTGATGAGGTATTGGGATCCCCGGGGGTGCCTCCAGGCGGATGTGGCGTCCCTAAGTCTCCAGTCACCACAGAGTCACCTCAAGTAAGGAGGGGGTTAATCACCAGTGTTCCACATTCACACTTTACATACAGCTTAGGAACTTTCTCACAGGTGGAGGGGTGGCTCAGGGTAGATAGGGGGGTGGCCATCACAAGGCATGGGACTTTCCTGGTCACTAAAGTCAGCCACCTGGGGGATCGGGATCCACTTGGGGTAGAAGTAGGAGCAAACTCACACAATATTCAGTCAGTCTACCTGGGACACCAGTTCTGGAACTCAACACCATTACCACTTTCTTCTCTTCTCTTCACGGGGCTTGCGACTTTGAGCGGAGCGCTCGGCCCAGGTTCCTCACGGCTGGAAGGGCAACTCTGACAAAGGACTTTCTTCTTTCAAACACTAGTGACTGCTTCTAACTTATCAGAGGTAGACGGGGCACACCACAGCGGGTGACCAGTACTACCGGGGAGAGCTGCATAAAGAGTGAGTAAAGACACCTGGAACCACAGCATTTGACTTGGACTCTTATTACCGGCGCCGCCGCCCCATGCCTCGACGCCAAAGGCCATCGCCATCACTACTCCCCTCATCATCCTTCCCGGGGCCCGCTCTGCCTGTGAGGAGCAACACCATTTTTGGCTGCTATTACCATCCGCCCGGGAGGACAGCGACAGCAGCGTCGGGTAATCTCTGGCCGTGTACCACAAGTGGCATCACGACAAGCATTCTATTACAACCCCCATCATCCTCCCTCCTTATTGGTGTACACCTCGGGGCACAAAGCCAGGCAAGCCACTGCAACATCCCAGACTACCACACCGGCCCGGTGATGAGTAAAGCAGGTACGAGACCCATGCCTGACTACCCCTTGGGTGCTACGTTTTGGCTTTCATGCACAGGATCTCGTGCCAAGGCCAAAAACCTGGGTACCGTGCACCTTCCTGGACTGTGTTTAACATTTTTTGCTTAAAAAGGACAGTCGCCATTAGTCATTTTGCGCAGGAAAATAAGGGGCGCGTCGTCATGGGCAGTATCCGTAAAGAGCGCGAAAGCATGGGTGGAGCCCAAAAAGTGCACCAAAACGAGCCCCACTGCCAGCAGTTGACAGGAATCTTGAGACTGGCAGCGACATGTCCAGGGAGAAAAGAGACCAAACTGTTCCTATTACTGGACCTGCAGCATTGACCCCAGCTCCAGTGCTGCCATTTACTATGCCATATCTTCCCGGGGCAACGTTGCTCCCCCAGTATTCCAGGGAGGCATATACCCTATCTGATTTCAAGGAGAGACTTTACAGTTTATTCCAGGTTTACACTTTGACAGAGCACCAGAAGGCCAGTGTCATTATTGGTCAATTGACCAGGGCAGCCCGACGTGAAGTCAAATCTTGGCCGGAGACTGATAAAAGAGTGGCAAAGTACATTTTGACAAAACTCAAGGAAATCTTTGATACTATCACAGCAGCTGAGATAAAAATGCGATTCTACAGATGTAAGCAAAAGGTACAAGAAAGTATTCAGGACTATGCTTTAAATCTTAAGGAGGCAATGAGAGCAGTTCAGCAAATGGAACCAGAGGAGGTGAAAGATGAGAATCGCTTTCTGACTGATCAATTCATCAAGGGGCTTCTGTCCAATGCCCACTGGACCCAGATGCGCATTGTATCCATGAAAAGCTCTGATCTCAGCTTCGCAGAGTCTAAAGATCGGGCCATCTGAGCACTGCACGAACCAGATCGCGGCTGCGATCATCCTCCCTCTTTATTGGTGTACACCTCGGGGCACAAAGCCGGGCAGGCCACTGTGACATCCCAGACCACCACACTGGCCCGGTGACGAGTAAAGCAGGTATGAGACTTGTGCCTGACTATCCCCTGCCCCCTGGGTGCTCCACAGACACCTACCAGCATGTGTACCTGCTGCCACCTTTGGTGGTAGTAGTGAAGACTCAGTGGCCGCCCAGGTTTGCTCCTCCGGGTCAGTAAACAGTACCTTGGTTCAGTGGACCCACTTCCATCTCGTCACCCGGACGTGACAACAGATGCATGTCATGCTGGTGTTTATACAGAGGAGGAGCAAATGTAGATAGCCATGGCTTTTTCCTACACCTCCTCATGGTTCTGGGTACATATTGCACCTGACAGGTTCCTTTTAAACAATAACAAAGGGTTTTTATCAAGCCATACTCAAATTTTCCCTTTTTTAGGGAGGAGGAACAAGCTAATTATTTTTAAAATGGAGAAGAAACAAGGGAGCAGTGAGGGATATTGATCAAATGTCATTCTTTATAATATGAGAGTTAGAGACACCTGGTATGAAATGGTAAGAAATTATCCAAATAGACAATTTATAGAAAAGCCGTATCATATGCATTATTAAGTTCAATAAGTACACAAGTCTGCAAGTAAGGGTAACATTGTTTGAAAAGTAAAAGGAATTCTTTCCATACTTTTCTCAAGATGTTGTTCTAGTGTATCGCAGTGATGTTCTTGGAGTGATAGGAAAAATTTCACATAGAGTACAAAGTGAGCAAGTGGAGATTCTTTATTGATTCATCCAAAAAAATCTGAAAGCTGTGCTACTGCACAATGGCAGCAAGTATACGTCAGTGCCTGTAGGGCATTCTGTGCACTTGAGGGAAAACATTCTGTGCACTTGAGGGAAAACTATGAAAATGTAGATTTTATTCTCAAGAAACCTAACTACAAGGATCAAGGATGATCAGTATGTGGTGATCTGAAAGTTCTCTCTTTGCTCTTTGGGCAGCAAGGAGGATACTCGTTGTACCCATGCATATTGTGTGAACAGGACAGAAAGGATGCAACTCAACACTAGAGGAAAAAGAAAGTTGGCCAACAAGAACATCTTTCCTACCTAGACTCAACAACATAGTTATGGAAAGTTTAGTTGATCCCACTAAAGTTCTCCTGCCACCACTCCACATTAAGCTTGGACTGAAGAAGTTTGTGAAAGCTCTACCAAAAGAAGGAGAGATTTTTAAATACGAGTGTACCAAGTTTCAGGGACTGTATGAAGCAAAACTGAAGGAAGGTATTTTTGAGGGTCCAGATATTCAGAAACTCATGAAAGATAATTTGTTCAAAACAAAAATAAAACCTGTTGAGAAAAGGGCTTTGGATTATTTTAAAGAAGTTGTGAAAAAGTGTCTAGGTGACAAACAAAGATCTAAAATTTAATTCCATAGTTGACAACATGCTAAAACGTTTCAAAGCCTAGGTTTGTCTGATAAATTTCAAGTTACATTTTTTATATTCCCCTTTAGATTATTTTGATGAAAACCTTGGAGCTGTTAGCAAAGAGCAAGGAGAAAGATTTCATGAGGATATCAAGGAGATGGAACGATGACACCAAGATGGAACGTAAACATGAAGGGGGACGACTGCTGGATGCTTCACAGACAAGATCTGCAGACCTTCTATAAGAGAAAAGGTATCAAGAGAAGCTATGTCGACAAAAAGGGAAAGGCGCAAGAATTAATTTCCAATAAAGTTGCAGAATGAATCTTCAATAACAATGAAGTAGAGGGGCTGGGCTGGTGCCCATAGTCTCCAGACCTCAACCCAATCGAACACTTGTGGGTAGAGTTGAAGATAAAGCTGTATGCAACAACACTGGTAACATGTAGCATAGACCTGGCATCAGACTTCGGTTGAGGCATTCTTGAATCTAATCAAGAGCATGGCCAAAGGATTCAGACAGTGTTGAAAGCCAAAAGTGGATTTACAAAATACTAACAAAAATAAAAATGGCATTTTAGATTTTTTGGAGCAAAAATAGTAACAATGCAGTGACATGACAAGAATCTGCATAACTAATCATATGCTAAATAGTTGAAAGACAAATTCATGTATAAGATATCCAAGATGATTGTCTATAAAATGACGGTAGTCTCACATTTGAAACTATAGTTGATTATGAGATTTGGAGCCTGAAAGTCAAAAGTTCAAAACATTGTTACCTTTTTGCTTGTCAGTGTAATAGTAAAAAGTAAATAATATTCACCAGCTAAATCAACCCCAGTCTCCAGCATTACAACTGTGCTGATCTGATGGCCTGCAAAATAATGATATTCTAACTACCAGTTACTTACGGCCAATTAGTAGCTGAGTGATTAGTTGCCTGGAAGTCATGATTTCATCACTTCCGTCCAGCAGAGATGGTGAGAGCAGCACTTCTGGAGAAGGGGGAGGTATGTCTAACTTTATTTTTTTCTGTTAAAAAAAGGACTATTTCCATAAATTTTATAATAGAAAACCCATTTAATGAAGTTTGGGTACTATTTTGAAATCTAATTTAATAAAATTGATCAAAACAATATAAAGGATATAAGGCAAAACATGGTTACCATGGTGACTAGAAAATCATAACTTAGGGACTAGGTTGCATTCTATTCCCTATAGCCAGTTATAAGCCACTGATATGAAACTTACTGCCAACACATACCGACACTTGTGATCAAAAATAGGGCAACAGCCCACATTATATTTTTTTGTCAAGTGGTGCGCCAGTCAATCAAAGCCATGCCAATACTTGACATGGCTAAGATGGGGCTGGAAGTGTCCACACCGAAAAACCTTGCTAATTGGCTTTTATACAACCTTTATTCTGATGACAAACCAGAACTGAAACTGGACATACAGTAAAGGCCACGTCTCACTAAGCAACATCGCTAGCAACATTGCTGCTTAGGCACGACTTTTGTGACGCAACAGCGATGTTGCTAGCGATGTCGCTGTGTGTGACATCCAGCAACAACCTGGCCCCTGCTGTGAGGTCGCTGGTTGTTGCTGAATGTCCTGGACCATTTTTTAGTTGTTGCTCTCCCGCTGTGAAGCACACATCACTGTGTGTGACAGCAACAGAGCAACAACTAAATGTGCAGGGACCAGGGAGCCGGCTTCTGCGGACGCTGGTAACCAATGTAAATATCGGGTAACCAAGAAGCCCTTTCCTTGGTTACCCGATATTTACCTTCGTTACCAGCGTCCGCCGCTCTCACGCTGTCAATGCCGGCTCCCTGCACACATAGCCAGACTACACATCGGGTAATTAACCCGATGTGTACTCTGGCTAGGAATGCAGGGAGCCAGCGCTAAGCGGTGTGCGCTGGTAACCAAGGTAAATATCGGGTTGGTCACCCGATATTTACCTTAGTTACCAAGTGCAGCGTCGCTTCCACGCGTCGCTGCTGGCTGGGGGCTGGTCACTGGTTGCTGGTGAGATCTGCCTGTTTGACAGCTCACCAGCAACCCGTGTAGCGATGCTCCAGTGATCCCTGCCAGGCCAGGTTGCTGGTGGGATCGATGGAGCGTCGCTTAGTGTGACGGTACCTTTAGAAGTCCTTGTTAGGATCTGACACCAGGACACCCATTGTTTTGTACGAACCATGAACTTTATAGTTTGGGTTCGCTCATCCCTACTAGGGAAGAGTGAAATTACGGATGATTGCATGTAGTGACTGAATATGGTATTGACATATAAACTGAGCATTGTTTGATGGTAATAGACTCATTCAATATCTAATAAGGTATGAGTAGAGCAATTTCCTCTCACAGTCCGGACTGGTTGCAGACTTTGCTGTAGATGTGTTGTGAGGGGGGAGGGACACGTAAATTTGGCGCAGTCGAGAAGATATAAAAAAAAATTGAAAATATTAACGTTATAGATTGTTTAACATGCTATATGTTTGAATAGCAAAGATTTGCTGAAGGTTGATTTGCACACTTCAAGCATAAAAAGAGTAAAAACCTATTGTTAAAGATTTTAATAGCACTCGTATAAAAATATGTTCTGTGTCTTTACTAATAGAGCGTTTTTAAGGACATCTTCTTGCTATTAGAAGGCTTTCAGATATCTATATATGTTGCTGATTCTGCCTCAGAGATTTTTTTTTCTGGCAGATTATTTTCCTAATGAATTATAATTAATTTGCTCAGCAAAGGTTCTCATCCCCAAGGTTTATAATAATTTCCATAAACCATGAGTCCAAAATTAGATTTCACACAAATTATGTGCCCTCGTAATGCCCATTTTTCAAGGATACTATATATCCATACCGTTTGATTTACAATATCTGACCTTACATTAATATAACTTTACGTTTCACTCTGTATATTGTGGTTCATTGGATGAAGCTACAGTTGCAGGCAATGATGAAAAAGGGAGTACTCCAGTGATGCTCCATCCTCCATCATTCTCCCTTCATTAGGGATCACCGGCGGCGCAGCTGTACCATTGCTTCTGGGTCCACTCATTACATCTCATACACAATCACTGTTTCCCCCACCCACTTTCTGTGACAATGTCTGTGATTGGCTGCAGTCAGACTGTTGGTGTGCTGGCATCTCTGATTGGTTGCCTTCACAGAGGTTATCTATCTGCCTGAGTTAAATGTAAAAATAAATAAAGTAAAAAAAATTACGTAGAGTGCCCCGTATATAGATATCCAGCAGAGATAAAGCATACAATTACAAGCTGCAGTCCCTGGCTGTGCGCAATATCTTGGCTGTGTATCCAAATAAGAGGGATCCCATGTGGCTTTTTTAAATGATTTAAATAAATAATCTATAAAAATGGCATGCAGTCCCACCCAATTTTGATACCCAGCCAAGATAAAGTGGACCACTGGGGGCTGGTATTCTCAGGCGGGGGAGGCCCAGAGTTATTGGGCCCTGCCCAGTTCAAAAATAGCAGCCCGCAGCCACCCAGAATTGTTGCCACAATTAGATGCGACAATGCCGGCATTTTACCCAGCTCATCCTGATTCCTCTGGTGCGATGGCAATCGAGGTAGTATAAGGGTTATTGACAGCTGTGAGTTGTCAAAAATCAAAGTGGTGATCAAGCTCTAGATTAGTAATAGGAGGGGTCTATGAGACCCCCTATTACTGATGCTGTAAGTAAAAAGAAATAAAACACAAACACTGAAAAAATCCTTTATTTGAAATAAAATACACACACCCTCTTTTACGCCTTTATTAACCACCAAAACTCAATTGAAGATCTGACGTAATCCATACGAAGTCCCACGACAATCCCAGCACTGCTACACCTGGAGCCTGGAGAGAGGGGAAACATGTCTGCTCTCTACAGGCTCTAGGAAACACTGACAGCCAAGAGGGAGCCCAGCTGTGAGCAGTGACATCACTCAGTTCACCGGAGGTCATACCTTGGTTCCCATGGTATGAACTCCAGTGACCTGACTGCTAGACTGTTGGACTGCAGAACATGACTGTGACGTGACCCACAATCCAGCAGTGGCTCCAAAGTGAAAGTAAAAGTGCTGCTGGATTGTCGGAATGGGGGTCACGGCCGTTTCCCCCCACCTGACAGTCCAGCAGCAGCTTCAAAGTTAAAGTGAAAGTGCTACTGGTCAGACAATCCGGCAGCACTTTCACTTTCAAGCTGCTGCCAGACTGTTGGATTGTGGGTCATGGCTGTGACCCACAGTCCAACAATCCGGCAGCACTTTAATTTTCTATTTGAAGCTGCTGCTGGACGGTCGAATTGAAAGTCATCTCCTGGCAGAAAAACGTGGGGGGGTTTTGCCAGGAGATGCAGATTTGCTGCTGAAATTTGTATACCAAATACCTACACCAATTCTGCATCTCCTGGCAAAAAACATATCAAAATGCGATATGATTTTGATGCAGTTTTGATTAGTTTTTTTTGCCTTAGAGATGCAGATTTGGTGCAGGAATGTGTTAATCAGTTTTCTGCCAGGAGAGAACCCGCAATCTGACAATCCGGCAGCCTCTTCAAAGTAAAAGTGCTGTCAGATTGTCAGACTGTGGGACACAGCGTTGACCTGCAATACAACAGTCCGGGAGCGACTTTAAAGGGAAAGTGAACGTGGTGCTGGCCCGACAATGTGGAAGCACTTTAACTTTGAAGCCACTGCTGGACTGTTGGATTACGTGTGTTTTTTTTTGCCAGGAGATAAAGATTTGGTGCAGAAATTAATACACACAATTCCTGCACCAAATCTGCATTGTCTGGCAAAAAAATTAATCAAAACAGCATCAAACTTGCATTGAATTTCAGCACCAAGTTTGCATATCCTGGCAAAAAAATGTGGCTTTCTGCCAGGAGATGACCCGCAATACGACAGTCTGGCATCGTCTTGAAAGTGAAAATGTTGCCAGATTGTCGGACTGCAGGACACATCCATGGCCCACAATATGATAGTCTGGCAGCAGCTTTAAAGTGAAAGTGCTGCCAGATTGTTGGATTGCAGGACACGGCCGTGACCCACAATCTGACAATCCAGCAGCTTGAAAGTGAAAGTGGTGCTGGATTGTCGATCTGGCAGCACTTTCACTTTCAAGTTACTGCCAGACTGTCGGATTGCAGGTCACAGCCATGTCCAGCACTCCGGCAGTGCAAAAGGTAGGAACCCAGGTATGATCTCCAGTGAACTGAGTGATGTCACCTGCTCATAGCTGGGTCCACTTGCTTCTCTCAGTGTTTCCTTGAGCCTGTAGATAGCAGATGTGTTTTCGCTCTTTCTAGGCTACAGATGTAGAAGTGCCGGGATCATCGTGGAACCTCGTATGGATTTTGTCGGATCTTCAAGGGTGTTTTGGGGGTCAATAAAGGGGGGAAATAGGGCATGTGTACTTTGATTCAAATAAAGGATCTTTTGTTGCTTATGTTTTATTTCTTTTGACTTACAGGATCAGTAATGGGGGGGTCATATTGTAAATACGAAGCTTATTTTTGTGAAATCTCATCGGCAACCCATAATCACATCATGAGTGTGCCAATAGGCGCTTGGAATTATGCGCCCCCATGCTGGCATACGTTAAGTGCTGCTGTCAGAGATTGACAGCGTCATTCAGCATGTTAACAGCAGTTGTTAGAGGCAGATGATTGCAAAATAATTCAGCCATCATCTGTCATGGACACATCATATGACATATATGTATGTCATATGTTGTGAAGGGGTTGGAAATAAACTAACGAGTAAAAGAATAACAATATTTTGAACTTTTGATTTCCAGGTTCCATATCTCACTATCCACTTAAGCTTTGAATGTGCAACTACCTTGATTTTACAGATAATCACCTTGGATATCTCATACAGAAACTTGACATGTAACTATTTGGCATATGATTAGTTATGGAGATTCTTGTCATGTCATTGTACTGTTACTGTATTGCTCCTGGTGATGGAAAATTCTTTTTTTCCTGTATACTACAAATTACAACCTGTTCTCGCACTCTCTAATAGCTTAGTGTGTTAATAGGTTGATTTCCAAGCGAAAGGTTACTGGTTCAAATTGAGGAGCATCGTTGAAGATTTCCCAAGAAAAGAGAAACAGCAACACCCAGCTCATCAATAGCAGTCTCTCGACCAAAAAATTTGACAAACTGCATGTGAGTCCCATGACAGTTAAAAGAATACGAAATTAAGTCAATCCATCCATTCAGTCAACAACATGGCTCATCACAAGGTCTATCAGTTCTGTTGTGCCAAACACAGCAGTAGATGTAGTAGATGTAGCTTGTATGCTTCGTAATAGTGAGATCACAAACGTCCATGTAAGCACCATGTGATGCATATTACACAAGTCCAGAATGATGGCCTGGAAAAAGGGGAAGAAGCCTCAACTTCAATATCGTCATAAGAAGTTTGAGAAAAGTATAAAAACTGGACAGAAGGAGATTGGAAACGGGTGATTTGATGCGATGAGATGAAAGTTAATATGTTAGGCTCTTAAGGGGGAAAAGGGATAAGGAAGAAACAAAAGAAAAGGTACTAACAGATCGAGAAATCAAAACAACTGTCAAGTTCAGTGGAGGAAGCCTGATGGTATGGGGTGGTTTCACAGCCAAAGGCATTGGATACTTGACCAGGATCAATGTTGGTGTCAATGCTGAGCTATATGTGAGTATCCTACAAGATGAGTTACTTTGTACACTCGAGTGCTGTTCAATATGAAAAGGACAACATAGTGTTCCAGCATGACAACTACCCAATATATTTTGAGACTGGCAAAGAAATGGTTCAATGACAATGAAATACAATTGCTGGATTGGCCCCTACAGTCCCAAGACCTCAACCCAATCGAACTCTTGTGAGTAGATTTAAACAAAAAACGCTGGATAAATACCCAAGTGAGACGAACAGTTTGCACCAACACTGGGAAGTGTAGAAGAATCCTGGGATCAGATTTCGGTCGAGACAAGCTTAAATCTGATGGAGAGCATAACCAAAAGGATTCAAGCAGTGGTGAAAGCCACAGGTAAATTTACAAAATACTAACAAAATAATAAAAATGTATATTTAGATATTTTTTTAGGATAAAACCAGTAACAATGCAGTGACATGGCAAGAATCTGCTTAACTAATCATATGCTAAATAGTTGCAAGTCAAATTTATATATGAGATAGCCAAGATCATTGTCTGTGAAATTAAGGTAGTCGCATGTTTGAAGCTGTAGTGGATGGTGAGATAGGGAGCCTGAAAGTCAAAAGTTAAAAACATTGTTACCCCTTTGCTTGTCAGTGTATATGTATGTAGTAATAAATAAATAACATGGTTACTATGATATTTATCATAAATAATTCATTGATGTATACAGGGTTATCTTCCGAGTATTGGTTAGTGATTACATTTCTGAATGTCATTTGTATAAAACTATAATTATTTTAAAGCAATAAGTAATTTAGTGTCTCATAAAGGGGTGCTTGCAAATTTCAGAATATTTTAGACATTTCCATACTGGGCTGCAGTGTTCTCCCTGTATTATAAACAGGTACTATGTATCCCACATAAGCTGAATATTGTTTAGCACTTCATTGTACAAGCAAGGAAATTGTAGCAGTGAGTGTTATAAATGCTAGTTATGAGACTGCAACTCATTAAAATTCATGGGACAAATGCCACTGTGTAATGCATTATACTTTACTATGGCTTCTTATGCTTGGGCACAAATGCTGTATAAAAATTAGTTTAACGAACTTCATAAATAATGCAGAGTGGAGCATTTTGCTTGTGGTCAAAATGTGCATTTATTAATGAATTGTTATAATGAATGGCTCAACAAAAGACCTCTGTTTCACAACACTATGTCAATTAACAATGCGCTTTTTTACCAAACTGGTGGGAAAGTACACAAGCTTTGTCAAACCATTAATCTTTTAGAGACCTTGCAAAAACTAATTGTATGGGGATGTTTCTTATTTCTCTTGATCGTGTCGTACAGCATTTATTTTACAATCAGGCTAACATAATTATATTTCAGAATTGTACATAGGTTGGGTGGACTTAGGATCTGTCTAGATGGCATCTTACAGATAATGGTTTACCTTCATCGCTTTTAAGGCAGATGACACATCAGGAAAATGCTAGTGGTATTTTTCCTGAATCATGTTCTTTGCTGCCTTTCTTAGTTGTTTGTGTGGTGCTTTTTTATGTTTCATACATAATAGTGTAATGGTAAGGTCACTTATTTTAGCTGCTTTATTTCAAAGCCAGAAATGGTGTAAAGAAGTTACAAAATGGAACAAGTCATTTTGATATTTTACTGCATACAGTGCCTTCTATAGTATACTCTACCCTGTGAACTTGTCCACATTTTTTCTCATTACACCCACAAACTTAAATGCATTGTATTGGGATTTTATGTGATATACAATCACAAAGTAGCAAGTATTTGTAAAGTGTAAAGGAAATGATACATGGTTTTCTAAATATTTAAAAACATAAACCTGAAAATGATGATATACAATTGTATTCAGTTTCCCTGCAGTCTGATGCCCCTAATTAAAATCCTGAGTGACCAATTGCCAGACGTCATCTAATTAGTAAATTGAGCTCACCTTTGTATTTTATTCTTAGTATAACTACAGCTGTTTTTTGAAGGTCTCAGAGGTTTGTTTGAGAACATTAGGGACGAAACAGCATCATGAAAACCAAAGCTAAACACCAGACATGTCACCGATAAAGTTGTGGAGATTAACGTGGGGTTAGGCTATAAAAAAAATAGCCAAGATCTGAACATCTCACAGAACACTGTTCAATTCATTATCCAAAATGGAAGGAAAATGGCACAGCTGAAAACCTACCAATACATGGTGGTTTACCTAAACTGACATCCCAAGCACGAAGAACACTAATTATAGAAACAGTCAAGCGGCCCATGGTGATTCTGGAGGGACTGTAGGGATCCATTTGCAGTTTTCAAAAAGCCAGGTAAGGTACAAAGCTAGTATGTAGAAAAAGATTGTCTGGTTGGATGAGACAAGAGTTGAACATTTTGGGCTAAATGCAAAACACTATGTGTGGCCGAAAACTAGCAATTGCACATCACCCTGAAAACGTGCCCACTGTCAAACATAATCGTATAGTGGTTACACCGTTATCTCCCGCATCGACTACTGCAACATCCTCCTCTGTGGTCTCCCTGCTAACACACTCGCCCCTCTCCAGTCCATCCTTAACTCTGCTGCCCGACTGATCCACCTCTCTCCTCAATACCACCCCGCTTCTCCTCTCTGCAAGTCCCTCCACTGGCTCCCAATCTTCCACCGTATCCAATTCAAATTACTAACACTGACCTACAAAGCTATCCATAATCTGTCTCCTCCATATATCTCTGAACTAATCTCTCGCTACACTCCAAAACGTAACCTCCGGTCCTCCCAAGATCTCCTTCTATCCTCCTCTCTCATTCGCTCCTCATGCAACCGACTCCAAGACTTCTCCCGAGCATCCCCAGTCTCCTGGAACTCACTGCCTCAACACGTCAGACTATCTACTACACTTGCAAACTTCAAACGGACCCTGAAAACTCATCTGTTCAGAAATGCCTATAATCTACAATGACCTCACCGCCCCACCACCGTGCGGAGCTGCCGCCCCACCACCGTGCGGAGCTGCCGCCCCACCACCGTGCGGAGCTGCCGCCCCACCACCGTGCGGAGCTGCCGCCCCACCACCGTGCGGAGCTGCCGCCCCACCACCGTGCGGAGCTGCCGCCCCACCACCGTGCGGAGCTGCCGCCCCACCACCGTGCGGAGCTGCCGCCCCACCACCGTGCGGAGCTGCCGCCCAACCTACACCCCACCTACTGTCTCCTCCCCAAAATCCTTTAGGATGTAAGCCCGCAAGGGCAGGGCCCTCTTCCCCCTGTGCTAGTCTGTCTATTGTAACGTGTACATGTATTCTGTATGTAACCCCCTCATGTACAGCACCATGGAATCAATGGTGCTCTATAAATAAACAATAATAATAATAATAATAATAATAATCTTGTGGGGATAATTTCTTCAGCAGGCACAGGGAAGGTGAAAGAGTTGATCTGTAGATACATGGTACTAAATAGAGGGTAATCATTGAGAAAAAATTGTTAGAGACTGCAACAGGCTTGAGACAGGGGTGTAGATTCACCTTCCAGTAGGACAAAGACCGTAAACATAATGTCAGAGCTACAGTGCAATAGTTTATATTAAAGCATATTGATGTATTGACTGGCCCAATCAAAGTCCAGATCTAAATCCCACTGAGAATCTGTGGCAAGTTTTGAAAATTGCTGTTCACAGATGTTATCAATCAATCTTACAAAGCTAGAGCTATTTAGCGTAGAGGAATGGGCAAAAACAATTCAGCCTCAAGAGGTGCAAAACTGGTAGTGACATTCCCCAAACAACTTGCCGCAGTAATTGCAACAAAAGGAGGTCCCACAAAGTATTGACTTGGGGGGGCGGAGTAAAAAATGCATATAATTTTCAGATTTATATACTGATGAGCAAAAAGGTAACAATGTTTTGAACGTTTGACTTTCAAGCTCCATATGTCACCATTGACTAAAACTTTGAATGTGTGTCTATTTTCATTTAAAAGACAATCATCTTGGCTATCTCATATATAAATTTGACTTGTAACTATTTGGCATATGATTAGTTATGCAGATTATTGTCATGTCCCTGCATTGTTACTGTTTTGTTCCTAAAAATCTAAATTTTATTTTTATTATTTTGTTAGTACTTTGTAGTCCACCTTTGGTTTCTACAACTGCCTGAATCCTTCTGGGCATGTCCTCGATCAGATTCAAGCATGTCTCGATTGAAATCTAATCACAGGTCTCCTGTACACATTCCCAATGTTGGTGCATACTTTTATACTCACTTGGGTATGTACACAGCTTTTTCTTCAACTCTACCCACAAATGTTCGATTGGGTTGAGATCTGGGGACTGTGAACGCTAAGTCAGCACCTCTACTTCATTGTCATTGAACCATTTCTTTACCAATCTCTACGCATGCTTCAGATTGTTGTCCTGCTGAAAATCTATGTCATTCTTTTTATACCCATAGAACTCAAATGTACGAAGTAACTCATCTTGTAGGATACTCATATATAGCGGAGTATTAAGACTACCATCAATCCTGGTCACATAATATGCAACTTTTATGAGGCTACTACACAAGTACATCAATATGTCATGGAGTTCAAGATGTATGAGTGCTGCTGTTGACAGTTAAACCATTGTCCGACAAGTCTGTGTGTAGCCCCAGCCTCAGGCAAAATTTGGTACTTCATTAAAGGATAGCTAATGGATCCTTTATATAAGAAAACTTACAAGCATACTGTATACTTATAATTTGTGATTTAGACATTTTAGGACTTACAGATAAAATGAAGACCATTGTTTGGAATGACTGTGTACACTTAAAAGGTCAAGATAGCATGGCATACTAATGCAAGATAGAACCAGACTTGAAAAATGCTCTAGGGTGCGAAACATCTCATTGTATATATTCAGTGAATAAAGACTTTGCATTATCTTTATGCGGATGCTACAGCCTCACTTTTCTTGATTGCAGATGGAACATCTCTTCTCATACTTAGCATCCAATAGATATTTTTAATGGGTAATTTGTTGCCATCAGCTTAGTGTACGTCCAATCTATTTTCTGTTAATTTTTTTTATTATTGGTAGAATTTAATTAAACGTGATTATCAAACAATAATGAAACTATACAAGAAGAACTCCACATCTAACGCCTCACCTAACCAAACACTGGTTAGGGGAAAAAAAAGGAAGAAAGGCAAAAAAAAGTATTTAATGAGAATAGTTAGAATTTTCTCATGTACAATACATAAAATATGAATAAGAATGGGGCATACGTGCATAGCATTAAAGGGGTTGTCCTCTACTTGGACTACCCATTCTCAATCTAAGTGCTTGTCCCCGTTAACATAAAAACCTTTATACTCACCTCCAATTCCATCGCCGTTTTAGTGGTGTCGGCATTTGCACTCCCAGAGCTCATGTGAAGTGTAGTAGTGGACAGTCCCTTTAAAACTTAAAGAGAACCAACAACCAGTAATTTGTGATATGAACTAAAGGCAGTACCATACTGGCACTAAGATATTGATTTCAGGCACACCTGTTGTAAAAAGATCGGTTGCTTGATTAAATATTTTTAATCAAAGTTGCAGAAATGCACTGCACTTTGATTGACGGGTGCAATGGGGTGGGCCTTTGTGGGTTGGGTCCTCGGCGTCCTCTTGGCTTGCCCCCTTTTCTCTATTTGAATATCGCGCTGTGCCGTGCCCCCATTGCTGTTGTTGGCAGTACGTTGGCATTGCCACAGTTATTCTGTTTTCATTAAAGTGGCGCCGTAGTCCTCACATGCCCGATCTCTGGTGCCATTTTATTGAAGACACTGTGGTGAAGAATATGTGAGGCATCGGCGTGTGAGCAGATTTTTTTTTTACATCTGTGCATGCACCCTTGCCTCTCATACTCTTCACCGCAGGGACTTCAATAATATGGCGCCGCAGATTGCGGTACGTCCATGTGCAACATTTTAATGAAGACAGAATCACAATGGCAATGCGCATGCGCCACCAACAACAGTAATGGCGGCGCGGCACAATATTCAAATAAAGTAAAGGGGGCAAGCCTGGAGGATGCCAGAGGAGGAATAAACGCCGAGGACCCAAGCCACAACGGCACGTCCTGTTGCACCCGTCAATCAAACTGCAGTGCATTTCTGCAACTTGGAGTCAATATATTTCGTCAACCTAGCATCCCATCTTTCTACAACAGGTATGCCTGGATTCAGCATTTTACTGCCAGGATAGCACTGCCTTTATTCATATCACAAAATCCTGGTGGTTGGTTCTTATTAAGTGCAACTGGTGTAGAAGCTTTTTCACCATAGAAAACCCGTATCTGTTTAGTGAAGAAATCATTAGATGTGAACCATTAATTTTGTAGAAAATGTATTCATTATGATAAATATTAACTAGTATTCATAATGATACTAATGTTATACACAATTTTGTGGATGGACACTGCCTGAGATCGAGTCAAACCATACTAAAGAAAAACAAAACAGCGATCAATTACTGTAAGGCTGTGTGCTCACAATGAGTTTTTGGTAAGTTTTGGGCTGTGTATTTTTCCTGCGTCAAAAATGCAGTATCTTACAGTTCCAGCAAAGTGGATGGAATTTAAAGAGATCTCCTGTCCAACTTCTTCTGTGGGTACGCTGAGTTTTATGTGTAGATTTTCTCCACAAAATTGCATTAGATATAGAAAAATTTTAATGTGTTGCTGTAGTAGAAATGCACTAAAAATGCTTGTGATCTACACATGAGGCTTTGTCAAAACTAAATACCAGGAAGTATCAAAAATAAAGCAGCTTTATTTAAAGTATGACATATCAAGAAGAGACAAAAACCAAACCATCAAAAACATGATTCAAACATTTGGGGAAAAAACCAAACTCAAATATGCAATGAAAAAAAACAAATCACTTAATTTACTTAATAAGTGCAGAAATACTGCAACATCAAAAACTAACCGAAATGTAGCCTAAGGGTCGCTTTACACGCTGCGACATTGCTAGCAATTGCTAGCGATGTCACGTGCAATAGCACCTGCCCCCGTCATTGTAACGATATGTGGTGATCGCTGCCGTAGCGAACATTATCGCTCCGGCAGTGTCACACGCACATACCTGTGCAGCGACGTCGCTGTGACCGGCGAACCGCCTCCTTTCTAAGGGGGCGGTTCATTCAGCATCACAGCGACGTCACAGCAGCGTCACTGAACTGCCGCCCAATAGAAAAGGAGGGGAGGAGATGAGCGGCCGGAACATCCCGCCCATCTCCTTCCTTCCTCCTTTTCCGGTGGACGCAGGTAAGGAGATGTTTGTCGTTCCAGCGGCATCACACATAGCGATGTGTGCTGCCGCAGGAACGACAAACAACATCGTACCTGCAGCAGCAGCGATAATTGGGAATAGGGGGGCATGTCACCGATGAGCGATTTTGAATGTTTTTGCGACAATTCAAAATCGCTCCTATGAGTCACACAATGACATCGCTAAAGCGGCCAGATGTGCGTCACAAATTCCGTGACCCCAACAAGATCGCTTTAGCGATCTCGTAGAGTGTAAAGCCATCTTAAGAACATTATGACTACGGAACTCTCTGTACACAATGTTGAGATGTCTGAGGAAAAATTATCTTTATCGGCACTGCTACATAGTCAACACAGAATATATAGAAAGCAAAAATAATTAATAAATAGCACACAATGAATCTGATAATTTTCAGGTATTGACCAGTATATGTGGTGCTGAGGCAAAAAACATGTTCGATTTCATGCATGTAGAGCAGAAAAATATGCGGCACTCATCACTGGTTCTGTTTATTCAGATATCATGTGCAGAATGAGCAATAAAAGGAGTGACAGCTGTTTCGCCTGTCACCATGCTTCTTCAGGCTCACAAAAACATTTAAAATCTGCTTGTATAGTAGGTCTCTAATAAATACAACACAAGACAGGTGCAAATAATCAGAATAAGCATGCAGAAAAAATAGCATTACAAATAATCACATACATATATGTATAAACTGCTAAATAAAACAATCATAACACCATTACTCATATTTACAAGAGAAAATGACTTTCAATGGGCATTCGGTATGCTTTTGTACGCATATAATCATCAACAATGTCTACCTGAACATCCAAAAATTTTATTGATTTTAATGCTACTTTGCTGGTACATGTCATATGAACTATTATTGAGGTGGTTGACAAATGTATCAAATAATTGGGGTGTTCCTTCCCAGACGATACAAAATATCGCTTATGTAATGCAAAAAAGTAAATCCATGGTGTATGCAATTATATGTGAGTGCAAAAGATTTTCAATTGGAAAAATAATTTGTCCTCTGTATAAACGTTTTAGTGAACATGTTCGTTCTTTGACCTCAGGAAAAGGCTCGCCCAGATTAATTGAACATATGAAACAAGTACATGCTAGTAATCCAATCTGCATGCGTTTCATGAGCCTACTGCATGAACCGATATCTGCTACAGAGGAATCAACATTAGTCACTTCTTAAAAAATAATTCTTCTAATTAAAAAAATGGAATCTCTTGGAACGTTAGGATTGAATGAAAGTCATGATTATAGTCCTTTTCTTTTGTATATATGAGTAATGGTGTTATGACTTTTTTATTTTACAATTTAAACATAAATGTATGTGATTATTTGACATGGTATTTTTTTTTTTGCATGCATATTCTCTTTTTTTGCACCTGTGTTGTATTAGTTGAATACCTGCAGACTTCCTTTTAAATGCATTTGTGAGCCTGAAGAAGCATGGTGACATGTGAAACAGCTGTCACTCCTTTTATTCCACATTCTGCACATGATGTCTCAATAAAGTGCTATTTTGAAACAGACCAGTAGTGGGTGCCACATCTTTTTCTGCATGAAATTTTACAATACAGCGATGGTTAATTCACTAAACAAGTTCGGGAGGGCCTGAATACATTTTATAATATATTGCAGGTTATCTGAGTGCTACACTGATTGGCATATGTTGAGTCAGGAAGAAGTTCCTTTTTAAACCTTAAAACTATAAATCACCCCTTACCCTAAAAATTTATACTTGATAAAACAAGCTGACTTTCTATGTCAGAGAAACTACTACAGTAATCAGTGTAAATCTTTGTGTGCCAGAGTTGCTTTCAGATGTTTCTTCCTGACCATTATACAGTACATCAGCCAAAAACTAGGTTCAGACATACTGTATATTACATAGGCATAATAACCCACTTTATCTACCTACTCAGCCAAATGCAAATGCTATTTGAGTTACAACATCTCAATGCAGAAGCGCTTATCTCACTGATCTCATAAATGCATTTTTTTCCTATAGGTTATTTTGTGCTGACTTCCTTGTAAAATAAAATACTGGACATACAGGTGAAAACAGAAGTTTACATACACTAGCTAAAAAAACACATATGCATGTTTTTCTTACTATCAGAATAAACCTTTCCCATTTTAAGTCAATTAGGATTACTAAAATTATTTATATTTGCCAGAGTAATGAGAGAGAAAGAATGTTTAAGGCATTTTTATTACTTTCTGCAAAGTTAAAAGTTTACGTACACTAAAGGGGGCTTTACACGAGATGAGCTATCGTGCGATGCATTGTCGGGGTCACGGTTTTCGTGACGCACATCCGACATCGTTCACGACATCGTCTCGTGTAACACCTCCGAGTGACGCAGTATCGCTCACAAATCGTGAGTCGCGTACTCGTTGCTTGGTTTTAAAATATTGTTTATTTTACATGGCGCCGGTTGTTCATCGTACTCGGGGTAGCACACATTGCTCCGTGTGACACCCCGGGAACGATGAACACAGCTTACCTGCGTCCCGTGGCACCCGCCGGCTATGCGGAAGGCAGGAGGTGGGCGGGATGTTTACGTCCCGCTCATCTCCGCCCCTCCGCTTCTATTGCCACTTTGTGATGTCGCTGTGACGCCGAACATCCCTCCCCCTTCAGGAAGAGGATTTTCGCCGCCCACAGCAAAGTCGCACAGCAGGTAAGTACGTGTGACGGCGCTTTAACAACTTTGTGCGACACGGTCAACGATTTGCCCATGACGCACAAACGACGGGGGCGGGTACAATCGCACATGCAATCGCACGATAGATCGCATTGTGTAAAGCCCGCATAAAAGTATATTGCCTTTAAACAAAATGGGACAGTTCAAATGATAATGTAATGTCAAGCTTCTGTTAGGTTTATTGACATCTGAGTTTATTAGACACACATGTGGATGTATTTTAATGCACACTTGAAACACGCGGCTTCTTTGTGTAGCATCATGGGAAAATCAAAAGAAATCAGCCAAGATCTCAGGAAGAGAATTGTGACTTGCACAAGTCTGGTTTATCATTGGGTGCAATTTCCAGACACCTGAAGGTGTCTCATTTATCTGTACAAACAATCATACAACCAAGATTCCAGCCATACTAGCATTTGGCAAATAGAAATAATTTTGGTAATCCTAAATTACCTAAAACAGGAAAGATTTATTCTGATTTTATGTCAGATAGTGAGAAAAACATTCATACACACATGGTCAAAATTGTTGGTACCCTTCATTTAATGAAAGAAAAACCCACAATGGTCACAGAAATAACTTGAATCAAAAAGAAATAATAAATAAAAAAATCTATGAAAATGAACAAATGAAAGTCAGACATTGCTTTTGAATCATGCTTGCACAGAATGTTTTAAAAATAAAACTCATGAAATAGGACGGGACAGGAATGATGGTACCAATGAAAATAATGTACCAAAAGGGACATGTTAAATCAAGGTGTGTCCCCTAATTAGTATCACAGGTGTCTACAATCTTGTAATCAGTCAGTGGGCCTGTATATAGGGCTACAGATATGTGACGCCCGTGGACTATCAGGTCGTCACAGGGTACTGCACGCTCTTTTCTTTTAGTGCAGTATTCAAATCCCTCATGGTTCTGGGTCCCCATCTTGCAGTGCTGCCTCCAAGAGCAAATCAAATCCTAGGAACACCCTGCACCACACCCACCAAACACACCAGTGGGTGCCTTCAGCGGAATAGGGTCGCCCGCCTAGGGGTCAGGAAGGGAAGGTCGGTAGAGTGTCAGTGAAGTGGAGTGAAGTGGAGTGGAGTGGAGGAAGCAGGGAGCGGCGACTCCCAAGAGTAGCTGTCTAGGTTGCAGGCGGTGGTCTGGACATAGAGGAGTCGGACCCCCAGTTGCAGGGGATTGAGGCAAGGTGCCTGGACCTGTTAAAGTGGACGGTCAGCAGCCTGGTCCTATCACCGGTCCGTGACAAAAGGCAAGCCAGGGTGCACGGACCCTAGGTCGGGGAGAAGTTTCAGGCAGCCCGGCAATTAACCTGTGGAGAGCGGAGCCTTTATGGACTGTTCCCACCAGCTCCAGAATCGGGGCACTAGCGCAAAGTGGGGGATAGGGCCTTCCATTTAAGCAGCCCACTAAAATCCCAAGCATAAGCCCTGAGAACATGCTCCCACACTTAGCTACAGTGGGGAGAGGGGCCCGGCAAGTTCCAGACTACCGGGTCACTACAGTGAATCTAAACTTTGTGCCAGGAGGCAGGTCACGGATCACCAGGCAGCACTGCAGGGGACGGGACCCGGCCAAGCTCCCCTTGAGAGGCAGCAGCACCTAGAGACTTGGTTTACCCGGTTTTCAGCATCTGCTTACTGGCTGAGTAAGTACATGAGTGATCTCCCCGTCACGGCACCCAGTATCATCTTCCAGAGCCTCGGGGCATACCCCTACCCGTGAAGGGCAATGTCACCTTACTGCTCCATTCCATCGTCCCGAGTACTCCCAACAGCAGGGGCAGTACTCCCATTTACCGCACACCACGGGTGGTGTCATGAACTATAATCCCCCTGTAAATATCCCCGTGGCCGGAGACCCTCGAGCCACAAACAGACACTGCCCACGGATCCAAGTGGTTCGATCCGCTGCTGCTGGGGCGCCACAGATACTCACTGTACTGTTCGGTGACATGGTGTGTTCCACACTCAACATGGACCAGAGGAAGCAAAGGAAAGAGTTGTCTCAGGAGATTGAAAAAAAAAATTATAGACAAGCATATTAAAGGTAAAGGCTATAAGACCATCTCCAAGCAGCTTGATGTTACTGTGACTACAGTTGCACATATTATTCAGAAATGTAACATCCATGGGACTGTAGTCAACCTCCCTGGATGTGGATACAGGAGGAAAATTGATGACAAATCAAACAGATAGATAATACGAATGGTAACAAAAGAGTCCAGAAAAACCTCTAAAGAGATTAAAGGTGAACTTCAAGCAGCTCAAGGAACATCAGTGTCAGATCACACCACCCGTCATTGTTTGAGCCAAAGTGGACTGTATGGGAGATGACCAAGGAGGACACCATTGTTGAAAAAAAATATTATAAAAAGCCAGTCTGGAATTTGCCAAAGTACATGTTGACAAGCCACAAAGCTTCTGGGAGAATGTCCTATGGACAGATGAGACAAAAATGGAACTTTTTGACAAGGTACATCAAATCTATGTTCACAGACTGAAAAATGAAGCATATCAAGAAAAGAACACTGTCCCTACTGTGAAACATGGAGGAGGCTCTATTATGTTCTTGGGCTGCTTTGATGCATCTGGCACAGGGTGGCTTGAATCTGTGCAGGGTACAATGAAATCTCAAGACTAACAAGGGATTCTAGAGAGAAATGTGCTGCCCAGTGCAGAAAGCTTGGTCTCATTCGCAGGTCATGGGTCTTGCAACGGGATAATGACCCAAAGCACACAGCTAAAAACACCCAAGAATGGCTACGAGGAAAACATTGGACAATTCTGAAGTGGCCTTCTATCAGCCCTGACCTAAATCCTATCGAGCATCTTTGGAAACAGCTGAAACATGCCGTCTGGAAAAGGCAACCTTCAAACATGACACAACCGGAACAGTTTGCTCTTGAGGAGTGGGCCAAAATACCTGTTGAGAAGTGGAGAAGTCTCATTGACAGTTACAGGAATTGTTTGCAGTGATTGTCTCAAAAGGTTGTGCCACACAATATTAAGTTAAGGGTACCATAATTTCTGTCCAGGCCTATTTCATGAGTTTTATTTTTTAAAAAAATTATGTGGAAGCTGAAAAGCAATGTCTGACTATCATTTGTTCATTTTCATAGATTTTTTATTTATTACTTTTGTCAGATTAAAGTTATTTCTGTGACCATTGTGGGCTTTTCTTTTATTTAACGAGGGGTACCAACAATTTTGACCACGTGTGTATGTCTTTTTAGATGTATGTAAGCTTCTGGTTTCAACTGTATATCTGAAACATGGTAGACCTAGTTATTATATTCACAAAATATGTATATATGAACTTTAGATTTCTGATCCAAAACTATAATATTAAAACTGTAAACAACATATAGTGTTGCTTGAAAGTTTATGAAACTCCCCTTATTTTCCATAATTCTGCATGTATTTTTCCTAAAATTATATCAGATTTTCAAATAAAACAAATGAGTCTAAAATATTAACCTGTCATTTTTCAATTGAGTAAAATGTAATAATATCACATGTCTGAGAGCAGCAAAAGTATGTGAACCTTTTCTTTCAGTATCTGGTGTGACCAGTATGTGTAGCAATAACTACAGCTAAATGTTTCTGATAATTATTCATAAGTCCTATACATTGGCTTAGATTAATTTTAGCCATTTCCTCACTACAAATAGCTTAAACCTTATGTTGGTGGGCTTTCCACAATAAGGCTATGTGCGCACGTCGCGTAAAAACATGCAGTTACGCTGCGCTTTGTAGCGCAGCGTAACTGCATGCGTCCTGCGTCCCGTGCACAGTCTATGGAGACTGTGCAGGGGCCGTGCGCACGTGGCGTTTAAGAGCGCAGCGCTTCGGCTACTGCCGAAGCGCTGCGCAAAAAGAAGTGACATGTCACTTCTTTCCTGCGCTTTGCCGGCAGCTCCTGCTCTGTCTATGGCAGGAGCTGCAGGCAGAGCGCATGGAATCGGCGCTCACTACGGACATTTCTGCAGCGATCTAAAGCGCACATGTGCTCTTCAGATCGCTGCAGAAATTTCTGCAGGGCTTGTACGCAACGTGCGCACATAGCCTTAGCTGTGCTCCCTTCAGGGCCTTCCACAACAATTCTATAAGGTTAAAGAGTAGGTGTGAAGAAAAATTACCTTTCCATTTTTATTTTACCTATATTACAGATAAAAAATAAAGCAAATTCTAAATATAAGTAAGTAAAAATGTATTAAGAAAAGGGCTTCTAATTCTATGGGAAAACATTAACATATTTTTCGCTTTGTAAGATGTACTTTTTTTCCCCCAAAACTGGGGGTAATATGGGGGTGCGTCTTACAAAACAGATATGGTTTATTGGGGCGGCAGTGGTTGAGCGGGGTCAAAGGACGCACTCGGGGGTGTCTCGGCGGCGGGCGGCATTGATCTGTGGGTGGGCTGCAAGGGTGTCTTGGCGGCGGGTGCATTGATCGGTGGGAATCGGGTGGGCTGCGAGGGTATCTCGGCGGCGGGTGCAATGAGCTGACTACTGGCTCAATGGAATCACTCGCGGTTCATGTCATAAACTTCAAGAAAATGGCCGCGGAGTCGTATCTGTATATGCGCAGCCTCTGCGGTCATTTTCTTGAAGTCTATTTCATCAATCGCGGGCAATTCAATGAAGCTGGCAGTAAGCTCAACGCACCTTATGCCGAGACACATCTGCAGACCGCCCACCGATCAATGGCGGCCGCCGTGACACCCCCGAGTGCGTCTTGAGACCCTGCCTCCTATGACCCTGCTCCACCACCATTGCCCAGGTAAGCTATACCTGAAGGATTCAAATGCGCTCGTCGCTACACCTCTCAGTTGCAGCATTGCTGACCCTCCTGAGCCACAACACCACCTTCTCTGAGCCCGCAGCATCGCCTTCCTGGCCTCCTGTGACCTCCCTGAGCCACTCCACCATCGCCGCTATCCCTGGTGAGCATTAGGATTGAGACGCACTAGGATTATAAGACGGACCCTCTTTAACATTAAAAATTATTTTTTCCCATCTTCCTCCTCTAAATTTGGGGTGCATCTTATAATCTTGTGCGTCTTATAAAACTAAAAATATGGTGTGTAAATGATAAGCTAGTATGACTATGATAATAGCTGATCAGTAAAAAGTCACCACCATTTCCTTACATACCTAGTTAGTGGTGCTATGTCGCTCCACATCATGGAAGTGACATACAGTTAGGGCCAGAAATTTTTAGACAGTGACAGAATCTTCGTGATTTCTTTTCTGCATGCTACTATTTTTTTTATTTAAAATGAAACAACTAAGATGCAATTAAAATGTAGACATTCACATTTATCCTGCGCTCTACGCTGAGCACTTACAACGGGTTTACATGTAAATCTCCGAAATATAGGAATCAGATGAAACTTACAATGTAACATTCACTAGAATAAGTCAGATGGAGGCACTATGGACTCTCTCTGGCCTATAATCCAGCGGTATTTGTCATTTTAAGCGTCATAAGAGCTTGGTCGGCCACAGTTTTGTGTTGTTCTGAAAAGACAGACACTGCTGAAAAGTGACCAAATGGAGTGCAGAGCAACTCTTTTGCCTCAATATAATCCCTCAGGGGTGTCATCTGAATCATGTAATTCAGAGATTTAGATGTAAATCCCAAAGTAAGTGCTCAGTGTACAGCAAAAGGTTAAAGGTGAACCAAAATTTAATGTAAAATGTTCCCAATAAAAGCTTCAATTCATTCAACACAAATTAAAAAAACAAGTCCCCACTCAGACCTGTCATCTGTCAATGAAAATAAAGGGGACTTCCACATAACCCAAAGGTTCTAGAAAAGTGTATGGCTTCAATCAAAAAGAAATCCATCAAAATCTGCAATCCAAATGCCCCACTCTCTTCTGAGCCACAGAATGTGCCTAAGCCACATCTAGTGTCCACATGTTTAGCATTTTTGTAGTGAGGAAATCCCACTCAATTTACCATGTGCATATCTCCAGAAGCACGAACTGGGCATAGTCTATGGGCACTACAATGTATGTAACTCAAAAATATTTCCAGAATCCGCCCTTTCCTCAATTCTCAATCTACAAAAATGCTAGTGCATGCTCTCATAATCTCCCGCCTCGACTACTGCAACATCCTCCTCTGTGGTCTCCCTGCTTACACACTCGCCCCTCTCCAGTCCATCCTTAATTCTGCTGCCCAAATGATCCACCTCTCTCCTCAATACCACCCCGCTTCTCCTCTCTGCAAATCCCTCCATCGGCTCCCAATCTTCCATCGTATCCAATTCAAACTACTAACACTGACCTACAAAGCCATCCATAATCTGTCTCCTCCGTATATCTCTGAACTAATCTCTCGCTACACTCCAAAACGTAATCTCCGGTCCTCCCAAGATCTCCTTCTCTCCTCACGCAACCGACTCCAAGACTTCTCCCGAGCATCCCCAGTCTCCTGGAACTTGCTGCCTCAACACGTCAGACTATCTACTACACTCGCAAGCTTCAAACGGAACCTGAAAACTCCTCTGTTCAGAAATGCCTATAATCCTACAATGATCTCACAGCTTCACCACCGTACGGAGCTGCCGCCCCACCACTGTGCGGAGCTACCGCCCCACCACCGTGCGGAGCTGCCACCCAACCACCATGCGGAGCTGCCGCCCCACCACCGTGCGTACCTGCCGCCCAACCTATACCCCACCTACTGTCTCCTCCCCAAAATCCTTTAGAATGTAGGGCCCTCTTCCCTCTGTGCTAGTCTATCTATTGAAACTTGTATATGTATTCTGTATGTAACCCCCTTCTCATATACAGCACCATGGAATCAATGGTGCTCTATAAATAAATAATAATAATAATGTTCATGAAAATGGCAGATTTTCATTTTTCACTTGGTAACAGCCATTGCTGCTTGTTTCTGGAAAACACCAATGGAGTCAAAATAGTTACTACACTTTTGGATAAATTCACAGATGGGTTTCATTTCTAAACTGGGGACAATTGAGGGGGATTCTGTTCTTTTGGCACTTGGGAGTTCTGTAAATGTAGACTCGAAACTATTCTATGAAAATCTGTGCTCCAAAGGTCAAATAGTGCCCCTTCCCTTACGTCCAAGTCTCGCTGTGTGGCTAAGCAGTACTGTACAGCTACATATGAGGTATTGCCACCCTCAGCAGAAATTGTTTGACACATTTTGGTGCCATTGTTATCCATTGTCATGTATGCAAATCTCAGATCTGGGGCTTAAACTTTTTTTGTGGTAAAAGTGTAATTATTTTTTCTTCACCGTCCTATGGTATAAAGTTTAATGACACACCTGTGGTGTCAATATGATCACTACACCCCTAGATAACTTCATTGAGATGTATATTGTAAAATGAGGTCACTTAGGGTGGTGCTGCTGTTATGGTAGCTCAGGGGCTCTGCCAATATGACATGGCAGCCAAAAACATTACAAAAAATTCTGCGCTGCAATATGGTGCTCCTTACCATCTGAGCTTCCACTATGCCTGAAAAGTAGTTCCCAATTACATGTAAAGTATTGGTGCATTCAGGAGAAATTGCATAACAGACTGTGTGGTCCATTTTTACCTATTAGAGACTATAAAAATTAAAAATCTAGGGCTAAAAACATTTTAGTGATGAAGTAATTATTATTTTTCACCACCCAATAGTATATAAAATTCTGTAAGGTACATGTGGTATCAACATGCTCACTGCCCCCCTTCATGAATTCATTAAGGGATGTAGTTTGTAAAATGGGGTCACTTCTGGTGGTCTGCTTTTCTCGCATATCAGGGACTCTGCCAAAGTGAAAAGACATCCTCAAACCATTGAAGCAAAATTTGCACGACTCTATCCCTTCTGAGCTTTGCACTCAAAAGTAGTTTTTGACCACATATGGGGTATTGGCAAATTTAAGAAAAATTGTGTAACAAATTGTAGTTAGTTTTCTCCTATTATCCACTTGAAAATTAAAGACTTGACACCAAAGCAACACTGTAATGGAAAAAAATGGAAATTTTCATTACTCAGCCCAATGTTACACAACTGTGAATGATCTATGGGTGAAAAATGCTCACTACATGCCTACATAAATTCCTCGAGAGGTGTAGTTTCCAAAATGGGCTCATTTATGGAGCACCTTTGTTGTTTTATGTCAGGAGCTCTTCAAATGTAACATGGCATCTGCAATCTATTCCAGCCAAAAAGGTGCTCTAAAATACATATAGCGCTCTTTCCCTTCTGAATCCTGTTGTGGGCCCAAAAAGTAGGTTTCAACCATATATGGGGTATTGACATACAGTACTCAGGAGAAATTGCACAACAAATTGTATAGTCCATTTTCTTCTGTTACTCTTATAAAAATTAAATATTTGGGGCAAAAGCAACAGATCTGTGGGAAAAATATATTTTTTCATTTTCGCAGATTAACGTTAAAATTTTTTATGAAGCACCTGTCGGTTCATGGTGCTCACCACACATCTAAATACATTTCTTAAGGGGTATAGTTTCCATAATAGGATCACTTGTGGGGGGTTTCCCTTGTTTAGGCTCATCAATGGCTCGGCAATTCAGCCAATTCTGTGCCCCAAAAGTCAAATGGTGCTCCTTGTCTTCAGAGTCCTGCCATACGCCCAAGCAGTAGTTTTCAACCAGAAACAAGGCATCAGTGTATAAAACCAAAGAAACAAGTTCTCCCAAACTGTGGAATCACCACCAATAAACCAGAGAGAAACCAAAGAATTAGAGGACCAGAAAATATGATGAAAAAGTGAACATACTTTATTGTAACCAATAACAAAGTGAGACAAACGACAAGCAGTGAGGATGGAAAAGATGACAAAAACCACCCAGAGGCAAAAAGAGTATAAAATGACCAGCACCTGAACCACACTAGACTGCACACGAAGATACATATGTGATAAACAATGCACTAAAGACCAAGGGCAGAGACACAGAAGAACTGATGGTATACATAAATAATAAATAACACACAAATAGTCCCCAGACTACAGATGGTTATACCATTCCATTGACAATAAGTAGCCAATCACTAAGTCTGTGTGGACAGCAACATTCGGTATAATAATATTCATTTATTTGTATAGCGCTATTAATTACACTGCGCTTTACATATATTGGCAGCACTGTCCCCATTGGGGCTCACAATCTAGAGTCCCTAACTGTATGTCTTTGGAGTGTGGGAGGAAACCCACACAAACACGGGGGGAACATACAAACTCCTTGCAGATGTTGTCCTTGGTGGGATTTGAACCCAGGACCTCAGCGCTGCAACACTGCAGTGCTAACCACTGAGCTACCATGCCACCCACATAATGACTGCTGTAAGTATGAGTAACAAAAAAAAACCGCTGTGTCATCTGCTAATTACCTTGGGACATGATGACAACCAGTGCAGCCTGGAGGTATCGGGTAGCTGAACGCGTCTCAACACGTTTCACCATGACAGCCTCCTGACAAAGCAGTTTTTTTTGTTACTCCTGCTGGATAGCACACTGCCAATACGGCATACACTACAGGTCCCAGTTACAGTACTATTTTTGGCTGGACAGAGGCTGAGCCACACAGACCTTTTGGTGACAGAAGAGTCTCCTGACCAAAGACTGCAGAGTTCACCTGAAAGATTTACAGGACCCAAGTATAGCAGTTTTGACAGTAATCTATGGCCACAGGACCAGAGTACTGTGAACTTCTAACTATCTGTGGCATCCTGGGCATCGCTTCTAAATAGTAGGCCTCAGTGAAGTCATACAAATGTCACACCACAGTGTAATAATGTTGGATTGGCCTAATTATCAGAATAGGCACAATGGCTCAGTGGTTAGCACTGCAGTCTTGCAGCGCTGGGGTCCTAAGTTCAGGTCCCACCAAGGACAACATCTGCAAGGAGTTTGTGTGTTCTCCCTGTGTGTGTGGGGTGCGGGGTTTCCTCCAGGTTCTACAGTTTCCTCCCATATGCCAAAGATATACTAATAAGGATTTTAGATTGTGAGCCCCAATAGGGACAATAATGATCACATATGTAAAGCACTGTGGAATTAATAGCGCTATATAAGTGAGTAAAGTAAATAAATAAGAGGCACTGGGTTGCAGTGCTATGGTGTGGCAGCCACCGATTGCCAATGTGGTCTCTGAATCAGCATCCTGTAAATTTTATTTTCAGCTCTCAAAGACTGACACGATTCACCCATCACCAGAGTGTTCTTGACTTCATGAGTAACCATTATTCTAGCTATTTTTCCATAAATTAATAGTACAAAGAAAAGAAACACTTTGTGATAAATCTAACTATAAAAAAAATATTCCTGGACTAATCATTCCCTCTGAATTCTAAGGTAAAATTTTCCTGGAGAATCAGCTAAGAGTTACTGCTCAAAAACGTTTATGGAGAAAGATATGGGGAGAGGAGAAGGGTGAACCTAGGGAGAGATAAAGGCAGACACAGTGAGCCTAAGGGGTACTTTTGTAAAGCACTAAGGGGTGCTTTACACGCTGCGACATCGCTAGCAATTGCTAGCGATGTCGAGCACAATTGCACCCGACCCCATCGCACGGCCGATATGTGGTGATCGCTGCCGTAGCGAACATTATCGCTACGGCAGCGTCACACGCACATACCTGTGCAGCGACGTCTCTGTGACCGGTGAACCGCCTCCTTTCTACGGGGGCGGTTCGTTCAGCATCACAGCGACGTCACAGCAGCGTCACTGAACCGCCACCCAATAGAAAAGGAGGGAGGGCGATGAGCGGCCGGAACATGCCGCCCACCTCCTTCCTTCCTCCTTTTCCGGTGGACGCAGGTAAGGAGATGTTTGTCGTTCCAGCGGCATCACACACAGCGATGTATGCTGCCGCAGGAACAACAAACAACATCGTTACTGCAGCAGCAACAATAATTGGGAATAGGGAGTGATGTCACGATGAGCGATTTTGAACGTATTTGCGACGATTCAAAATCGCTCATAGGGGTCACACACAACGACATCGCTAAGCGGCCGGATGTGCGTCACAAATTCCGTGACTCCGAGATCGCTTTAGCGATATCGTAGCGTGCAAAGCCACCCTAAGTTGACAAGCACTAGAGTTCATGTCCGCTTACTCTCTGGAGAGGCTATTTGAATACTGTATTTAAGTTTCCATGGAAGCATTGCAATGCCTATAAGACTCTTGGTGCTCTCCCCCCCCCGTAGAATCTTTACACCTTAGACTCCCTGTCAAAGGCCTCTAATCGAGCCAACCAGTTCTCCAGCTTTTCACTGACAAGGGGCAACAACCTTGTCACAATGGAATTTCTGGTTTGCCTTCTTATACTAAATCATGTAACAGGACCCTTTAAAGGGTGAATATTGAATTTTAGAATTGATACCTCCAAATATTTAGCACTAAAGTTCCTATCCTCTTCCTTTCTGAAAAGCCCATCTGCACAGTGGCAGACACGGACATGCTGCAGCAAGCTCACCTGAAACAACAGCTACACTTTCACATGTATTTTTTTTTGTGATCATTCAGATTAGTTGTCTTTCAGACATTTGGATGTTGTTGAGCTCACAAGTTCTCTTCTACTGTTTACAAATGTAAAAATTGTTAATTTGTCCACTCCTAAAAAGAGACAAGCAAACCCGAACTGTAAAGTTCAGGCGTCATACTGAACACAAACTTTTAAACAAATCAGTGACTGAGTTTGAAGTTTGGGTGCTTTATGTATGCTAACCAATCGATCGAGCATTGGGGCACTCAGGTATGCTCGAGGCTCGGCCCAGTGAGAGCCACTTACAGTTTCTGAATGGTTCTCACTGGGGGTAAAACAATGTTTTCGAATGTAGTGTGTACAAAAAAAAAAATATAAATAAAATGTGGGTAGAGAGCTAAACTGCCTAATCAGTGACTTCCAATGGGGTTCAGCTCAAGTCCAGATCCCACACATCTCTACCTCTAAAAGCTTCTATTGCTTCTGATTGCCTTTTTTTAAGTCAACTGATGGCTTCCTTCACATGTATTGACACCTCTTTGAAATACATATTGAAAATTCTCCTTAACAGCAACAAAATGCAAAATCAACACTTACAGGTTTATACATTAAGACTACTTCGAACATACCAGTCTTAATAAAGGATTCGCTGAAGTACGATGTGCCGAATTTATATGCCTACCACTTAATGAATTCGGAGCATCTTATCCATGACATGTGACGCGCCCACATTGTCGGGGGTTACTCGTTGCCAGGCCGCGGTGCTTCTCCTGGGACACAGCAGTGGCCTTGCCCAGTTCCATGACCCCGGGGTGTCAATAAAAGACTGGAGATGGGGATGATAGTGTTAAGCGGGCTTTACACGCTGTGATCTCGCTAGCAGGATCGCAAGCGATTGTACCTGCCCCCGTCGGTTGTGCGACACGGGCAAATCGCTGCCCGTCGGGCACAACCTCGCTTACCCCCGTCACACGGACTTACCTGCCCTGCGACGTCGCTCTGGCCGGCGACCCGCCTCCTTTCTAAGGGGGCGATTCGTTCGGCATCACAGCGACGTCACACGGCAGCCGTCCAATAGAAGTGGAGGGGCGGAGATGAGTGGGACGTAACATTCCACCCACCTCCTTCCTTCCTCATTGCTGGTGGACGCAGGTAAGGAGATGTTCGTCGTTCCTGTGGTGTCACACACAGCGATGTGTGCTGCCGCAGGAATGACGAACAACATCGCTAATGAGGGGTAAACGATTTTTTGTTTTAGGACGACCTCTCTGTGGCAAACGATTTTTGTCGCTTTTGCGATCGTTTTAGGTCGCACATAACTGTTACACGCCAAGATATCGTTAATGACGCCGGATGTGCGTCACAAACAATGTGACCCCGACGATAATTTATTAACGATATCGTAGCGTGTAAAGCCCCCTTTAGTTGTTTGTGATGCCACCAGTGGTGCGCGGCCAATATTAGCTGCTGCTGCGGGAATTCTCTGCTGGGGCGGATGACAACGCAGCTTAGATGGTTCAGCTTTCCAAAGGCTGTAACGGGATGACACAGGCAGTGCAGTTTAAGGTCTTTTACTCACTGGTCACACACAGCCGTTGGAACACCGGACTACGCTATGATGGGCTTCAGCCGATCCCGGATACTTTAGAGGTTGAGGCCGGTGTTTTTTCCTTCTGTGTGTCACCTTTTGACGGTTTCCCTCCACCCCAGCTCCTGCACTCCCCATGAACCCTGGGATCCCCTTTCTTTCCTAAGAACCCGGGTCGAGCCTCTGGCTCCAGACCATGGGCCCTGAACTGTTCGTGTCTGTGATGGTTCCTAATTGCATCCTCACTCAGACACTGTCCGGTGCTAACTGCCTATTGTGTGTTGTATGGCTCCTAACTTCCTCTTGTAGATGCCCCGCCTCCTGGGTCCCTGAACTAGTGGGCATGAGGTCCCATACCTCGTGATGGCCACCCCAGCACCTACTCTAGCCCGGTCCCAGTGACAGAACCCCGTGTTATGTGTTGATTGAGTGTAGTTGTGGTTGTTACCGGCAACGACCTCCTCCGGATCCGAGGCGAACACTGCACCTTAAGTGAGGTGCAGTACCCTGTGGCGCCTGAAGCCGCAGGGGCGCCACATACACTTTGCCAGAAATGGCTACTCAAATCAGCAACTAGAATAGCATTTCTGGAGTACGAAATTTGCTGAATATCTGAATATAATGAAAGAAGAATAGTTACTCCTCGTCCTGCCCTGGCTCCTCTGCAGCACAACCCTTTTTGTCGAACTGCTACAAGTTGATGTAAATACACAAAAAGCCACAACTTTTTGAGCAACTTCCCATTGTACAACAATTTAGAAATGTAAAACATGTTGTGACAGTTTTCTGGAATAAAAGCTTTCATAAATCAAGACCATACAATTAACTGCAGGCCTTTTTCTCTCTAAATTGCAGTGAAATTATGGGGTAAAAGGCCACACCAGGCAATGAAACTATTTAGTCTTTAACCAAATTGATTGTAAAACTGTAAAAATGATGGAGCGATGTAAAAAATGACTACAATTTCAAAACTGTTATTGCAATATTTTCATAAAACCCTTTGAATTAAATCTTCGATCACATCTTTTTTCTTTCAATTCCATTGTATTGGTTTATAGAATATGCAACTTGACTCAATGCCCAAATACCTCTGTTCCAATAATGTTGGCACTGTGTCTGTCGCCTCACTCTTTCCGCCTTTGCAAAAATCGCTTACAACCACAGGAAGTGATCGTGGTGCTCTCTCACTTCCTCTGGATGTATGTGATTTGTCCGACGGCGGGGATAGTGAAGCGTCTGCTGTATAACTTCAGGACTCCAGTGATGTAACATTGGTACGCGTTCCCAGGATAGACTGTGCCAACATCAATGGAACAGAGTCAGAGGTGAGTAAGTATTATTATTTTAAAAGGAAGAATCATAAAGATTGAGAAGGGGTTGTCCGAGTAGTGGACAACCCCTTTAAATGAAAACACGCTTCCTGAGCTTCAGTAAGTTGGCAATTCTAGTAAATCCACAATTTCATTGAGATATTCAAGAAAGTTGTGTATGGGAGGATATAGGTCTGCTGTAGGATATGCCCCATGCAAGGAAACTCCAGTATTACAATACGATTTCATACCTTTATGTCTTCCCTAACAGTGGGTCACTCACCTTTATGGTTTTTGGGCTATGTAGTTTGTAACTCCAGCCCAACATTATGATGAATAATTAAATCAGTTATCCACTATGGACAACCCTTGCTAATAAATTCAGGGCACCATAGAAAATAAAAACAATGTATAGTCGCTTCCCATAGTGGCGCCATTCTAGCAATTTCAGCCCTGCTGCTCCTAGGTGATGATGTGACAGTATTGTGTCACGTGTCTGCCGCAGCCAATTAGCGACAGCCTTTACTATTTTGTCCGAGAATATGTCCATTCTGATTTAATATTAATGAGTTGCAGTCAATTAGTGGCACTGATAGGCTGTAGCGGTTACGTGACACAAATAAAGTCCGGACAACAGCAGCGCCAACATCACCGGAATTGTATTGCTGGGAGAGGAATTGTTTTTATTTTCTATGGTGTCCTGATCTAATTCAGTAGTGGTCAACCCCTTGAAAATCTCACTTTCTCTAATGTTTGAATGGCAGTTCGGCCAGAAGCATGACCTTTATAGGACTTGTAACTAGTGATGAGTGACTAGTAACTATTCGTGTTTGGATTATTCGTAAACTATTCTGGTCTTCGTCACGAATAATGCACCCAATACAAGTCAATGGGGAAATGGAGCATTTTTTTGGGATGTCTTCCAGAGAACTGCTTGGATTCACCATCGAACTTGCATTAGGTTCATTATTCGTAACGCATACTGGAATAGTACTCAGTATTTGATAATGATAATATGAACATGAAAATTTCACTATTCGCCCATCTCTACTCCTAACCTAAAAGCATTCCAGCACTGGTATAAAAACAGCCTTGTCTCAGCAGCAGAGTAAGCACTCAATCAGATGTCCATGAATATTGGTCTGATCTTGGACCACAAAGGCCGTGAGTCTCCCAACGGGAGCATGCCAACTTTGTATATTTCTATGAGGCTGTCATGCAGGGGTCAGAAGAGCCAAGACCAGTCTGTGCATTGCGACCAGAGATCTGACCGATATGTAGGGACATCTGAATGAGCTCCAAGTGCTGTGATTGCAACAATTAGCTTTGGTAAGCAACAATCTCCTTTATAGGTGGACTGTGAGAAGAACTATTGAACTGCTTGTGAGCAACTGTACATGCCCAAAAAACATCTTAAGGCCTCTTTCACACGTCAGTGTCTCCGGTACGTGTTTGGTCCTTTTCCCCACGTACTGGAGACACGGGCACATGTAGATCCATTAAAATCAATGGGCCTGCGCTCACGTGTGTGTTCTGCCACGGACCGTGTGTACGTGTGGAGCATACGCGTGTCCGTGTGCTCCACTCGTCAACATGTCCGTTTTTCTCCGGCATCACGGGTGTCACACAGAATGCAAATGAACCACACGGAGGTGTTCCGTGTGACACGCGCTGGAGAAAACACACGTGTTTGAGAAACAAAAAAACTTTACTCAGCCCTCCTGTCTCTGCTGTCACTTGCTTCCGACCGCCGCTCATTGCATATTCACTTCACTGCGGCCGGAAGCAGCAGCAGCGGGGAGTCGGCAGGACCGGAGACCGAAGATCAGCACCACGGACAGCGAAGCCAAGGACAGGTGAGCAGAAAGTTCCTGTTCTCTGTGTGTTATCATGGATAACACACGGAGAACACACGTGTGCCATAAACACGGCTCACGCAGGTCAATACGCACCTTTGACACGCCCGTGAAAAACATGCGTGATTTTCACGAACGTGTGAAAGAGGCCTAAAGCAGTGTATGGGGCTGAATAGTGGTGGTTTATTGCCTGTCTTGCCATGGCTCCTAGACCTGCAGCAATGGTTGGTCTCCTTAGTTTATGAGATGAAAACAATGAAACAAAAAGCCAAAAATCTTGAGTGTTAGAAAATGTATCCATAGAGAGATTTAGAAAATTGCTTCTTTTCACAATTATTACCTATAGACCTATATAAAACCATTGTAATAATCTTTTACCCTTCCAACTCTTAACAGAGGATCTTAAAATTAACAATTCAATTACTTCAGATCCACAGGGATGTTGGCACTACGCGATTTGTTGACCTAGTCCACTATAAATACAGACATTACCGAGTCACTATCACCCTAGACCACCAGGGATGCAGATGATACCTTCACTGTGCTATAGCAGGATGTTCTCTACCTGGATGTTTTGTGGCCTTTTTGGCTATATTAAGCCTCAGGCAGACACTGTATTTTTTTGGGTGCCGTTTTAGTACCAAAACTGCATGCATTTCCTTCCCCAGCAAAGTCTATAAGATTTCCCTTTTTCTGTCCACAAGTTGCAGCCTTTTTGGCTGTATCTTTATGGTGACCACAAAGATGCAGCATGTCAATTCTTTCTGCATTTTCTCCAGCGTTTTTGAGCCCTCCATGCAATAGATTTCACTTAAAAACATATTGGAAAAAAAAGTGTCAAAAATGCATGCGCTTTTTGAATGCATTTTTGCCTCGGATGCGTTTTTTGCACCAAAAACATGCATCTTTGTCATCACCACAAAGATGCAATGTGCAAACATGCCCTTATAGCTAATTATTAGGGCATTGTGCATCAATATTAATTTGATTCGCTTTTGTATTAACTGGCAGAGGGAACAGTGCCCAGGTGTGTACCTGTCCTTTGTAATATCTGAAATTGCTTAGAGTGATATATAAACTGTAGTTATTGACTATTCTGCAGATACTCGATTAATAGAAATCTTTAAAAGCAAACTTTCTTCAATGTGTGATTACTGACTACAGCATTCATTGAGATAGAAACAAGTTGAAGCAGGATGTAGAATTTTGCATTCCATCATCCCATAGATCAGACCAGAGAAACTAGAGAAAGTCAGAATAGAAATACTGTCATTTGTGTAATTATGTTTTAGAAAAAAATATCATACACATATATTTCTAATTGAAGAAAAACACTGATGGCAGATTTGGCCGTTGATTTCTTTTCTTCCAAATCATGCACAATGTGAGTGATAATGGACTATAGCCAGTTAGCTGTGAGCTTGGCAGGGATACAAGCTGAATGGCACAAAACTGGCACCGATGTTAAGCTGGTCACTTTTAAATAAGGAACAAATATGCATGGCAATTGGAGACAGGCAAAACAGCTTTAGGAGACCATATTTTTTTTCCAAAGCAGAGACAAAAACTTGGCACACACTCTCTCCTGCTCATCTTTTGCTAGATATTGTGCCAGTTGGTACTTGTCAAGAGAGACTCTAGAATAGGGAATACATGTTATTCACACATACACAGAAAAGTATCTTATATTGTAAAAAAACAAAACAAAAAAAAACCCTTCAGAAATCATTCAGGTTCCAGTGAAATAATTTAACAAATCCAATTTCCTATACTGGTTGTCCTACATTAAGAAAAATAATAGGTCTTCTCTTTTTCCACCTGAAACAGTGACACATCTGTTCACTTTTGAATAGCCCATGGACAAAGTATAATATGGTTTCTTGGGGAGAAAGAACTTTTTGGGGGTAAGATGAAACATCACTTAAACATTAGCAAAATCCTCACCAAATGGTGCAGATTCCACTTTGGACATGGTGCTGATAGAGCACAAGTTGTAGCCTTTGCATCGCATAGCGTGAAATTAACAACATAAAGTAACATGGGTTGTAAATAAGCAGCGCCACTCAGTTTTCAGAATTATAGATGAGATTTCATAAAACTCCAATCCTACTACAGTAATATGCTGCAGATTTCCTGTCCTGAAAATCCAGACAGTCTGCTGTGTATATGCCCAATGTGCACCTAACTAGGGATGAACGAGCTCTACCATGCTTGGGTGATCCGTACTCGTAACAAGCAGTTGGATGGTCAGATGGACGCAACTCGAGTACCCAAGTATAATGGAAGTCAATGGGGAACTCAAGCATATTTCCAGGAAATCTTTCCCATTGACTTATATATTCTCAGGTACCCGAGTTGCGTCCATATGTGCATCCAACTGCTCGTTACGAGTACCGAACACCAGAGCATTATAGTGCTCACTCATCTCTATACATAACCTATCTAATCTTGGAAAATTCCTTTAAGGTCCCTTTCACACGTCAGTGATTCCGGTCCGTTTGGGCTTTTTTTAAAACGTACCAGAATCACTGACATACGCAGGCCCATTATAATCAATGGGTCTGCTCACACATCAGTGATTTTTCACTGAACGTGTCTCCGTGCAGCATACACCCGTGGCCGTGATTCTGCACGGAGACAAGTCAGTTTTTGTCTGACATCACTGATTACCCACGGACCACACTATGGTGTGATCCGTGTGTGATCAGTGAAACACGTACCAGAAAATCACGGACATATTAAATATTAAAAATTTTCAACTTACCTTGCCTGCGATTCGCTCTGGAGCCTCCGCTCTCGGCAGTTTCTGCCTGGCTCATGAATATTCATGAGAGCAGGAAAACCCGACCAGGAAGTAGGTGCTGAAAGCGGTGGGCGGACGCTGGAGACCCGAGGAGATCAGCACCATGGACAGCAGCAGTGAAGGCAGGTGCGTAATGTCCATATGCAATCACGGATCACGGATTTGACATGGACAACCCACGTGTGCCGTGAATCACGGAACACGGAGGGACATGTGCGTGTTTTACACGTCAGTGAAGAACGTCTGTGTTTTTCACTGACGTGTGAAACGGGCCTAAGTGTGTGTAAAAAAAGTACTCAACAGTCTTAAAAATATCAAATAAGGATGATGTAACTATTATACATTTATATTAAATTCGTTATGAGAAAAACACAAGTAACAGTAAACGTAAAAGGAAATGCTTAATAAAACTAATAATGGTATACTCATGGATTTGATAGTAGCCAGTAAAGGGCCATCGTACCTACTGATTGATTGGTGTGAGATGTACCAGGAACCAAGCCATGAAAAAGCATCACTTCCCACCTGCTGACTGCTAGAGGGGATTTCCTAACTAACTTCATTACATGGTGAAGGTAATGTTCCCCCCTACATTCGGGAATAAAGACCCCGATTCACTAAGGTGGTTACATCAGAATTCTAGTGTAAAACACCATGGAAAATTGGCAAAATTTTGACAGGAAATAGGGCTGTGGAAGAAATTTGCGAGATTTGGCGTTTTTGTGGCAGTTTGGGACTGCTCCACCTAAGTGGGAGGAGCTGGGGTGGGATGATGATGTGGCAATGCCCACTTGTCTAACTCATGATCAGTTGTGGCACCTTATACCAGAAATGTTACACCAGTACCTGTCTGGAGTAAAATTTTCTGCAAGACACACAGACACACATCACTTCTAAGATACACCAAATTCATTAAGTTGCATGCAGCACTTAATGAATCAAACGGCTCTTACTCCATCAAGGCCCTCACAAAGATTGGTGCGTACAATGACAGTTTTAATAAAATGGGGCCTCAATGTCCAATTATTTGGTAAAATTGTATCCAGTGCCATAACATTATTTGTGCATTTAAAAGGCAGCGCTATAATATATAGGTCTTGAAACAGAGTGAAATGGAACATTACAGCAAACAATATATGATATAGAAGCCCTCATTGGCAAAACACTACTACAAGTAACCTGGTGGAAACCATGCACAGTGAAATATTACCACCAGTAACAAACTTATTAAACACAATTATGAAAACTTACCTCAATATAAGGAATGATTTTGCAAGAGAAATCCTCCAGCAGCCACTTTTTGGTCAGTTCGTGAAATATTACCAATGGGAGGCAGAAGAAAATGATCAAAAAATCCCAGAAGGCCAAATTGGCCAAAAGTGAGTTGGATATGCTTCTCATGTAATAGTTATGGCAAACTATGCACATTACGGCCATGTTACCCATAATCCCAATAACGAATATAATTATGGATAAGCACATGACTGCGTATGCGCCATACGAATCTTCTGTTAAAGGGTAAAATGGATTCTTAATGTGCAGTTTTTTATTTGTTGCATTTTTTGGTACTAAAGCTTGATTAGCTTCCATATTATCAGAGAACACTTTCAAATCATTGGTAGCATATGGTACTGATCCATTTAAGGACAATGCATGAGGTTCTGTCTCTTTTCCCACATTGGAACTCTGAAAAGTTTCATTCAAATCCACTAAGAGTTTTTTTTCACTGTTGGTTTTATTTGAGTTGTCATTTCCCTTCTTCCACTGACGTTCATATGCTTCCCTTTTGTGTCTTGCCCTGGTATATGCCATGGCCATATGATCCTTAGGATGCTGCTCAGGTGTTTCAGGTTCATGCCTGGTTTCCATGGCTGTGTTGCTCAGTTTTCTTCGCTCCCCGGGAATGGTTTCAGATTGCATATTTGGTGCAGGTGTTCTCTGTCCTTGCTTGCCATTTTGCTGATGTGAATTCTGCTCAATCAATGCAGAGCCTATAGGCTTGCTTAAGCTTTTGTGTAAAAATTTGCAAATAATGTTTCTTAAACCACCGTCTTGGGTAGACTTTTTATCAACAGTTTGACTCATTGTCCTTTTAGAATGAACTTTGCCCAGAAAAGGCGACAGATCTTGGCACCAGGTTGTGCCATCTTCGTATTCCACCCTGTTTAGATCATCCTGCAGTTCATGATTGCTCACTATTGATGCTCCAAAAAATAAAAAAGATATAATGTAAATTGGTAACTGCATGTTTAAAAAGCAAGGAGGAAATCGCTGGTTCTGTGCATGTCACTTGATTCCACGGTGCCAGACAAAGCAGTGAGAACAGAGAAATAATAGGGTGTAAATAAATTACGCACTCCTTGGAGTAAAGTTTCACCTCTGAAACATATTGTAAATGACACCGCAATTCAATGAGTGGAAGTCATTCCGGCATCACTGCACAAGCTGTCAGTAGAAAAAGTTCAGGTTGCCAATGCTGTACATTCATACAAATACCAGGGCTCCACCCTTTTTGTGCCACCGTCTTTGTAAGAACTGTTAGCTGCTCATTTAAATGTTCTTTCAGTGCTTCATTGCAAAGACATCAAGGGACGGCTCTTCCTGTTCCTAATAATCAGAAATGAAAATAATCCCTCCTAGGCTCAGAGTAAACAGGTTGCAGAGATGTCATCAGATCAGATTAAAGGCTGGACAGAAAAAAAGACAACAGGCTTCCATGGCCGGAAAGAGAGCAGACTTGACAATTTCCTTGAATATTCCTTTGTCTGACTTCTACAGAGTGTAGGTGAGGAGAAAAAGAAGAAGCCCTGTTGGCCCTCAAGGTGCAGAAGAAGAAGAACCTCTGTTTCTGAAGGCTTCTCCCTGGTCGTACTGCTGCTGTCAGTGGAGAGAGCCCCGCCTGTAGGGTTTCCAAGCCTATTCTCTGCGCCTGTGTATGGCTGTAAACGAGACAACCCCTCTCCTCCCTTCTCTACACTATCTCTCCATCTAATGTCACTCTGAACAATTATCACACCTTGCTGTGTGCCCTCACACACATCTGCTTGCATCTCCCACAAGAAGGTTGGCTACTTAAGACTCCGACTGGCATTTTAAAGGCAGTATTTACATGCCCTATCGGATTTTCCAAACAAAGAGAAGAAAATCCTTTACCTCAGTACATTGTAGTAGCACTTGAGGCAGCAGTGCCATTCTCTGTCTGGGCAAAGCATAGCCAGTTCTTTCAGCACTGAAGCTTACACAAAGGCTGTGCAGGAGGGGGAGTGGGGGAATGAACAGAAGCTGTTAATGCTGCAAGTAAGATCTAGAAGCAGCTGGCTGAATTCTTTCTGAGTAATGCCGAATATCTGCATTGAAAACCAAAATGGTGATACCTGTAACTGGAAAAACTAGAGGATTACAATGATATTAGTTCTATATTTGTACATAAAGTTTGACAGTAGGATATCATAAACTATCACATAACATAAAAGATTAAAATTCTGATGTAACAAGAAAATGTTTTCTTTAAAAAAAAATAAATAATTAACCGCCGGACAGGAATATTAATTACTGGGTGGAAACAAAACCGCAATTACTACAGGAGGAGCTAAAATGGAAACTTTACATAGCCTGCAGGAAAAGTCATACAATTCTTTCTCAGGTCTACAGAAGTGAAAATAGGCTGTGCACGTCACATCCAGCGGGATATATGAGCAAAACTGACTTGGGAGGGGAATACATTGCACTTAATTTAAAGAGGTCCTGGATTTTAAAACTGAGTACCTCCTCCATTAGTCGCTATTCCACTGATCTGGAACAGTTTTTCTTTTTTTTTTCTATGCCCTCCATTCCAGAGTTATGTCCCTCGGTAATAACGATGACAATTTTCCCTTCCACCAAATGGGTGTATAACACAAAAGTTCTCTGAGTGTGTTTGCTTTATCTCCTTTACGACAGAAGTTCTGTGACATACGCCAAGTTGATTAAAGAAAAAAATTTCATCTTTGTTATTGGAGGCCATAACTATAGAACACAAAAGAAAAAGAAAAGCTGTTTCAGAATCAGTAAAAATGTGGAAATTTGTGGAGATACTCAGTGAAAGGTCCTCTTTAATACTCCAAGCCTGGCAGAACTTGGCTTCAAAATATCAATTGTAAACATATTATGTGAAAGATAAAAAATAAGTATATAATATATAATGTATTGCATATTAAGAATAACATAGTATAATGTATGCATTTGTGTGTAAAAGCATTACATTACACACATTATTTGAGTAATTGAGAAGTATAGGTAGCACCATATTCTGCATAATTCAATCAGATTTTCAGAGGCTCAAATTTTTATTACCGGTTTGTTGTTTTAAAAACTAACAACGATCGACTGACAATGCTGTTTTGCTAAAAGAATATCTATCAATACATGATAGATATATATTACACATGGAAGGATATCTATAGAAGATAAAGAGCCAGCAAGCATGGATAGACACCGCACATGCATCAGGTCAGATGAGGTATACTGGCTGATCCCAAGAAGCAGGCTTGCACACGTTACACAAGTGATTATGGTGCGTAGGCAAATAGTATGACAAGGTACATCTATAAAGACAACAAATAGACAATGAAGATCCTTGATGCAATAATATTAAGCATTTTTTATTTCCCAGTACATTTCCACACCAGATAAATGACTTTTTCAAGTTTAAAAACCAACTGTTCAGTTAATTTTTACACTTTAAAAAGATGCTAGTCCGGCGTAGGAATGCGTTGTGGAATAAAAAATATTTCTTAATATTATTGTATCAAAAATCTTTATTTCAGGTTATGAAGCCCAAAATCTTTCAAAACCTTTCCTTTTTCCTTTAAGCATTCTGGTGAAGTTCATCTTCCAGTCACAGGCAGCAGCAACCATTATAGACCTTTCATAGGAGTTTTGCCTACACAACTTGTGTTTATAGGTTTAAGATCAAGTTCATGAAGAATAGACAGCAAGAATATGTAATCTGGCAAGCGTTTAAAGTCCTGACAAAGTCCATAAAGTGGTGCCTGAGAGATTGTGAACCCTTCAAAATTTTCCATATCTTTTTATGCATTTGGACTAAAACTATACAATATATTCACACAAGTTCTGCAAGTAGAAAAAGAGAACCAAAATCAAACATATGAATAAAAAAATATTAGAGTTTTTACTTTCTTTTAGGAAAATTATTCAATATTACATGTCTGTGAGTGGCAATAGTATGAACCGCTAGGATAAGCACATAATCTCTGGGGTTTTCATTTAATTGGCCAAAAGGTTTACGTATTTTATTTTAGTTACATAGATCCACCAAAGTCTGATCTTCACAATGCATGTTTGCGAAAGTGCATGATGACATGAACAAAGAAGATCTCTGAGGACTTCAGAAGAAGACTTGTTGATGTTCATCAGCCTGGAAAAGGGTACAAAACAGACAGATTTGTACAAATGAAGGAATTGAAAAGCCAATATTACCCTCACCATTAGTAGTAAACCAACAAAGATCACTCCAAAAGCAAGGCATACGATAGTTGGCGAGGTCACAACTCAATGTAAGCTAATGTTAATATTCACAAGTCCATCCTCAGGAGGACACTGAACAACAATGTTGAGCATGGAAGGATTGTAAAGAAATATCTCTTACTCTCTAAACTTAACACTGCATTCCAGCAAAAATATCCCAGAAAAACATGCCATAAACATTTTGATAGTATCATGGTTTGGCTCTGTTTTGTTGCATCTAAACCTGGATGGCTTGTAATCACTGACTCAGGACACCTGTCTATGAGCTGAATCTCAAGAGAACATGGGTCATGCAGCAAAACAATGTCCTAAAGCTCACGTCATTCTACAAAAGAATGGTTAAAGAATAAAGAAATATTATGCTGTCAAGGTGTCACTGCAGGTGTCCCGACTGGTCATGTGAGGACTCCCGTGACACAGCGGGTACATCAGGGTAGTGTCAATCCCAGCGGAGGGGAGCACCCCCTGCAATGGACACGACACCCAGAGTACACCAGGAAAACAATCAAAATGGTAGGCCTTCATGCTAGGGTGGGTGGGTCCTAGCACTCACCTAAGGCTGAACCCTGCACTCCCTAACATCCCTAAATGGGTCTTTCCCTCTCCGTGTGTTGATCACATGCGTAGGCCCTTGCTGACCCTTAACTCACTCTGGCTAGTGAAGGCCAGTAAGATGTTAGTCTCAATACTACAATAAGACAACACAAGGTAGGTAAGCCAAATGGTTGGGGAAAGACAAAACAAAAGCACTCCAAGATTTCTTCAATCAATAAAAAACTTTGGAGCTGCAATTGAAATGACACCACAGCTCTGCAGCATCTAGCTCCTTCAACATGATTATCATAAGTTTGAGCTATAGCCGGTATAGAGAAGAGTGAGGAGCTGATATTTATAGAAGAAGGGAGTGGCTGCAGCTACGGTTACAACTACCTGTTAAATCATGGCAGGATAGAAATGAAGCTTTAACCCCTTCAGTACTGGATGTAACTATTATATGATCCAACTCAGGGTAAATAGTGTGTGGGCAGTAAAGCGGATCTGCGATCAACAATATACTGTGACCTTTTGATCCCAGATCCCCCCGAGATCACATCAGGCCACGCTACACTACACTGTGTGCAGAATTATTAGGCAAATGAGTATTTTGATCACATGATACTTTTTATACATATTGTCCTACTCAAAGCTGTATAGGCTTGAGAGCCAACTACCAATTAAGTAAATCAGGTGATGTGCATCTCTGTAATAAGGAGGGGTGTGGTGTATGACATCAACACCCTATATAAGGTGTGCTTAATTATTAGGCAAGTTCCTTTCCTTTGGCAAAATGGGTCAGAAGAGAGATTTTACGGGCTCTGAAAAGTCCAAACTTGTGAGATGTTTTGCAGAGGGATGCAGCAGTCTTGAAATTGACAAACTTTTGAAACGTGATCACCGAACAATCAAGCATTTCATGGAAACTAGCCAACAGGGTTGCAAGAAGCATGTTAGGCAAAAAAGGCGCAAAATAACTGCCCATGAATTGAGGAATATCAAGCGAGAAGCTGCCAAGATGCCATTTGCTACCAGTTTGGCCATATTTCAGAGCTGCAACGTTACTGGAGTATCAAAAAGCACAGGGGGTGCCATACTCAGAGACATGGCCAAGGTAAGGAAGGTTGAAAAATGACCAACTTTAAACAAGAAACATAAGATAAAACGTCAAGACTGGGCCAAGAAATATCTTAACACTGATTTTTTAAAGGTTTTATGGATTGCTGAAATTAGAGTGACTCTTGTTGGGCCAGATGGATGGGCCAGAGGCTGGATCAGTAAAGGGCACAGAGCTCCACTCCAACTCAGACGCCAGCAAGGTGGAGGTGGGGTACTGGTATGGGCTGGTATCATCAAAGTTGAACTTGTAGGACCTTTTTGGGTTGAGGATGGAGTGAAGCTCAACTCCCAGACCTACTGCCAGTTTCTGGAAGACAACTTCTTCAAGCAGTGGTATAAGAAGAAGTCAGTATCGTTCAAGAAAAACATGATGTTCATACAGGACAATGCTCCATCACATGCATCCAACTACTTCACAGCGTGGCTGGCCAGTAAAAGTCTAAAAGATGAAAAAATAATGACATGGCCCCCTTATTCACCTGATCTGAACCCCATAGAGAACCTGTGGTCCCTCATAAAATGTGAGATCTACAGGGAGGGAAAACAGTACACCTCTCGAAACAGTGTCTGGGAAGCTGTGGTGGCTGCTGCATGCAATGTTGATCGTAAACAAATCAAGCAACTGACAGAATCTATGGATGGTAGGCTTTTGAGTGTCATCATAAAGAAAGGTGGCTATATTGGTCACTAATTTTTGGGGGTTTTGTTTTTGCATGTCAGAAATGTTTATTTCTAAATTTTGTGCAGTTATATTGGTTTACCTGGTGAAAATATACAAGTGAGATTGGTATATATTTTGTTTTTATTAAGTTGCCTAATAATTCTGCACAGTAATAGTTACCTGTACAAACAGATATCCTCCTAAGATAGCTAAATTTAAAAAAACCCCACTCTAACTTCCAAAAATATTAAGTTTTGATATTTATGAGTCTTTTGGGTTGATTGAGAACATACCGTATTTTTTGGACCATAAGACGCACTTTCCCCCCCCCAAATGTTGGGGGTAGTTGGGGATGCATCTTATGGTCTCAATATAGGGCTGCAGCCGGGAATGAGGGTGCTGCGGTGGAGCGGGTCATCGGCGGCACGAGCAGGCTGCGGAAGCGCCTGCCGTGACCACGTGGACCCGCTCATTACATATGCACGTCCATCATCCCGACCATCATCTCTCAGCGCTGAAGCCAGCGCTGACAGGTGGGCGGATTGATGGGCGGGGGGTGCGCGCATAATTAACAGTCGGCCGTGATCACCCCTGTCAACTACAGCCTGGAGTGATCATGTGCGGCTGTATTCACTGCCCCCATGCGCATCATCATCAGCGCGGGGGGCAGCGAATCAGTGCGGTACACTCACCCGTCACCGTTCCCCTGCAGCACCGCGATCTCCTCCTGTCTGTCAGCGAGCTGATCTGTGTAGCGAGCGGTAAGCACAGAGATGATGTCATCCCTGTGTGCGCTCTCCACACACATCAGCTGGCAGACAGGAGGACATTGCGATGCTGCAGGGGAACAGCTCCACACAGGTCAGCGCCGGGGGCAGGAAATTAGTATACTCACCCATCAGCGTTCCCCTGCAGCACCGCGATCTCCTCCTGTCTGCCGGCCAGCTGATCTGTGTTGCGAGCGGTGAGCACAGCGATGACGTCATTGCTGTGCGCGCCGCTAGTTACGCAGGTCAGCTGACCGGCAGACAGCAAGACGAGCGATGCTGCAGGGAACAGTGACGGCTCCACACAGGTCAGCAGTGCTTTGCCGCCACAGACAGGGGGAGGAGCGATGCTGCATGGAGCGAGGAAAGGTGAGTATAAACGTTTATTTTTTATGTGATACAGGATACATGCCATATAGCAGGATGGGGCGACATAGCAGGATGGATGGGGGTATATAGCAGGATGGATGTGGGTATACAGCAGGATAAGGGCATATAGCAGGATGGCAGTATATAGCAGGATGGGGGTATATAGCAGGATAAGGGCATATACCAGGATTGCAGTATATATCAGGATGGGGAGCATATAGCAGGATGGCAGTATATAGCAGGATGGGGGTATATAGCAGGATGGGGGGTATATAGCAGGATGCTAGTATATAGCAGGTTAAGGGCATATACCAGGATGGGGTACATATACAAGGCAGGAGGATCATTACCAGGATGGGGTACCTTAGCAGAGAATTTGGGGACATTACCCCCATAACAGTGTAGGCAGCAGATCCTCGCCCCATAACAGTGTGTCATGACCACATTTTTTGCTTAAAATTTTATTTTCCTATTTTCCTCCTCTAAAACCAGGGTGTGCCTTATGGTCCGGTGCGTCTAATAGTCCGAAAAATACGGTAGTTGTTGATCAATAATAAAAAAAATCCTCTAGTACAACTTGCTTAATACTTCTGCACACGGTGTAGTGACATTTGCAATGGCCAAGTCAAAGTACCGACAATAATAATATACAAATGTTGTGGAAAGTCCTGAAGTAAGCAATCCATTAGAAAAATAAACACCAAAATAAACTGTTTTGTAAGGAAGAAATAGGTTAAAACTCCTTCAAGCTGATGTATACGACTAGGCACCAATTATCATCTGTTAGTGATGCACAAGGGGTCACACCAGAAAATGAAACTTACAGACATGTGAAATTGGATCATTCCCATCAATAAAAAAAAATGACAGTCTAATATTTTTGACTCATTTGTTTGATTTGGTTCTCTTTAGCTACTTTTAGCACTTGTGGAGAAATCTGATATACTTTTAGTTAAAATTTATGCAGAAATATGGAAAATTATGAAGGGTTCCCAAACTTTTAGGGATTCCTACATGTGCTTGGCATTGAAATGTTAAAATAAAAAAGACATGGATACATGAGACCAAAGGCAGAGTTTGGATGCAACGGTCACATCATTCATTGGTTGAACATAATCAACAGTACTATGGATTACTATGGACTAGAGTTGTACACATGAAAGAACTGTTTCCAAAAACTCTACCTTTGAGATTGAAACAATGGCCAAGCAACTTAACTATGCCCGAAAGTATAGGAACTGGAATGCAGAAAAATGACAGCAGGTGCTATGGACTGGTATTATTAATGGTGGTGGTGGGGGGGGGGCACCTATCAGACACCCCATTACTAATCCAGTCGAAATAAAAAAAAAAAAAATTGAACAAACACCCCCCCTGACTGGAGCCCTTGTTCACCAATTTAATACATGTAAAAATTGAGATACTTAGCACACTAAATTGTACAGATTTTATGTGAGCCCTACAGCCAGTGGCAAGGCAACCTAATTTTTGTTGGGTCCCTATAAAACTTGTGCCTCTTTTTGGGTTAAAAAAACCCTGCAATTTATGGGCACACAGGAACCTGCAAGTGGAGAATTAAAATCGCCTGAGGCAGAGGAGCAGGCGTGCTCAATCATAACCCTGTAATCTAAGAAAAAGACTGCTGGCACATCCTATCTTTCTAATGTGAACAGGTGCAAACTGAATATGAAACATAGTAACAAAAAGGAGAAAGTTGCACACTGTACTGCTAAGATATGTGGAACAATTAATATGGGAATATAGACTTGTATTACTGCTAGCACACAAAATTGGCCAGATTTTATGTGAGCCCAACAGCCAGTGTGCTGAGTATCGCAATTTTAAAATGTTTTTTCATAACAGTAATTCGTGAGAAAAAGCACATTAAATTGTGAGGTTCACTTTCACCATTTAAAAGAGTTTTCCGACATTTATCTATGCAGCCTCTTTGTTTACATGCAGCTCAAGCAAACTTGACTTGTTGCTATCCTTGGTTGCCAAACCTCAGTCAGAGCTGGCATCGCCCGACCTCACTGTCCAGCCCTGCCCTCTGCCCAGCCATTGGCTGTCAATATTCTGCTCAGCTTAGACCTCTAGGACAGCACAATATGGGCACATATAATGTAGTAATATGCCCATCCTTGTGCTCATCGTATAGTAATGCCCCCAACCTGTAATGTGTCCCATCCTTGTGCCCATGCCATAGTACTGTGCCCCATCTTTGTGCCCATGCTATAGTACTGTGCCCCATCCTTGTGCACATGCTATAGTACTGTGCGCCATCCTTGTGCACATCCTACTCCTCTTCCGTCATGTAGTAGTACCCCCTATTCTGCCATACTTCACACACGCAAAAAACAAAGACAAATCCTTCTCACCTGTTCTCGTTCCCTCGGTGTCTTGCTTCTGACAACGCTTTATATCAGAGGACAGATTCCCAGGCACTGTGCAGAACAAGTACTCTATGTAGCTTCTCCAGTGATCAGTAGCTGCCTCTGATTGGCCGGGGGCTGATCATTGCATTAGCCGTATACAGAGCTCCCATCTGACCAGCGTCGGGGAATTGATCCTCTGATATAAAGCACTGTAAGCTGCAACCCCCTTGATGAACGCTGCCGGTGCAGAGGCCGCAGCTGACAGAGGACAGATTCATGGGCACTGCTCAGACGCGAGCTCTGTCTGCAGCTCTTCAGCTTCCTCAGATGCATCAGCTGCTACCTCTGATATGTGGGAGGGTGCGGGGAAGGGGGGGCGGGGACTCGACGCACAGTACCCACCCAGGAGGGCGGCAACATACAGTGACTGTTTTGCATGTCAACATGGTCCTGCCCCTGTTGACATGAAATCACAGGAAGCAGCAAAATCACGGCAGGAGTGGTCACATGACAGCTCTGAGCCAGGGGAGAGGGGCTGACAGCAGGGCAGGTAAGCAGTCACTATCTACTTATCTGCTCCAATGTAGCCCCATGGTGAAATTACAAAAAAAGGCAAAATAAGCCGGATAACCCTTTAACTCTAGTGTAATTGAGAATTTTGCAGATAATAAAAAAAATTACATTTTGACTACTGAAATGATATATTTTCATGTCCCAATATTATAAAATTCTGTGAGGCCCATGTGGGTTCAAAATACATACTACACCCCTAGATGAATTCTTTACTCAGTGACTCTAGCGCCCGAACCTGGTCCCAGCACGGCGCCCACACACCCATCCCCGGCAGCGGTGCCGCTCTCCTCAACCGCCCATCCATGTGCTCTTCTCCTGCTCCGGGGTCTGACGTGGCCTGCTCCTGCTTCTAGGCCACGTACAGGCCTTCTGTGAGCGCCCGTAGGGTGCGTGTGCGGCTACGCCCCTTTCTTAAAGGGCCGGTGTCTCATTAACTGTTTCCTGAGGTCACACATTACTCTGAATGTATTTAAGTCTGCCTCCCCTTAGAGGAGGCGCCTGGGCAACGTTGCTAGTTCTCAGGTACCATTACACTACTGTGTCTAGTTCTGCTTATTATGTCCAGCTTATAGTACCAGTCTCGTGTTCCTAACCTGTGTCTCGTCCTAGAGCCTGCTCACTACTACCACCTTAATGCGCCACGACTGAGCCACCACCTCCATACTGCCATGTCTGAGCCACGTCCTCTGTGCTGCCCATATGAGCCATCACCTTTGTGCTGCCATGTCTCAGCCACCATCTCCATGCAGCCACATCCGAGCACACCAGCACCGGAAATTGAGAGACTTTTCCAGTCTGTAAGAGCCGACCTCCACTGGTTCCTAGCAGTCGTGCAATTAGGCCTCCTGAGGCTGCGCCAGACAATCCCTGTATAGGGGTTCACTACTGGTTAGCTCCACCAGGGTAGACCAGTGTACGGCCCAGTGGGTCCACTCCAAGATGCTCACCACCCCTCTGTGACCGTAACGGTTTGCTCCTGCCATGGACTCTGCCGGGACCAAGCCTAACCACCTGGCAGACATGCAGCAGGAGCTCACCCACAAACATGACACCCAGGCAAAACTAGTAGCACACATGAAGAGTCAAAGAGGGTGTATACCTGAGGCTATGATCCACCACTGCTATGCCGACATCAGGACCCTAACGTGTTTCGGCGTGTAGTTTTCATCAGGGGGGTGTGGATCATGGCCTCAGGTATACACTCTTTTTGAATCTAGACATTGTCTCTCTTAACATACATTGTGGTGTTCTGCCTAATTGTTATACTCTGCCATGTCTACTTTATAAGCAGCTTATATACTGTATTTCTGGCTGCCCCCATATATTGTGGCCTGGGAGTTTTTGATTGAGACTCTTGTTTGTTCACGCAGAACTTTTTGACTAGGTGTGTGGTATCACTGTGCTTATTAAAAAATGGGTAACAAACAGTGGGGTCCATGTTTTGGCATTACCTCTTGTAAAATTGAGAAATTTGATGCTAAGTCAACATTTTTGTTAAAATAATTAAAATTTTCAATATGATGACATAATGTCAAATTCTGTGAAACACCTGTGAGTTCAAAATGCTCACTATACCTCTGGATAAAATCCTTAATCTATGCGAGCAGAGTGATGTTCTGGGCAATATTCTGTTGGGATCTCGAATACTGGCATTTATACGAATGCTCATAACTGAAATCTCCAAGGTTATTTAAGAAAAAATTTAAATGGGTGTCAAGGAAATATAGTTTAAGAGATATATTGTATCTCAATTCTTTGTAGCATTATAAGAATTCAGTCACAAGATGTCTATAGTTTGGTGCTTTATGGTTGTCAAGGAAGTTCACCATTACATTTTTTTAATTTCTCCCACGCCCGTGCTTGAGTCTCGCTTAGTTTGTCAAAATTAGTGTCTTTCATAATTTCCCTTATTTGTGGACCCACAAAAATTTCTCCCTTGTTCTTGACCTCGATGATTTGTGGAAACTTGTTTTTGAGGTATTCAAAACCCTCTCCATCACAACCCAACGTCTTGACAAAGTTATTCATCAGCCCAAATTTTATATGAAGTGGCGGATGGAAAACTTTCTGGAGCTACCAGATGCTGAATTAGAATATTCTGTCTTCCAGGAGTCAAACTGTTTCTTGCTGGCCACTGTTTTTTGTGAAATATTTTTTGCGGGCTCTACTGTCCCATTCACAAAAAAAACAACAAATCTTTGTATAGGCCAAGCTGCAACCTAAGCACCAAGGCAATGACCACAAATATTCAACTTGCAGTTTTTGTAACAGTTTTTTGACAGCAGAAGGCACATATTTTCATATGTTTTGTTCAGACTTGCCACATAAACAAGAGGAACAGATACATTTTTGCTGCCATTATGCAGAAGTACCGCTTTTAAACAGTTTTTATGAAGTATATGAAAAGCATCCATTCTTGAATCTGTGCCCTTGTCCCATTGCAGAGAGTTTGCATCATTACAGTAAACTAGGTCCCCTTCCATTGAAAGTAAGTGTTCAAGCTCCCACTGCCTATGGGAAAAAAACATATTTTGGGCCCCTGCTACAGCAAATGCCAGACTTTGAGCCTTGAACCTAAAAGCTCTGCCTGACTTTTTGATAGGTTCAGATCACAAATAGTGATGAGCAAGCGGTGCTTGGCGTTCGTAATGGGCAGTTAAATGCTCAGATGTGCATGACTCGAGTATCCAAGTATCGTGGAAGTCAAAGTTGGACTAAAGCATCTGTTTGTTACCAAAGTATGAAAACAGACTGCATAAGAACAGTACAAAGTTATAACAAGCGAAGCACTTAAAAAGCAAAAGTAATTTATGAAAGGGCAATATAGGCTACATTTTTTGAAGAAAAAAAACAAACAAAAAAACAAACAAAATTATGGAAAATTGGTACCAGATAGGAAAATTTTGATTTCAGATCCTCAATCGGCACACAAAAATGCTTTACAAACAACCAACTGTACTCATTTAGCAAATTCTTTGTTGATCAGTGTTATCCCATGACAAAGACACCTGTTGAGAGATAGGATATGTTAGGCAACAAACTGAGCAATAATGTCTTAAAGCAAATTGGATTTGTGTCATAGCGATTTTTCTTTTTTTTTTTCTCAATGAAACTCATTGATGGTATTGTGTCTCAGGGTTCTTTGTATCACTGAAGTCAATCAGATACCTATGATAATTAGTTTGCCAGATGAGCCCAATAAAAGGAAAACTGGATGTTCCACAATATTAAGAAGGCCACAGTTTTCAAGTAACATTGGAAAAAAAAGGATCTCTCTGCTGCCGAAAAGCATCAAATAGTGCAATGCCTTGGACAAGGGATGAAAACATTAGATATTTCACGAAAACTTAAAGGGGTTATCTGGCTTATTTTGAGTTTTTTTCATTATTACCCTATTGGGCTACATTGGGGCAGGTAAGTAGATAGAGATCACTTACCTGCCCTGCTGTCAGCCCCTCTCCCCCGGCTCAGAGTGGTCATGTGACTGCTCCTGCCGCGATTTTGCTGCTTCCGGTCATTTCATGTCAACATGGGCAGGGCCATGTTGACATGCGAATCTGGAACAGCATATTGCCGCCCTGCTGGGCGGGTACAGTGCGTGGAGTTCCCGCCCCCCTTCCCTGCACCCTCCCACACATTCCCCCGCACCACATACTCTGCCCACAACCTCCCCCTGCACTTCTGTGGGGTCCGTGACCTGGGGGAGGGGCCTGGCGGCGGCTGCCGTGGTGTTACCGCCAGCACCGGACCCCCTGCTCAGGATCACACATTCAAATATACCGGCATCGCAGATCACAGATGCCGGTATATTTGAAAGCGCTGATGAGAAGGAGCGTTGCGCTTCTCATCACTGTCCCTCCCGCTGTCTGTACTCTCTTCAGCACAGCGGTGACGTCACTACTGTGCTGATATGGCCACAGCACAGACAGCGTGCGAACGTGCAGGAGCGGCGGGGACCGAGGACGGGTGAGTATGTACTCCCTACATGTGTTCCCTATTGGGGGGTCGGTGCAGAGCGCAGTGTGTGTATGCAGTGCAGAGAGCCATGTGTGTATGCAGTGCAGAGCCTGATGTGTGTATGCGGTGCAGAGCCTGATGTGTGTATGCGGTGCAGAGCCTGATGTGTGTGTGCGGTGCAGAGCCTGATGTGTGCATGCGGTGCAGAGCCCGATGTGTGTATGCGGTGCAGAGCCCGATGTGTGTATGCGGTGCAGAGCCCGATGTGTGTATGCGGTGCAGAGCCCGATGTGTGTATGCGGTGCAGAGCCCGATGTGTGTATGCGGTGCAGAGCCCGATGTATATATGCGGTGCAGAGCCAGATGTGTGTATGCGGTGCAGAGCCCGATGTGTGTATGCGGTGCAGAGCCCGATGTGTGTATGCGGTGCAGAGCCCGATGTGTGTATGCGGTGCAGAGCCTGATGTGGTGTGGGGTGCAGAGCCATATGTGGGGCTGTTATTTGCAATGCTGTAGCGATAACAGGTCAGGTGCTGGGGCAGATTATACTGACAAGGAATGTGTGTGCAGGGGGCGGGCAGAGGGTGGGGCTGGACAGTGAGGCTGGACAGTGATGCCGGGCGGTGCCAGCTGTGACTGGGAGGTTCAGCACAGGAAGTGGTCAGTTTGCTGGAGCTGAATGTAAACAAGGAGCTGCAGAGAATGAAGGGTGAATTCAAGAGGAACAAAAGTTAGAAAACAAAAAATAACAATGTAGGGGTGTTTTATATGACAATATAGCACAGATTAGCTTAAACAAAAAAATTTTGTTGTCGGACAACCCCTTTGATTTGTGGCTGATTTAGAGCACAGACATGTTCGTGCTGATAAAAGCAAAATGAGGAAGGTTTCTGCCAGGCAAGTCCATCAGATTAAGAGAGTAGCTGCTAAAAAGCCATTACAAACCAGCAAACAGATAATTGAAGCTGCTGGTGCCTCTGGAGTCCCTCGAACCTCAAGGTGTAGGATCCTTCAAAAGCATGCTGTGGTGCATAAACCTACTATTTGGCCACCCCTAACCAGTGCTCACAAGCAGAAACGGTTGCAGTGGGCCCAGACATACATAAAGAGTAATTTTCAAACAGTCTTGTTTACTGATGAGTGTCGAGCAACCCTGGATGGTCCAGATGGATGGAGTAGTGGAAGGTTGGTGGATGGCCACCGTGTTCCAACAAAGCTGCGACGTCATCAAGGAGGTGGAGGAGTCATGTTTTGGGCTGGAATCATGGGGAAACATCTGGTAGGCCCCTTTAGGTTTCCGGAAGGTGCGAAAATGACCTCTGCAAAGAATATAGAGTTTCTGACTGACAACTTTCTTCCATGGTACAAAAAGCAGAAACGTGCCTTCAAGAGCAAAATCATCTTCATGCATGACAATGCACCATCTCATGTTTCAAAGAATACTTCTGTGTCATTGGCTGCTATGGGCACAAAAAGGAGATAAACTCATGGTGTGGCCACCATCTTCCCCTGACCTCAACCCTATAGAGAACTTTTGGAGTATCATCAAGCAAAAGATTTATGAGGGTGGGAGGCAGTTCACATCAAAACAGCAGCTCTGGGAGGCTATTCTGACATCATGAAATAAATTCAAGCAGAAACTCTCTAAAAGCTCACAAGTTCAATGGATGCAAGAATTGTGAAGGTGATATCAAAGAAGGGTTCCTATGTCAACGTGTAACTTGGCCTGTTAAGATGTTTTGGATTTAAATAGCTTTTAATTTCAGTGAATGTGAACCTCCTAATGCTGCAAATTCCACAAATAAGTATTTTTAGTTCTTTAAAACATATAAAATGTTTAGAAACTCTACCGTGCCTATTAATTAGGAACAGTGTATTTTGAGTTTTTTTTAATTTTGAAGATTATACTGTTTTCATTGGGAGGTTTCTTCAATAAATTTTGATGTATACTCTAACAGGTGATGAATTTTATTAGACTGAGTGTCATTTGCACCGACCATTTAGGAAAATCAGAGAAAAATATAATTTGCATAATAATTAGGAACATGGTGTATAAGGATATTATCAATTGTGACAAGGGCAAAATAAGGTTGACTAGACAACCAGGTTATAAAATCTCTAAAATGGTAAATCTTGTAGGGTATTCATGGACTATAACTTAATGATGAGCGAGCATTAAACCGCTCAGGTGCCTGGTACTCGCATCAGCAGGTCGGAAGCTCAGACGATCTTGACTCGAGTAATGAGCATATTGAAAGTCAATGAGAAACTAGAACATTTTTACAGAATCTTGTAACAGGATTTGCCTCTCTATACTGGAAAAATGAGAGAGAAACTGTAGGCTGGGAAATCGAGCACCACACAATACTCGATCGAGTACCAAGCATCCTAATACTTGATCGAGTCTTGAGCAGTGCCTTGCTCATCACTACTATAGTTCTTTATATTTAACCAAAGAAGTTCCACGCATGGACAACTGGCAAACCGGAAGTACTGTCCTTGCTGTCCAAGACATATCAATTTGTGTGGAAAGAAGTGGCTACCCCAAATGATCTGGTGTAATTGAAAGCTACATTTTGTGGGAGTCCGAGTTTCTTACCTGAAGAAATGTAATCACTGAGATGCATTATGAAAAAAAGTCCAAGCAATCAAAACAGAGTGATGTTCTGGGCAATATTTTGAGATATTGCGTCCTGACATTCATGTAAATGCTACTTTGAAGTATACCACCTGCATTCTCACTTCTGGTCTCATGCATAACTTGTCCATGATTCATTTCTATAGACTCCTTACTAGGATCCATGGAAGGTTTTGTTCCATCACAAATCTTCCATGCTTAATTGGTCTTACTCTTCCATTTTCTCTTTTCAGTCACAAAACAAACAATAGTCCATGCCTGGAACAATAAGCACATCCCATTCCTGTAATTTTTAGCCCATGTAGATAACATTAGGCCAATTAACAACTTTCAAGTATACTGAATGGCACTTCAGCAACATTTTTTAAGGTCTGGGACTGTTGGAATGATATTGCCCATTTGCAGTTGTCAGGTGCTAGTCTATAAATTGGCTATATGCGTAACATTGTACTTCGTAGTCTTATCTGCTCTGGTTCTACTTTTACATATGCTCCCAACCTCTTACCTCTTCCTTCAGATCTTACATACCACAGGACAGTTTTACAGGTCTTGTGGATCAAAACTGTTTTGTCAGTGTGGATTGAATCTTCATAGTTGAGCAAATGGTTTTACTGGTATGACTGGCAGATATATATTTTTCAGTATTTGGGATACAGCTATGATTTTGAAGCAGTATTATTTTCCTGCTTTAAATTGCTTTTTAAACTCAGTCTTGCTTGGCATTAAAGGGGTTATCTACTAATTGGACAACCTCTTTTCAATCTGAGTGTTTGCCTCCAGTTAAAATAAAAACATATACTCCCTTCAATGCTGGTGCACTTCCAGTGGTGTCAGCACTCGCTCTCCTGGGGCTCACATGTCGTTAGTGCGTCATATGAGCACTGAGGCCAATCAGCTGTCTCACTGTCCCTGGCTTTGGACGAATTAAACATCAAGAATGAGTCAGATCTGCATTGGCTGTTCACCCACTATTGATGTTTGATATATCTGAAGGCAGAGACAGTGAAGCCAGCGCTGATTGGGCTCAGGACTTGCGTGATCTAACAATGTCACATGAGCTCCAGGAGAACGAGTGCCAACATTACTAGAATGGCGCCAGTACCAGAGATGAGTATAAAGCTATGTGCGCACGTTACGTTTTTTCTTGCATTTTGGTTGCGTTTTAAACTGCACCGTGTCAATGACAAAATGCATGCGTTTTGCTTCCTCAGCAAAGTCTAGAAGTCAAAATTTCCATCCGCACCTTGGTTTTTAAGGCAGCGTTTTGTTTGACAAATGTTTGTCAAAATTGTTGCATAAATAAAAAGCAGCATGTCACTTCTTCATTGCGTTTTGTAAACATTTTCCACCCATTGAAATTAATGAGTTGTGTCAAAACGCAACCAAAACGTTTAGCTGTGCATTTGCACTGCATTTTGCATCCGTTCTTGTCAACAAAAACGCAGGTCTGTAGGTCTCTCTCTCTCTCTGTCGGTCTCTCCCTTTCCCCCCCTCTCTCCCTCCTTCATACTCACCTATCACCGGCGCGGCTGTCACACTGCTCCCATGGCTTCTCCTGCTTCTGAAAGTGCTGGCCGCTCATTAAGCTCATCTCATATTCACTGTTTCCCTGCCTACTGGCGCCCATGATTTGTTGAAGACAGATGCGCCCCCACGCTGAGTGACAGCTGTTTCACTGCAACCAATCACACTCACCGGTGGGTGGGTTTATATCGTGCAGTAAAACAAATAAATAATTAAAAAAAAACAAAAAAAATATGTGCGGTCCCACCCCAATTGATACCCAGCCAAGATAAAACTTCACAGCTTCTGGCTGGTATTCTCAGACTGGGGAGGCCTATCGTTTTTAGGCTGCCACCAGCCTAAAAATATCAGCCAGTAGTCGCCCGGAATTGCCACATCCATTAGATGCGACAGTCCTGGGACCTTACCCGGCTCATCTTGATTACCCTGATGCGGTGGCAATCAGGGTAATAAAGAGTTAATGCCAGCCCATAGCTGCCACTAAGTCCTAGGTTAATCATGGCAGGCGTCTATGAAACACCCCTATGATTAATCTGTAAGTGAAAGTAAATAAACACATACACCCAAAAAATCCTTTATTTGGAATAAAAGACAAAAAAACACCCTCTTTCACCACTTTATTAACCCCCAAACACCCTTCCAAGTCCGACGTAATCCGCACGAGGTCCCATGATGCTTCCAGCTCTGCTACATCGGAAGCTCACAGCGAATGGCCATAGAGCATGACCGCTCACTGTAAACTCCACGCAGCCACTGAAGTGAGTCGCGCTATGAGCGGTGACGTCACTCAGATTACCCGTGGCCACAGGTGGAGTCCTCCACCTGGGACAGCAAGTCGCCCGAGGAACTGAAGTGAGCCGTGCGATCAGCGGGACGTCACTCAGGTGATTTGCGGTCGCTAGTGAGTCCTTCACCTGTGACCGCAAATCAAACTGCAACACAGACAGAGCCGTACAATGAGAATGAACTCGGGTGAAGCTCTGACGTCACAGCTGCAGGCCACGCACTACTGCCTGTGTTACAGCACTGACCTCAGAGGTTCATCAGAGTTCATTCTCATTGCATGGCTCTCTGTCTGCTGTCAGCGGGCAGTCATGTTATCTATTCTTTCTAGCTATTTTTCTATCTATCCCTCTATGTATTCTAGCTATCTATCAAATCCTATCCTTTGATATTTTATTTCTCCTTTAAAAATGCACTGTCCAAACGCATCGAAAACGCATACATTTTTACCGCGTTTTTTTTGTCAAACGCGGTGTTTACATTTGTCAAGAGTCTGCCAGAGGGTGCATTTTTGTTGTCAAACCAGAACGCAGCGTGCAGACATAGCCTAACTGTTTGTATTTTAACGGGAACACTCAGATTGAGGAGGGGTTGTTCAAGTAGTGGACAACAATTTTAAGTATACTTAATTCCCTAATGTGAACTGCAAAGTCCTTCTTTGATGTTTTCCTGTTCAAAAGTATTAATGTATCAACATGAAATTTTAGCTGCCATCTAACTAACCATTTTGTAGGTGTGGTTTGGCAACATATACTGAACAAAAAAATAAACGCATCACTTTTGTCATGAGATGAACTCAAAGATCTAAGACTTTTTTATGTATACAAAAGGCTATTTTCTCTCAAATGTAGTTCACAAATTTGGCCAAATCTGTGTTAGGCTGCTTTCACACATCCGGTTTTTGCAGTGCGGCTCAATCCGGCTCAAAAACCTATGCAACGGATGCGGCGAAAAAAACGGATCCGTTGCATAAGTTTTTCCATGCGGCCCGTCCGTTTTTTGACGCATGCGGCTTGATACTGAGCATGCGCAGTGCAAAAACCACATCCGGCGTCCGGATGCGGTTTTTGCCGCAGGACGCCGCATCCGGCGTCCATAGGCTTGCATTCTAACTTGCCGCACAAATAAAACGTCCCAAGCAATGTTCCATCCTGCCACCGCATGGGCTAAATATGCCGCATCCGGCAAAAAACGGACACAACACAAGGCCATGCGGCACAATACGGCGCTAAAGCAAGTCTATGCGGAAAAAACGCAACCGGCGGCAGAAAAAAAACGGTTGTGCTTATTCTGCAATGCGCCGTATTGTGCCGCTCAGCAAAAACCGGATGTGTGAAAGAAGCCTTAGTGAGAACTTCTCATTTGCTGAGAAAATCCATCCATCTCACAGGTGTGGCACATCAAGATGCTGATTAGACAGTACAATTATTGCACAGGCGTGCCTTTGGTTGGCCACAATAAAAGGGCACTCTAAAATGTGCAATTTAATCACACAGCACAATGCCATCAACATATAGACAACATAATTATTGCACAGGTGTGCCTTAGGTTGGCCACAATAAAAGGGCAGTCTAAAATGTGCAATTCACACAGCACAATGCTACAGACGTATAGAAAGCATAATTATTGCACAGGTGTGCCTTTGGTTGGTAACAATAAAAGGCAACTCTATATTATGCAGATTTACAGTATTAGAGGGTTATCTGGGGGTCAGAAAACAAGTTCGTATCTGGTGAGAAGTGCTCACTAACACAGATGTAGACAAATGTGTGAACAATATACAATATTTGAGAGAATAAGGTCTTTTCTATACATAGAAAAAGTCTTAAACCTTTGAGTTCAGCTCATGAAAAATGGGAACATTTATATTTTTATTCAGTATATTTATTATTTCACTATAAAGTAGAGTTTGAGGCCTCCCAAAAATATCACATTGAAAAAATTCTATATACACCCCATTATTATAAAAAAAATAAAATAATTTCAAAATGACCAGGACTGAATAAGGATCTTTATGATATACATCCGCAAGAACATAATCTACGATGAAAACTAAAACATCCTACTCTTTCACAACAAGCTCACTAGAAAATACCAATGATACTGTCCATGAAAAAAATTTCAGACATCCTAAAAAGCACACCAGTACAAGATGATGTCTATGGAATACAGTATGAAGAGCACATAAAAAAAAAGTATAAAGTTAGTGTAAAAAATAAAATAATGAACGTAACCAAAATGGAAACATAAACCTTCCATTTGACAGATCTGAACACATAAACAAGCCGTGATAATTCCCCAACAGTGTTTTTACCCTACAATGTCTTCAGGCGTTCGACACAAGCGACAGCTGAGCTTAACAAGCACAGTTCTGAGCTGATTGAAGTGGACAGTGAAGAAGCCAGAATACGTGGATGTTTCACAGAAAGAGTATACACCTGCAGCAATAAGGATAGCAGTGGGTGAAAGGGAAAAGATCAAATATGTTTTGCTTAATTCAAGCAGTCATTTAGAGTGCATGCAGAACAGCTCATGAGATGGAAAAAAAAGACAAAAGGGAATGTGAAACTACTTAAGATAGAGAATTTTAGTCTACCGAGTTAGATTATCTTCCTCACAAAAATCTCAAATAATAAAGACTAAAATATACAGTTTATAAACAGTGAGTATGATGTATCCCACTCCATTTACAACAGCTGCAGCATCAGCGTGAAAAGGAATCTGGAGATCCCCACTCTGGAAATAAGTACAGGTCGCATACATGGTCGGACCTGCTTCTGTAGAGCCCTTATAGCATATCCTGTTAATAGGTCATAGATATTTAAATATGAGAATACCCCTTTCACTAGCCTCTATTGAACATGGAATTTAAGATGCATGCTAATCTAAATTGCTGTCACGCCGATGATTTGCACTGGTTGTAAGCACTGCCCCGCTTGTCCCAGCTTTGGGTTGTCTCGTTGAGCTGCCCTTCTGTAGTCTTTCCAACTCTCCTGTATCCTGCTGTTGCTGATGAGTTCCACCTGGCTGTAGGAAGGTGCGGCTTGACTCTGACTATCTCCTCTGGCCAATCCCGTAGCAGCTAGGGCTTTATTAGGCAGCTCCCCCACCGTTCCACGCCTGACCTATTTTCTAGTTCATGTTCCGTCTAGATTCCTACAAAGTGCTCTCTGTATTATCTCACCCGTTTTCTGATTTGGCTTACTTACTCGATTATCCCGTCCTCTCTGCTCTTAACCTCGGATGTCCTGACCTCGCCTTTTGCCTAAGTGCACCTGTAGCTCGTGCATGTATCCTTGTATCTCTGACCCTCTTGTCAGCTACTGCATTCCTGGGGACTGCCCTGGAGTGGTACCTGGTGACTACTGGTGGCTCAGCCCATCCTCACCATGAGAGGCTCTAGTCAACACCCAATAGTCAGTTAGTCATACCTCTCAAGGGAAAGCTCGGCAAATAGCACTGAGAGTTCACATCCCCCAGCGTTACAATTAGATAAGGATATGAACCCCACTGACAAATCAGAACCTGTGGACCTCAAATCTAACATACAAATGCTGTACAAGAAGATTTGCTCCCAGTGTGGGCTTAAGGACCAGCTTATGCAAGCCATTCATGTGGCCGCAGCCCAGTTGCAAGATCTATCCCTGCAATGTGCACCCTGCCCCCTGCCTTTACGATATCTGGCCAAATCTCCCCATGACTATCAGTCTCTGAGAGAATTGCCTTATGCTCTAGTCTATGGTGGATCTGCTAATCACAAATACAAATCAGATTGTAAAGCTCATCATAGATCCGGTATGGAGAAGATCTTTGCCCATGGATTCTGTCAAACAGTTTGGAGATCAAAGGCACGGAATACTAGTTTATATGGTGATATTTTTCACGCCCGTGATAGTCTGTGCAGGGACGTAGGAAGCTATCCTTCTTAAACACAAAGAAGACGCTGCAGTCAGACAAGAGGATTTACTGATCAATCTTTTAACCAAGTTTTCCTGAATATATTCGGATATGTCTGCTTCCTCTGGTGTAGCAGCAGCTGATTCTTCCTTTCGTGGCTTTCTTCAAATCTGGCTGCAAACTCAGTCCTTTCTCCTAAAGGCTGTGTCTCAGTTGAAGATTCATGTGGACAAAAAGGAAGGTTTGCTGCCTTAGTGTCGTCCAGGAAATGTGGTCTGGTTGTCATCGTGTAATATTAGCTTGAAGGTGCCTTCATACAAGTATGCTCCTTAGTACTTTGGAACATTATGATTCTCAGGCAGATCAATCCAGTGAATTTTAAGCTTCAGCTGCCGTCCAATCTTTGGATCTTTAATTATTTGCATGTCTCGCTTTTAAAGCCAGTAGTTATTAACCGTTTCTCCAAAACTACATCTGTCTTGTGCCTGTTCCTAAGGGTTCATCGGATGTTTGAGTTATGGACATCTTTGACTCTAAGATGGTCAAGGGAAAGACCTTCTATTTGATCGATTGAAAGTGTTTTGGTACAAGGAATGGTCTTTGGAGCCTGCTGGGAACATTTGCGCCCTTGCCATTCATTCCCTAAAGGTTCCTTTGACAGTCTGGCCAAAATATGAGGGAGCAAAAATGGGGTATTGTCACGCTGGTGACTAGCACTGCTGGTAAGCACCGCCCTACTCACTGTGGTCATATCTGCTTATCCCAGCCTTGCTTTGTCTCTCTCAGCTGCCTTCTGTAGCCTTTCCAACTCTGCTGCATGCTCCTGCTACTAGTGAGTTCTACCTGGCTGTGGGGAGTTGCGACCTTACTCTGCAGGAATTTAACCCTCAGGCAGAATTTAGCTCCTCCGACCAATTCCCTAGCAGCTAGAGCCTTATTAAGCTGCACCACCCACCACTCCTCACCTGATCTAGGTTCTAGTTAATCTTTAGCATAGATTCCTGCAAGTTAAGGCCCCTTTACACACTGAGCCTTTCTAGCGATCCCACCAGCGATCCCAACCTGGCCGGATCGCTACAAAGTCTCTGGTGAGTCGCTGGTGATCTGTCAAACAGGCAAACCTGGCCAACGACGCAACAGCGATATGGACCTGCAGAACGAATTAGCTAGTCATTGGGGACGTTGTAAAGCAGCTTTTTGAAAGGGAAGTCGCTAACGAAGTCGCTGTAAAGGCCCCTTTACACACAGACTTTCTAGCGATCATGCTGCACAGCGGGAAACAAAGGACCAAAGAATGGTCCTGAGAGATGTGTCGCGATCAGCAACCTCACAGCAGGGGCCAGGTCGCTGATGTGTTTCACACACTGCAATGTCGCTGGGGAGGTCGCTATTACGTCACAAATCCGGTGACGTCACAGCGATGTAGTTTGCGATGTTGCAGTGTGTAAAGCCACCTTTTCTCTCTGTATTGTCTCACCCCTTTCTGACCCTGCTTGCCTACTCCATAATCCAGTCCTCTCTGCTCCTGACCTCGGATTGCCTGACCTTGACTTTTTCATAGATCCACCTGTACATTGTGCCCATGTCTCTGACCGTATGATCACTTACTGCAGTTCCAGGGAATGTCCTGGAGTAGTACTTGGTGACTACCAGTGTCTAGCCTATTTATCAGAGGCTCTAGTAAACAACTGGTTGTCACTTAATCATAACCATCCAGTGGAAGCCTGGCCTGAGGCACAGTGGTTCCACCCCACCAGCGTTACAATTGCTTTGCATATTGTTTGCTCACTAACAGGTTTTTTTTATACCTACTTATTAATAACCTGGTAATGAAAACATGAACAAGTTTACAAAACCCATTGGTATCAGGACTTATTCTACCAAGAACCACCTCTTATATTTCATCTGCACTACTTAATTTATTGTTCAGCTAGCCAGCATCCTAGATATGGAGCATTTCTGTTAGGCTATGTGCACATAGTGCGTTTTTCTCGGCATTTTTGCGCGTTTTTCGGGTGCGTTTTTGGCCTCAAAACTGCATGACTTTGCTTCCCCAGCAAAGTCTATGAGTTTTCATTTTTGCTGTCCCCACACAGCGTTTTTTTTCAGCTGCGTTTTTGTGGTGACCACAAAAGCGCAGCATGTCAATTATTCCCGCGTTTTTCACTGCGCTTTTCATCCATTGAGTTCAATGGGATGTTGAAAGACGCAATGAGAAACGCAAATAGCTGCGTTTTGGTGCGTTTCTAAGACCAAAAACGCAGCTATAAACGCAGGAGGTGGGTAGTAAAGTGACGTGTACAGGAAGAGGATTCCTTCTGTCAGTATATACAGAAGCGTGAATCCTCCCGGTACCGTCACCGTCGCTTCCATCTCCCGTCCTGTGCATGTATGCTGCCGTGCGGCGCCATGTCTGGGCGGGAGGTGGAAGCGGCTGCGAAAACAAAAGTTAACAGTAGAAAAAAAAAAAAAGTTATACTCACCTGTCTGCAGATTCCCAGTGCCATGCCCGCTCCCATCTCCTCTCACGGTATCGCCACCCCCGCTCCGGCTGTGTGCAGACGGCCGGGAAAGCTCCGATGGATGCAGGACCTGGCGATGGATCACCTGATGCAGTCACCTGACGCATCAGGTGATCGTAAGTATCGCGGTGACGCGGGCGCCCGGCCGGTATCAGCGGATGCGTCTGGAGACTTCATCCCTGATTACCGGCAGCTGCTGCAGCGATCGGACAGGATCAGACTCCCGCTCCATCGCTGCAGGAGCTGCCGGTAATCAGCACATAAGTGAGTATTATTTATTTTTTTTTTTTTTTGCACCGATGCATCAGCTGATTGTATAAACGGCTTTTATACAATCAGCTGATGTGTGATGGGATTCAGGCACTTGATCCTGACACATCATATGATCGCTTTGTCTTCCAGCAAACCGATCAGATGATATTGGATCCGGATTGGACGGCGCGGGACCCTGACCCAGGATTACTGCGGAGGGGGGTTTTTTATTTCAATAAAGATGGAGTCACTAATTGTGTTGTGTTTTATTTCTAATAAAAATATTTTTCTGTGTGTTGTGTTTTTTTTTTATCTTTACTAGAAATTCATGGTGGCGATGTCTAATATTGGCGTGACACCATGAATTTCGGGCTTAGGGCCAGCTATACAGCTAGCCCTAACCTCATTATTACCCGGCGAGCCACCCGGCATCAGGGCAGCTGGAAGAGTTGGATACAGCGCCAGAAGATGGCGCTTCTATGAAAGCGCCATTTTCTGGGGTGGCTGCGGGACTGCAATTCACAGCGGGGGTGCCCAGAAAGCTTGGGCACCCTGCACTGTGGATTCCAATCCCCAGCTGCCGAGTTGTACCCGGCTGGACTCAAAAATTGGGCGAAGCTCACGTCATTTTTTTTTTAAAATTATTTCATGAAATTCATGAAATAATTTAAAAAAAAAGGGCTTCCCTATATTTTTGGTTCCCAGCCGGGTACAAATAGGCAGCTGTGGGTTGGGGGCAGCCCGTACCTGCCTGCTGTACCCGGCTAGCATACAAAAATATGGCGAAGCCCACGTCATTTTTTTTGTTTGGGGGGGCAAAGAAATCCTGCATACAGTCCTGGAAGGAGGATGCTGAGCCTTGTAGTTCGACAGCTGCTGTCTGCTCTCCTGCATACACTATTGGATGGAGGATGCTGAGCCTTGTAGTTCTGCAACTGTCTGCTCTTCTGCATACACTAGTGGAGAATGAAGAACACATTGAAGAAGGAAATGACACCAGACCTTTTTTTTTGTCCACTGATAAACGCATAAAGACGCAGTGAGCAAAAACGCAGCAAAACGCAACAAAAAAACGCACCAAATCGAAAACCGTTTTTTGCCGCGTTTTTTCGACGCAGGTGCGTTTTTAGCGGCCAAAAACGCACAAAAACGCAGCGTCAGAAAGACGCACTGTGTGCACATAGCCTAAAAGGGACTCAGCAACAAAAAACGTCCCTCCGTTTCTTTTATTTAAAATTAAACAGTAATTATCATTAATGGATAAGTGTTTTGTTCTGCATTTTAAAGATATATTAATATTTAAACACACTGTACAAGAACACTTTCTCTTGCTTTGAGTAGAATATTTGTCCAGGCCATATGTACTTAAATGTATGTGTAAACGTCAGGAAACATCTTAAGAGCGCATCATGTCTTTCAGGCTGAATAGGCAATGCCCTCTAATGTGTCAATATTACAAGCTATGCAATGAATAATGGCAGAATTGTTATCACTCATACAATTGAAAATGGACAATGCATCTACAAGCAACATCCTCAAGATACGTCACTATTACTGGGTGAATAGTTGCATTCATACAACATACTGTAGAGAATAGAAAGACATGAAAATTCTTGTGAATTAAACATATTAACAAAAGCGTGCATATTTTTACGGAGTAATACGCCTCTAATTCCAAAAATGTGATTACAGTTTTCATTAATGTCAGCACTAAATACATTATCTTCTTTAGAATACATATGACTTGTCATATCAAACAACTTTATATAGGTATGAAAGATAGATAACTGAGGGAAAATAAAACCACTATAGTTAGGTCCAGAAATATTTGGACAGTGACAATCTTTGTTATTTAGGATCTGCATAGAACTATTTTTCAATGGAAATTAAACAACTGTGTTGGAATAAAAGTGTAAATTTTCAGGTTTAATTAATGTCCACATGTATGGCATTGTCGTAGTGAGGAGAGCCTGCTTAATAAACGAGATGTGTGCCTTCAGAAACATGAGTTGTGCACAATTTACAGGCACTACAATGAACAGGGCATTACAATTGTACAATTTGCAATGTTTAATTCTGCACCATTCACTGCATTTGCCTCCATAGGTGTTTTCTAGTGATAAGCGAGCACTAAAATGCTTTGTGCTTTGTACTCAAATTGAGCAAATCTGAATGCTCGGGTGCTCATCTCATGTTAGGCTAGGTGCGCAAGTGTGCGCTCTGCACCGCACCTAAAAGGTGCGCTTCAGAGCGCAGCTGAAAAGCTCCGTTCTGAAGCGCATGGTGCCGGCGAGAACGTGCGCTCTGCCTGCAGCTCCTGCCATAGACAGAGCAGGGGCTGCCAGCAAAGCGCACGGAAGAAGTGACATGTCACTTCTTAGAACGCGCGTTTCGGGCAGCAGCCGAAGCGCTGCGCTCTAAGACGCCACGTGCGCACGGCCCCTGCACAATCTCCATAGATTGTGCAGGTGACGCAGGACGCATGCAGTTACGCTGCGCTACAAAGCGCAGCGTAACTGCATGAATTACGCACACGTGCACACATAGCCTAACGAATATAATGGAAGTCAATGGGAAATTCAAGCATTTTTCCGTCAGACTCTCCTGGTAGGTCCTTAGGGCAGTAAAATCACTGAAATGGAAGGAAAAAGTGCTCATATTGAATGGGAAAAGCATGGAGAAGATGCTTGGACACATCCCGGACAACACTGTTATCAGAAACGACTTAGGAGTCAAAGTATTACGCTACTTTTATGGACTGACAATAAAACATCCCAAACGAAAGATAACATGGATTTTACAAGAAAAAATGTTATGCAACATTCCTGTATAATGACTTGTATATAAGGCAAAAGTAAAAAACATTTCCTCCAAGCATTAGACTATGTTCACACGTAACATTTTTGTTGCATTTTTGAACTCTCATTGCTTTCAATTGTGAAAAAAACACTGCAAAAATGCTGAAAGAATTGACATGCTCCTTTAACCCCTTCAGCCCCCGGGCACTTTCCGTTTTTGCGGTTTTGTTTTTTGCTCCCCTTCTTCCGAGAGCCGTAATTTTTTTATTTTTCCGTCAATCTTGCCATATGAGGGCTTGTTTTTTTGCGGGACAAGTTGCACTTTTAAATGAAACCATAAGTTTTACCATATAGTGTACTGGAAAACAGCAACAAAATTCCAAGTGTGGAAAAATTGCAAATAAAGTGTGATCACACAATAGTTTTTGGGATATTCTATTCACGGTGTTCACTATATGGTAAAACTGATGTGTCATTGTGATGCCTGAGGTCGGTGCGAGTTTGTAGACACCAAAAATGTGTAGGTTTACTTGTATCTAAAGGGTTAAAAAAATCACAAGTTTGTCCAATAAAAGTGGCGTACGTTTTGCGCCATTTTCAGAAACCCGTAGCGTTCTCATTTTTTTGGATCTATGGCTCAGTGATGGCTTATTTTTTGTGTCTCGATCTGACGTTTCTAATGGTACCATTTTTTCCGCAGATGCTATGTTTTGATCGCCTGTTATTGCATTTTGCGCAAAATTTGCGGCGACCAAAAAATGTAATTTTGGAGTTTGGAATTTTTTTGCCGCTACGCCGTTTACTGATCAGATTAATTGATTTTATATTTTGATAGATATAGGGCGCTTCTGAACGCGGCGATACCAAATATGTATATATTTTTTATTTTTTTAACCCTTTAATTTTCAATGGGGCGAAAGGGGGGTGATTTGAACTTTTAGGGGTATTTTTTAAGCTTTTTTTTACTTTTTTTTAAATTTTACTAGTCCCCCTAGGGGGCTATAGCGATCAGCAATCCGATCGCTCTGCACTATCTGCAGATCTTAGCTACAGAGCTGAGAACTGCAGATAATGTGCTTTACTTTCAATGCCGGCTGTATTCCGGCATTGAGAGGAAGTGAGTCATGTTAGCTACAGGCATCATCACATGACACTGTGCTATCATGGCAACCACCGAAAGTCACGTGATCACGCACGTGACTTCCGGTGGGGGCGGCGGTAAGTGAAAATCATGGCCGTGCGCATATACATCTCACTGCCAGACATTGGCAGCGAGATGTAAGGGGTTATATGTTCCAGGTGGAATGCGATTCCACTCGGAACATGCAGGCACACGTCAGCTGTTAAAAACAGCTGATATGTGTGCGGATCGCCGCATCCTGCCGGCGGCAGGGGGCGGGGCTTAACCTCACACGCTCCATGACGGATTCATCAAAGAAGATTCATCAAAGGTCGTGAAGGGGTTAAAAAAAATGCAACATTTTTCCAGTTTAGTCAGAAGAAACAAAGAAAAAAAAGAATTGCGTGCAATTTTTTCCCCATTTAGAAGGAGTGGGACTCTTAGAATGGTAAAGGATATGCACTATGTGCAAGGGCTTCCAGAAATTAGAAGCAGGGCCTCATTACACCCTCGAACACACAGAGTAGGGCCTCAGGAAACATTTACATTTAATGGGAACCCGTCACCATTTTTTTCCATATTAAACCAAAAATATCACCTTCAGCAGCTCCTGGGCTGCATTCTATGAAGGTGCACCTTGTTGCTGTCCCCCCTTGCAGGCCCCTAAAAGAACTTTATAAAATCTTACAGTTTCCTATGCAAATTAGTTTGGTTGGCCAGATGGGCGGGCTCTAATTCATCTCCTGTCCCCACTCCTGCTGCTGTTCGCTGTCCCCCAGGAGCTACAGGAGGTAATATTTTTGGTTTATTAGGGAAAAAACTGGTGACAGGTTCCCTTTAAAAGGAGTGGGACTTCTTTGGTGAATAACAAGGCATCCCAGATTCGAGGCCACTATTCAGGCTATAAGTGGCACAACAAGGGCCTACAGGCATCTGACTCGATTTTGCGCCAGCTAAGGTGGGCGGCAGTTCCTACCTGTGTTGGCACAGTGCATCAGTTAGCCCCAAGGCTTCAAATAGATTAAAGCACCATTTCCAAACTTTTTATTTCATTTCCTTGGAAACGTTTGCCAAAGAAAATTAATGAACCATGTGGGGGGAACTTCTTCAAAACATCCTGGGGAAAGAACACAAGTCCTTTTTCTATTTATTCACACAAGAGGTGCATTTGGGCCTTTCTCCCATTGTAAGAATGCATCTTTATTTTTTTTTTTTTTACACAGTCAAGACAAATCTGAGGCTCGCAGGCCGCCGTTATTTTTCCCTACCTGCTTAAGTTGATTATGTGGGTTTTTAGTGCCACCTGGGGTATACAGTCATATGAAAAAGTTTGGGCACCCCTATTAATGTTAACCTTTTTTCTTTATAACAATTTGGGCTTTTACAACAGCTATTTCAGTTTCATATATCTAATAACTGATGGACTCAGTAATATTTCTGGATTGAAATGAGGTTTATTGTACTAATAGAAAATGTGCAATCCGCATTTAAACAAAATTTGATAGGTGCATAAGTATGGGCACCTCAACATAAAAGTGACATTAATATTTTGTAGATCCTCCTTTTGCAAATATCACAGCCTATAGTCACTTCCTGTAGCTTTTAATGAGTTCATGGATCCTGGATGAAGGTATATTTGACCATTCCTGTTTACAAAACAATTCCAGTTCAGTTAAGTTTGATGGTCGCGGAGCATGGACAGCACGCTTCAAATCATCCCACAGATGTTCAATGATATTCAGGTCTGGGGACTGGGATGGCCATTCCAGAACATTGTAATTGTTCCTCTGCATGAATGCCTGAGTAGATTTGGAGCGGTGTTTTGGATCATTGTCTTGCTGAAATATCCATCCCCTGCGTAACTTCAACTTCGTCACTAATTCTTGCACATTATTGTCAAGAATCTGCTGATACTGAGTTGAATCCATGCGACCCTCAACTTTACCAAGATTCCCGGTGTCGGCATTGGCCACACAACCCCAAAGCATGATGGAACCTCCACCAAATTTTACTGTGGATAGCAAGTGCTTTTCTTGGAATGCCGTGTTTTTTTGCCTCCATGCATAACGCCTTTTTGTATGACCAAACAACTCAATCTTTGTTTCATCAGTCCACAGGACCATCTTCCAAAATGTAACTGGCTTGTCCAAATGTGCTTTTGCATACCTCAGGCGACTCTGTTTGTGGCGTGCTTGCAGAAACGGCTTCTTTCGCATCACTCTCCCATACAGCTTCTCCTTGTGCAACATGCGCTGTATTGTTGACCGATGCACATTGACACCATCTGCATTAAGATGAAGCTGCAGGTCTTTGGAGGTGGTCTGTGGATTGTCCTTGACTGTTCTCACCATTCTTCTTCTCTGCCTTTCTGATATTTTTCTTGGCCTGCCACTTCTGGGCTTAACAAGAACTGTACCTGTGTTCTTCCATTTCCTTACTATGTTCCTCACAGTGGAAACTGACAGTTTAAATCTCTGAGACAACTTTTTGTATCCTTCCCCTGAACAACTATGTTGAATAATCTTTGTTTTCAGATCATTTGAGAGTTGTTTTGAGGAGCCCATGATGCCACTCTTCATAGGAGATTGAAATAGGAGAACAACTTGCAAGTGGCCACCTTAAATACCTTTTCTCATGATTGGATACACCTGCCTATGAAGTTCAAAGCTCAATGAGGTTACAAAACCAATTTAGTGCTTCAGTAAGTCAGTAAAAAGTAGTTAGGAGTGTTCAAATCAAGAAATTGATAAGGGTGCTCATACTTCGCCACCTGTCAAATTTTGTTTAAATGCGGATTGCACATTTTCTGTTAGTACAATAAACCTCATTTCAATCCAGAAATATTACCGAGTCCATCATTTATTAGATATATGAAACTGAAATAGCTGTTGCAAAAACCCAAATTGTTAAAGAAAAAAAGGTTAACATTAATAGGGGTGCCCAAACTTTTTCATATGACTGTAATAACTAATAGGCACATGCACCTATCAACTGACAATGCTGACTGTTCTCAAAATGAACAAGACCTGGATTGGCTCCAACTTCTCAACCCCAGTGGTCGACATTAGCGGAACATAAAGCAAATTCAAATGGTGTATTCCATGCACCTCTTCAAACCCAAAAAAGGGTATATGGTGCATGATTTAAAATTTTTCTAATCCTCTACCACCATATCCACAGAGTCATCATCCGGCACTTGTTCAAAATTTTTAGATGCCTAGTAGCCGGTCCTCACTCATAATATTTAGAGGGCCAGCAGGTGGTCCTCACTCAAAATATTTAGAGGGCCAGCAGGTGGCCCTCACTCAATTTTGAGAGGGCCAGAGGGAGAAGGTAGGTAACTGTTCTCAAGAGCACGCACACACAGACATTTTGATACCAAGGGTTCAGTGTTCCCCAGTATGGAGCTTTTTTTAAAGAAAGTGTGGCAGATAAAAGAACAGTCATTTGCAACCTGTGCCATACAAAGATCAGCAGGGTCCTGACCACTAACAGCCTAAGCAGCAACATGTCAAAGCACCTGACTATGTGGGCCAAATGCTAGGGTCCACAATCAATGCCTCTTCCCCTGTGCTACATGCTTGCCATTCCCCTGTCCAAGGTATCGGCACAAATGCCTCCTGCCATGCACCTATCGTTACGTATTCTCAAGCACCATCAGCAACGTTCTCTGATTCTTTGTCCCAGAGCAGCATTCAGCTGTCCTTATTCCAGGCCTTAGAGCGCAATCAAATACCCAGACACCCACATATTCACAGGCCCAAACAATAAATGGCACATTTCCAGACTGCTTTACATGGAAATGTTTTCTTAAGGCTTGTGGACACTGAGGTTTTCTGCAACCTTCTGGTGCTGGCAGTTCCCCACTATTTTTCCAGGTGGGCCATTGCCATCTTACATGAGCACGTGTCATATAACATCACCCATTGCCCTCACCAATGCAGTTATTGGGAATGTCCACTTAACGACTGAGACGTGGACAAGTGCTTGTGGACAGGGATGCTACATTTGACTGACGGCACACTGGATAAACCATGTGGAGGCCAGGACAGAGACTGACTGTGCAAAGGAGCACGCTACAAATGCCGAGAATTGCGGGCTTTAGATCCATCTGCACCCCTTCCTCCTCCATCTCCAAATTGTCATCTCTGAGCACATCGTCCATATCAGTTTCAAGCTTTAATCACTGCAGCACTACCTCGGTGAAGTGGCAACAGGCTATGGTGAAAATAATTTCTTAAGGCGACATACTGCACACTGTCACACAGCTGTTGAAAGGTATAACAGACCAGACAAATCTGTGGCTTTTGCTGCTTAATCTACCATCAAGCATTGTCATGTGTGATAAAAGACGTAACCTGGTGGCGGCTCTGAAGTTGCCAAGTTCGCACACGTACCAGGCCTTGGCAAGATGCTCAACTTCGTAGTTCAGCGCTTTCTGAAAACCTATCCAAATTTGTCTGAGCTACTTGTAAAAGTATGCTGCGTGTGTGAACATTTATGTCACACAGCCTTTCCTGTGAACCTCACGTTATACACATTTTGGCCTACATTACTGGTTGTTCACCCTTCTCGAGCCACACTACAAGGAGAACTTTCTATCTCTCCTTCCGGAGGTAGACAGGACTAGTAAAATGGTGCAATACCAAAAGGCTCTAGTTGAACAATAAGTACGTACAAAAATTCCCCATCTAACAACGCTGCAGGCAGAGATCATAGGATAGATGAGGGAGACATACATTAGAGCTCCAACAGAGGCAGGTGAACACTATCAAAGCTCTGGGACAGTTTAATTAGACCTTCCCAGTGCCCAGGCCCTGATGTATGGGGTAACAAAAAGTAGACAGTTGCACTCTGTATTGCTAAGATATGTGGAGCAATGAATGTAGGAATATAGACATGTATTCCTGCTATAAAAAAAAATATATAAGAATTGAGATACTTAGCACACAAAAAAGGCCAGGCGACCTCTTTTTGTTGGGTCACTATCAAACTAATGCCTCTGTTTGGGTATAAAAACCCTACAATTTATGGACAGACAGGAACCTGCAAATGGAGAATTAACATAGCTGAAGACTGAAGAGCAGGAGTGCTCAATCAGAAGGCATGACCCTGTAATCTGCGCCTGCTGGAAGAAAACCGCATTAAAACCTCTTCACATTCTTGGTGAGTTTTTCTGCCAGGAGATGCAAATTTTCTGCAACCAAATACTCAAAGTATTCACATAGCATTAGCTGGTAATCCAACATTGAGTTCCTTGAGTTCACCAGAGGTCACAGCTGAGGTACTGTGGGAAACCCCAGCTGTGACCTCAGATGAACTCACGGACGTCACCGCTCTCACAGCTGCGGCTCCAACAGTGTGTCCCAGAGGCCACAATGATCAGTCACATTTTTTAATTTGACCGAGCACTGTGACCTCAGGATGTAGCAGAGCTGAGATTGTTCTGGGATATTGTGCCTATGGATTATGTCGGATCTGCAGGGGTTTTTGCTGGGGTTAATAAACTGGAAATAGAGGGTGGGTTTTTTTAAATAAAGGATTTTTCTTTGTGTTTTGTGCTTATTCCTTTTATTAAATTGGAGCAAGAGGGTGTTTTTTTCTTTAAATAAAAAGATTTTTTTCTCTGTTTTGTGTTTATTACTTTTTACTTACACGATTGGCAATGGGGGGGTCTCCTAGAACCCTCCACATTAACCCCTTAACGACCGCGGGCAGTAATATTACGACCTAGCGGTCATAATGTTACTGCCTGCGGTCTGCCGGCGGCAGCATGCCGCGATCGACACACATTTCAGCTGATTTTCACAGCTGAGATGTGTGCCTGCTAGTCACGAGCAGAATCGTTATCTGCTCGTACCAGTTAACCCCTGTAATAGTGCTGTCAATATGTGACAGCGCCATTATAATTGCGATCGCGGTAAACTTTTACTTACCGCCCGATACCGTAAGTCACGTGACGTCCGGTGGTTGTCATGGTAGCACAGGGTCATGCGATGACTCCTGCACTAGAAATGAACTACTTTCAGTTTCACTTAGCTCGGAGCCGAGTGAAGCAGAAAGTGACCGTATCTGCCGTTTACAGCTGTATAGCTGTGATCAGCAGATAGGGCAGGGCGATCGGATTGCTGATCGCTATAGCCCCCTAGGGGGACGTAAAATAAAAAAAAAAGTAAAAAGAAAAAGTAAAAAAAAAATTAAAAAAACCCCCAATAACCTAAAAGTTCAAATCACCCCCTTTTCGCCCCATTGAAAATTAATTAAAGGGTTAAAAAAGTAAAAAATATACACACATTTGGTATCGCCGCGTTCAGAAACTCCCAATCTATCAAAATATAAAATCAATTAATATGATCAGTAAAAGGTGTAGCAGCAAAAAAATTCCAAACGCCAAAATGACGTTTGTCGCTACAACTTTTGCGCAAAATGCAATAACAGGCGATCAAAACATAGCATCTGCGCATAAATGGTACCGTTATTAACGTCAGCTCAATACGCAAAAAATGAGCTGTCACTGAGCCATAGATCCCAAAAATGAGAACGCTACGGGTCACGGAATATGGCGTAAAACGTGCGCCACTGTTTTCAGACAAACTTCCGATTTTTTTAACCCCTTATATAAAAGTAAACCTATACTGATCATCACACCCACACATCAGTTTTACCATATAGGGAACACAGTGAATAAAATATCTCAAAACAATAGTGCTATTGCACTTTTTTTGCAATTTTTCTGCATTTGGAATTTTTTTGCTGTTTTCCAGTACACTATATGGTAACACTTATGGTTTCATTTAAAAGTACAGTACGTTACGCAAAAAATGAGTCCTCACATGACCATATTGACTGAAAAATAAAAAAGTTACGTCTCTCAGAAGAAGAATGGCGAAAAAGAAACGGAAAGCGAAAAATCAGCCGGTCGTGAAGGGATTAATAGCCTTAGGCTTGATGACAGCTGTGTGTACTTGGAGTCTCCACATTTCCAAAAATAAAGGTCAGACAACAGGAAAAGTGGCAACAATTGGCATAGACTACAAATAGTCGAACGCTCCAACATGGATGCATGGGACCAGCCCTGCAACAAGATCTGAACCAGGATTTCAACCTTCACCAGAGACAGCAAGATGACAGACAGGCACAGGGCTCATGCTTACAGACCCTGGCATTACACCATCACCTATACAAGGATAAGGCTGCACATCAAACTTAGATAATGGTATAATGCCTCAAGCATATGGAAAAATATTGGAAGATACAATGAAAAATGCTACTTGCTAACTTGAACATGTGAATAATGAATTGCATACCTGCCATGAATATTAGGAAAAAGGAGATATTTAGCAATCGCATTGATCAATGTAACTGAGCCCCAAAAACCTCGTCAAGGTATATCTCTATATTGGGATCCCTAGCTCTGTGACCCTAACTGTGTGTCATCTCATTGCAATTAAAAACTTCTGTGGGTGGAGAGGGGTAAACAAGGACTGTCTTATATAGGAGATGGAAAAAACATGGCCGAAAGGGGCGGAGCTGTGTTCACATTCAGAAAAAAAAACTACATATAACTGAATAGGATAACTGAAGTGATCACTAATATATATATTCTGAGTGCAAGCCAAAAAAAATTCATACTATACAAGGATAAGGCTGCACATCAAACTTAGATAATGGTATAATGCCTCAAGCATATGGAAAAATATTGGAAGATACAATGAAAAATGCTACTTGCTAACTTGAACATGTGAATAATGAATTGCATACCTGCCATGAATATTAGGAAAAAGGAGATATTTAGCAATCGCATTGATCAATGTAACTGAGCCCCAAAACTTCGTCAAGCAGTTTTTAATTGCAATGAGATGACACACAGTTAGGGTCACAGAGCTAGGGACACCAATATAGAGATATACCTTGACGAGGTTTTGGGGCTCAGTTACATTGATCAATGCGATTGCTAAATATCTCCTTTTTCCTAATATTCATGGCAGGTATGCAATTCATTATTCACATGTTCAAGTTAGCAAGTAGCATTTTTCATTGTATCTTCCAATATTTTTCCATATGCTTGAGGCATTATACTATTATCTAAGTTTGATGTGCAGCCTTATCCTTGTATAGTATGTATTTTTTTGGCTTGCACTCAGAATATATATATTAGTGCTCACTTCAGTTATCCTATTCAGTTACACCATGACCTAGTCTGCACAGATTGGCAAATTCATTGGACATCTACGACTTGTTCATCTTTTTGAAAGTTAGGTGGTCTACTTTCGGGGGACAGCTGGATGCGCTTATCCATCGGTAGACCACCAACAGCGCTGAAGACACGTTCTGTGAGAACACTGGCTGATGGGCAGGCCCAAACTTCCAAGGAGTGACTGGCGAGCTCAGGCCACTCTTCCATTTTTGAAGACCAAAATGTAAAAAGGTTCAATCTCCCCCTTATGGCATCGATATTGAGCTCTAGATACTCCTGCACCATCCTCTCCAGTCATTCCCTATGTGTCAGATTTCAACTCTGTTCTGCTGGTGCTACTGGTGCATGTGATGGTCTAAAAAAATGTGTGCCAAACCTCACAGAAAATGTGTCTGCCACTTTAACTGCTGCTGCTAATGTTTCAGCGATGATGACAATGGAATTCTAGAACTGCAATGCACACTGTGTGCCTCACTGCTGTCTTGTGGAAAACTACTGTTATGATGGTCTACTAGCTTGCTTCGATACTCCAGCATTCGCACATCCCTTTCTGGGGGGAAGAAGCATCTTGCTAAATTTACTCTTATACTTTGGATCTAAGAGTGGCAACCCAGTAGTCAGCACTGATTCTAATCCTAACAATACGGACATCATTTGCAAAGGGTGCAGCAACAAGGTGCTCATGTGTCGGACGCTTCCATGAGGTCCAAGTTAATTTTGTGTTAGTGGCAGGGTAGCACTCAAGCTTGCCACCTCCATCCCCTCCCACCAAGAATGGACAACAGAAATGGGATCAATATCTTTTTCATCTCCTGAGTTTTCTGCACCCTTCACCTCTTCCTCCTCCATTTGTTCTTGAACTCCTGCACCTTCACTACCAGTCGGTCTGTTACCATGAACCTGCCTCGATCAATGGACTCCATTGTCCCGCGACACCCGCCTGTGCGACGACTGTCCAGACCTTACAGGAAATGGTATCCATTACTCATCCTCTTCTGTTTCCTCCTTTTCCTTTGGGACAACCACCTCCCGCATACTATTCAAAGTGTGCTCCAACATGCAGATGAGCGGAATAGTCATGCTGAAAACAGCATAGTCAGTGCTAACCATCTTTTGTAGCCATTTTGAAACTGTGCAGGCGGGTTCAGAGGTCTTTATCTATGCGCACTCCGCCCACTGTATCGGCTCATCGCATGTCAACCGATTAACAGGTAGGCCAAAAGACCTTTGTAGCGATGCAAGTTGATTAGCCGTGGGGTGCGAACAGCAGAAGTGAGCACACAGCAACCATGCCTTCTGCAGCAGCACATCCAAGCCAGAATAGTGGGCTAGAAATTGCTGTACAACCAGGTTGAGGACGTGAGCCATGCAAAGCACATGTGTGATGTCACCCAGGCGTAGTGCTCCACCAGGTTTCAACCGTTATTGCACACAGCCTTCCCTGGCTCCATGGTCAGTGAAGACAGCCATTGATCAAACTCGGCCTGAATAGCGGTCCACACCTCTGCAATTGTGTGACTAAGTTCTCCAATGCATATTAATTTCAGCATTGCTTGATTGTGTTGAGTCCTGGCTGATCTGTATGAAGGTGGGGGGGATTCTCTCTGCACTTTTGGAACACGTGTTACATAAAGGGAGTGGTTAAGGGCGTAGGTGGAGGAAGAAGAAGCAGTGGAAGTTTGTCCCGTAACCCTTGGGGATTTCAAGATTTGGGAAGCAGTCCCTTCTCCGCCTGACCCTTCAGCCACCAGAGTAACCCAGTGCCCAATCAGCAAGATGTAGCGCCCCTGGCCATGCTTGCTCGTCTGGGTGTCAGTGGTAAAATGCACATTGGGAGAAACAGAGTTTTTCAAAGAAAAGGTAATGTTGTCTGTGACATTATGGTGTAGCACAGGCACATCTTTATCAGAGAAGTAATCGCAACTGGGCAACTGGTACTGGGGGACTGCTACGGCCATCAGCTTTCGGAAACCCTCTGTATCCACCATGCAGAAATCTGCATTTCCATGACCAACAGATTGGATATGGTGAAGTTCAAGCTCTTAGCTTAGGAAAGTGTAGGAGGAAATAAACTTTTCAGTGACGAGAACTACGGGAATGGAGGGCTGGCTTGTGTGCTGAGAGAGGGAAGAGTAGGTTGTACACAAAAAACTGGTGGATTACGCGAGCGGTGCAGGCAGAGATGTTATGGTGGATTGCGAAACATGTGGTGTGCTCAGTTTGTGAGATTGGTCAAAATCCACAGGCATGTTCACTTACGTAACAACTGACGGGCTCTCACTCACCCCGACTGTAGTTTGTACACATGTGTAGGTTCTGTGGGTGGAGAGCTGGGTAAGAACAGTTTCGAGGGTGATGGAGGAGAAAGACGCATCAGATGCGGTTAATGGGACATCGGGTGGTTTGGGATGCCTGCTAGGCTGCATTTTAGAGCAATAAGATTCCCAAACTGACGCATGTTGGTTGATCACGTGACGGTTCATGCATGTACTAGACAAATTATTTGTATTTCTCCCTCTACAGAGTCATGTTTTTTTTTTTTTTTACAAAGTTTGCAGAGAATGTAATTTGGGTCATCTAATCCGGTCACAAAAAGGCCCAGGCTTGGCAACCCTTGCTGCCCATGCAAAATCTAGACCTGCCATCTCTGCTGGACACAGCCAGAGTTGTGGCTGAGGATGCAGTGGTTGTCCTGGTTGCATCATTCTGTGCCTGTGCAGGAAGCACTTCGCGTTCTTCCTCCTCCTCTGCTGAGCTACTCCACTGCGTGCCTCTGGGTTCACACCGAGTGGTATCTACAACTTCATCGTGATCCTCTGTTGTCCCACTCCTCGCCCTGACAGTCAACCTCCTCCTCTTCCTGACCTGACGTCACAGAACAGTACGCATGCGCCTTAGGTATCTGAGTCTCCTCATCATCACCTAGCCGCCCCCCAGGAGTTAATGCCTGTTGATGAGGGTTTGGATCCTGCTTGGACTGGGTCCGGATCCAAACAACAAAGATCATGGGCATCGGTGCAGATGGTTTCCGCCTCTTCAGTCTATGAATCTTTGTAGCAGACCTTTGATGCCCATGGGATAAAATGTGTGAACAGCTCTGCAGACTCGCCAATGTGTGGTTCCCCAAAAGCCAGTTTGGTGGTTGGAGAGTTGTGACGCAGGAGGAAACAAGTGTAATTAAGGTGGCACCTCTGAGGCATGAACTGTGTGTGATGTTGAGGTGCAGAAAAAGGAGGAGAGGCCACTTGATGCCTCGCTTGCCATCCACTCTAGCATATACTGTTTATGGCCCTCATTTACAAGTTGAAGCATTGTGAGGAAATAAGTAACGGAAATTGTTCTCAGTTCTCTCAGTGTTCGCTCAGTAGAGCTTTCACTAACATTAGAACATTCCCCACATACACATCAAACACCCCACCTATTCCCCCTTCCACGACGGCTTTGTGATTTACTACTCATGTTTGATATACCCTTTGCCTTTGAAACAGATGTTTTGCAACCCTAGGCCCACCCCGTCAGACACCTGACACAAAAGTAAATTTCTGTATTTCTTGGCAGAGATGGCAATATTGGGATGGCCCTCAGAAGTACCAATACCTAGTTAGATGGTTCACTGGCGGCAAATTTTTAGCAGACACTAAAAAGTAGAAATACCTATTGAGATGGTTCATTGGCATATTTTTTGCAGTCACTAACAATTAGCAATACATATTGAGATGGTTTACTGGCACATATTTAGCAACCACTATAAAGTAGCAATAACTATTGAGATGGTTCACTGGCAAATTTTTAGCAGACACCAGAAAGTAGCAATACCTATTGAGATGGTTACCTACCAAATTTTTAGCAGACACTAATAAGTAGCAATACCTATGAGATAGTTCACTGGCACAAAATTAGCAACCATAAAAAAGTAGCAATACCTATTGAGATGGTTCACTGGCATATTTTTAGCAGCCACTAAAAACTAGCTATAGCTATTGAGATATTTCACTGGCTAATTTTTGGCATCACTAAAAAGTAGCAATACCTACTGAGATGGTTCACTGGCAAATGTTTAGTAGACAAAAAAAAAGTATAAAACCTATTGAGAAAAGTACAAATATTTGGTATTGCCATGTCTGGAACAAGTATGAACTTTGCACACTAATACTTTAACTGAACACTGCAAAGAAAAGAAAAGAAAGATGGCAAAAAAAAAAAACTATGCTTTTTCCTCATACAGATGAAAAGAATTTTGAATAATAGCATCAAAAAGTTGAGCGCAGATAAAAATGGCATCACTAGAATGGTTATCTTGTCCAGTGAAAGAAAGATAAAAATGCTAACGCTCTCAGAATACAGCAATGTAAAAACATTTCTTTTTTTTCTAGAAAACTGTTTTATTTTGGAAAAGCGGCAAAACACAAAACATTAAAAGAAAATGTGGTATTGCTATATTCGTACAGACCTAAACAATGTCATAGCATCCAAGTATGCCAATCAAATACAAGTCAAACAGTATAAACATAATATCACAGTGGAGGAAGCATTAGTAAAGATCAGCAAGCATAATACAATCATCCTCCAGCATGAATCACAAAATTTTATCAAAAGTGAGAATGATGATATGAGAAAGAGAGGTACCTATATCTATAAAGGGCGGGGAAGAGAGGGCGAAATGGAACTTGGACTAAGGAACCACCTATAGAGACAGAGCACAGGGATGGGAGGCTTAAAAGGCTTACAAAGTCAATGATCGAAGGATACATAATCATATCAAACAATCATACCGAGAAAAAAAATCACAGCACCTCTAGATACTCAGCAGTCTGTGGAAATGCCATACATTGACAACAATTACTAAAGTTTGTATAAGTATCTTGAATGGATGAGGGCAAGTCCTCCATATACATAATATCATTAAAGGCGTTATCCAGCTTATTTTGCTTTTTTTTATTATCTCAGTATTGGGCTACTTGAGGGCAAGTAGGTAGATAGCAACTACCTACCTGCCCTGCTGTCAGCCCCTCTCCCCCAGCTCAGAGTGGTCATGTGTCCGTGATTTTGTCGCTTCCTGTGATGTTACGTCGACAGGGGCAGGACCTTGACGGCCATAAAAGCCAACATCATGTTGCCGCCCTGCTGCCAAGAAGGTACCGTCAACGCTAATTTCTCCAGAAAATCCAGTGACTTTTCAAACGATGTCGAGACTAGAAATAAGCGAACTTGAGGTTTGGTTTTCGAACTGAATGCCAACTTTAAAAATAGAGCTCGGGTTTGGAGTTTGAATGCTTTACGTGCGAACATAACTCGAACAACTGTATGCTCAGGTACGCTTAGTGCTCAGCCCTGTGTGAGCCACTTGCAGTGATTGAACGACTCACACTGAGGGGTAACAAAAGCGTGATCACATGTAGTTTGCAATCCCCCAAAAAAACTAAACAAAAACAAACTAATATTGAAAATTACCCCTCACCCTCCCCTATAAGTGATCTGCTTATGGCTGGCTGTAGGCTCATACTGCCAGTGTTTCCGAAACTCCTCGTGCAAGGTTCAGACACGTGTTCAGAACCCTCAGAGGTTTGCTCATCTTTAGTCTTGACCAAAATGAGAGAAATGATTTACAATATCGATGGCAAGCGCTAAAATGCTCGGGTGCTCGATACTGGAGCTGAGCAAATGTTAAAGCTCAAGCACTCATGTCAAATAACGAGCATAATGGACGTCAATAGAAAACTCAAGCATTTTTCAATCAGACCACCCCAGAAGGTAAAATCCCTGAAATGGATGGAAACAACAATCAAATAGAATGGGAACAGGGGGAAGATGCCTGGATAAAACAAAGGATAAAATGGATTTTACAGGAAAAAGTGTTAGGAAACATTGTTTACTGTACGATGACTTGTATATAAGACAAATGAAAAAGATAGGAAAAAAAAAGAAAACTCTTCCTCCACCACCCGTTATGCCATGTTCAAATGTAGCGTTTCTGCATGTTGGAACATGGCATAAGGGGTTGAGGACCATACACCAGTAAATTGAATTTGAACATTTTACTACCTTATTTGGGCATGTGGTGTGTGAGAAATGGTCAGACATATCCTGTTTAATTTATGAAAACGGGACTCTGAAACTCACAAGCCTATCTGAACAATGCAAGAACTTAAGACAGAAGAGGGACTCCGATATACCTTGTATAAGATATAGACATTCTTTTAAAATTGCTAGGTAGCGGGACTCCTAACTCCTGGAAGACAAATAGAGGAGGGCCTCTAATGAATTTTGAGCCAATGTTTAGAAGACTCAAAGTACCCTGGAGCAGCCTATGCACTCAGTGCAAGGCCTAGCAAGAATTCCAAGGAGGTACTGTAATACACACAGCAACAAATGTATAAAGGCTGCTTTACACGCAGCGACATCACTAGCGATGTCGCTCGTGAAAGCATCCGCCCCGTCGTTTGTGCGTCACGGGCAATCGCTGCCCGTGGTGCACAATATCGCTAGGAACCATCACACATAGTTACCTTCCCAGCCACGTCGCTGTGGCCGGCGAACAGCCTCTTTTCTAAGGGGGGGGGGCGGTTCGTGCAGCGTTGCATGGCAGGCATTCAATAGAAGAGGAGAGGCGGAGAGCAGCTGCATGGAAGTCACGCCCACCTCGTTGCCGGAGGACGCAGGTACGGTGTTATTCGTCGTTCCTGGGGTGTCACACGTAGCGATGTGTGGTGCCTCAGGAATGACAAAAACCTGCGTCCAGAACAAGGAACGACATTTGGGAAATGGATGACGTGTCAACAATCAACGATTTGGTGAGTATTTTGCATCGTTAGCGGTCGCTCGTACGTGTCACACGCAACGACGTAGCTAACGAGGACAGATGTGCGTCACGAACTCCGTGACCCCAATGTCATCTCGTTAGCGATGTCGTTGCGTGTAAAGCCCCCTTTAGAGTTCTTCTGACTAAATTTTGGGTCACTTACCCTGGTAGAGCTTATGCACTCAGTGGGAGGCCTGGCAAGAATTCCAAGGACGAACTGCAGTACATGCAGAAAGATGTAGAGGAGTAAATTTTGGGTCAATTTTAAGAAGATTCAGACTCATACTCTAATAAAATCTATGCACTCAGTGGAAGGCATAGCAAGAATTCCAATGAGGCATTGCAGTACACACAGTAAGAAAAGTAAAGGAGGGCCTTTGACCAAATATATCCGAGGAGGTATAAAACATAGAAACCTTTATTCAATCATTTAAAATTTCAATGATTCCATAAGACATCATGGCTTGACGCGTTTCGGACGGTAAAAAGTATGAATAAGTCCTTAATCATAAGCCTTATGATTAAGGACTTATTCATACTTCTTACCGTCCGAAACGCATCAAGCCATGACGTCTTTTATGGAATCACTGAAATTTTAAATGATTGAATAAAGGTTTCTACGTTTTATACATCCTCGGATATATTTTTTCATCCTGGTATTGGTGTGGAGTCCCTACCTTCTTCTCCTTCACGCTTCTACAGACCTGCCTGTCTGGTGGACTGTATGCACCCCATCCAAACCGGGAGAGCACATATACGGGTGAGCTGAATTCTTCTTTTTTACCTTTGACCAAAATGTTGGGTAAACTTTAAGAAGATTCAGGCTCCTAACCTCCTACAGCCTATGCACTCAGTGGAAAGCATAGCAAGAATTCCAAGGTTCCAAGGAGCCATTGCAGTACACGCAGCAAGAGACGTAGAGGAAGGCCTCTGACTAAAATGTTGGGTAAATTAATAGAAGATTCAGACTTGTACCCTGGTACAGACTATGCACTCAGTGAAAGGCATATCAAAATTCCAAAGATTGAATGTAATATATGCAGCAAGAGACGGAGAAGAGGGCTAAATTTTGGGTTAATTTAAAGAAGATTCAGACTCTCATCATGGTACAGCCTATGCACTCAGTGGAAAGCCTGGCAAGAATTGCAAGGATGGATTGCAGCACATGTAAAATGAGAAGTAGAGGAGGGCCGCTGAGTAAATTTTGGGTCAATTGTAAGAAGATTCAAATGCCTACCCTGGTACAGCCTGTGTATTCAGTAGAAGGCATAGCAAGAAATCCAAGGAGGGACTGTAGTACACACAGAAAGATGTGGAGGAGGGGCTCTGACTAAATTTTGGGTCAATTTTAAGAAGATTCTGACTATGACTAAAATTATGGTACAGATGATGCACTCAGTGGAAGGCATAGCAAGGATTTTAAGAATGGATTGTAATACAAGCAGCAAGAGCCATACAGGATGGCCTCTGGCTAAATTTTGAGTCAATTTTTAAGAAGACTAAGACTAGTGCTGAGTGAACCCGTGGATAAATTGGGTTAACCGAACCAGCACGGGAAAAATACTAATTGGGATCGGTGAGCCAACTTGACACCAAACTTAACCCCAAACAATGAACCCCATGGAAGTCAATGGGGACGACATGTTCGGGGCTGTAAAATGGCCGTAGTAAGCGCTAAGGGGCTGTTGTGGAAGTTAAATGGTAGTAAGAGCAGGATAGTTATAAATACCATGTTTCCCGGAGGATTACGCTGCAGTCAGACTCTCTTCCTGGCCCACTAATTAAGGTTCATGAATATTCACTGCTTCCTCACCCTCTGTGCCAGTGTCTGATTAATTTCAGACTGCTATATATATGTGGCTGGATATCAAAATAGAGGGGGGGGGGTAAAAAGAAAAGACGTAGGGTCCCCAACATTTTTGATATCCAGCCATTGCAAAGTAGACAGGTGGGGACTGGTATTATCAGAATGGGAGGAGCCATGGATTTTGCCCACCTAACCTTGGAATTCTTGCTATACCCTGCACTGCATGAAATATGTAGGCACTTGCATCTGTATACCCAATATGTCTCTTGATCTAAGGGCAGCATGTATCAGACACTAACTGAATGATTTCAGTCATATGTTTATGTATCTCTGAAAAACATTGTTTTACCAGCCTCCGGGGTCAGATTCACACAGGACACTAAATTGGACAGGCGGGTGCCAGCGGCTTCTCCCCGCCATGAATTTTTGTAATGTACAGTACAGACCAAAAGTTTGGACACACCTTCTCATTCAAAGAGTTTTCTTTATTTTCATGACTCTGAAAATTGTAGATTCACATTGAAGGCATCAAAACTATGAATTAACACGTGTGGAATGAAATAATTAACAAAAAATTGTGAAACAACTGAAAATGGATCTTATATTCTAGGTTCTTCAAAAGTAGCCACTTTTTGCTTTGATTACTGCTTTGCACACGCTTGGCATTCTCTTGATGAGCTTCAAGTGGTAGTCACCGGAAATGGTTTTCACTTCACAGGTGTGCCCTGTCAGGTTTAATAAGTGGCATTTCTTGCCTTATAAATGGGGTTGGGACCATCAGTTGTGTTGTGCACAAGTCTGGTGGATACACAGCTGATAGTCCTACTGAATAGACTGTTAGAATTTGTATTATGGCAAGAAAAAAGCAGCTAAGTAAAGGAAAACGAGTGGCCATCATGACTTTAAAAAATTAAGGTCAGTCAGTCTGAAAAATTGGGAAAACTTTGAAAGTGTCCCCAAGTGCAGTGGCAAAAACCATCAAACCCTACAAAGAAACTGGCTCACATGAGGACCGCCCCCGGAAAGGAAGACCAAGAGTCACCTCTTGTTACAGTTGCTGTGGCACTGGAGACTATGTTCGGATTTCTTGCTACTGCAAATGTGCAAGCGCTGGAGACTAAGTCCTATCTTGGCGCCATTGCACATGTGCGGGTGACATCATCGCTGACACGAGGTCACATGTCTCTGACACCTTCTAAGCTGATTGGCCGCTGGTCATGTGCTTGTGACATGTGGTCACATGTCTCTGACACCTATGCCGATTGGTCGCATGTCCAGTGCTTGTGACGCTTTGCTCGGTGATAGGCCAGCGTGACGTCATTGCTGTCATTCTGGCAGCGGATTGGCTCTGGTGTCCTCCATCTTGGATGAGGCACAGAGTCTATATAAGACCCTAACGCACGCCGCCTGGCGCTCAGTCCTCTTGGTTCCTGCATAGGAGTAGACGCTCTGTGCATGTCCCTTGCGGCACCTATTCTATCTAGGTGAGCGTTATCGGTAGGGTAACGCTCTTGTACCTTGCGCTTGCAGCTTATGCTGTGGTCCGTATCCTCGCACCTTAGTGGAGCGGACATAGGCAGGTGCTTGCTGCACATGGTCTGACTGGGACTTGTGGTTCTACTCTGAGGTGAGCGCTATCAGTAGAGTAGCGCTCCTGTACCTTTCAGCCGTACTGTTGTCCGTGTCCTCGCACCTTAGTGGAGCGGACATAGATAGGTTAGGTGGTCGTTGCCTTCTAGGGTAACGCTCCACTACGCTGCCTCCTGCAGCAGTCCGTATCCTCGCACACTAGGGGAGCAGTCATAGGCAGGAGTTTCAAGCTAGCAGCCTTGCTGCTGTCCGTATCCTTGCACCACAAGTGGAGCGGACATAGGTAGGTGCCATATTGCACACACTACACGTAGTCTCTGTGACTGTTAACTGAGACAGCTGCTTTCACGCTCACAGACTGTGAGACTTCTATGCATTTTTATGTTGTATTCCTCACTCTTTTGCATTTCCACTCCTATGTTATTCTAATAAGGTAGTCGCTGTGACTTAAACAGTATACGCCGCTATTGGTCTTGGTGACACTGTGACGCAACAGTGTCAGTACCGCTTTGGTGGTACAGGTTTCCCCTATCCTCTGCCATACTCTGCAGCAGAGCTCTGCACAGTGGACCCTGACTGTCGGATAGCCTTCCATTCCCTTATTATCCCGACAGCCCCCGTAACATTAGGACTGAGCCAAGGGTCTGGCAGAGTATCAACAATTACATCAGTATATACAGGTTCTTGAAGCAAGGCTCAAGACTGTAGAGTATAAACCTCAAACTTTGGTGTCTTCGCTACATGACCCACGACTTGCTCTACCCAACAAATACTCTGGCGATGCCAGGTCTTGTCGGGGGTTCATAAGCCAGTGTCAGATTCACCTTGAGGTTAATTCCTCTCACTTCTCTACGGAGAGGTCCAAAGTAGGCTTTATTATATCCCTGCTTCAGGATAAAGCCTTAGAGTGGGCTACTCCCTTATGGGAGCGCTCTGATTTGGTTACTCAGAGACATCATGACTTCCTTGATGCTCTTAAAGCGGTGTTCATGGGACCGCAGGTTACCCATGATGCGGCATTGAGACTGCTAGATCTGTCTCAAGGTTCGTTATCTACCAGCTCTTATGCCATTGCTTTTTGTACCTTGGTAGCAGAGTTAGACTGGCCTGAGAAGGTGTTAATACCTATCTTCTGGAGGGGTCTTGCAGGCTATGTCAAAGATGCTCTTGCTATTCGGGAAGTTCCTCCTTCTCTGGAGGACTTAATTACTTTAGCAACTAGGATCGATGTACGCCATAAGGAACGTAGACTTGAGGTTACCTTGTCACGTCCCAAGCGTCGAGTTGGTTCAGATGCTGTGGTTCCTTCTCCATCTTCCTCAGCATCTGAGACATCTACTACTCCTATGGAGTTGGGTTATACTACTTCCCGACCTCGTAAGGTGGGCTCTCCTATCTGTTACATGTGTCGTCAGGCTGGGCACTATGCCAACAAGTGTCCTAGCCGTCAGGGAAACTCCCAGGCCTAGTAACCATTAGAGGGAGGTTACTAGAGACGCCTTTTGCACCCTTTAAGTGTAGTGTCCCAGGTCAGCTCTCATTCTCTGAGAATACATGGCCTATTATGGCTTTTGTGGATTCCGGAGCTGACGGGACTTTTGTGTCCTCAGGATTTGTAAAGAGACACAATATTCTCTCTATCATGTTAGAGGCGCCTATTCCTGTCCGGGTTGTTAATGGGACTATGTTGTCTGACTCCATTACATTGAGGACAGTTCCCTTGCGCCTTTCCCTGTCTCATGGTCACATAGAGGAGATTTCTTTTCTTGTTTTGCCTGAGGGTATAGACGACGTACTTCTGGGTCTCCCATGGCTTCGGACTCATGCTCCTCTAATTGACTGGGAGTCCGACAGCATTATTAGTTGGGGTTCGAAATGTCAGTCCCGAAGTCTTCCCTTACCACCTAAGGTCGTTGCGGTTGCATCAACTGATCTCTCTCCCTTACCTACACCCTATGTGGATTTCGCTGATGTGTTTTCCAAGCAGGGTGCTGAGACTCTTCCACCTCATAGGCCTTATGACTGTGCTATAGACCTCTTGCCGGGTTCTGTTCCACCAAAGGGCAGGGTCTATCCCTTGTCTATCCCAGAATCCGAGGCTATGTCGGCCTATATAAAGGACAGTCTGGAGAGGGGCTTCATCCGCAAGTCTGTCTCACCTGCAGGGGCTGGTTTTTTCTTTGTGCGGAAAAAAAGAGGGTGATCTGCGTCCCTGCATAGACTACAGGGGTCTTAACGCCATTACTATAAAGAATAGATACCCCTTGCCCCTAATTTGTGAACTGTTTGACAGACTACGAGGAGCTAAGGTATTTACGAAGTTGGATCTGCGAGGTGCTTATAACTTAGTGCGAATTCGAGAGGGTGACAAATGGAAGACCGCTTTTAACACCAGAGACGGTCACTATGAATACCTCGTCATGCCTTTCGGTCTGTGTAATGCACCTGCAGTGTTCCAGGACTTCGTAAATGACGTGTTTAGGGATTTACTGTTATCGGTGGTGGTATACCTGGATGATATACAAATTTTTTCTCCCGACCTGGAGACACATCGGTTGGATGTGATGAGGGTTCTGTCACGTCTAAGGGAGCACTCTCTGTTTGCCAAACTCGAGAAATGTATATTTGAGCAAGCCTCTCTACCCTTCTTAGGCTATATCATTTCTCATGAGGGATTGGCAATGGATCCTGCAAAGCTTTCTGCAGTTATGGAATGGGCTGAACCTCATTCCTTGAAAGCAGTACAACGCTTCCTGGGATTCATAAATTATTACCGGCAATTTATAACCTCACTTTTCTACCTTGATAGCTCCGTTAGTGGCTTTAACTAAAAAGGGCGCCAATCCTAAGGTCTGGTCTACTGAGACATCCCAGGCTTTCAAGGCAGCTAAAGAACACTTTTCATCTGCTCCTGTCCTCCAAAGACCTGACGAGAATAAGCCCTTTCTCATAGAGGTGGACGCGTCCTCTGTAGGAGCTGGAGCAGTTCTATATCAAAAGAACAGCTCAGGTAGAAAAAGACCGTGTTTTTTCTTTGCAAAGACATTCTCTCCTGCTGAGAGGAACTAGACTATTGGTGACAGGGAACTACTTGCCCTAAAATTAGCATTGGAAGAGTGGCGTCACTTGCTCGAGGGAGTCAGGCAGCCCTTTCAGGTCTTTACAGACCATAAGAACCTGACATATTTGCAAACTGCACAACGTTTGAATCCTCGGCAAGCTCGCTGGTCCTTGTTTTTCTCTCGGTTTAACTTCTCCATTAATTAATTATCTTACCGGGAGTAAGAATAATAAGGCCGACGCACTCTCTCGCTCTATGGAATCATCTCATGAAGAGAATGAGGACCCTCGTCTCATTCTTCCATCTAGGGTTTTTCACACACTCTCTCCTGTAACGTTAGACCAAATCCCACCGGGCAAGACCTTTGTTCCGCCTAATCGACAAAATGATATATTGTCGTGGGCCCACACCTCAAAAGGTGGGTGGGCATTTTGGTATTAGACGGACACGAGAGTTACTCGAGAGGTGGTATTGGTGGCCACACTTAGCCAGCCACGTCAAAAGATATGTCGGTTCCTGCTACTCATGTGCTCGCAACCGTCCGTTACGGCAGAGACCGGCTGGGCTCTTGCATCCTTTGCCAGTGCCAGATAGACCATGGGAGGTGGTAGGCATGGACTTTGTGGGTGATCTTCCGTGTTCACAGGAACATCGATTTGTGTGGGTCATTACGGACCATTTCTCACGGATGGTTCATCTCGTACCGTTAGCAAGAATCCCATCTTCCAGGGTACTAGCCAAACTATTCCTCAAGCATGTCTTTAGGCTTCACGGGATGCCAGATCGTATTATTTGTGATAGAGGTCCGCAATTTGCTTCCCGTTTCTGGCGAGATCTTTGTAGCCTTCTGCAAATTGAATTGAATCTCTCTTCGGCATACCATCCGGAGACCAATGGTTTGGTTGAGCGTACCAATCAATCCATGATTATATACCTTCGACACTTTGTTGCTGAGAACCACGATAACTGGTCCTCCCTCCTACCCTGGGCAGAGTTTGTCCTTAACAATTCTCTGGCTGAGGCCACTGGGCAGACACCGTTCGTACTCAATAATGGGCAACACCCTAGGGTACTGGTACCGTTTCCCACTGCTGCACCTCTTCCTCTTGTGGCCGACTGGGCGACTAATGCCAGAGAGGTTTGGGATCGGACTCAAGAGTCGATCCAAGCAGCTAAGGACCGTATGAAGACGGTGTCCGATCGGTTTCGTCGCCCGGCCCCTGTCTTTTCTCCTGGGGACTTTGTGTGGCTCTCTGCAAAAAACGTGAAACTTACAGTGAGCTCTGTCAAATTTGCTCCTCGCTTCCTGGGTCCTTATGAGGTTCTTCGACAGGTAAATCCTGTAGTCTACCAATTGAAGATACCCGTCCATCTTAGGATCCATGACAAATTCCATGTTTCACTGCTAAAGCCGGCTATTTTACCTCACGCTCGTGAAGTGCACTCTCCTGCCTCTGATTCCTCTCGCTCTAGCTATGAGGTATGAGCCATAGTTGGTTCTAAGATGGTTCGAGGCCGCAGGTTCTTCTTGATAGATTGGGAGGGCTACGGCCCGGAACATCGCTCTTGGGAGCCGGAGGAGGCTGTCCATGCTCCCGACTTAGTTGCCGATTACCTGCGTCGCCGGGAGGGGGGCCCTTGAGGGGGAGGTACTGTTACGGTTGCTGTGGCACTGGAGACTATGTTCGGATTTCTTGCTACTGCACATGTGCAAGCGCTGGAGACTAAGTCCTATCTTGGAGCCATTGCACATGTGCGGGTGACATCATCGCTGACACGAGGTCACATGTCTCTGACACCTTCTAAGCTGATTGGCCGCTGGTCATGTGCTTGTGACATGTGGTCACATGTCTGACAACTTCTATGCCGATTGGTCGCAGGTCATGTGCTTGTGACGCTTTGCTTGGTGATAGGCCAGCGTGACGTCATTGCTGTCATTCTGGCAGCGGATTGGCTCTGGTGTCCTCCATCTTGGATGAGGCACAGAGTCTATATAAAGACCCTGACGCACGCCGCCCGGCGCTCAGTCCTCTTGGTTCCTGCATAGGAGTAGACGCTCTGTGCATGTCCCTTGCAGCACCTATTCTATCTAGGTGAGCGTTATCGGTAGGGTAACGCTCTTGTACCTTGCGCTTGCAGCTTATGCTGTGGTCCGTATCCTCGCACCTTAGTGGAGCGGACATAGGCAGGTGCTTGCTGCACATGGTCTGACTGGGCCTTGTGGTTCTACTCTGAGGTGAGCGCTATCAGTAGAGTAGCGCTCCTGTACCTTTCAGCCGTACTGTTGTCCGTGTCCTCGCACCTTAGTGGAGCGGACATAGATAGGTTAGGTGGTCGTTGCCTTCTAAGGTAACGCTCCACTGCGCTGCCTCCTGCAGCAGTCCGTATCCTCGCACACTAGGGGAGCAGTCATAGGCAGAAGTTTCAAGCTAGCAGCCTTGCTGCTGTCCATATCCTTGCACCACAAGTGGAGCGGACATAGGTAGGTGCCATATTGCACACACTACACCTAGTCTCTGTGACTGTTAACTGAGACAGGTGCTTTCACGCTCACAGACTGTGAGACTTCTATGCACTTTTATGTTGTATTCCTCACTCTTTTGCATTTCCACTCCTATGTTATTCTAATAAGGTAGTCGCTGTGACTTAAACAGTATACGCCGCTATTGGTCTTGGTGACACTGTGACGCAACAGTGTCAGTACCGCTTTGGTGGTACAGGTTTCCCCTATCCTCTGCCATACTCTGCAGCAGAGCTCTGCACAGTGGACCCTGACTGTCGGATAGCCTTCCATTCCCTTATTATCCGACAGCCCCCGTAACACCTCTGCTGCGGAGGATAAGTTTATCTGAGTCAGCAGTTTCAGAAATCGCAAATTAACAGCAGCTCAGATTAGAGACCAGGTCAATGCCACACAGAGTTCTAGCAGCAGACACATCTCTAGAACAACTGTTAAGAGGAGACTTTGTGCAGCAGGCCTTCATGGTAAAATAGCTGCTAAGAAACCACTGCTAAGGACAGGCAACAAGCAGAAGAGATTTGTTTGGGCTAAAGAACACAAGGAATGGACATTAGACCAGTGGAAATCTGTGCTTTGGTCTGATGAGTCCAAATTTGAGATCTTTGGATCCAACCACCATGTTTTTGTGCGACGCAGAAAAGGTGAACGGATGGACTGGTTCCCACTGTGAAGCATGGAGAAGGAGGTGTAATGGATGCTTTGCTGGTGACACTGTTGGGGATTTATTCAAAATTGAAGGCATACTGAACCAGCATGGCTACCACAGCATCTTGCAGCGGCATGCTATTCCATCCGGTTTGCGTTTAGTGGGACCATCATTTATTTTTCAACAGGACAATGACCCCCAAACACATCTCCAGGCTGTGTATGGGCTATTTGACTAAGGAGGGGAGTGATGGGGTTCTACGCCAGATGACCTGGCCTCCACAGTCCCCAGACCTGAACCCAATCGAGATGGTTTGGGGTGAGCTGCACCGCAGAGTGAAGGCAAAAGGGCCAACAAGTGCTAAGCATCTCTGGGAACTCCTTCAAGAATGAAGACCATTTCCTGTGACTACCTCTTGAAGCCCATCAAGAGAATGCCAAGAGTTTGCAAAGCAGTAATCAAAGCAAAAGGTGGCTACTTTCAAGAACCTAGCATATAAGACATATTTTCAGTTGTTTCACACTTTTTTGTTAAGTATTTCATTCCACGTGTGTTAATTCATAGTTTTGATGCCTTCAATATAAATCTACAATTTTCAGAGACATGAAAATAAAGAAAACTCTTTGAATGAGAAGGTGTGTCCAAACTTTGTCTGTACTGTATATTAATATGAATCCCCAGTTTTTCTGTAAGAATGCACATAAGAACTATTGTTATTTGAGACTAATTGGTTTTAATTATACCACACCACACCACACGGGAATGTCAGCTCAGTATCCACATGGCAGCCTGAAGATGTGAGTGATCCACACTGTGCACAGTACCAAGAGCTATGCATCAGTGAGTGAAGCCTCACTTAGCCAAATATGAAATGAACCTTCATGGACTAAGCAAGTATCCCACTTTAGAATTATACCCTAAAGGGATGAAGTGTCTATTACATTGGACTCTATCTTGCCAGTAATATGTTTAAAGAACACCAGTCAATTTTCATTTCAATTGTGTAAAATGGAATTAATTTTTATTCACCTTGAAAAAAAAGGTTTTTTTGCATAAGTAAGTGGATGAAACACCTCGGTTACTTACCGGTAGCCAGTTTTTCCAGAACCCATGACAGCACCACGTGAGGGATCCGCCCAGCGAGGATAGGAAACCATTCTGAAATAAAAGGGCGGTACCTCTCCCCTTCGTCAGTTGATTACCGAGAATTGAGAGGACCTCCAACAAACGTTAGAACTGAACTCCATCACCAACTATAACACACACATGCACACCCAGAATAGTGCACACTAAGGATGGAAAAAGGGAGGGATTATATGGGTGCTGTCATGGGTTCTGGAAAAACCGGCTACCGGTAAGTAACCGAGGTGTTTTCCCCTTACCCATGACAGCACCACGTGAGAGATTTCCAGAAAATAACGTATTAGGGAGGGACCAACGTCTCAAGCATGCTTCTACAAATGAGAGATCAGCCGAGGAGGATAGATCCAACCGATAGTGACGGAAGAAAAAGGAGAATGTGAAGACCAGGTAGCGGTCCTACAAATCCGGTCAATAGATACCTGCGTCTTCTCAGCCCCGGAGGGCGACACCGCACCGGTGGAATGGGCCCTTAAACCCTCAGGGAAGGCAGCCCCACTAGATGAGTAGGCTAAGCAATGGCCTCCCTAATCCACCTAGAGATAAGGTCTGTGGGTGTGAAACTGCACTATCTACTACAGACAAGGCTATGAAAAAGGACTGTGTTTTCCCCACACTATGTGTCACTGAGATGTAGAGAAGCAGGGCCCTATGAACCTCCAACGTATGAATCTGTTTTACCCCAGTATTTGTAGGATGGCCGCAAATGGAGGGAGGATTATACCCTGCATGCTATGGAATCGAGAGGCGACCATTGGGAGAAAGGGTCCTATTAACACCTGACCCGGCCTATCGTTGAACAACTGAGCGTAGGGCTGTACTACCGACAAGGCGCGTAAGCACTAATTCTGCGAACGAACGCCAAGGCCCAGAGCAAAATAGTTTCCAATGTCAGCAACGTCAGGGAGATTTTTTTTTTTTTGGCAATAGGTTCAAAGGGAGGACTCGTGAGGGCGTCCAACCCTAATTTGATCCCCCGGTGGAACTTTCAGGCATGAACTCACAAACCCAATAACCTCGAACCCACCGGTTTGCTGTCAGTTTTCCAATGGATAAGGTTCCTAGGGCAGAACAGGAACCCCTAGAGTGTACACTGAGAATCTTAGAGCAACCCCGTCTGCAAGAATGCCAATGTGCATGGAATAGGAACTCATACCCAAGGGACCATTTGCAAAGAAGGGGAACTTTTGCCACCCTCTCCCATAGAGTGTAGTGGTAACCGGTTTATGGCTCTGCAGCAAGGAAGAGACCGGGTCAGTTGAGAACCCTTGCGCATCAGCAACAACCTCTCAAGTTCTAAGCTGTGAAATGAAAAAACCCTTGTCCTGCACGAGGAACACAGGTTACTGCACTAACAGGTCCGGAATCCCCGGCAGAATCCCAGGATCCGGGACAGACATTGTCCTCAGGAGAGAGAGCCATGGCCCCTTGGGCCAGAAGGGGGCGAGGGGGAAGGAACCTTGCCCGAGCTTCCCCAAGCTCTTGGAGAACCATCGAGAGCATGACAACAGGGGGAAGGGCAGAGGCTATTCCGAAGGTCCATGGAATGGAAGTGCATTCACCGCAAGGGCCGGACTGCTGGGATCATGGAACAAGAGGTCTATATGCCAGTTTAGCCTGGAGGAAACAGGTCCCTCTGTGATATTCTCCACAGAGCCACTACCGTTGAAAAGATCTGCGGATTCAGGGATCATTCCCCTTGCCGCGGTTGATGGCGCCTGAGGTAAGCTGCCAACTACAGGAATGGCCCATCGGGATTCAACCCACAAGCTCACACATCCAAGGCCACAAGCTTACCACGAGACCGTGGAACGAACATTGGCATTTAGAATCCTGTGAAGTGTAGAGCCGAGGGGGATTCTGTCCCACCCAGTAAAGACCATAAGATGCCAGAATGAGGGATGGGGAATCGTGCCAACCCCCCCCCACCCCCCCACAGCGTTTCAGGAAGGAGACGGTAGACTGAGTGACTGACAGCAACCAAACGAGCTGACCCTGGAGGGGGGGGGGGCAAAGGGAGTTTAGTGCTCGTTCTTCAGACCCTAGCGTCAGGAGGCGTGAGGGCTGTGCTGCTTCCTGCGCTGACCACCAGCCCAGGAATATCTGCACCTGGAGGCGAGCATCCCCAGCCGTATCGACTGGCATCAGCAGTGACCACCTTCACATGCCGAGGTAGCCAGGAACCTCACAGACAGGTTGCCTATGGACGTCCACCAAAGCAGGGAAGTCTTGACTGGCAAGGAGAGAATGACGTCTTCTTCAAAATATCTTCCTAAGGGTTTTCCTTTTGTGTTTTTTTTTTTTTTTCTGTTTGGCAGACAGGATTTGCTATTGGAGAGCCCTGGAGTGGAACAGGCCCCATGGAGCCGCCGGTAAGCACAATATCATAGTGCCCCGCAGGGATATAGCGTGTCTCAGAGACATGATGGCATGGCAGAGTGCCCCCAGGGCCTATTCTGACACCTTGAGTATCTACTCTGCTGGACAAAAGGGATAACCTTTGGAAGGGCTGCTTGGCGTCGGATACGTTCTCCAACGCATCTTCCAGGTGTTTACCAAAAGGAGCAGATCGACATACGGCCCTGAACATAATTCAGGCTTGGTTTGCAGGCATATGGGACAGCCCTTCAACCATAATGCCATTCCGGCTAGATTAGACAATCCTGCACAACGGGCTCCCAGCCTGATAGCATCGGCTGACGACTCTGCAAGAATGCCGCTGCTCCCTGCAGCAGTGGTAAGTTTAGAAAAAGATATACTCCCGAGGAGTTGTATCCTTCAGCTGATCTACAATAGTTTGTAGCCAGATCCTGAAAATCACGGGCCGTGCAGGGATTTGGCTATAGCCGGCTTCACAATTCCTGCTGATGTTTCCCACAAATGCGTGCATACAGGAGCGTGCACATGGGACCTGGAGAGTGAGTGCCGTAACTGACAGTAACAAGTCCCCACTATTAGTGACAGCTGTTAAGACAGAGCTGTCACCGTGTACATGTCAATCTGTAGGCATGGACCCCAGCTTATGCTGTATGTCATAGGGGTGTTGTTGCCAACCGCGGAGGCTGCTGCTGCTGAATTGTCACAAAGGAAGGGGCTGCTACCAACCATATAGCAATACATTGTGAGGATTAGCTCAGGTAGGCATAGGCAAGGTCACAGGACGACACAGTATCTTCATAAAAAATTCCAGCCGGTTATGAAAACTTGTCATAAACGGCAAACATTAAACATAACAGGCCTCTCCTGGCTTACGGCAAAAACATAGCACAACCACATACCGTGGGCTTCCAGTCCAATACGGTCTCTATTGGAAGTGTGGCGCCTGTACACACTGGCTCCTGCCAAGGGAACAACACTTGCTGTGGCTCCTTCCAAGAACCCAGAGACACTCTGCAGACTCCTGTCTGACTCTCCACTCCAGGAGAGCTTTGGTCCAGTAGCCACAGCACTAACCAGCCTGGCTTGCACACTACTTCCAGTCAAAACCCAGACTGAATTCCAGAACCCTGTGTTCAGCCTCCAACAGGCTGATACACCCAGAGCTCCCTGCTCTGCTCTCACACCCTCTGCAGAACACACACTGAGTCTCCTAATCAGACTGGACACACCCACAGGTGGAGGTCTGATTGTCCACACCTGCACAGCACACTGGGCTTATAAGGGAACCTGGCCATTATATGCAGAAAGAAGCCTTTGTGGAACTACAAGTCCCATAGCAACCTCTTCAGTTTAATATCACAGCGACCTTCTCCACTGCGACATATAGCGACCATTTACCATTTTGGGGGTCGCTACCTCACAACATATACACATTTGTAACTCGCATGCAGCAATCCATAGTTCGAAGCAGACATTGCCATCTATGCCCCACACAAGGGGTCTCCGACACTTGGCCCACAGGCCATATCAACTCTCTGCACAGGGAACACTCCGTATGGAGTTTAGCAGCCACCTAATGATGCAGATGACATTCACGAAGATCACTCACCCACCACAGGAGATCAAGGGTACCTGTCCTGGAGGCTTCGTCGGAACACCCACATGTCCCGCAGAAGTCGTAGATCCACAAGAGGATTTGCCCTTCTGGCTATTGAGGCCGGGCAGGTCTGTTTCACTTAGAACAGTGACTGTTCATACGGCTATGCTGCCGGCGCTCCAGAGAGTGCTGCTGCTTTTCTGAAGCCATCCTGGGATGTAGGCACAAGCACCAGTGCTGCTCCTCCACCTTCCGGTCCCATAAAGGTGCTCCCCCCCCCGTTTCAATGCGCCCAGAGGTGTCCAGACGGCGGGCGTCTGCCCTGAAACACAGCCGCTGCTGCTGCATGGGCGCCGCCATCCTCTTCAGGAGACGTCACGCAAGCACGCCTCCTGTACCCTGCATGCCTTGCGCGCGTCCCAGAGTGCGCCACATTCGGAAGTCCTAGGCAGCAGGGGAGCGGCGGTCCGGAACCCCTGATGGGCCCTGCCGCACACCCCCACACTGACACCAGGTTCCCCAAGGGCTGGTGGACGGCGCTTCCAGCCCCGAAGAACGCCACCGCAGGACTCACCCTGCTTTTCCGGACACCGGACGGGGCTGTGTAAATACAGCTTCTGTACTTCAAACTTCTTACTTCAACCGCCGTATTCCAGAACAAGGTCTCCCATCAAGAACAGGAAACCAACTGACGAAGGGGAGAGGTACCGCCCTTTTATTTCAGAATGGTTTCCTGTCCTCGCTGGGCGGATCCCTCTCTCACGTGGTGCTGTCATGGGTGAGGGGAAAAAAGAAAATTAATGTCTGATCTATGCTCCTTGATAAAACACTTCCTACGGAATGTATTGAATGTATATCTTTACTGTAAATTTACAATCAAAAATGTTTTGCCGTTAATTTTTTGCTTTATTTTTCACTTTGGAGGAGTTCCAGGGATCCACAGATTGGGTGGGAGAATTTGTCCACAGGACAAGTATTAGTTGCACAATCCACAAATCTGTCCTTTATGGAAGACTGGCAAGAAGAAAAACATTTTCGAAAACAAGTCATAAGAAGCCCCTTGTTTTCAGTTTGCAAAAAGCAATGTAGTGGAAAAAGCCAACACGTGAAAGAAGGTGCTCTGATCAGATGAGGCTAAAGTAGAAATTTTTGAGCTAAATGCAAAACGCCATCTGTGACAGAAAAGTAACACTGCATATCACCCTGAAAACACCACCCCACCATCATACATGGTGGTGTCAGCATCATACTGTGGGAATGATTTTCCTCAGAGGTGAAGATGGATGGAACTATATAGAGGGCAATACTGGGGGGGCAACTTGTTAAAGGCTCTAAAAAACAGAAAATAAAAAAAAAGACTCGAGACTGGGGCTTAGGTTCACCTTCCAGCAGGACAACCACCCTAAACATACTGACAGAGCTACAATGGAATGGTTTAAAGCAGGGGGTCTCAAAAACGTGGCCTACCAAGGATGCTTCATGCCACCCGCAAGCACCGGAGCGCTCTTGATGATCGTGGCCTGGTCCAGAACCACATTTTCAGTTGAATGTGTATCCTTTGTCACTGGCTGCAGTAGACTTTCTGGTGAAGTGCATGTCACTCAAAAAATGCGACAAATTCATTAAGTGGTGTGCACCTCTTAATAAATTTTGAGTATTGTACTCCAATAAACCCTTCATCAAGAGTGGCATTTACACTGCTAGTCTTAATGATTTGAGCCTCCAAGTTTAGTGTGAAATTACCTTTTTTTTTTTAAATTTATTTTTTGCTTAATTCTTCACAGGCACATGCTTGCACCGGTCCGGTCCAGCCGGAGCGAGATTATTACTTAAGCTGAGCTCTCGACGGTGATCATGCGGGCACAACTTATGTGCCCGCATGATTGCCATGATGTAACAATTTGTGGGAACCCCTTTCCAATCATGATGTACACTTATGTCAAATGTCATGAAGGGGCTAAAAAAAAACCCCACTTGAAAAACATAGGAAGCTGTGAAATATAGCTGAATGGACATGTAATAAAAGGGAGAAGTAGCATATCTTCAACTTGGGAATCAAGAGACAATTACAGAAAAAAAGCAAGACATGGGTATTTAATAAACAAGTGAACAAGTTTAATTGTAGATATCAATATACATACACTGAAGATGGTATTAAATACAAATGTATCCATAAAACAGATACCCAGATGCAGAACAATAAAAATGGAGATTCCACTGACTTACTAAAAGGACCTGTCAGCTTTCTAATGTTTTTAAAAGGCAAGAGTAGTGCTGAAGACTACACTCTTCTTCCTGTAAGAAGCATTGGTATGATACTGCAGCAACACAAACACCATAGAAAAGGTCAGTTCTTCTCTACTTACTGCTTCTACCATACTTTATACTGCTCTGTCCATATTTGATTCTGAAAGCAATGTGTCAAAAATTTCGTAACGTGTTTGTTCTCTGCCTCCATTATAAGAATTATATGATTTTATGCAACAGTCCATCCAGGGATATTCACCTACAATGAAAAATAGAAAAGTATTTCATAGTATAGATCTCCATGAAAGCAGACTAAGGTCTAACAATTAAAAAGTCTAAAATATCATATACAGTGGAACATTGGTTAACGAGAACAATCCGTTCTGGGACAGTGCTTGTTAACCAAGTTACTCATTCAGCAAAGCTAGATTTCCCATAGGAAATCATTGCAATGCAGACAATTCGTTCCACAACTTGTTAAATGTCCCATCCTGGTCCCCTATTATGCCATTCCACACACGTACAAAACACGCAGAAACACACACATATTATGCTCACCTTATCTTCCGTTCCATCGCCGGCCTCCTGGAACTTGCAGTTCGCCGGTACAGGATGTGTATTGGGGAACCATCGCTACCGATGCAGAAGCTTCCACTGCCAGAGCGCTGACGTCAAAGGCAGGAGCCGCTTGCCTCTGATTGGCCAGTGCACTACTTTGAGTAGTGGCTGGCAGCAGAAGTTCTCCCTCGTCGCGATGGTTACCCGATACACATCCTGTAGCGGCGAACTACAAGAACCATGAGGTCGGCAATGGAATACAAGGTACACATATGCTCACCTTACCTTCCATTCCATCTCTGCCTCATGGATCTTGCAGTTCGCCGTTACAGGATGTGTATCGGGTAACCATTGCGACGAGAGAGGAACTTCCGCTGCCAGAGCAAGTTCCTCCCTCGTTGCGATGGTTGCTGATACACATCGTGTACCGGAGAACTACAAGAACCAGGAGGCCGGCGATGGAACGGAAGGTAAGGTGAGCATAATATGTATGTGCGCGCGTGTATGCGTGTTTGTGCGTGCTTGTGTGTGTTTGTGTGGACTGTAAGAGCGGGTTAGAGTGCGGTGGATGTACGCAACTGGAAGTGTGTGCGGTGATTATTTTGCTCGTTCAGCAAAGCTTGCTCGTAAACTGAGTTACAAATTTACAGCAAGCTTTGCTAGTTAAGCGAAATGCTCGCTAACTGGGTTACTCGTTAACTGAGGTTCCACTGTAATACCCGAAAAGGCCTGGCTAGTATATCATGGCAAACATTCTATAATTTCAGTGGCAGATCAGAGATGGAGACTAAACATTGAACATAAAGAGAAATATCCTATCACTGATTGCCACTTTGTAAATCTGAAATAAATCTGCGATATTTGGACAAAGTATGAATTGTTGAATAAAATACTTACTAATTTGTTTTGTTGATGGACACAATACACTCATGATGTTGTGCAGTTTTTCCTGGAGATGACCATCCATGAGTATCTCAGAAGGAGGGATGTGAAAGAATTGTTCCTATGATTGCACAAGAACGATAAAAACAAATATTTAGTAAATAAAAAGAGCAACAAAAAAAGCCACCTTCATATTAGATCCCATTTAAAGGGAACTTGTCAGGTTCCTGAAAACTCAGAAACTGCTCAAGTACAATCTACAAAAACATGAATCCCACTCCCGAATATAGGTCTGAGGAAAATGCATTAAACAACGTTTACTTTGCAGTTATGTACATTTTATTTTTAGTATTTTTGCAGAATTAAAGCACGTTTTATGGAAAAAAGTCCTTTGCAATGGTGCATTCCGACTGCCATAATATTCCAGTTTCTTTCTGTGGGTTGGATTATTGTGGGATAAGCTGTAATTGCCATTGCTACCATAATAGGCCAGAAAATCTGAATTTTAAACTGTATTGAATCTGATTTTGGAATTTATTTTTCCTACTAGATGACCTGAAGATGTAATATTTGGATTGCTGGCATGATTTAGAATACTTTGCATCCAAAAACATTATTGTCATCAGTGAATTGCTGGAGTGGCCTAAAGGGGTTATCCGGCTTATTTTGTCTTTATCTTGTCATTTCACTATTGGGCTACACTGGGGCAGGTAAGTAGATAGTAACTACCTACCTGCTCTGCTGTCAGCCCCTCTCCCCCGGCTCAGAGTGGTTATGTGACCGCTCCTGCCGTGATTTTGCCGTTTCCTGTGATGTCACATCGATAGGGGCTGGAGCTTATGCTGCCTTGTAGACGGGCATCACAGCCGACGTCATATAGCCGCCCTGCTGGGAAGGTACAGTGTGTGGCTTCTCCGCCTCCTTCCCTGCACCGTCCCACACATCCCATAGTGCAGTGGTCTCGCTGCCTGTACGCTGCCTGCAGCTCCCGATGCTGCTTGCGGCGCGAAGGCCCATGGCCCCCTTGCTGAACGCTGCCTGTAATGGGGGCCCATGCACTCAGCGCTGTATATCAGATGACAGATTCCCGGGCGCTGCACAGATGCGAGCACTGTATACAGCGATGATCAGCCGCCGGCCAATCAGAGGCCAGCAGCGGATCATTGCAGTAGCTGTATACAAAAGCTCGGCTCTGCAGAGTGCCTGGGAATATGATATCATCATCTGATATAAAGCACTGTCATCTGCGGCCCCTGATGCTGCTTGTGGCCCCCTTGCTGATCATGGCCTGGGGCCGTGCAGTCAGCGTTTTATATCAGAGGACAGATTTCCCGGCGCTCTGCAGAGCCATGCTCTGTATACAGCTTAGAGGAGAGCACCAGATCACTGGACAAGCTGTATACAGAGCGCGTCCCTGCACAGCACCTGGAACTCAGTCATCTGATATAAAGCACTGTCAGCAGTGGCCCCTGCACCAGCAGCGATCAGCAAGGGAGCTGTGGCTGCAAGAGGCAGGACACCAAGGGAACGAGCTCAGGTGAGAAGGATTTGTGTTTGTTTTTTTTGCGTCTGTGAAGTATGGCAGACTAGGGGGCAATTGTACAGGACAGAGCACTGCTACAAGAAGAGGAGCCCAAGGGGACATTACTACAGGATGGGCAAATTACAATAAGATGGGCACATTACATTACTATAGTATGGGGACAGGGATGGGCACATTACTAAATTATATGTGCGGTGGATGTGAGGTGATTGTGCTGTCACAGATTAGAGAAGCAGGATCACTGCTCTGTACTACCAATGATTGGATATACAGAGCAGTGATATCTCATCTGTGCAGCACAATCACCTCACATCCACCACACATATAATGTAGTAATGTGCTCATCTTTGCTGCAGTGATGAGAGGTCAGTGCTGGGCAGAATACTGACAGCCAATGAGTGTGCAGAGGGCGGGTCTGGACAGTGAGGCTGGGCGGTGCCAGCTCTGACTGTGAGGTTTGGCATAGGAAGATTTCATGTTTGGTTGAGGTGCATGAAAATAAAGTGTCTGCAGAGAATAAAGGGATAATTCAAGAGAAACAAAAGTTAGAAAACAAAAAAAAAAAATAATGTAGGGGTGTTTTATATGACAATACAGCACAGATTAGCTTAAAATATATTGGGATTTTATGTTGGACAACTCCTTTAATAGGCAGATGACTATAGCAGACCTCTCAAACTGCTGAGAAAAAAACCACTAAATGACAAATTGCAGTCAGCAGTTTAGATTTATAGGAGAGGAACCAAGACACAGGGTGAGAAATAAAAGATCACAGTCATACTAGTGAATAGGCACAATAACAACAATACATTTTATAGGGTAAAGAAAGTGGTACTCACAGCATGCCGCCACAAATAAGCATTCAGAGATCCAGTTTCATCTTCCAGTGTGAGATTCATAACAAAAAAGTGTGAAAGGACTTGAATGCCCAAAGCTAAATCCAAGGCAAGAGAAAAGAGAAGTCTTAATTATTGGGATATTTCAGTTAATAAATCATGCCATATGAATTCCATACCTATTAAATACAGCTATGCATTTATTAAATAGATTGTCCACTACCTTGGATAGTTCCCCTTCAAAATGATAAAATAAATAAATAAATTATACTCGCCTCCCGCACAGGCCTTGACCCAGCGATGTCGGCACTGATCTCCAATTGCATAACATTTGTGTGATATTAGTGCTGCAGCCGACGAGTGGATAAAGGGCTGCTTTACTCACACTTCAAAGGATGTCCTAGGATAGTCCGAGGAAGTGTGACGGAAGCAGCCCAACAGCAGCTGCGGATTGGCTGCAGTGCTCACATTTTTCATAGTTTTGCATTTACAGGCTCTTTGCTTCGCTGTACAGTTAACTTTGAAGATGTCTGTGGTCATAAATCTGTAGAAAGGAGCTCACAGACTGATAAAAGACCTGCAAACTCCCCTGTCAGGCCGTCAGGATGCACTCACAGACAGATTTTCAGGTAACTCATTCTGCAACACGGAGGCTTCAGGTGAATGGTGCAAAATTTTGACTTTGATTTTATGCCACATATATATATATATACACATATTATACAGAATATACCAAACGTGAGTACAGCCCTCACAGTTTTGTAAATATTTTATTATATCTTGTGACAACACTGAAGATATGACATTTGATACAATGTAAAGTAGTCAGTGTACAGCTTGTATTACAGTGTATATTTGGTGTGCCCTATAAATAACTCAACATTAACGTAAAAGCCACTGGCAACAGAAGTGAGTACACCCCTGTGAAAATAGCGAAACTGTGCCCAATTAGCCATTTTCCTTCCCTGTTGTCATATGACTCATTAGTGATACAAGGTCTCAAGTGTGAATGGATAGCAGGTGAGTTACATTCGGTGTTATCGCTCACACACTCTCTCATACTGGGCACTGAAAGTGCAACATGGCAACACATTGCAAAGAATTCTCTGAGGATCCGAAAAAAGGTTGTTCTACATAAAGATGGCCTAGACCAGACCTGGGAAAGGGGCGGCCCGCGGACCACATCCGGCCCGCCTACTCTCGGTGACCGTCCCGCCTGGTTCAGGGCGTCCGTGCTGGCCGGTCACTGATGAGGGCAATCTGACCTGTTGTCCGGAGCTCCAGGCGGCCCGTGGTCAGATTACCCTCATCACGCGCTGCGTGCAGAGCAGGGAACAGAGGACAGATCCTACAGCGCCACACAGTCAGTGCAGGCAGCGGAACGCAGGAATCTCTCCTCTGTTCCCTGTCCGGCACCTTTTTCTGTGACACACGCGCGCCCTGATATCATCAGTACGGCGCGCGTGTGTCATTTGAAAAGTTCCCGCCCGGCCGGAGAAGACGCTGCAGCGGCGGGGCCTGTACGGAGAGAGGCAGCGGCTCCTAGCAATACAGCGTCGGCGCAGCCTGGGCATGTGAAAGAAGCAGCTCAGCGGGGGGCTCGTACTGAGGTGCCTGAGGAGGGGACAATAAAGAAGAGAGGTGAGTAGTTACTAGTAACCTGCGGGACAATGGGGGGCAGGCGGGGGTAAGTGTTGACAAATATTTGGGGTGCAGTGGTGTAGTATATAGTGGTGTATATAGGGGTGTAGTATAGTACAGGTGTATATAGGGGTTAAGTTGGTGTATATAGGGGTGTAGTATAATACAGGTGTATATAGGAGTGTAGTTGGTGTATATAAGGGGTGTAGTATAATACAGGTGTATATAGGGGTGTAGTTGGTGTATATAGGGGTGTAGTATAATACAGGTGTATATAGGAGTGTAGTATAATACAGGTGTATATAGGGGTGTAGTGCTGTAGTATAATACAGGTGTATATTGGGGTGTAGTATAATACAGGTGTATATAGGGGTGTAGTATAATACAGGTGTATATAGGAGTGTAGTTGGTGTATATAGGGGTGTAGTATAATACAGGTGTATATAGGAGTGTAGTTGGTGTATATAGGGGTGTAGTATAATACAGGTGTATATAGGGGTGTAGTATAATACAGGTGTATATAGGGGTGTAGTACAATACAGGTGTATATAGGGGTGTAGTGTTGTAGTATAATACAGGTGTATATAGGAATCTCTCCTCTGTTCCCTGTCCGGCACCTTTTTCTGTGACACACGCGCGCCCTGATATCATCAGTACGGCGCGCGTGTGTCATTTGAAAAGTTCCCGCCAGGCCGGAGAAGACGCTGCAGCGGCGGGGCCTGTACGGAGAGAGGCAGCGGCTCCTAGCAATACAGCGTCGGCGCAGCCTGGGCATGTGAAAGAAGCAGCTCAGCGGGGGGCTCGTACGGAGGTGCCTGAGGAGGGGACAATAAAGAAGAGAGGTGAGTAGTTACTAGTAACCTGCGGGACAATGGGGGGCGGGCGGGGGTAAGTGTTGACAAATATTTAGGGTGCAGTGGTGTAGTATATAGTGGTGTATATAGGGGTGTAGTATAATACAGGTGTATATAGGGGTGTAGTATAATACAGGTGTATATAGGGGTTAAGTTGGTGTATATAGGGGTGTAGTATAATACAGGTGTATATAGGAGTGTAGTTGGTGTATATAGGGGGTTTATACACATTTATTGGACATCCCTAGATGACCAAATTAAAGGAGTAACGCCATTTTTCAATAAAACCAATCTTTATTTAAACATATATTTTAAAAATATTTTAGCAAAAAGGTACCGTATAGAAGAGAGACACAGGCAGAAAAATAATTAAATCCCTAGATTAGTAACTGGGATATTTACACCCAGACAGGTGAGTATCTATATAATTACAGCCAAAAAATCATATGTTAGATGGACTGAAAGTAGACCCAGTAGTCACAACTATATTGTTGTTGCCAATCTGACAAATTCATTACTGCAAAATTCTCACATATATAATTTTTGTACAAGTATCATATATCATATGGACCAAGTGTAGACTCTGCGGCTCCACCTGCGTTTTTCATCTGCAGTGCACAAGTTTTTCCATGCAGGGTTCCCCCATAAATAATCTGTACTCATGAGAATAAATAAATAAAAGAGTATACAGGTTCCCCAAACACAAGAATTAATTCCACTAAATGCAGTGTAAATTACCGATGAACGCACATGGTGGTATCAGCAGAGCCCACATACGTCCACAGATGCATGAGATCTATAACACTTTAAAAATGCAGTATACAATAGCGAACCATCTGTTAAATAATGGGTTTACGGCGACAACTGCATAGCCAGTATATAATGATTGGAGCGAAGATAGGTCAAAAACATATTATGAATTTATTCAGATAAGAGTTGGAGGGTTACAGTCATTAGAGAAAAATAACTATCTTGGCTTGAGTTAATAGATGGAGACAGATAGAAAAAAATAACAGTTCATATCTCTTACATCGCTGTATTGTGTAAGTCGTCTCGGGATGGTCTGTAGATGGTCTGGTCGGATGGGTCCGTCTTTCTCCTGTCACCTTCTGCCTCTCCCTCCTTCTCCCCCTACCTTTGAAGTGTGGGCTTCTCTTATAACCCAAAACCCCTCCTCTGGATTGTCCTTATCTCTTTACATGGCAACACAAAAACTAACTATCCTTAATTTAGGTTTAGCATTACATCATGTCACGTGGTACATTTTACCCGCGAAATAAGTGTACTTGCGCACTAGAGACCTGTAACAAAACCTACTTCAATCTATATATATATATAGAAACCCTTTGAAGCTCGCTGAGCTTTGACCTCAGTGTAACAGTAACTTACAGTAAAACGTTTCTCATAGCTATTTCAGCTCATAGCCCAACATTCTAAACAATATATAGCACTACTTTGACAACTTTGACAAACAATGTCAGATGGCTTTGATGGACGACTAACAGATGAGTTTGGTTCTTACCATCTCAAACTCTTGGTTTAGCATTTTCCAACACACAGACTTTCCTTAAAGGGATGGGCGATAATATACATATATTTATGAATATATGTAATCCAGTCTATGAATCAATCTCCATAAACTCACTATTTTACAGTCCCCCCTTATATGGAAGTTTGATGAACCCCGGGAAACCCTAACTCAATCGTGTCATCATTCGTATCACATACATTCTTGTTGGAAATTCTAGACCAATATTTGACTTGATAAACCAATCTGCAACTTTCTGTCAAAAAGTCATCTTGCGATTTAACATTCCTCTAAGAATGTTATCTTCCTTTTTCATTTCTATTTTTATGTTCCTATATATCTTCTGAATTCTACACATCACAAAAACTTGATATATAATACACATCAAAACTAATAAAAATATGATTATGATGGGATTAAATAAAACATTACCAACCGCTGACTGAAAAGATGACTGAGACCAGGAATGTACAGATTTACTAAAACTCTTCCACCAAGTTCTACCTGACATTCCATTCCATTCGTGTTCAATATCACTTAATTCACCTTGTTCATGTCTGAATATAATTTCTGCTTCCTTCAACTGTTTCGTTAATAAATCTAACAAACCCTTGTCTTTCTTTATTTCACTTGTCCACATATCCCAAGGAAAATCATTTATCTGTGATAAATTGAATTGTATCGGAAATGCCGTTAAGTTTCTCTTTCCTATAGAAGTGATATTAAAACTTCCTTCCTTCTTTGAAAGAGATCTCACATCTCCTTCTATACAATACAAACCCATAGGTAGGTTTTCCTTATGTACACAAGTAGAATAGAAAACAGAAACCTTCTCTGCCTCAGACATGACCTGAAAACATATCTTAGTTGGACTTACTGGAGTCACCAGATCATGTAGTGTCTGTACAGTCTCTATTCTCGCATGACAAGAAGAATGATTATGAAAACATGAATGATAAATCACCTTATCCTGTCCAGGTAAACACATCACCTTAGAAACAAAATGCAAACATGAAGAAATGTCTACTTGTTCAGTGTTCACTCCATCAAATGCAAAATCTGTGTACTGCAGTTGATAGAACACTTGTTGTGTGTTGCTCACAGGTATACCCAAAACTGTAACAGGAACAATAGTCCCCTCTCTTCCAATCACCGGGATTAGCGATGTGCCAACACAAATGTTTCGTTCACATCCTAACCACTTATTTACCCACAAATCCGTATGATTCAATGCAAAATCATACTCTACAGGTAAATTTCGCAGTATTCCCAGTGGAGTAATTCCACTCTGTAAAGCTTGTGCAATCAACTTTAAATTAGAAGAGTACTCTACCTGTATCTCCAGGCACGCTTTAGCCACTTGTGTTTCGTGTGTGCTTTCCACGAGAGCTAATGTAGCATCCTGTAGATGTGACACGGAAGAGCCTAGTACAGCAGCTGTATTCATTACCATCTTTTCAAGAAGTTGATTCAGACTCTTCTGAACCTTTACACCTTTTCCTCCAATAAAACCAATATTATCCAAATCTGACTTAAGTGTCTGTATATTCATGGCATTAGTCAGACTTCCCACTGTCCCAATTCCTCCCAGAATTCCTTCTAATACTCCTCTCTTACTCCTAGTCTGAGCTGTTCTTTTCCCAAACCACTGTTCTATCCCCATCTCCATGTTTATGAGATGTGATTGACACTGAGGAAACCTGGTAGAGATCTTCCAATGAGACATATTGAAAATCCACACCATTGTCATAAATTCTCCATCCCTTAATAAGGACTTGGACTGAAATTGATTAATTTGGAAAGGAGAAGACGGCATGAACCTCGTGTCTGTGCATGCACTATCTGCTGCTGACCAAATATTCACACTAACATCTTTACAATGTCTGTAATGTGTCTTTGTTTCAACGCAACACTGGTAAATTCCAGAGTCCCTGGAAGATGGATTCTCTATGGAAAAAATGAACGTATCATCCATCCACCTGATATTACCAATCTGACCTCTGTGAATGACATTAGTTGGACTGTTTAAAAAACTTCCCAAAAATGATGAATTTTTGGTCCATGTCAACAAAGACTCAGAAGGCAATTTCAACCTTGTGTTACATTTTAACATTATGGGTAATGTATTTACTTTATCATGTACTGTCTGTGGTGAAACCCTTATTTCCGGAACTATAGTGTTAGTAACGGTAAACACTACAGATACCTGAACTTGCACAGGTTCCCGTGTTATCTGGAAATTCCATGTTTTGACCCAATCTTTATCTCCTTCTGTGATGGAGAGCAAAGAAGGATCCAGAATTTTCCCAAAAACCTGAGTTTTTAACAAAATTTCTGTTTTGGATCTTCCAAACTTTCCCCTTGCAATCATGTCATTTGTAATATCACCGGACCATACAGCAGGTTCATCACCTCTGATCTCTATGTTCCAGTATAGTACATCTGTAGGAGAACATTCCCATGTACCAGTTTTATTATTGTGTACATATTCTCCTTGTAATTGTGTGAATCTAGTTTTAGGTCCTGCAATCGCATGTAATATTATGTCTGTGTCGTGTATGAAATGTAATTCAATGCAACATTTTGTTCCATATCCCATGCAGATATTTCCTGTTATCTCCACAGAATTGTCCGTGATGTCCTCTGTCAGTAAGTTCCGTGTATCTGATCCTCTTGGTCTTCGAGAATGTTGAATCTCTCTAGTCTGTTCATTCACATCATTGGCGATTGTTCCTTGATGTAACATGTAAACAATGACGAAAATAAAGCAAAGCAGCAGGAACGTAGATCCCATCACGTAGAAGCTTGTCTTGAGCTTGGGAAGATGTTCTTTCTCCAGAAGGCTTGATGTCATCTTTCCTTCACAGTCTTTAGGTTCTTTATTCCAGTTCGTATAGGAAACCATTTCTTCCAGTATGTGATGCTTGTCCTTGAATGGCTTCAACCGTCTGTTGGATGGATGGTCCTCGGATGGCTTCAACCGACTTATGGATGGATGGTCCTGGAATGGCTTTGACACATACGACCTCCGAGCAGCTTGTCACGTTAACCCTCTCTTAGGTTCTGATGTGGACACAGTGTATCGTCGTTCGCCTGCAGCTTGGACAGAAAGTTTTACTCACTGACCCCCCCTCACGGACAAAGGGCAGGGAATGACGTGAGAAAAAAAAAAAAAAAAAGTCCTTCTGCAAGAATAGGCAGCGTGAAAAAAATCACCTTGCACAGAAAACAGCTGTGTTTCACAATCATTCAGGCTGGTGCTCGCCAAATGTTAAATAATGGGTTTACGGCGACAACTGCATAGCCAGTATATAATGATTGGAGCGAAGATAGGTCAAAAACATATTATGAATTTATTCAGATAAGAGTTGGAGGGTTACAGTCATTAGAGAAAAATAACTATCTTGGCTTGAGTTAATAGATGGAGACAGATAGAAAAAAATAACAGTTCATATCTCTTACATCGCTGTATTGTGTAAGTCGTCTCGGGATGGTCTGTAGATGGTCTGGTCGGATGGGTCCGTCTTTCTCCTGTCACCTTCTGCCTCTCCCTCCTTCTCCCCCTACCTTTGAAGTGTGGGCTTCTCTTATAACCCAAAACCCCTCCTCTGGATTGTCCTTATCTCTTTACATGGTAACACAAAAACTAACTATCCTTAATTTAGGTTTAGCATTACATCATGTCACGTGGTACATTTTACCCGCGAAATAAGTGTACTTGCGCACTAGAGACCTGTAACAAAACCTACTTCAATCTATATATATATATAGAAACCCTTTGAAGCTCGCTGAGCTTTGACCTCAGTGTAACAGTAACTTACAGTAAAACGTTTCTCATAGCTATTTCAGCTCATAGCCCAACATTCTAAACAATATATAGCACTACTTTGACAACTTTGACAAACAATGTCAGATGGCTTTGATGGACGACTAACAGATGAGTTTGGTTCTTACCATCTCAAACTCTTGGTTTAGCATTTTCCAACACACAGACTTTCCTTAAAGGGATGGGCGATAATATACATATATTTATGAATATATGTAATCCAGTCTATGAATCAATCTCCATAAACTCACTATTTTACACCATCCGTGATGATGACCGCACCGTCCACATAAGTCCATACTCAAATAGAGATTGCTATAGTTAGGCTGACAATGAGCATGTTAGTATCATAATATTACATCACCTGACTGGGAAGTATCCTGCCGTGACCCTCACACTCCGACACGTGTTTCACAAACAGCTTTCTCAAGGAGCGTGTCAGAGGTGAGGGGCGGGCTGGTTAAAAACACCGGGTGACCAATGAGGGGTGCCGAACTCTGATTACATTCAAACGTCAGAGCAGGAAACAGATTAATCCCATTACCGGCGCATGACTGCAGTTGCCACGGATGCTCGTAAAAGGACCTCCCACAGATCGCGATCACATGACTGTGACGCCATGACCCACATGGTAGTGAGCCATGGCAACCACACAACGCTATCTGACGCGATGTGGGACGGTCAGTCGGCGGCACAGGAGTCATGCGCACTGGGTAATCTGTGATACTTAGAAAATAGAACACACAGCAGAGAGATTTCGGCCATTCTAATGCCCATTGTCAGGAAAACTATACAATCGACAACAAAAAGGCACATCTTTAAATAGGAGAGAGTCACATTATTGTACAATCATATGTAGCCTTACAAGTTATTAACAAACCACCCCATTATGACACACAGTCAATATGATTGAAACCTATACAATCGACAAAACAAAGGCACATCTTTAAATAGGAGAGAGTCACATTATTATACAATCATAAATAACTTTACAAATTATTGACAAACCCCAGATTATGGCACACCATCAATATGACATAACTAGAGAGCACACTACTCCATAACATATACAACAATTATTATAATACATTATATTAACATTCCTTTCGGACAGCTTGAGAAAGTGGCTCCTTCCCCTAGGCATCAATGATCATCAGGAAAAACCTTCTCTGGACATGTAGAAACGGCACACTCCATTGGTGAAAATAGCCCAAATATATGGTAACCTAATAAACTAAAAAAATAGACGATTAAGATTATATAAAACAAAACCCACCAAACACATCTGACTAAAAACCAGGTATCCCTATGCAAGGAATACAAGAAAAACAAGAAAAGACTGCAAGATGTCATATGAACAGACAACTCAAACCCCCCCCCCTCTGGACACAACCAGATTGATTATAGAAAAGCGGAGAACCCCATATTCTCGTTTAACCCATTCGGAGTCAAGGTTCCCAGCCTATAAATCCACTTACTTTCAACCTGGGCAAGAAACCTGCCAAGATCACCCCCCCTGGTACCAAGAGACACTAAATCGATACCTTTCGCTTTCAACAAGGAGGAATTGCATCCATGAAACTTTTTATAATGTCTTGGGATGGTTTTTAACAAACTTTCATCGGTAATGCCTTTGGCTTTTTCAATGTCCAGACAGTGCTCACGAATTCTAATTTTCAACTCCCTCGTGGTCAGCCCAATATATACCCTTTTGCATGGGCACTCAATCCTGTAAATCACACCTTTTGAGGAACACGTGATCCGATGTCTGATATCGAACTCACATGATCCATCAAAATTATGAAATTTCTTGGACTTAACAAGATTGGCACACGCCTTGCAAAGGCCACACGGAAAAAAGCCCACTGGCAATGGTTGATTGGACATGCTTGTCTGAGATGGTTCATAATTACTATGGACAAGCATATCCCTCAGGTTTTTACCGCGTTTAGCCACGATAGATGGTCGTGATGGGAGGATTCTTTTTAGAACCGGATCCGTCAATAGAATGTTCCAATGTTTCTGGACTATTGTCCTCATTCTATCCCACTTATTATTATAAGTGGTAATAAGACGCACTGTCTGGTCATTTTTTGTTGTTTTCACCGTATTAGAGAAAAGGAGAGAGTTTCTAGAGGACCCCACTGCTCTCCTAAAACCATGCCTTATTGTCCTCCGACTATACCCTCTTGATTCAAATCTATGGGCCAGTTCCTCAGAGTGGGTCATAAAACTCGTGTCATCCGAGCAAATTCTCCTAACCCTGAGGAACTGGCCGATAGGAATCCCCTTGATGGTATTTTTGGGGTGTGCGGATGATGCCAGTAAAAGATAATTAGTGGCGGTTGGTTTACGAAAGACCTGAGTGGACAACAGACCATCCGATGATGCCACAATTCTCAAATCCAAAAAATTAATTTCACGGCCATATTCAAATGTGAGTTTGATATTTAAATTATTTTGATTCAAACTTTGCATGAATTCCTGTAAACCAACCACATCACCCTCCCAAATAAACCAAACATCATCTATATACCTGATCCAGTTCAAAACCTGATGTGTACATAGATTATTATCACTCACAAAGATCTGCGAGTGATAATAATCTATGTACACATCAGGTTTTGAACTGGATCAGTGCGTCTTATTATCACTTATAATAATAAGTGGGATAGAATGAGGACAATAGTCCAGAAACATTGGAACATTCTATTGACGGATCCGGTTCTAAAAAGAATCCTCCCATCACGACCATCTATCGTGGCTAAACGCGGTAAAAACCTGAGGGATATGCTTGTCCATAGTAATTATGAACCATCTCAGACAAGCATGTCCAATCAACCATTGCCAGTGGGCTTTTTTCCGTGTGGCCTTTGCAAGGCGTGTGCCAATCTTGTTAAGTCCAAGAAATTTCATAATTTTGATGGATCACGTGAGTTCGATATCAGACATCGGATCACGTGTTCCTCAAAAGGTGTGATTTACAGGATTGAGTGCCCATGCAAAAGGGTATATATTGGGCTGACCACGAGGGAGTTGAAAGAAGGGAATTTTGTTTACTTACCGTAAATTCCTTTTCTTCTAGCTCCTATTGGGAGACCCAGACAATTGGGTGTATAGCTTCTGCCTCCGGAGGCCACACAAAGTATTACACTTTAAAAAGTGTAACCCCTCCCCTCTGCCTATACACCCTCCCGTGCATCACGGGCTCCTCAGTTTTGGTGCAAAAGCAGGAAGGAGAAAACTTATAAATTGGTCTAAGGTAAATTCAATCCGAAGGATGTTCGGAGAACTGAAACCATGAACCAAAAGAACAATTCAACATGAACAACATGTGTACACAAAAGAACAACTAGCCCGAAGGGAACAGGGGCGGGTGCTGGGTCTCCCAATAGGAGCTAGAAGAAAAGGAATTTACGGTAAGTAAACAAAATTCCCTTCTTCTTTGTCGCTCCATTGGGAGACCCAGACAATTGGGACGTCCAAAAGCAGTCCCTGGGTGGGTAAAAGAATACCCCAATAAAAAGAGCCGACGACGGCTCCCTCTTACAGGTGGGCAACCGCCGCCTGAAGGACTCGCCTACCTAGGCTGGCATCTGCCGAAGCATAGGTATGCACCTGATAGTGTTTCGTGAAAGTGTGCAGACTCGACCAGGTAGCCGCCTGACACACCTGCTGAGCCGAAGCCCGGTGCCGCAATGCCCAGGATGCACCCACGGCTCTGGTAGAATGGGCTTTCAGCCCTGCAGGAATCGGAAGCCCAGAAGAGCGGTAGGCTTCAAGAATCGGTTCCTTGATCCACCGAGCCAAGGTTGACTTGGAAGCCTGCGGCCCCTTACGCTGGCCAGCGACAAGGACAAAGAGCGCATCAGAACGGCGCAGGGGCGCCGTGCGAGAAATGTAGAGCCGGAGTGCTCTCACTAGATCTAACAAATGCAACTCCTTTTCACATTGGTGAACTGGATGAGGACAAAAAGGTAAGGAGATATCCTGATTGAGATGAAAAGGGGATACCACCTTAGGGAGAAATTCCGGGACCGGACGCAGAACCACCTTATCCTGGTGAAAAACCAGGAAGGGGGCTTTGCATGACAGCGCTGCCAACTCCGACACTCTACGGAGCGATGTGACTGCCACTAGAAAGACCACCTTCTGTGAAAGACGTGAAAGGGAGACATCCCGCAGTGGCTCGAAAGGTGGTTTCTGAAGAGCCTTTAGCACTCTGTTAAGATCCCATGGTTCCAGCGGCCTCTTGTAAGGTGGGACTATGTGGCAAACTCCCTGCAGGAACGTGCGGACTTGCGGAAGCCTGGCTAGATGCTTTTGAAAAAATACGGATAGCGCCGATACTTGTCCCTTGAGAGAGCCGAGAGACAACCCCTTGTCCATTCCGGATTGAAGGAAAGACAGAAAAGTGGGTAAGGCAAACGGCCAGGGGGTAAAACCCTGATCAGAGCACCAGGATAAGAAGATCCTCCAAGTCCTATGATAGATCTTGGCGGACGTTGGTTTCCTGGCCTGTCTCATAGTGGCAATGACATCTTGAGATAAGCCTGAGGACGCTAGTAGCCAGGACTCAATGGCCACACAGTCAGGTTGAGGGCCGCAGAATTCAGATGGAAAAATGGCCCTTGAGACAGCAAGTCTGGTTGAAGAGACCATTCCCCTGCGTCCATGCCCTGGCGACTGAGAAAGTCTGCTTTCCAGTTTTCTACGCCCGGGATGTGAACTGCGGAGATGGTGGAGGCTGTTGCCTCCGCCCACAGCAGAATCCGCCGAACTTCTTGGAAGGCTTGGCGGCTGCGCGTGCCGCCCTGGTGGTTGATGTACGCGACCGCCGTGGCGTTGTCCGACTGTATGCGGATCTGCCTGCCCTCCAGCCACCGATGGAACGCCTTTAGGGCTAGGTACACTGCCCTTATCTCCAGAACATTGATCTGAAGGGTGGACTCTGTCGGAGTCCAGGTTCCCTGAGCCCTGTGGTGGAGAAAAAAGGCTCCCCACCCTGACAGACTCGCGTCCGTCGTGACCACAGCCCAGGATGGGGGCAGGAAGGATTTTCCCTTCGACAGAGAAGTGGGAAGAAGCCACCACTGAAGAGAGGTTTTGGCTGCCAGAGAAAGGGATACATTCCTGTCTAGGGACGTCGACCTCCTGTCCCATTTGCGGAGAATGTCCCATTGGAGTGGACGCAGATGAAACTGCGTAAAGGGGACTGCCTCCATCGCCGCCACCATCTTCCCCAGGAAGTGCATGAGGCGCCTCAAGGGGTGTGACTGGGCCCGAAGGAGAGAGTGCACCCCAGCTTGCAGCGAACGCTGTTTGTCCAGCGGAAGCTTGACTATCGCTGAGAGAGTATTAAACTCCATCCCGAGGTAAGTCAGTGATTGGGCCGGAGTCAATTTTGACTTTGGGAAATTGATGATCCACCCGAACCTCTGGAGAGTCTCCAGAGCAACGCCCAGGCTGTGTTGACATGCCACCCGGGAGGGTGCCTTGACCAGGAGATCGTCTAAGTAAGGGATCACCGAGTGGCCCTGAGAGTGCAGGACTGCCACAACGGATGCCATGACCTTGGTGAAGACCCGTGGGGCTGTCGCCAGGCCGAAAGGCAGTGCCACAAACTGAAGGTGTTCGTCCCCAATGGCGAAACGCAGGAAGCGTTGATGCTCTGGTGCGATCGGCACATGGAGATAGGCATCTCTGATGTCGATTGATGCTAGGAAGTCTCCTTGTGACATCGAGGCGATGACAGAGCGGAGGGATTCCATGTGAAACCGTCTGGTTCTCACATGTCTGTTGAGCAATTTGAGGTCCAAAACGGGACGGAATGATCTGTCCTTTTTTGGCACCACGAACAGGTTGGAGTAAAAACCGCGACCCCGTTCCTGAAGGGGAACGGGGATCACAACTCCTTCTGTCTTCAGAGTGTCCACCGCCTGAGCAAGTGCATCGGCTCGCTCGGGGGGCGGAGATGTTCTGAAGAAACGAGTCGGAGGACGAGAGCAGAACTCTATCCTGTAACCGTGAGACAGAATGTCTCTCACCCATCGGTCTTGGACATGTGGCCACCAGGCGTCGCCAAAGCGGGAGAGCCTGCCACCGACCGAGGATGCGGTTTGTGGAGGCCGAAAGTCATGAGGAGGCCGCCTTGGAGACGGTGCCTCCGGCGGTCTTTGGAGGACGTGACTTAGACCGCCATGCAGAAGAGTTCCTCTGGCTCTTCTGTGGCCTGTTGGACGAGGATGATTGGGATCTGGCTGAGGGCCGAAAGGGCCGAAACCTCGCCTGAATTTTCCGTTGCTGAGGTCTTTTTGGCTTGGATTGGGGTAAGTACGAGTCCTTTCCCTTAGATTACTTAATAATTTCATCCAATTGCTCGCCAAACAATCGGTCGCCAGAAAAAGGCAAACCGGTCAAGAACTTCTTGGAAGCAGAGTCTGCCTTCCATTCGCGCAGCCACATGGCCCTGCGGACTGCCACCGAATTGGCGGATGCTACCGCTGTACGGCTAGCAGAGTCTAGGATGGCGTTCATGGCGTAGGACGAAAAAGCCGACGCCTGAGAAGTCAAAGACGCTACTTGCGGAGCAGAGGTACGTGTGACCGCATTAATCTCAGATAGACAAGCTGAGATAGCTTGGAGTGCCCACACGGCTGCAAAGGCCGGGGCGAAAGACGCGCCTGTGGCTTCAAAGATGGATTTCATTAGGAGCTCTATCTGCCTGTCAGTGGCATCCTTGAGCGATGAACCGTCAGCCACTGCTACTACGGATCTAGCCGCCAGTCTAGAGACTGGAGGATCCACCTTGGGACATTGAGCCCAACCCTTGACTACGTCAGAGGGGAAGGGGTAACGTGTGTCATTAAGGCGCTTAGAAAAGCGCTTGTCCGGAAAAGCTCTGTGCTTCTGGACAGCATCTCTGAAGTTAGAGTGATCGAAAAAAGCACTCCGTGTACGTTTGGGAAACCTAAACTGGTGTTTCTCCTGCTGTGAAGCCGACTCCTCTATAGGTGGAGTTGAGGGAGAAAGATCTAGCACCTGGTTGATTGACTGCCACAACGGATGCCATGACCTTGGTGAAGACCCGTGGGGCTGTCGCCAGGCCGAAAGGCAGTGCCACAAACTGAAGGTGTTCGTCCCCAATGGCGAAACGCAGGAAGCGTTGATGCTCTGGTGCGATCGTCATTTACTATGGCGTCCCCTTCAGGTGTATCAAGATTGAGAGCAACGTCAGGGTCAGAGCCCTGAGCTGCGACCTCTGCCTCATCCTCCAGAGAGTCCTCAAGCTGAGACCCCGAACAGCGTGATGAAGTCGGGGAAGATTCCCAGCGGGCCTGCTTAGCCGGTCTGGGACTGCGGTCCGTGCCGGAGTCCTCCACGTGATACATAGGGCCCACCCCAGGAGCATGCTGCGGCGCAGACCGAGAGGGGCCTGGGGACGATGACCCCGCAGTGCCCGGGGCCTGTGTAAGGGCCGGCCTGGACTGTAAGGCTTCTAGTATCTTAGCAGACCATTTGTCCATAGACTGAGCCATGGATTGTGAAAGTGACTCAGAGTTTCTCAGCTAAAACTGCAAACTCTGTCCCTGCCGCCTGGACAGGGGAGGCCGGCGGTTCTACCTGGGCCGAGGGTCCCACTAGTGCCCGAGGCTCCGGCTGAGCGAGTGCCACAGGGCCCGAGCATTGCTCACAGTGAGGGTAGGTGGAACCTGCAGGTAGCATAGCCGCACAAGAGGTACAGGATGCAAAATAACCCTGTGTCTTGGCACCCTTGCTCCTTGTGACCGACATGCTGTTCTCTCCTAGGAGAGTAATCACTGGGGGTATATAGCCAAAGGCTAAACACTGCGGCCGAACCTAGAAAATGTATACAAATATAATATATATATATATATATATATATATATATATATATATATATATATATATACAGTTCGGCACCCTAGGGGGACCAGCACCGTGTGACCGGTGTGGCTTACCGACCGCCCAGAGCGGTGTGTGTCCACCAGATTCCCTGCCCAGGTCTCCCAGAGCTGCAGCCAGAAGTCCTCCACCAGCAGAATGTGATTAAAACATGGCTGCCGGCATTCTAAGGGGAGGAGGGAGCCGTGGGCGTGATCAATAAAGTGCGGGAATCTGGTGCCCCAGAGTGATGAGTGAGGGGGGAGGAGGACACTAAAGTATGCTCCAGCCCTCACAGTCGGCGTCAGGCCGATCATCCCGCCCTTACCCCTGACTGGCAGGCCCGGGGGCGGGAGTTTAATGCACTAGGCCGCAAAAGCCGGGGACTAAATTTAATACCGCGGCCGGCAAGCAGGCACGGTCGGAGCGGTAGTCCCGATCGTGACACAAAAACAGCAGCCGCTGCAGCGTCTGAGACCAAGTGCTCCATGCACCGTCCCCAAGGGGACACAGAGTACCTTTATGATGCAGGGCCTGTCCCTGATGATACTCAGTCTCCTGTCCGTCAGAAACCCACAGGGGCTGCGGAGGGAGCCCGGTCCCAGTGCCTGGATGACCGGTTAGGATCCCACTTCTCCCAGAGCCTCTAAGGGATGGGGAAGGAAAACGGCATGTGGCTCCAGCCTTTGTACCCGCAATGGGTACCTCAACCTTAACAGCACCGCCGACTCAGTGGGGTGAGAAGGGAGCATGCCGGGGGCCCTGGGGCCCTCTTTTCTTCCATCCGATATAATCAGCAGCTGCTGCTGACTAAAATGTGGAGCTTGCGTGAATGTGTGCCTCCTTCAACACAAAGCATAAAACTGAGGAGCCCGTGATGCACGGGAGGGTGTATAGGCAGAGGGGAGGGGTTACACTTTTTAAAGTGTAATACTTTGTGTGGCCTCCGGAGGCAGAAGCTATACACCCAATTGTCTGGGTCTCCCAATTGAGCGACAAAGAAATTAGAATTCGTGAGCACTGTCTGGACATTGAAAAAGCCAAAGGCATCACCGATGAAAGTTTGTTAAAAACCATCCCAAGACATTATAAAAAGTTTCATGGATGCAATTCCTCCTTGTTGAAAGCGAAAGGTATCGATTTAGTGTCTCTTGGTACCAGGGGGGGTGATCTTGGCAGGTTTCTTGCCCAGGTTGAAAGTAAGTGGATTTATAGGCTGGGAACCTTGACTCCGAATGGGTTAAACGAGAATATGGGGTTCTCAGCTTTTCTATAATCAATCTGGTTGTGTCCAGAGGGGGGGATTTTTGAGTTGTCTGTTCATATGACATCTTGCAGTCTTTTCTTGTTTTTCTTGTATTCCTTGCATAGGGATACCTGGTTTTTAGTCAGATGTGTTTGGTGGGTTTTGTTTTATATAATCTTAATCGTCAATTTTTTTAGTTTATTAGGTTACCATATATTTGGGCTATTTTCACCAATGGAGTGTGCCGTTTCTACATGTCCAGAGAAGGTTTTTCCTGATGATCATTGATGCCTAGGGGAAGGAGCCACTTTCTCAGGCTGTCCGAAAGGAGTGTTAATATAATGTATTATAATAATTGTTGTATATGTTATGGAGTAGTGTGCTCTCTAGTTATGTCATATTGATGGTGTGCCATAATGGGGGGTTTGTCAATAATTTGTAAAGTTATTTATGATTGTATAATAATGTGACTCTCTCCTATTTAAAGATGTGCCTTTGTTTTGTCGATTGTATAGGTTTCAATCATATTGACTGTGTGTCATAATGGGGTGGTTTGTTAATAACTTGTAAGGCTACATATGATTGTACAATAATGTGACTCTCTCCTATTTAAAGATGTGCCTTTTTGTTGTCGATTGTATAGTTTTCCTGACAATGGGCATTAGAATGGCCGAAATCTCTCTGCTGTGTGTTCTATTTTCTAAGTATCACAGATTACCCAGTGCGCATGACTCCTGTGCCGCCGACTGACCGTCCCACATCGCGTCAGATAGCGTTGTGTGGTTGCCATGGCTCACTACCATGTGGGTCATGGCGTCACAGTCATGTGATCGCGATCTGTGGGAGGTCCTTTTACGAGCATCCGTGGCAACTGCAGTCATGCGCCGGTAATGGGATTAATCTGTTTCCTGCTCTGACGTTTGAATGTAATCAGAGTTCGGCACCCCTCATTGGTCACCCGGTGTTTTTAACCAGCCCGCCCCTCACCTCTGACACGCTCCTTGAGAAAGCTGTTTGTGAAACACGTGTCGGAGTGTGAGGGTCACGGCAGGATACTTCCCAGTCAGGTGATGTAATATTATGATACTAACATGCTCATTGTCAGCCTAACTATAGCAATCTCTATTTGAGTATGGACTTATGTGGACGGTGCGGTCATCATCACGGATGGTTCGCTATTGTATACTGCATTTTTAAAGTGTTATAGATCTCATGCATCTGTGGACGTATGTGGGCTCTGCTGATACCACCATGTGCGTTCATCGGTAATTTACACTGCATTTAGTGGAATTAATTCTTGTGTTTGGGGAACCTGTATACTCTTTTATTTATTTATTCTCATGAGTACAGATTATTTATGGGGGAACCCTGCATGGAAAAACTTGTGCACTGCAGATGAAAAACGCAGGTGGAGCCGCAGAGTCTACACTTGGTCCATATGATATATGATACTTGTACAAAAATTATATATGTGAGAATTTTGCAGTAATGAATTTGTCACATTGGCAACAACAATATAGTTGTGACTACTGGGTCTACTTTCAGTCCATCTAACATATGATTTTTTGGCTGTAATTATATAGATACTCACCTGTCTGGGTGTAAATATCCCAGTTACTAATATAGGGATTTAATTATTTTTCTGCCTTTGTCTCTCTTCTATACGGTACCTTTTTGCTAAAATATTTTTAAAATATATGTTTAAATAAAGATTGGTTTTATTGAAAAGAAGGGAATTTTGTTTACTTACCGTAAATTCCTTTTCTTCTAGCTCCAATTGGGAGACCCAGACAATTGGGGTGTATAGCTACTGCCTCCGGAGGCCACACAAAGTATTACACTCAAAAGTGTAAGGCCCCTCCCCTTCTGGCTATACACCCCCAGTGGGATCACTGGCTCACCAGTTTAGTGCAAAAGCAAGAAGGAGGAAAGCCAATAACTGGTTTAAAGACCAATTCAATCCGAAGAAACATCGGAGAACTGCAACCATTCACATGAACAACATGTGTACCTAAAAAAACCCTAAGAAAACAGGGCGGGTGCTGGGTCTCCCAATTGGAGCTAGAAGAAAAGGAATTTACGGTAAGTAAACAAAATTCCCTTCTTCTTTGTCGCTCCATTGGGAGACCCAGACAATTGGGACGTCCAAAAGCAGTCCCTGGGTGGGTAAAAGAATACCTCGTGGTAGGGCCGTCAAACAGCCCTTTCGTACAGGTGGGCAACCGCCGCCTGAAGGACTTGTCTACCTAGGCTGGCGTCTGCCGAAGCGTAGGTATGCACCTGATAATGCTTGGTAAAAGTGTGCAGACTCGACCAGGTAGGTGCCTGGCACACCTGCTGAGCCGTAGCCTGGTGCCGTAATGCCCAGGACGCACCCACGGCTCTGGTAGAATGGGCATTCAGCCCTGAGGGAACCGGGAGCCTAGCAGAACGGTAGGTTTCAAGAATTGGTTCCTTGATCCACCGAGTCAGGGTGGATTTGGAAGCTTGCGACCCTTTACGCTGACCAGCGACAAGGACAAAGAGTGCATCCGGGCGGCACAGGAGCGCCGTGCGGGAATGTAGATCCTGAGTGCTCTCACCAGATCCAACAGATGCAAATCCTTTTCAAATTGATGGACTGGATGAGGACACAAAGAAGGTAAGGTGATATCTTGATTGAGATGAAAGTGGGATACCACCTTAGGGAGAAAGTCCGGAATCGGACGCCGAACCCCCTTGTCCTGGTGAAGACCAGGAATGGAGATTTGCATGACAGCGCTGCTAGCTCGGACACTCTCTGAAGAGACGTGACCGCTACTAGAAAGGCCACTTTCTGTGAAAGACGGAAAAGGGAAACAACTTTCAAAGGCTCGAAAGGCGGCTTCAAGAGAGTCATTAGAACCTTGTTCAGACTCCAGAGCTCTAACGGCCGCTTGTACGGAGTGATGAGAAGACAAACTCCCTGCAGGAACGTGCGTACCTGCGGAAGTCGGCTAGGCGTTTCTGAAAAAATACAGATAGCGCTGAGACTTGTCCCTTAAGGGAGCTGAGCGACCAACCATTTTCCAACCAAGATTGTAGGAAGGAAGGAAAAATAGGCGATGCAAATGGCCAGGGAGAAACTCCTTGAGCAGAGCACCAAGATAAGAATATCTTCCACGATCTGTGGTAGATCTTGGCGGACGTTGGCTTCTTGGCCTGCGTCATGGTGACAACCACTCCTGAGATAATCCTGAAGACGCTAGGATCCAGGACTCAATGGCTACACCGTCATGTTCAGGGCCGCAGAGTTCAGATGGAAAAAAGGGCCCTTGAAACAGCAAGTCTGGTCGGTCTGGTAGTGCCCACGGTTGGCCTACCGTGAGGTACCACAGATCCGGGAACCCCGACCTCCTCGGCCAATCTGGAGCGACGAGGATGGCGCGGCAACAGTCGGACTTGATCTTGCGCAGCACTCTGGGCAACAATGCCAGAGGTGGGACACATAAGGTAGCCGGGACTGCGACCAATGTTGAACTGAGGCGTCCGCCGCCAGAGCTCGATGATCGTGAGACTGTGCTATGAAGCCGGGACAATGTTGTTGTGCCGTGACGCCATTATGTCGACGTCCGGCATCCCGCAGCGGCGACAGATCTCCTGAAACCCGTCCGGGTGAAGAAACCATTCCCCTGCGTCCATACCCTGGCGACTGAGGAAGTCTGCTTCCTAGTTTACCACGCCTGGGATGTGAACTGCGGATATGGTGGATGCCGTGTCTTCCACCCACGTCAGAATCCGCCGGCTTCCTGGAAGGCTTGCCGGCTGCGTGTTCTTCCGTGGTGGTTGATGTATGCCACCGCTGTGGAGATATCCGACTGAATTCGGATGTGCTTGCTTTTCAGCCACTGCTGGAAGGCTTGTAGGACAAGATACACTGCTCTGATTTCCAGAACATTGATCTGAAGGGTGGACTCTTGCTGAATCCACGTACCTTGAGCCCTGTGGTAGAGAAAAACTGCTCTCCACTCTGATAGACTCGTGCCTGTCGTAACTACCGCCCAGGATGGGGGTAGGAAGGACCTTTTTTCTGACCATGAGGTGGGAAGAAGCCACCACCGTAGAGATTCTTTGGCCGCCTGAGAAAGGGAGACGTCTCTGTCGATGGGCGTCGACCTCCCGTCTCATTGGCGGAGAATGTCCCATTGTAGTGGACGCAGATGAAACTGCGCGAAGGGGACTGCCGCCATTGCTACCATCTTACGTGAGAAGTGCATGAGGCGTCTCAATGTGTGCGACTGATCCTAAGGAGAGATTGCAGCCTTGTCTGTAGTGAACGCTGTTTGTCTAGCGGAAGCTTCACTATCGCTGAGAGAGTATGAAACTCCATGCCTAGATATGTTAGTGATTGGCCCGGGGTCGGATCTGACTTTGAAAAGTTGATGATCCACCCGAACTCTGGAGAGTCTCCAGCGCAACGTTCGGCTGTGTTGGCATGTTCCTTAAGAGGGTGCCTTGACAAGTAGATCTCCCAAATACGGGATCACAGAGTGACCTTGAGATTGCAGGACTGGTACTACTGCTGCCATGACCTTAGCGAAGACCCGTGGGGCTATCGCCAGCCGGAAGGCAGAGTTACGAACTGAAGGTGTTCGCGTCTTATAACAAAGCGTAGAAACGCTGGAGCTCTGGATCAATCGGCACGTGGGGATAAGCATCCTTGACGTGTATCGATGTTAGGAAATTTCCTTGAAACATTGAGGCGATGACGGAGCGGGGGGATTACATCCGGAACCGCCTGGTGTTCACGAGCTGGTTGAGCCGTGTTAGATCCAGAACGGGACGGAAATACTCGTCCTTTCTTGGCACCGCAAATAATTCGGAGTAAAAACCGTGACCTTGTTCCTGAAGAGGAACGGGGGTCACCACTCGTTGTGCCTTTAGAGTGCCCACCGCCTGCAGAAGAGCATCGGCTCGGTCGGGAGGTGGAGAAGTTCTGAAGAATTGAGTTGGAGGACGAGAACTGAACTCTATCCTGTACCCGTGAGACAGAATGTCTCTCACCCAACGGTCTTTGACCTGTGACAGCTAAATATCGCCAAGGCGGGAGAGCCTGCTACCGACCGAGGATGCGGAGAGAGGAGGCCGCAAGTCATGAGGAAGCCTCTTGGAAGCGGGTTTTCAGGCTGTCTTTTTTGGGCGTGACTGAGCCCGCCAAGAAACTGAGCTCCTCTGATCCTTTTGAGTCCTCTTTGGACGAGGAGAAATGGGACCTGCCCGAGCCTTGAAAAGACCGAAAACCCCGACTGTCCCTTGGTATGTTGGGGTTTGTTTTGTCTGGGCTGAGGTAAGGAAGAATCCTTACTCTTGAACTGTTTAATGATTACATCTCACGCACACTAAACAGTCGGTCAGCAGAACAAGGCAAACTGGTTAAGCCCTTTTTTGGAAGCAGAATCTGCCTTCCATTCAGTTAACACCCAGGCCCTGCGTAAAACCACGGAGTTAGCGGACGCCACTGCCGTACGGGTCGTAGAGTCTAGGACAGCATTAATCGCATAAGACGCAAATGCAGACATTTGAGCGGTTAAGGATGACACTTGCGGAACAGATGTACGTGTGACCGTGTCCATCTGTGCAAGACAAGCTGAAGTAGCTTGGAGTGCCTCTACGGCTGCGAATGCTGGAGCTAACAGCGCGCCGATAGCCTCATAGATGGATTTCGACCAGAGATCCCTCTGTCTGTCAGTGGCATCTTTAAGTGCAGCCCCATCTTCCACTGCAACTATGGATCTAGCTGCAAGCTGGAGATTGGAGGATGCCCCTTGGGACACTGGGTCCAGCCATTGCCCACGTCAGGGGGTAGGGATAACGTGTATCCTCAGCCGTTTGGAGAAGTGCTTAACTGGATAAGCGTGGTGTTCCTGGACTGCCTGTGTAAAGTCAGGGTGGTCAAGGAAAGTATTTAATTTACGCTTGGGATACGTGAATGGAATTTCTCCTGCTATGAAGCTGACTCTTCCACCGGAGGAGCTGGGGGAGAAATAACTAACATTCTATTGATGGACGCTATGAGATTATTGACTATGGCGTCACCATCAGGTGTATCCAGATTGAGAGCGGTCTCAGGATTAGATCTTGAGCAGCTACCTCCGCCACATCACACAGAGAGTCCGCTTGCTGGGACCCTGACTAGTGTGATGAAGTCGAGGGCCGCTCATAGTGAGCCTCTCAGGCTGTCTGGGACTGTCGTCCGTGTCAGAGCCGTCACTCTGGGAAGCACATGACACCCTCGGAGCTCAAAGTTGTTCCCACTGAGGGGGACCATGGATAATGAATGAACAGTGGCCATGGATTTGAGAAACTTGTCTGGACTGCAAGGCTTCTAGTATCATAGCCATAGTCTCAGAAAAACTGTCAGTAAATACTGCAGGCTCCGTCCCCATGTCCTGACGATTAGCAGAGACTCCGTAGTATACAATGGGGGTCTATGTACACTGCCGGCCATATAGCCGTACATGCTGTACCGGCTGCATAGAAAACATGTGCTTCTGCACCTCTGTTTTACACAGACAATATGCTGTTATGTCCTCCGCACAATCAAGGAGGGTATATACAAAAATGCAGCTAAACAGTGCAATGCATAGTGAATAAGCATATATGTATATGTGCACTTCGGCACTAGTGGAGTCAGCCCCACAGGTGCTGCTTAACGCCTGGTCACAGCGGTTGTGTGACTATCCGAATCCCTGCCAGGGATTCCTAAACTTGTCTCTTCTGTCGCTACAGAAAACACTGACAAGAATGGCTGCCGGCGTCCTGTGTAGAGGAGGAAGCCGTGGGCGTGCCTGAGAAAGTGCGGGAATCCGGCTTCACAGTGTACACAGTGAGAGGGGTGGAGTATGCAAAGCATACTCCAGCTCTCAGCGCTGCCGGTTTCACAGTGCACACAGTGAGAGGGGTGGAGTATGCAAAGCATACTCCAGCTCTCAGCGCTGCCGTGCTGTGCAGCGTCACGCCCCTACCCTGACTGGCAGGTCTGTGGGCGGAAACGAAGTGAGACTAGGCCGCGCAAGCCGGGGACTCGAGTGATAAGCGCGGCCGGCATATAAGCCTTGGTCGGCGCGGAAGTCCCCGGCGCACCACAAGTCCCAGCCGCGCCCGAAATAAAAATGGCAACGGCGGTTAGCGCGGTAGTCCCCTAATACACTAACACACCCAGCAAGCTGTAGTGTGCGATGGCACTAGTGCGGGCAGCGCCGCCGTGCCTGGCGCACTAACACACCCAGCAATGCTGCCGTGTGTCCGTGCGCGGTCCCCACAGGGACACAGAGTACCTCAACGTAGCAGGGCCATGTCCCTGAGGATACTCCGCTCCATGTCCAGCAGATTCCCAGGAGCTGTGGATGGAGCACGGCCTCAGTGCCTGGAGACCGATATGATCCCACTTCACCCAGAGCCCTGAGGGGATGGGGAAGGAAAGCAGCATGTGGGCTCCAGCCTCCGTACCCACAATGGGTACCTCAACCTTAACAAACACCTCCGACAAAAGTGGGGTGAGAAGGGAGCATGCTGGGGGCCCTAGTATGGGCCCTCTTTTCTTCCATCCGACATAGTCAGCAGCTGCTGCTGACTAAACAGTGGAGCTATGCGTGGATGTCTGACCTCCTTCGCACAAAGCACAAAACTGGTGAGCCAGTGATCCCACTGGGGGTGTATAGCCAGAAGGGAAGGGGCCTTACACTTTTGAGTGTAATACTTTGTGTGGCCTCCGGAGGCAGTAGCTATACACCCCAATTGTCTGGGTCTCCCAATGGAGCGACAAAGAAATGGCGTTACTCCTTTAATTTGTTCATCTAGGGATGTCCAATAAATGTGTATAAACTATGTCTTTTGGAGTGCTAGTAGTCAATCATTAGGACATGAGGTTGTTAAGTATATAGGGGGTGTAGTATAATACAGGTGTATATAGGGGTGTAGTTGGTGTATATAGGGGTGTAGTATAATACAGGTGTATATAGGAGTGTAGTATAATACAGGTGTATATAGGGGTGTAGTTGGTGTATATTGGGGTGTAGTATAATACAGGTGTATATAGGAGTGTAGTTGGTGTATATAGGGGTGTAGTATAATACAGGTGTATATAGGAGTGTAGTTGGTGTATATAGGGGTGTAGTATAATACATGTGTATATAGGGGTGTAGTATAAAACAGGTGTATATAGGGGTGTAGTACAATACAGTTGTATATAGGGGTGTAGTGGTGTAATATTATACAGGTGTATATAGGGGTGTAGTATAATACAGGTGTATATAGGGGTGTAGTGGTGTAGTATAATACAGGTGTATATAGGGGTGTAGTATAATACAGGTGTATATAGGGGTGTAGTGCTGTAGTATAATACAGGTGTATACAGGGGTGTAGTGCTGTAGTATAATACAAGTGTATATAGGGGTGTAATATAATACAGGTGTATATAGGGGTGTAGCGCTGTAGGTTATCACAGGTGTAGTATATAGTGATTTAGTATATTACAGGTGTATATAGGGGTGTAGTGATGTAGTATACAGTGGTATAGTATATAGAGGTGTTGGTTATTTCAGGTGTAGTGTATAGGGATGTATATTACAGGTGTAGTATGTGGCGTGTGTAGTGATGTATATGGGGATTGTGTGTGTGTGTGTGTATGCATGTATACATTGTGTGTATGTGTATATATATATCATATACACACACAGTATATATGCGTATGTATGCATGCATGCATTATATATATATGTATATATATATATATATATATATATATATATATATATATATATATATATATATATATATTATATTATATATATATTATATATATATATATATATATATATATATTTTGAAATAAAGGTTGTAGACCAGCTCACCTGTTCTCCTTATTGCACGGACCCGAAGTGGGAGACTTCCAAGATATGTAGAACAAGCTGAAGAAGGATCCAGCAAGGCAGAATGACTCCAAAGGGCAACAAAAGTTTTTTTTTTTTTTTTCTGACTTTATTATCTAAGAATAAAAAATTCCAGAGCTCTTGACAAGTTAAGCGCAAGGTATATGCAGTATGGACATAAAAAAATACAAACAAAACTTTTGTTGCCCTTTAGAGTCATTCTGCCTTGCTGGATCCTTCTTCAGCTTGTTCTACATATACTTGTTTATATATTTATATATATATATATATATATATATATATATATATATATATATATATATATATGTAGAACCGAGTTAATTAGATTAATCCGGCCCTCTAAAACCATCCCAACTTCTCATGCGGCCCCATGGGAAAATTAATTGCCCACCCCTGGCTAGACTATAAGAGGATTGACAACACCTTGAAACTGAGCTGCAGAGCGGTGGCCAAGAGCAGTTTAACAAGGAAGGTTCCACTCAACACTGGCCTCACCCTGGTCGACCAAAAAAGTGGAGTGCTCGTGCTCAGCATCATATTCAGAGGCTAACTCTTTAAAATAGACGTATGAGTATTGCCAGCCTTGCTGTAGATGTTAAATGGGTGGGAAGTCAGCCTGTCAGTGATCAGATCGTATGCTGCACATTACATCAAATTGGTCTTCATGGTTGTCGTCCCAGAAGCAAGCCTCTTCTAAAGATGATGCACTGGAAAGCCTGCAAACATTTGCTGAAGACAAGCAGACTGAAGCCATGTATTACTGAAACCATGTTCTGTAGTCTGAGGAGACCAGGATAAACTTATTTGGTTCAGATGGTATTGAATGTGTGTGGTGGCATCCAGGTGAGGAATACGGACAAATATGTCTTGCCTAAAGTCATGCATACTGATGGGAGTGTCATGGTTTGGGGCTGCATGAGAGCTACTGGCTGTGTGGAGCTACAGTTGAGGGAACTATGAATGCCAACGTGTACTGTGAAATACTGAAGCAGAGCATGATCCCCCTCCCTTCGGAAACTAGTAAGCAGGGCAGTACTCCAACATGATAACGACCCTAAACACACCTCCAAAACAACCACTGCCTTTCTAAAGAAACTGAGGGTAAAGATGCTGGACTGGCCAAGCATGCAGGGCTGTGGATTCGGAGTCGTGGAGTCGTTGCTCATTTTGGTGGAGTCGGTATAAAATGGACAGACTCCTAAAGAAGGGAATTTTGTTACTTACCGTAAATTCCTTTTCTTCTAGCTCTTATTGGGAGACCCAGACGATTGGGGTATAGCTACTGCCCTCTGGAGGCCACACAAAGCACTACATTAAAAGTGCAAGGCCCCTCCCCCTCTGGCTATACCCCCCCCGTGGTATCACGGGTTCTCCAGTTTTAGTGCCAAAGCAAGAAGGAGGAAGCCAATAACTGGTTTAAACAAATTAACTCCGAATAACATCGGAGAACTGAAAAACCGTTCAACATGAACAACATGTGTACCCGCAAACAACAAAAAAACATCCCGAAGGACAACAGGGCGGGTGCTGGGTCTCCCAATAAGAGCTAGAAGAAAAGGAATTTACGGTAAGTAACAAAATTCCCTTCTTCTTCAGCGCTCTATTGGGAGACCCAGACGATTGGGACGTCCAAAAGCTGTCCCTGGGTGGGTAAAGAAATACCTCATGTTAGAGCTGCAAAACAGCCCTCCCCTACGGGGGTGTCACTGCCGCCTGCAGGACTCTTCTACCTAAGCTGGCATCCGCCGAAGCATAGGTATGCACCTGATAATGCTTGGTGAAAGTGTGCAGACTGGACCAGGTAGCTGCCTGGCACACCTGTTGAGCCGAAGCCTGGTGACGTAATGCCCAGGACGCACCCACGGCTCTGGTTGAGTGGGCTTTTAGCCCTGAAGGAACCGGAAGCCCCGCAGAACGGTAGGCCTCTAGAATTGGTTCTTTGATCCATCGAGCCAGGGTGGCTTTAGAAGCCTGCAACCCCTTGCGCGGACCAGCGACAAGGACAAAAAGTGCATCGGCACGGCGCATGGGCGCCGTGCGGGAAATGTAGATTCTGAGTGCTCTCACCAGATCTAGCAAACGTAAGTCCTTTTCATACCGGTGAACCGGATGAGGACAAAAAGAAGGCAAGGATATATCCTGATTAAGATGAAAAGAGGATACGACCTTAGGGAGAAACTCCGGAATAGGGCGCAGCACTACCTTGTCCTGGTGGAACACCAGGAAGGGAGCCTTGGATGACAGAGCTGCCAGCTCAGACACTCGCCGAAGCGATGTGATCGCAACAAGAAACGCCACTTTCTGTGACAGCCGAGAAAAGGAAACTTCCTTCAGAGGCTCGAAGGGCGGCTTCTGAAGAGCAACTAGTACCCTGTTCAGATCCCATGGATCTAACGGCCGCTTGTACGGGGGCACAATATGACAGACCCCCTGCAGGAACGTGCGCACCTTAGAAAGACGTGCTAGACGCTTCTGAAAAAACACGGATAGTGCCGAAACTTGCCCTTTAAGGGAGCTGAGCGACAAGCCCTTTTCTAACCCCGATTGCAGGAAGGAAAGAAACTTGGGCAATGCAAATGGCCAGGGAGACACTCCCTGAGCAGAGCACCAGGATAAGAAAATCTTCCACGTTCTGTGGTAGATCTTAGCCGAATTCGACTTTCTAGCTTGTCTCATTGTGGCAACGACTCCTTGAGATAATCCTGCAGATGCTAGGATCCAGGACTCAATGGCCACACAGTCAGGTTCAGGGCCGCAGAATTCTGATGGAAAAACGGCCCTTGGGACAGTAAGTCTGGTCGGTCTGGCAGTGACCACGGTCGACCGATCGTGAGATGCCACAGATCCGGATACCACGACCTCCTCGGCCAGTCTGGAGCGACGAGTATGATGCGGCTGCACTCGGATCTGATCTTGCGTAGCACTCTGGGCAAGAGCGCCAGAGGCGGAAACACGTATGGGAGCTGAAACTGCGACCAATCTTGAACCAAGGCGTCTGCCGCCAGAGTTCTTTGATCGCGCGACCTCGCCATGAATGCCGGGACCTTGTTGTTGTGCCGGGATGCCATTAGGTCGACGTCCGGCACTCCCCAGCGGCGACAGATTTCCTGAAACACGTCCGGGTGAAGGGACCATTCCCCTGCGTCCATGCCCTGGCGACTGAGGAAGTCTGCTTCCCAGTTTTCTACGCCTGGGATGTGAACCGCGGATATGGTGGATGCTCTGTCCTCCACCCACATTAGAATGCGCCTGACTTCTTGGAAGGCTTGCCGACTGCGCGTCCCTCCTTGGTGGTTGATGTATGCCACCGCTGTGGAGTTGTCCGATTGGATTCGGATCTGCTTTCCTTCCAGCCACTGTTGGAAGGCCAGTAGAGCAAGATACACTGCTCTGATCTCCAGAACATTGATCTGAAGGGTGGACTCCTGCGGAGTCCACGTCCCCTGAGCCCTGTGGTGGAGAAATACTGCTCCCCACCCTGACAGACTCGCATCTGTCGTGACTACTGCCCAGGATGGGGGCAGGAAGGATCTTCCTTGAGACAATGAGGTGGGAAGGAGCCACCATTGTAGGGAGTCCTTGGCCGTCTGGGAAAGCGAGACTTTCCTGTCCAGGGACGTTGACTTCCCGTCCCATTGGCGGAGAATGTCCCATTGAAGTGGGCGCAGATGAAACTGCGCAAAGGGAACTGCTTCCATGGCTGCCACCATCTTCCCTAGGAAATGCATGAGGCGCCGCAAGGGATGCAACTGGCCCTGCAGAAGAGATTGCACCCCTGTCTGTAGTGACCGCTGCTTGTTCAGCGGAAGCTTCACTATCGCTGCTAGAGTATGAAACTCCATGCCAAGATACGTTATTGATTGAGTCGGTGATAGGATCGACTTTGGAAAGTTGATGATCCATCCGAAAGACTGTAGGGTCTCCAGCGTAGCATTCAGGCTGTGCTGACATGCCTCTTGAGAGGGCGCTTTGACCAATAAATCGTCTAGGTAAGGGATCACCGAGTGTCCCTGAGAGTGCAAGACTGCTACCACCGCCGCCATGACCTTGGTGAAGACCCGTGGGGCTGTCGCCAGACCAAATGGCAGAGCTACGAACTGAAAATGGTCGTCTCCTATCACAAAACGTAGAAAACGTTGATGTTCTGTAGCAATTGGCACGTGGAGATAAGCATCTTTGATGTCTATTGAGGCAAGGAAGTCTCCTCTGGACATTGAGGCAATGACAGAACGCAGGGTTTCCATCCGGAACTTCCTGGCGTGCACATGTTTGTTGAGCCGTTTTAGGTCCAGAACAGGACGGAACGAGCCGTCCTTTTTTGGAACCACAAACAGATTGGAGTAAAACCCTAGCCCTTGTTCCTGAGGAGGGACTGGGATCACCACTCCTTCCGCTCTTAGGGAGTCCACCGCCTGCAGCAGAGCATCTGCTCGGTCTGGATGTGGGGAGGTTCTGAAGAACCGAGCTGGAGGACGAGAATTGAACTCGATTCTGTACCCGCGAGACAAAATGTCCGTCACCCACCGGTCTTTGACCTGTGACATCCAAATGCCGGAAAAGCGGGAGAGCCTGCCCCCGACCGGCGATGCGGAGGGAGGGGGCTGGAAGTCATGAGGTAGCCGCTTTGGAAGCGGTACCTCCATTTGCTTTCTTGGGGCGCGTGTGAGCCCGCCACGAATCTGAGTTTCTTTGCGTCCTCTGAGTCCCTTTGGACGAGGTAAATGGTGTCTTGCCCGAACCTCGAAAGGACTGAAACCTCTGCTGCCACTTTTTCTGCTGAGGTTTGGTTGTTCTGGGTTGTGGTAAAGAGGAGTCTTTACCCTTGGACTGCTTAATGATATCAGCCAATGGCTCGCCAAACAGTCTATCTCTAGATAAAGGCAAACTGGTTAAACATTTTTTGGAACCAGCATCTGCTTTCCAGTCCTTTAACCACAAGGCTCTGCGCAAAACTACCGAATTGGCGGACGCCATTGAGGTGCGACTGGTAGATTCTAGGACCGCATTGATAGCGTAAGACGCAAACGCCGACATCTGCGTGGTAAGGTGCGCCACTTGCGGCACTGCTGGATGTATGATAGCATCCACTTTTGCTAAGCCAGCTGAAATAGCCTGGAGTGCCCATACGGCTGCGAATGCCGGAGCAAACGACGCGCCGATAGCTTCATAGACAGATTTTAACCAAAGGTCCATCTGTCTGTCATTGGCATCTTTAAGTGAAGCGCCATCCTCCACTGCAACTATGGACCTAGCTGCGAGTTTGGAAATCGGGGGGTCTACCTTTGGACACTGTGTCCAGCGCTTGACCACCTCAGGGGGGAAAGGGAAACGCGTATCTTTAGATCGTTTAGAGAAACGCCTTTCTGGGTGAGCGTCGTGCTTCTGGATTGATTCTCTGAAGTCAGCGTGATCCAACAAAGCACTCAATTTACGCTTGGGATAAAGGAAACGAAACTTCTCCTGCTCCGCAGCCGCCTCTTCTGCTGAAGGGGCTGGGGGAGAAATATCCAACAGCCTATTGATGGCTGAGATAAGGTCGTTTACCATGGCATCCCCATCAGGGGTATCCAGGTTGAGAGGGGTTCCAGGAATGGATTCCTGATCACTCTCATCAGACACATCACAGAGAGACTGATTGCGCTGAGACCCTGAGCAGTGTGATGACGTCGAGGGTCTTTCCCAGCGAGCTCGTTTAGGGTGGCTGGGGCTATCATCTGAGTCATAATCCTCGGCCTGTGAAGCCGGGGACCCCCCTGTGGGCTGGATTAATTCCAAGTGAGGGGGACCTGAGGACAGAGGCCTCGCCGTGCCCAAAGACTGAGCCCCATGCATAGATTGCAAGGTTTCAAGGATTTTTGCCATAGACACAGACATATTATCCGCAAAAACTGCCAAGTCTGTCCCTGTCACCGGGGCAGAACTTACAAGCGTCTCAGCCTGGGTCACTACCTCTCCTGACTCCGGCTGGCGAAGCAGCACCGGGTCGGAGCATTGCACACAATGGGGGTCATCGGAGCCTGCTGGTAGATTAGCCCCACATGCAGCACACGCAGTATACACAGCCCTAGCCTTGGCAGCCTTGCGTTTTGAGGATGGCATGTTGTTGCTTCCACAGAGGGATCTGGGAGATGCAGCCAGAAGCGACCTCACAGTGCAAGAAATACAATATCTCTATATCCTACACAGTACACCGATACACCGTGAGGCACTAGAGGGACCAGCACAGAAAAATCGCTTACCGCCCGCTTAAAAAGCGGGTGTGTGGTCGCCAGATAGCCCCTAGTCCAGGTCTCCCAGAGCCTTGCGTCCTTCCTCCAGCCAGACTGCATGTAATGGCTGCCGGCGTCCTGAGAGAGAAGGGGGGCGGGCCCTGGGCGTTCCTGGCTAAGAGCGGGAAGCCTGCTTCCCTCTGTGCCTAGTGTGAGGGCTGGAGCATGTAAATCAGGCTCCAGCCCTCGTCGCTGCTAGCGAACAGCGTCTCTCCCCTACCCTGAATGACAGGGTGGGGGCGGGAACGAATCGGAGCTGCCGGCGTCCTAGGCCCAAAAAGCCGGGGACTCAATTTATAACCGCCGCCGCCGTAAAAGCGCGGACGGCGGATCCCCGGCGCACCACAAGTCACAGCAGCGCCGCCCGGTCCAGAGGGGGTCGGCGCTGCGTTCCCATACACAAAAAATCCCCCAGTAATCTGTAGGGACACTAACTCCAACGTTGCGGTCCCCGGCGCACTACAACACCCAGCCAGCCCGGAGTGTGTCTGTGCCTGCCGGGGACACAGAGTACCTGTATGATGCAGGGCCTGTCCCTGATCGTACTCCTGCTCCGTCTCCATCAGGTTCTAATGGGTCTGTGGATGGAGCCCGGCGTCAGAGCTGAGAGGCCGGCAGGATCCCACTTCCACAGAGCCCTACCAGGGGATGTGGAAGGAAAACAGCATGTCAGGCTCCAGCCCTGTACCAGCAATAGGTACCTCAACCTTACAACACCATCCAGGGGTGAGAAGGGAGCATGCTGGGGACACTATATGTGTCCTCTTTTCTTCCATCCGAAATAGTCAGCAGCTACTGCTGACTAAAATCTGTGGAGCTATGCATGGAATGTCTGACCTCCTTCGCACACAAAGCTAAAACTGGAGAACCCGTGATACCACGGGGGGGGTATAGCCAGAGGGGGAGGGGCCTTGCACTTTTAATGTAGTGCTTTGTGTGGCCTCCAGAGGGCAGTAGCTATACCCCAATCGTCTGGGTCTCCCAATAGAGCGCTGAAGAAATATACAATAAATTGGGGACAGTAGTACAATGCAGAATGTGAATATTTTTTCATAGGAATTTAGGAAAGTTATGAAATGTCCTATAAATGTCTGTTCTATTCCTGATCTAAGGCTACATTCACACACAGCGTTTTTGCTGCGTATTTTGAGGATACTTTTGTCAGCTGCAAAAGCAGATCAGCTTTTTAAAACAATCACATCACCTGAAAGGTTTTTGAGCTCATAATGTTTTCAATAGCAAAAGCAGATTAGAAAATGCCACACAAGCTGGCATGCTCATTCCTTGTGATGATCTGTTTTTGAGCCCAAAAAGAAGATCCTCACGATACGATGTGTCTGAATGTCATATCTTGAAACCCATTGCCTTTGCTGGGATCCCCAGAGTCACTGCATTTCACTGAATTATTTTGCCATCAATGTTCGATATGTTTGTGACAAGAAAGAAATTGTTACCAAGACACTGGCAGTAAAAGATACTAAAGCTCATCACACTGCCAGTTTCTCCAGGCCTTAGTGGAAAAAGTTCTGCAAGATTACAAACTCAAAAAAAAACAGGTTCTTGCCATTGTAACGGACAATGCTTCAAACATGATAAGTACAATTAAACTGATGAATGAGAGTAATGCACAACAGCTAGAAGAAAATTTAGGATTCAGTATGTGTGAGATAGAAGGCCATAGTGCTGTTCATGTAACTAAGGAACAAACAGATATTACAACAGAAGAACAGCAAAATGATACTTTAGAATTAGATGATCTTGTTGAAGTTGCTTCAAAACACTTTCATATTCATCACATGCGCTGTGTTGTGCACACACTGTAGCTGGCAATAAAAGATAGTCTGCAAGAGGGACATGCTGGAAATCTGATTGCAAAAGTGAGGAAATTGGTTATTTCCGCCAGAACCCCTAAAATTGATTCCAACTTAAAGAGACGTGCTGGGAAAGGGGCAATTGTTGATCAAGCCACTCGGTGGGGCAGCACTTATTTAATGATTGAGTGATTACTTGAACTAAAATCGTTTCTTATAGATATGGTGAACCCACAGGTAACCCTAAATAAAAGTCAATGGACACAGGTGGCTGAATTGAAGGAATTGCTTAATCGCCCATTTACCGTGACTAAAAAATTACAAGCTGAGGATGTAACTCCTGACATTTTCATAAGGGAGTGGAATAACTTGCTATTTTGCCTGTCCCAAAAGAGGTTTAATCGCAGATGGCATTTCTGCTTCAATGAAACGGAGAGAGACACAGCTATTGGAAAACAAAATTCTTCTGGCAGCTGTTTATGTGGACCCAAGTCATCGTATACTGCTTGATGATCAACAGCTTACTAAAGGAAAAGAAGCGCTGACTGAGGTAGCAGTTAGGATGGGTGGCCTACAGGACTGCCAGGGGCAAGAGAACTTAGGTCCTGACAGTGCTACTGCTGCCATATCTTCATCCTCATCAGATGAGGAGTTTAACTTTGACAAGTATTTGGATGACATGGAGCAGGCAAAGCGTTGCTGCAAGGAAAAAGATTTTACTCCGTCTCCTATAGCAGCAGACTGACCATATTTCAGCAACATTTTTCAGTTGCTCTCAAAGAAATAGAGATGTTGCCCATGTGGTTACGGCTTTGCCTCCAACTCAAGTTAGTGTAGAGAGGTTGTTCTCTAGCCTTAAAATTATTAGGTCCGATTTGTGGTCATCTATGAAGGAGGATCTGATGGAGGCAATTCTATTTCTTAGAACAAATTCATAGACTGCCCAAATGTTATTTAGTATGATTTTGTTGAAAACTGTTTTTTGACACCTACATAGTTTATTACATAGTGTATATATATATTTATATATATACACACACATATATATACACACTATGTAATAAACTATGTAAGTGGCAAAAAACAGTTTTCAACAAAAACATACTAAATTACATTTAGTATATTGCTAATATTTAAGTGAGATATCTATTGTAGTACAATGTGAACATCAGACATTTAATCATTTTTATGATACAACAATCAAGATATTTAGATAGAACATAAAATATATTCATTGGAATACAACTTTAGAACACAAAAAACTGTAATAAGTTGTAAATATGTAATGCGATATGTAATATACAGTATATATATTTATACACACAAGATATACAGTATATGTAATCTGTATTACATATTTACAATTTATTACAGTTTTTTGTGTTCTAAAGTTGTATTCCAATAAATATATTTTATGTTCTATCCAAATATCTTGATTATTGTATCATAAAAATGATTAAATGTCTGATGTTCCCATTGCACTACAATAAATTTTTCACTTAAATATAAGCAATATATGTGGGAGTCGGAGTCGGTGCAAGGGAAATTGACAAGTCGGAGTCGAAGGTTTGGCTTACCGACTCCACAGCCCTGCAAGCATGTCTCCAAACCTAAGCCCAACTGAGCAACTGTGGGGCATCCTCAAACATAAGGGGGAAAAGCACAAGGTCTCTAACATCCAACAGCTCTGCAAAGTTGTCATGGAGGAGTGGAAAAGGATTAAGTGGCTCCTGTGAAGCTCTAGTGAACTCCATGCCCAAGAGAAGGCAGTGCTTGAAAATAACGGTGGCCACAAAAAAATATTGACACTTAGGCTACGTGCCCACGTTGCGTTCTGTCCCTGCAGAAATTTCTGCAGCAATTTGAACAGCACATGTGCGCTTCAAATCGCTGCAGAAACACTGCGTACTGAAAAGCCATTTCATGTGCTGTGGATGCAGCCTCTCCCATAGACAGAGCGGGACCTGCATCCAAAGCGCACGAAAGAAGTGACATGTTGCTTTTTAGAACGCAGCGATTTAGCAGCATGCAAATCGCTGGGTTCGAAAACGCAACGTGCGCATGGATAATGCACGATCTTCATAGATTGTGCAGGGGACGCAGGACGCATGCAATTACGCTGCGGTGCAGAACGCAGCGTAACTGCATGCAATATGCACACGTGGGCACAGAGCCTTAGGGAACAATTTGGCCATTTTGTTGTAAGCGGTTTTTGCATGGCTGTGTGTTGAGTGATTCCAAATTTACAGTTATATACAGATGTAATCACCTTTGTGATACACTGTATATTTATCCACATATACACGCACAAAATTCTATACATATACACACACAGTCCCAAGACGTGGACACTTCCCCTTTAATTAGCTAACTTCTGCACATCACCCTGCACTCCATATCAGTTTTGCCTGATATAATGGCTGGCTACGTTTGCGCAGCTCAATTAATATTCCTGATGTTATTACCGGGCCATCACTGTATTTATGGTGTCAGTCCTCCCCCATCATATTTAAGCTCCCTCTTCAATATTCTGATGTGTTACTGTCACAAGTGGTGCTTTGTGCAAGTATGCCTTCATTAATTCAGACATCCAAGTTCCATGGGCACCTGGATTCAGCAGGTGTCTGACAAAAGAGCTCTAGAGTTAGACTGGTTCAATGGCCATGAAATAAGCTCTAAATATGGAAAGGACAGATAAGGCATAAAAGGTGTAAAATATCAAAGAGCATTAGTTGTAGACCAGAATCTTTTAAAACTTTTATTGGTCAGAAAGTGAACAACTGAGAGATGCATTTAGTAGAAGTGAATATGTAATGAGAGTGCCAGCGACATCCAGCTAAAGCCGTGTTTTATGCATTATTAAATGGCTTCTCTGGGATTTAACAAACAACCTTGGTAGAATTGAGGACAGGATGTACAGTGTGTAACGAGTGTGGTACAGTCCCTAAAAGCAGATATTGGGGACCTTGACTGCAGGCGGTGCTGCGTGAGTACTTACATGGCATCAGGATAGATGATGCAGATTGGAATAAGTAAACCTAGTGGATGCGGCCCCTAAAAGCTATATTTTTTTCCTCACACAGAGATATGATTGTTATTTGCTTGGGTCACAAGTTTATTTAGTCAGTAAATTATAAGTTTATGGTTGGCTATGCAGTAGAAAGTAATAAAGTAATAATACACTGAATTTTTATCCCCTGTAAGATCACAGCTGGACAGGTCCTAGACAGGCGGTGTCACAGAGGTGGCAGAACTCGGTGATGCAGGATCCAGCCCATATAGGTCCCTCGCGGGCAGGGACCTCTATCCTCCTGTACCTGTCTGTGGCTTGTATTGTTTATGATTATTGTACTTGTCCCTATTATGTACACCCCTTTCACATGTAAAGCGCCAAGGAATTGATGGCGCTATAATAATAAATAATAATAATAATAATATAGTTCTGATATAGTTTGGATTCAGGTTTTAGGAACAGCCAAAGAGCTGAGTGTGACTGGCTATTCCCTTAGGCTGCTATCACACTGCGTATTGTCCCCTGTTCAGTGGTCCCCTCGGGACTTAAGTCCGAGTCCCAGGCAAAACTGTATTTAGCTGTATGCGCCGATGGGGCCATTGACTATAATTGCGCAGAGAGTAACCGTGTGCTCTGTCATGCATAAATTTAGGATATATATGCCTATTGGAGGCGGCCACCCAGACATAGTCTACTACGTCCTGATATCTGCCTCCAGTAGGCATACACTCCCTAAAATGGTGCTTGACAGAGCATACGGTGACTCTCTGCACAATTATAGTCAATGGCCCCGTCGGTGCATACAGACCAATCCAGTTTTAGAAGGGGCTCAGTCGTAAACCCCGAAGGAACCACTGAACTGGGCACAAAACACAGTGCAAAAGCGGCCTTACTATAGTTCCAAGATTTGGAAGGGGCTATAAAAGGCAGGTTACCTGCTTCATTTAGTGCTGGGAGTGGAGATGGAAACACCCCTGGTGTATGGATCAGCTCTGGAAGTGGCTGATGAAGCCTGTAAAGCCTGTGTTCCGATACATGGACTGTTTTCTTTATTTTTTTCCTTTGTGCCATGACAAAGCTTTTTTCTGTTATGTCGGAGAGATTTATGGACTAAAATAATTCTCTCTAATTTATGACCAAGAGACTTTGTGCCTGTGCCTTCCTGAAGCCGCTGACACGGAGTAGAATCCATACACCACATTTTCAGACTTTTTTCTCATCATGCATCAAAATCAAAAGGTGAAAACATTTTTTTTTTTACCTTTGGCTATTTCTTTAGCATCCCATCCTCCTTCCAGCGATAGAAATTTTAGCTCATCTAATGGCCGAATGTTAGAACACGTGATGCACCTATAAAAGTAAAAAGATGAACTGGACAAATGGCAAAGTAGCATTATATCTCATTTTTTTCCTTTAAACCATTAGTAATAAACTAAGTGCAAAGTCCTGACTTCTACAATAGAAATAAATACCCAAAAAGTAGCTTGCATCATGTCGCCCATCAAGATCAACATACCCATAAAGCCACTTGTTGCCTTGAATAAGAAATGGAGCGGAGAGGTCTACTTCCAAGTGCTCTTCTTTTGATTTCACAAGTATTATAGTGTTAAACTTACTTGACAGCATACAGAGCTCCTTGAAGGATCCACCTAGAATAAGCACAACAATAGTCTGTATGAAAATGCCAGATGTCTAAGGTTGCTAAAGAGAACCTGTCACTGTCTGCCTTTTTCTTCCAATTTTAGCCACAGCAGTCACAAATATGTAATCGATCCTGTCAATTTGAGGAGGTTCTGTCCAGACTATTAAGACACTGATGTCAGTGCACTAAAGAAAATAACACTTGATGAAAATGTTTACATTGAAGAGAGGAGCTTGGCTGTGTCTTAAATGGGAGGTCCACTACTGGACAACTGCAGCTTAATCAACTCAGGACCCTAATTAAATTAAACAGTGGATACTCACCTCCTGCAGTTGTGTCTTCCAGCTATAAAAGCTCCGCTGTTCCCGCGTGACGTGACTTGTGCAGGTTGTAGCCAGTAATCAACTGCTCATCAGCTACAGAATATATTATTCCATCAGAACGGACATCCAACCAGACGTAATATTGATGAGCTGCAGCCAAAGAGCCATCACTCACTGAGTATAGCCTACACATGACACAAGTCACGTCACAAGTAGTGATGGGCGGACCCGAACTGTAAAAGTACCCATGCACCGACCCCGGGCCCAGAGTTCTCAGGGAACTACAAGTAACTATGCAGATCTGGCAACTCGGGTAATAAAAAAAAAAATAAAAATAAAAGAATAAAAGGAAAAAAAGGGAAAAGCAGGCGTGTTATACTTACCAGTCTCCTGCATGGCTGTAACACTACTTCGAGCCATTCAATATCCTTTAAGCATGTGCACTGCTTTCCTCGCCCATCAGCAGTCCCGGCGTTTGTGTTTTTGCAGTCACACCACGTCCCCCACCTTGTGTGAAAGCGTGTCTGACTACTTGCAATCACACATGCTATGTATGTATATTGGTGTAAAAATAAATAAAAATAAAAAATTGGTGCAGGTTCCCCCAGGTTATGATACCCAGCACAGATAAAGCCTACACCTACAGGCTGCAGCCCCCAACTGTGCGCTTATCGTGGCTGTGTATGAAAATAAGAGGAACCGCATGTGGCTTTTTTAAAAATAAATAAATAATTTAAAAACGGCATGCGGTCCCGACCGATTTTGATACCAAAGCCATGATAAAGCAGACAACTGGGGGGTGGTATTCTCAGGCTAAGGAGGCCCATGGTTATTGCCCCTTCCCCCAGCCTAACAAAAAAAAAAAAAAAAAGCAGCCTGCAGCTGTGCAGGATTGTTGCATCCATTAGATTCAACAATCCCGGGACTTTACCCGAATCCCCCAATTTCACTGGTGCAGTGACAACCGGGGTAATAAGGGATTAATGACAGGTCACGGATGACACTAAGCCCTAGATTAGTAATGGGAGGCTTCTATGAGACTCCGCCATTACTAATCTGTAAGTGAAAAGAAATGAAACACAAAAACACAGTAAAAAAATAATTTAATTGAAATAGAATACAAAAATAAAACACCCCCTTTCTCCCCTTTATTAACACGCAAAACACCCAGTTCCGACGTAATCCACACGAGGTCCCTCGACAATTCCAGCTCTGTTAAACGCTGAAGGTACAGTGTGCGGGCACACGACATGTCCATACGCTGTGGCCTTCAACCAGAGAATGACAGAGCGGCAACAATAAGTGGTGATGTCACTCTGTTTATTTGTTCTGATGGTCCTCCACCTGTGACCGCAGGTAAACGGACCTCATGTGACTTCACTAAACTGAGTGACCTCACCTCAGATGAGGTCACTAAGTTAACAGACCCAGCAGAAAACTTTTTTTGCCAAGAAATGCAGATTTGGTGCTGAAATTTATACACCCTATTTCTGCACCAAACCTGCATCTTCTGGCAAAAAAAACCAAAAAAAAAACCACATCAAAATCACATCAATGTGGTTTTGATGTGATTTTTTTGACAGGAGATGAAGATTTGGTGCAGCAATATAATATATTTTTTTTGTATTTTATTTCAAAATAATGGATTTTTTCGGAGTTTGTCTTTTCACTTACAGATCAGTAATGGGGTGGGGGGGTCTCAGACTCTCTCCATTACTAATATAGGGCTTAGTGGCAAGTGTGAGCTGTCATTAACCCCTTACTACCTTGATTGCCACCTCAAAAGGGCAACTGGGATGAGCCGGGTATAGTTCTAATGGATGCAACTATTGCAACTGGATGCAGTTATGAGTGGCTGCTTTTTTTAGGGGGGGGGACAATAACTATGGGTCTCCCAGCCATAGAAGTGCTGCCCTCAGCTGCTTGCTTTATGATGGCTAGGTATCAAAACCGGGGGGGGGGGGGGGGGAGAAGGAATCACCCACTGGTTTTTAAAATTATTTATTTAAATAATTAAAAAGAAAGCTGCATAGGGTCCCTCTTATTTAGATACACAGCCCTACGTAGGGACCCTACATCAATTTATTTATTTTTACACCACAATAGGGACACACACAGCATCTGTAATTGCAAGCAGTCAGACACACTATCACACAGGGTGGGGGCGTGGTGTCACTGCAACTGTAGCGCTCTGTGCCTGGTTGCCACACATAATAACTACATGTATATTTCCATCTGTATAACATGTATTGTTAGCCTTAATGAGAATTTGGTTATCTCTGCTGCTCACCACAAAACACACATTTGCACACACTCCCTTACTGGGGTTATTCTCTTTAGCTAAAAACCAACTCTTGAGGAAGAGCCCTAAAAAGGAAAACGGGGAGGAGCTGAGCTCTGAGGTACATTGCAGTTAGCTGGTGTATGAGGTGAGTGAGGAGTGTACTGAGGAGAGGTCCTGTCATGTTGTGATTTCAAAGACCTCTGGAGGGGCCAGCTACACTTGTCAGGGTATCAGTCCCTAGGTCACCGGTGCAGTCAAGGTGAGTGACAAAACTGCAGCCTTTTTACAAGGAGCAGTTACATTCCTGGGAGCTCAGTGGCACGTGTGAGTCTGGAAGCTTCTAGAAGAAAGAGTCCATCAGTCCAGATTGTTCTTGTCTTGGGAATCCCAGGTTACCAAGATACCTACTCCCAGGTAGGGAAATAGTGGCGGAGGACAAGTACACCATCACCATACAGCAGAGGAACCAACTCTCATCAGGGCAGGAAGTACCCCCATCATTGGATGCTGTGTTATCACCCTGCAGAGGTTCAGTAAAAGGCAAGTAAACTCCCTGTCCTGTCTCTGGATGATTATTCTCTGCTGCACCATCCCTACCTCAACACATCCCCTAGGACCAAGCCCTTGCTAGGGGGAACAAGAGGACAACCTTCTGGCACTGCGCATCACCACCTGACTCCTGGGGCCCACCAGCAGTGCTTGGCCATACCACAGCCGAACATACCAACTGGCGTCACAAACTCTTCATTTTATTTTCTTACTCCCCTTTTTCAATATTATTTTTAATCCCCATTACAAAAAGCCTGTCGCTTGCACCCGGTTTGGCCACATCACCGCTTGGAGCCACCATCGTGTCATTAGCGGTCTCCAGGGTGGCAGACAACCAATCACAGATGCCAGAACTGCTCATGGGCAGGGGAAGCAGTGCATATGCATGAGGTTAATTAGCAGCCCCGGAAGTAATGTTACAGCTGTGCGAGAGACTGGTAAGTATAACGTGCTTGCTCTATTACCCCTATCCCTTCTACCTCCATTTTAAAGCGTCAGATTCGGGTTGCTATAGACTTATATGGGGATCGGCGTCCGAACAAATATTCGAGATCAATTCCGGAACTTTTTTTTTTTCTTTTTTAAATCCCCGTTGGACCCACCAATCCTAAGTATCTGGGGGTCTGCCCTTCAATAGTCATGCAGGAACAGCGGAGCTGTCATAGCTGGAAAGACTGCAGGAGGTGAGTATCCACTATGTTTATTTTAAATTAGGGTCTTGAGAAGATTAATAACACTAGAAGTCCCAGGAATTTCGAGCTCCATAGGGTTTCAATGGTAGAAATGTCAAATGACCCCTCTCTGGGACTTCTAGTGTTCTGGTACAGTTGTCCAGTAGTGGACAGCCCCTTTTGAAAGGTGACAGGTTCTCAAAAAAAAAAAAAAAAATATAATATTATTATAGGTCTATCTATATTGTATCTATGAGAAATATAACCCTTGAGATGACTCGTGTATCATAGAAAAAGATTTGCTTATGGCAGTGCTGAAAAAAATATTGAATCATTTTTACACGTACAGCTTCTCTACAAGTACAGTAAGTTTTCTAACATAGGAATTAAAGATGGCTGTATTACATGCTAAACAGTTAAAATTTATGGCTATACAGTAGTTATCTGCACTGCATTTCACAATATAAAACTATATATTACGAGATAAATCTTACCGCTGTTGAGACTGGTGTACTTACTATGAAAAATACATATCAGAATATTATTTTAAAAAGTAATTACTTTAAACTTTTTAATTTAAATTATTGATCAGACTTTGCAAAGGTCTGAATCTTGGAATGTACCTCATCTGTCTCCCATTCTCACACCACTTCCTCATCTCGCCCCCTATCTGTCGGTGTCCCCCAAGGCTCAGTTCTTTGACCCCTGCTGTTCTCCATCTACACCTTCGGCCTGGGACAGCTCATAGAGTCACACGACTTTCAGTATCATCTCTATGCCGATGACACACAGATCTACCTCTCTGGACCTGACATTACCTCTCTACTAACCAAAATCCCACAATGTCTGTCTGCTATTTCATCCTTCTTCTCTGCGCGATTCCTAAAACTTAACATGGACAAAACAGAGTTCATTGTCTTTCCCCCTCCTCACTCATCTCCTCCAACAAGCCTTTCCATCAAACTTGATGGTTGCTCACTCTCCCCAGTCTCACAAGCTCGTTGCCTTGGAGTAACCCTCGACTCTGCTCTATCCTTCAAGCCACACATCCAAGCCCTCTTCACCTCATGCAGACTACAACTCAAAAATATCTCCCGGATCCGTGCTTTCCTTAACCAAGAATCAGCAAAAACATTAGTGCATGCCCTCATCATCTCCCGCCTCGACTACTGCAACCTCCTGCTCTCTGGCCTCCCTTCCAACACTCTTGCACCCCTCCAATCTATCCTAAACTCTGCGGCCCGCCTAATCCACCTCTCCCCTCGCTACTCCCGAGACTTCGCCACTCTGCCAATCCCTTCACTGGTTTCCCATCACCCAACGACTCCAGTTCAAAACATTAACAATGACATACAAAGCCATGCACAACCTGTCTCCCCCCTACATCTGTGACCTAGTCTCCCGGTACCTACCTGCACGCAACCTCAGATCCTCACAAGATCTCCTTCTCTGCTCCTCTCTTATCTCCTCTTCCCACAATCGCGTACAAGATTTCTCCCGTGCATCCGCCATACTCTGGAATGCTCTACCTCAGCACATCAGACTCTCACCTACCGTGGAAAGCTTCAAGAGGAACCTCAAGACCCACCTCTTCCACCAAGCCTACAACCTAAAATAGCCCTCAGTCCAGTAGACCACTGCGCAACCAACTCTGTCCTCACCTATTGTACCATCACCCATTCCCTGTAGACTGTGAGCCCTCGCGGGCAGGGTCTTCTCTCCTCCTATACCAGTCTGTTTTGTACTGTTAATGATTGTTGTACGTATACCCTCTTTCACTTGTAAAGCGCCATGGAATAAATGGCGCTATAATAATAATAAATAATAATAATCTGTCTCCATAATGGAGGGGCTGGTGTTTATGCACTATGAGTAGCTGTTTTAAACTACAGATGTAGCAAACATTATCGGAAACCAATGTGGGTTTTCTGTTCCCTCTCGCACCCCCCCCCCCCACCCCATCACATGCTCTGACAGGAAGCATGTATGTAAGTAGTGTCTGAGCATGGGAAAGGAGAGCAAGAAGCTCACACTAATATAGATAATTGATACACCACCAGTTCAAAACAGCTACTCCATATGAATGAACAAGGCAGTTAAAACAGCCCTTTCAGGATGGCGTTTCAGAGGTAAGATGATAGAGTATAGTACAATGATTCCTGACTTTGCAAACACTGATCAATAATTAAATAAAAAAAATCTATATAGTTAACTTACTCTAAAAGCTCATTTTCCATTTACCTAGCCTGATTGACAGCAACTTAGTATCCCTTGTGCTGTGGATATCTCACACTTCTCAGTCCAGGCTGTAATGGCCAGGTAGGCAGTGAGCAGACATTGAGCTTGGGCTTATGAGTGCTCTCATTTTTGATGGTCTCCTAAAATGCTGATTTTAATATCAAGAATATGCAACCATTATTACATGTAAGTACACCAGTCTCACCAGGTCTAGGTATTAATGGATGAAGTTTGTATTGTGAAATTCTGTGACAGATCAGCTTTGAATCTTGTGCTAATATCCCAGTCAGTCATTCATATGCACACTTCCCTGATGACTGAGCCTCTCTGCTTTCTATACAAGCACTCCCAGAAAATAATTTATATGCCTGAAATCCATTTAAATCTGGATGTAATATAGTGTAAGTGCATTAATTGACCAGTTTCCAACGTTTGACCACTCATCTCAACATTTCTATCCTGACTCGCTGGCTAACACTAGGGTTTGTGTGAACCATAGTTCTCGTTTACAATGCAAGCGTATGGAGCCTCTTTGTGACGCTCCAAAGAATTACAATATAAAAGCCATGTCCGGCTCACACAAAACCTAGTGTGATAGCAGTAAAGTAAGTGACCTAGAAGATGGCAAGTGGCATGTATATTATCGCACTTCTACCACATACACATTTAGACAAGTTTAAGGAACACAACATTTCATGGGAGAGCTTCACTACGCTTTAGAATAGGATTTTATAGGTTAGTCAAAAAATTGTATCACAACCCCTTAACGACCGTGGGCCGTAACATTATGTCCTAACCTATATAGTTGTAATCACCTGCGGCTTCTGCAGGCAGCTGCCGGTGAGCTGCGCACGTCACCTGATTTGAACAGCTGACATGTGTGCCTCGCAGGCATGAGTGGATCCACATTCCATCCGCACCTGTTAACCCCCTAAATCGAGATGTCAAAATGTGACATCGCAATTTAAAATACCCGCCGCGGTAAATCTACACTTACCAGGCTCCATTAGTGGCGCCGTGATCACTGTAAGCCTATGGTTGCCATGGTAGCACAGAGTCATGTGATGACTCCTGTAGCTATCATGACTCGCTTCCTGTTTCAGCCAGCCGAATGCTAATTGTAACAAGAGATGAATATTTCTGGTGATCACAGCTGTGTAGCTGTGATCAACAGAAATTAATGAGCTGCTGATACTTATAGTCTCTTAGGGGGACTAGTAAAATAAAAAAAAGTAAAATAAAAAAAGTTTTAAAAAAACCCTAAAATTCCCTAAAACGTTCAAATCCCCCCCCATTCGCCCCATTGAGAATTAGAGTTAAAAATAGAAAAATACACACACATTTGGTATCGCCGCTTTCAGAAATCCCCGATCTATCAAAATATACAATCAATTAATCTGATTGGTAAACTGCGTAGAGGCAAAAAAATCCAAATGACAAAATTAAGTTGTTTGGTCACCACAACTTTTGCGCAAAATGCAATAACAGTCGATCAACACGTAGCATCTGCGCAAAAATACTACTATTAAAAATGTCAGCTTGAGACGCAAAAAAATAAGCCATCACTGAGCAATAAATTCTGAAAAATGAGAACACTACAGGTTGCGGAAAATGGTGCAAAAAGTGCGCCACTTTTTTGGGACAAATTTCTGATTTTTTTTTAGCCCCTTAGGCTGCTTTCCCACTACGTTATTTTAACATCCGTCATGTACGTTTTTTTAACGCAAAAACGGATCCAGTGCAAATGCGTTTTCATTTCATTGCATTTGCAATGGACTCGCGTCAACATGCGTTCACCTGCGTTTGCGTGCGTTATAGTGAGGATCCAGCGAGTTGCAGTTTTTTAACATTTTTCAAAAACGCTACTTGTTGCGTTTTTGAGCTGCGTCCAAATACTGAAAATTGCTGGATCCTGACTAAACAGCACGCAAACGCATGTGAACGCTGGCATGCTGATAGACAGGATCCTGCTTGCTCTACTGAGCATGCCCAGAAACCAGCCTCGGGTGATCAGTCTCTCTCTCCGCCTCCCTCTCTGCCTCTCTCACCCGCCTGAGAGCTGCAGACACTCGTAACCAAGATAAAATATCGGGTAACCAAGGAAAGCGCTTCTCTTAGTTACCCGATGTTTACGTTGGTTACGTGTGCAGGGAGCAGGGAGCTCCCTAGCACATGCACATACGGATGCTCGTAATCAACGTAAATATCGGGTATCCAAGCAAGTTACCTGATGTTTACCTTGGTTACGAGCCTCTGCAGCTGTTAGAAGCCGGCTCCCAGTATATCACGTTCAGTTCCACTGACTCCCGATCACATGACTCCAATGCCCGCCTATAAACTTAAAGTAACAGGATCCTGCAAAAAACGGATTTTTGTGTACTCACCGTAAAATCGTTTTCTCTTAGACATCATTGGGGGACACAGGACCATGGGTGTTATGCTGCCTATCCATAGGAGGACACTAAGTAGATGCAAAAGCATATCTCCTCCTCTGCAGTATACACCCACTGGCCGGGCCGGGCAACCTCAGTTTTAGTACACAAGCAGTAGGAGAAAAAAACAGTAAAAACTTCTCAACAGAGGAACATGAGAAAAGAAGAGTTATAACCAAATAAGGTACTGAGAGAACCAAGGCCCAACAGGGCAACAGGGTGGGTGCTGTGTCCCCCAATGATGGCTAAGAGAAAACGATTTTACGGTGAGTACACAAAAATCCGTTTTTCTCTGATGTCTCATTGGGGGACACATGACCATGGGACGTCCTAAAGCAGTCCATGGGTGGGAAACATAAAAGAAGACAACACAACCCAAGGACTAGGAACCAGTCCCAGACAGCCTGGAGCGCCTACTGAGCGAGGTGCTCTACTGCAGTTTTCAGAATTTTCCTACCCAGATTTGCCTCAGTTGAAACCTGGGTATGGACTCTATAATGCTTTGAAAACGTATGTAGGCTAGACCAGGTCGCAGCCTTACACACCTGTTCCACTGAAGCCTGATGCCGAATGGCCCACGAAGCGGCAAGTGCTCGCGTGGAATGAGCCCGCAGCCCACTAGGAATGGGCTTGAGTTGCAAGCGGTAGACTTCCTGGATCGCAGAGCGAATCCAGCGAGCCAGAGTCGCCTTTGAAGCTGCCTGTCCCTTCTTAGGCCCCTCAGGAATGACGAACAAAGAGTCTGTTTTCCTAAAGGGGGCTGTCCTGGATATGTAATATCTGAGAGCTCTGACGAGGTCTAACGAATGCAGAGACCTTTCCACCCTATGAACCGGGTGTGGACAAATGGAAGGCAGAACAATGTCCTCGTTCAAATGAAACGGGGTAAGAACCTTTGGAAGGAAATCCGGAAGGGAGCGCAGAACCACCTTGTCCTGGTGAAAGATCAGAAAAGGCTCGCGGCAAGAGAGTGCTGCTAGCTCTGAAACCCGTCTGATGGACGTAATTGCCACCAGGAATGTTACCTTCCAGGACAGAAGAGCAAGGGAGGATTCCTTGAGGGGTTTAAAGGGAGACCTCCTCTGGAGACCATCCAGAACGAGGTTGAGGTCCCATGGTTCCAGCGGCCGTTTGTACGGGGGAACTAGACGGGAAACGCCCTGGAGGAAGGTCTTGACATGCGGTTTTTGAGCCAGGCGGCATTGGTAGAAGATTGAGAGCGCTGAGACCTGCCCTTTAAGGGAACTGAGAGCCCACCACGTTTGCAAGCCAGACTGTAGAAAGTCAAGAATTCTGGGGATGGCCAGAGGCATAGGCTGGACGTTAGTTTCCCTGCACCATGAAAGGAAGATTTTCCATGTACGGTGGTAAATGCGGGATGAAGCAGGTTTCGGGCGCCGATCATGGTGGAAATAACCGCGGGGGAGAATCCCGCTCTTGTTAATACCCAGGTCTCAATGGCCATGCAGTCAGCTTCAGGGCTCTGGAGTTCTGATGGGAAATGAGCCCTTGGGTCAGCAAGTCTGGGATGTCTGGAAGGCGCCACGGTGTGTCTGTGAGCATTTGTACTAATTCGGCGTACCAAGCGCGCCTGGGCAAGTCCGGTGCTATCAGTATCACCGGGACTCCCTCTGCCTTGATCTTCCTGACTACCCGCGGCAGCAGGGGTAGAGGGGGAAACATGTAAGGCAGGCGGAAGTGGAGCCAGGAGCAGACTAGAGCATCTGTGCCGATGGACTGCGGGTCGCGTGACCTGGCTATGAACGCGGGTACCTTTGCATTCAACCTTGAGGCCATTAGGTCCACGTCTGGTGTGCCCCAGCGAGTGCAGATGTGTAGAAACACATCTGGGTGGAGAGACCATTCTCCGGCGGCCAGGCCTTGGCAACTTAGAAAGTCTGCTGCCCAGTTCTCTACCCCCGGTATGTGTACCGCTGATATCACTGATCCCGACGATTCGGCCCAGCTGAGGATCTTGTGGGCCTCGAGATAAGCCGCTTTGCTGCAGGTGCCCCCCTGCCGATTGATATAGGCTACAGCTGTCGCATTGTCCAATTAGACTCGAATCTAACGACCCGCTAGCAGAGGGCAAAACGCTCTGAGCGCGAGGAAGATCGCGCGGAGTTCCAGGATGTTTATGGATAGGAAAGACTCCTGGAGCCGCCAACGTCCTTGAGCAGTGTGGTGCCGGTACACTGCTCCCCAGCCTAGGAGGCTGGTGTCCGTGGTCAGGACCAGCCAGTTCACTGGGAGAAAAGATCTCCCCTTCGATAGGGATGAGGACCAAAGCCACCAGCGGAGTGCGTACCTGACTGAAGGCGTCAGGGGAAGATGTCTGTCCAGGGAGAAGGGGCTCTTGTCCCAGGCCGCTAGAAGGGCTAGCTGCAGTGGGCGGAGGTGCAGTTGAGCAAAGGGTACTGCTTCCATAGCTGCCACCATCCTGCAGAGCACTTTGATGCTGAATCGAATGGAGCGAGATGGAGGACGTAGAAGGCAGTGTACCGCTTGTTGAAGAGCGATCGCCTTGTCCTGAGGGAGAAGGATCAAGCCCCGACGGGTGTCCAGGGACATGCCCAGGAAGGTGATGGATCGTGATGGGATCGGGGATGATTTGTCCAGATTCACTAGCCACCCTAAGCGGGAGAGGGTGTCCACAGTGATCTGTACGCTGGTTGAGCAGTCGCGGAAGGAGGGGGCCTTGATGAGGAGGTCGTCCAAGTAAGGGAGAATGACTACTCCCCTGGCGTGAAGGACGCTCATGGCGGCCACCATGACTTTGGTGAAGACCCTTGGTGCGGTGGCAAGGCCGAAGAGTAGAGCTATGAATTGAAAGTGGGAGTCCTGAATTGCGAAGCGGAGGAACTTTTGGTGATCTAGGGAGATGGGTATGTGCAGGTACGCGTCCTTGATGTCTATGGAGGCGAGGAATTCCCCTTCGACCATGGATGCAATAATGGACCTTAGGGACGCCATTCTGAATCTCCGTACGTGCACATGTTTGTTTAGGTGTTTGAGGTCCAGGATGGGTCGAACTGACTTATCCTTTTTGGGGACCACAAAGAGGTTGGAATAAAACCCCCAGAACTTTTCGTCGTCTGGGACAGGTATTATCACTCTTGCTGTTTGGAGCGAGTGGATTGCTGAGAAAAAAGCTTTGCGTCGTTTGAGTCTTTGGGGGGTTTGAGAGAAAGAACCGACTTGGGGGTCGGGTCCGAAATTCTATGTGGTAACCGGAAGACACAAGGTCTCACACCCATTTGTCATCTGAGGCGGCAGCCCAAATGTGATGAAAGAGCCGCAGTCGACCTCCTACAATGAGTGTGTCTTTAGGGGCGCCAAAGGAGTCATGAGGGGGGAAAACGTCGTGGCCGAGTCTCCCTAGTCCTGGACTGTTTCGGTCTAGGCTGCCATGACGAAGTGCGTTTTGGGGAGAGCTGAGAAGGTCGGTCCCTGCGTGGTCCGCGGCTGGTGGCGGGGACAGCACGGGATGTCGACCAACCAAATGAGTTCCGAAAGGAGCGGAACGAGGATTGTGGACGTCTGGTGAAGGACGTCCTGGACTTCAGCTGGGGGAGGGAGGTACTCTTTTCCTTCCGTGGCGTCAGAAATGAGCTTGTCTAGACGTTCGCCAAACAATCGGTCTGGAAAAAAGGGAAGGCCCGTGAGAGACTTCTTGGAGGCAGAGTCCGCTCGCCATTGTCGGAGCCAGAGAGCTCTACGGATGGCTATGGTATTTGAGGCGGCAAACGCTGCGCAGGTAGCAGAGTCCATGGAGGCCTGCATGAGCTACTCCGCCGCAGCGGCAATTTGAGCTATTACCTCTGTGAAAGTATGAGTGAACTGGGATTCCTCAAGCGAAGTGTTAAGGGATTCTGCCCAGACCGAGATCGCCTTTGCGACCCACACAGCGGCAAAGGAGGGCGAGAGGGAGGAACCCGCAGCTTCAAAAGCAGAGCGGGCGAGGTGCTCCACCTGTCTGTCTGTCGGGTCCTTGATGGAGGAACCATCGGGTAAAGACAGGGGCGTCTTTGTGGTAAGGCGGGAGACCGGGGGGTCGACCGAGGGCGGATCGGCCCAGCCCTTGGGGGCAGGTGAGGCAAAAGGGTACCGGGACTCCATGAGTTTTCGGTTACCGAAGCGCCTGTCAGGCTTCTCCCTTTGCTTTGTGTGGATATCCTGAAACTCTGGGTGATCAGCGAAAACCTTTTGGGGTTTCCTTGCCCTCTTACGGGAGACCGCATGGTCAGTGGTAGTGGATGGGGAATCCTCCACATGCAGAGTTTGGTTGATTGCTGCTATAAGGGAGTCTATTGCAGTTTGATCATCTGGGGAGGCTGAAACCAAGGAATCCTCTTGGTATAAACAGCATTCTCCCTCCTCCAGCTCTTCAGAAGCCGTGGAGCGTGTGGGAGAGCCTGCCCTGTGTGCTCCCGAGGGAGAGCCCGCTGGAGACACCCGGCCGTGTGCTCTTTTCCTGATCCCTGCAATTGGCGAAGCATGTGCCCGGATTACCTCAGAAGGATCCTCCATAGGGGTATCCTCAGGCTGCATTCCATCCAGGGACCCAGAAGGGTGTGGAGGACGACATTGCATAGCCAGCACCAGGTTCTGTGACAGTTTTTCCGTGGATTGGGATAGAAACTGTGCCCATTCCGGTGGGCTGGGAGCCCTAGGCTCTGGGCTGACGGTTGCGGCAGTGGGGTCTTGGGGGTTTTGGGGGGCTATAGGGGCACAGGACTCACAGAGAGAAGAGGTGTGTTTACATGGTAGCTCAGCGTGGCAGGCAGTGCAGGCTGAAGAATAGACTATGTGGGCCTTAGCACTCTTAGTGCTCTTAGAATTCTGCATGTTCCTAATAGGAGTATGCCAGGAGGGGGAGCAATGCTCAGCAGAGCTGCAAGTGAAGCAAGCACCTCACCAGAATCAGCCGATGGCCCTGTCCTCAGGAAGGATTAAGCTCTATGGAGATCTTCGCACGCTTTCCTGGGGGGGCGGGGCTTCTCGCGGCCGCGGGGGGCGGAGCTTAGCGCTAAAAGAGCGCGAAGATGAAGTCAGTGTGCCCCCCCCCAGCTGTGGGTAGTAAAAAACGGCGGGAAGGGGGCTTCTGATAGTTTTCCTCCCTCTCCCTACAGTCAGCACACAGCTTGTCACTGGTGGTTATCAGCCGGCTTTTCTGCTAGAGCAAATAAACAGAGCAAATAAACAGCGTGAGTCCCTGAGCCCTGGGCCCTCCCCCTGCCACCGGGAAATTATCTGCAGGACTTTCTGCAAACAGAAGTGACTTCCCCCCTAGCTAGAGAAAAGTTAACACTGTGTGTGCAGGATCCTTGGGGCTCTCCTCCTTCCACTCAGCAAGGGACTTTCTCATAAATACTGTAAATGTCCTGGGAGCCTTCCCTGCAGCGTCTTTTCTCCCTTTATCTGGGAAACCAGTCAGGGGGATCTCACCTTAAAACACTGCTTCAGTCCAGGCAGTGAAAATAGCAGAGTCAGCTTGCTGTGTCCGGTCACACCGCTGCCATATTCAACTCAGAGCCTGCAAAGAGGGGCTGAGGAATTGGTGCCATATTCAACTCAGAGCCTGCAAAGAGGGGCTGAGGAATTGGGCTATAGGGGCACAGGCCTCTACCCTGGGCTTTGGAAAATCGGTGTCAGTGGAACCAGTCGTCCAGCCCAGGATCCAGCGTCGCAGGAGGGGGTACGTGGAGGCGACACTCCACGTTCCCGCCTGTTGATGGTAGTGGGAGATCGGTCCCAAAAGGAAACCGTCGCCCTCAAAAAATAACATACCTTGAAAGGAAGTGCCTCCTACAGACACTAAGCTAAAACTGAGGTTGCCTGGCCTGGCCAGGGGGTGTATACTGCAGAGGAGGAGCTATGCTTTTGCATCTACTTAGTGTCCTCCTATGGATAGGCAGCATAACACCCATGGTCCTGTGTCCCCCAATGAGGCGTCAGAGAAATAACACATGCGTTTGCATGCGTTTTTTTGCTGTAAAAGCAGAATCCGCTTTTACAGCAAAAAAACGTTCATGACACATGTTAAAAAAACAGTGTGAAAGCAGCCTTAGATAAAAGTAAATCCATACATGTTTGGTGTCTAGAAACTCATACCGACCTGAGAAATAATACCGACACATCAGTTTTACCATTTAGTGAACATGGTGAATAAAATATCCCAAAAACAATCATGCAATCGCACTTTTTTTGCTATTTTTCCACACTTGGAATTTTTTTTGCAGTTTTCCACTACACTATATTGTAAAATGTATGGTTTCATTTAAAAATACAACTCGTCCTGCAAAAAACAAGCCTTCACATGGCAAGATTGATTGATGGAAAAACAAAGTTAAGGCTCTCTGAGGAAGGGGAGCAAAAAAATAACAAAATAAAAACAAACAAAAAAAGAAAAACGGACGGCGGTGAACGGGTTAATGGAATGTAATAAAAGTATATATTTTTAATATTGATCTCAGCTCAACTTCACAAACTCTGCTTCCAAGTAGAGAATACAGTATTTATTCCATTTAACCTAAATGGTTAATATTATCATTTTGTACAGTGTAGTCAAAACTAATATCTGTAGTACTATATTCTAAGGAAGGCTATTCAGACAGTTACTGAAACTGAACTTTGGTCAGTTATGAAAATAAAAGAAATCTAGTCGATCCTAATGCTCCGTTAACAATGAATGCAAAGTTTTAAAAGGAAAAAGAAATCAGTCCATTATCCATCTCCAGTAACCAGCACTTTTGGAAATTGAACAGCATATCATTTTTACATGTGGTGATGCTGCCACCCAGTGGCTTCCATTATGTACTACAGTCTAAGCTTTTCATACTTGATTCTCACCTTCAATCAGGATTAAAGAATCTTCTGGATTTTGCAGCATATCACTTTTTTTTACAAAATGAATAGCTACAGCCCGGTTATCAAGCGTTTCCGTTTTCCATAATGCCGACTGATACCAAAGTGTACTCGGGGGATTTGTGTTTGGACTTCCATTAAAGCGATCTTCAAAAATGTTTTTAAGGCTGTGTTCATCAGGAGCATCCAGTCTAAAGATGAGGACAGTGAAAACAGAGCATGTATGTGAACAAACAGGAGTATGGTAATGACTGATCTGACAATGGTTTCCAGCATGGAATTACAACATATGGAGGAGTTTCACCAGAACTAAATGGAGAATAATACATGTTTATTTTGGGCTTTTATTCTTTTATTTTGTTTCTAATTGATATGTTTCACTATACAGATTGGGGAGTCCGCTATATTGTAATACTTTGTTTGGCATCTGGCAAGTCCTGATAATGACAGATTATAGAGCTCTTAGGAAAATCCAGGGGAATGTGCAGAAATCCTCCTGTACACCAAAAAACACTTGCACCACCCCCCCCCCCCCCCGGACCAATCTCAAGTTATAGGTAGATTTACTGCCAGATCCCATTTTAATTAGATAACATAGCTTAAAAAAGCCACACATCATATAATGTCATTAAAAATATTTAACCCTTTATATTCACTAGCCAGTCTCCTAATGTTAGGGGATATAAGAATCTGACATTTTGTTTGGTCACCCACTGCGTTCTACCGGAGGTGCAGAAGTGAGTCTCTCTCCCGTACCTGGAAACATGCGTACATGGCCTATCCACAAGTGTGTTTTATGGGGGTATAGAGGGTAGAGAGAAGTCGGCTGTACAGGGATGGCAATAATCTTAAGTCAACTTCCCACTTTCAATTTGACTCGGACTTCTTATTTGCACACTAATATATACATTACTTACAATGAATTACACTTAGCGCAATGAAGCTTAAGGGACTGATACAGGTGATCGGGTTGAAAACTTTTCAGTCTTGCTCTGATCCGAAATTTCTGAGGAGCCTTGCTTTTCGTGATATTGGCAAGAGGGGTTATCCACCATTGTTGATAAGCAGGAAGTACTACAACAAAAAATGACATTACAAATGCAAACATACAAAGGGTAGAAGTCAGATTTCATTCCCTGCAGTGTATCACACCCATCCTCTGCTCCAGACTGCAGTGAGAACAGAATTGTCTTATCACTCCCGAGGCTACAATGTGCAGATTTTACCAAGTCAAACTACACAACCCCATGGTTAGACTGTAAAAATATGCATAATGTGTACGAGTCTGTAACAGAGCCAAAGTGGTCATCAGTTACTAAAATCTTACTGTATGTGATACCATGGCTTGAATGTAATACAGTATCTTAAATGGGAACTGTACTTTCATCAAACTTTGCATATATGACTAGTACAAGCGCGTGTAAGAAGCTTTGTAAGATATCTTTTCTGGGAAATCTTATTCTTTCTCCTCTTAAGAGCCACTTCTACTACTCAGCCTGCCTTTTGAACTCCCCAATCAGTCAGAAATGTAAATTGCATAAGACAAATAAAACCTGCCAAGAACAATAAGGTGTCAAGTTGCACAGCCTACTAAACAATATGTATAGGAAAAGTAGGAGGAGAGAGCAAAGTGTGAAGCCGAGAAACAGATGGGGCAGATTCTAGCTAGTGTATCGCAGAGCTGGATTCTCAGATACACTGCTCACTACTGATAAATAGTTTCCTCCATGCTGCTACTTCTGTATTTTTGGAAACAAAAAGAAAAAATAACAGAAATTCCCTCTGTGTGTTGAATTTAGTACGGGAAAATTAAGCAAGTCTCCTCCCACCAGCTCAGAGTGAAATGTGAATTAGAGGTAGATCCTGCAGATAGGGAAACTGGTGAAATAATGCAGGATACAAGTCACATAAAGGACAGAAATGGTGGTATGCCTTACACATATCTTATTCTTAAAATTTACTAGAAAGCAGAGTTCTAGCTAACTATAGGAGATTAATTCAGGAATTCCAAATACAAAGTTAACAAAAACCAAAAAGTTCCTAAAATGACAATTGTATTCAATATTCTTAACCCCTTCAGTCCTCAGGCATTTTGCGTTTTTCCAGTATTTTTTTTTCCCCTCTCTCTTTTCCGAGAACCGTAACTTTTATTTTTCTGTCAATCTTGCCATATGAGGGCTTGTTTTTTGCGGGACGAGTTGTAGTTTTAAATGGAACCATAAGTTTTACCATATGGTGTACTGGCAAACAGCAAAAAATTCCAAGTGCGGAAAAATTGCAAAAAAAAGTACGATTCCACAATAGTTTTTTGTATATGTTATTCACCGTGTTCACTATATGGTAAAACTGATGTGTTGTTGTGATGAATGAGGTCGGTGCGAGTTTGTAGACACCAAATATGAATAAGTTTACTTTTATCTAAGGGGTTCAAAAAAATTCACAAGCTTGTCCAAAAAAAGTGACGCATGTTTTGCGCCATATTCCGTGACCCGTAGCGTTCTCATTTTTGGGATCTATGGCTCAGTGGCTGCTTATTTTTTGCGTCTTGAGCTGACGTTTTTACCTGTACCATTTTTGCGCAGATGCTACGTTTTGATCGCCTGTTATTGCATTTTGCGCAAAATTTGCGCCGACCAAAAAAAATGTAATTTTGGTGTTGGGAATTTTTTTGCTGCTATGCCATTTACCAATCAGATTAGTTGTTTTACATTTTGATAGATCGGGGATTTCTGAACGCGGCAATATCAAATATGTGGATATTTTTTATTTTTTTAACCCTTTAATTTTCAGTGGGGTGAAAGGGGGTGGATTTGAACTTTTAGGTTTTTTTTTTTTTTAACTTTTTTTTTTTTTATTTTACTAGTTCCCCTAGGGGGCTATATGGATCAACAATGCGATCGCTCTGCCATATCTGCTGATCACAGCTACAGAGATAAGATCTGCAGATATACTGCTTTACTTTCAATGCCGGCTGTATTCCGGCGTTGAGAGTAAATGACTCATGTTAGCTACAGGCGTCATCACATGACCCTGTGATACCATGGCAACGCCGGAAGTCACGTGATCATGTCACGTGACTTCCGGTGGGGGCGGGGTAAGTCAGCATAATGGCGACATGTAAGGGGTTAATAGTCACGGGTGGAAGCGATTCCACACGCGACTAGCAGGCACACGTCAGCTATTGAAAACAGCTGATATGTGCGCGGATTGCTGCGGCCTACCCACGGCAGGGGGCGGGGATTAACCTCACACAATCTATGATGTACCCAGTACGTCATGGGTCGTTAAGGGGTTAATAACCATTAAGGGACATAAACACACAAACAGTCCCCTTAAAATTGTGCCCCACAGTAGGAGCGGGGCTAACAGAGGGGGGTAAGCGACAGTACTGCAGGTCTGGATCAGTAGGCCTCAAATGCCCTGCCACTGCCCTAATAAACCACCCTACCTGGCTGCAGAGGTCTGCACCCTATATAACGTAAATGGCACCCCTGCTCACAGTCGACTCTCCCTTGGAGTCCCTGAAACTGTCCCAATCTCACCGTATCGATACCAAACCACCACCAATCCACTAAATAAATACAAAAACCATCATGAACATCTCAGTATGGTGCCAAAAGAAATCGCCTTGCCACCTATTAGCCAAAAGGTTCCTGACCCTGGTTTAACAGTGTTATTATGCTATGAGTGTTTTACGAAGAGCCAGAGACTCCATCAGTAACCGCCAATAATAATAAAGTATTTGGTTATACATTATACTCTTAAAACAAATAATAATGTATCGAAGATTCCAATTCATGTATAAAATATGATATTGTCAGAGATGTCCAAAAATAGCTACTTCCTTTTAGAAGTGTGATATCATATCTTGGCCTCAACTCGTTTCTCCAGCTTCACAGGTCCATCAGTAGGACTTAACAGAAAACATTTCCAGGATGTGGTTGATGTTCAATGTGCTCCTGTTGATAACTTCTGTTCAACCAGGAAGGGAAGGCCTCCTGATACCATTTTAACTTGATACCATTTTGACCTGATACCATTTTGACCTGATGCCATTTTAATTGTGGGGTACCATTTTAAGGGGACTATTTATGTGGTTATGTCACTTAATGGTTATTAGGAATATTGAATAATATTGTGATTTTAGGAATTTTTTGTTTGTGTTAACTTTAGAGAGCATAGTTCACTATTTAAAGGACTTGTTATCAAGAAATGTGTAGGAGTGTACTAAGAGGAGAGGGGCAAGTGGAAGGTGACAGCTCCATTGTCAGTTACAGGTTAGTAAATTAGGAAGCTATCATTCTCTAACAGGAAGGTAAGAATTGTGGAATAACCATGCTCTACAGAGGAACTGCACAGCACAATATAAGATTTTAATTTTTAGGGTGAAAACATTCCTTTTACACTGTTCATGAGCACTATAAGAAAGTAAAACATTCTACAACAAAATAATATGCTCCACGTCAAGATATATCTATAAAAAATGAGCCTTATTTGTTTTTCTACTCTGGGAATATTCCTTTCCTTCATCTACAGTCTATGGTTGTTTGATATGAGCCCTACAAGAGGACAGCTCATTTCAGATAACTACACAACCTGCTGTGCAGGAAGCTTTCCTCACTGTGATCTTCAAATCCATTAATGGCTTCATACCTGTCACAGAAAGCTGCTGGCATCTCTCCAAGGCATCAAAGGGCGGCGACATCTGACCTGCATGGAAGATAAAAGAAAAGAAACAAACTTATGATAGCGCCTCAACAACCTCTTCTCCATACTGCTCGCAATCTCATTAAACATACTTGATTTACCACATGGAAAATATGTGCAGTTGACACACCGAGCCAAAATTATTTCTGGGTAAACACAAACAGATTTTCCATTCAACAACTATTGATCACCATTAACCCCAGAATTATGTTACATGCTAAGCACAATTGCACTTTGTGGCGGAAAATGAGATAAGAATAGGCGACAGATAGGATTTTGTTGAATCAAACTTCAAATTATGCTCGATAATGCTATTATGATGGTACTGGAATATAAGAAAAGACTGAGGGCACATCCTACCTTTCTAATGTGAACAGGTGCAAATGGAACATGAAACATAGTAACAAAAAGGAGACAGTTGCACTTTGTAGTGCTAGAATATGTGGAACAATTAATATGGGCATATAGACATGCATTAATGCTATGAAAAAACATGGACAAATTGAGACACTTAGCACGCAATAATGGCCAGATTTTTGTGAGCCCAAGAGCCAACGGCAAGGTGACCTCTTTTTGTAGGATCCCTGCCTACTCTAATGCCTCTATTTAGGTAAAAAAAAAAAACCTTACAATTTATGGGCACACAGAAACCTGCAAATGAAGAATAAAAATCGCCTGAGGCTGAAGAGCAGGAGTGCTCAATCAGAAGGTATTACCCTGTAATCTAAGAAAAGACTGATGGCACATCTTACCTTTCTAATGTGAACAGGTGCAAACTGAACATGAAACATAGTAACAAAAAGAAGACAGTTGCACTTTGTAGTGCTAAGATATGTGGAACAATGACCATGGGAATACAGACTTGCATTACTGCTATGAAAAACATGGACACATTGAGATACTTAGCACACAAAAAAAGGCCAGTTTTATGTGAGCCCAACAGCAAGGCAACCTGTTTTTGTTGAGTCCCTGCCTACACTAATGACTTGCCGTTGGCTGTTGGGCTCACATAAAACTGGCCATTTTTGTGTGCAAAGTATCACAATTTTTGAGTAAGGCCAGGGGCAGATGGGCATATTTTCAGTCTAAGTGGGATCCAACAATACATCACATCGTGCTCAGACCATTTTTAGTTTACGGAGCCAAAAATAAAACCAGAAAAATGATGTGGTTGTCTCTACGCTGCTGTAGCACGATGAAATAGTCAATACACTGGTTGTAGATGAAAGGTGGTTTATTCCAATGCGTTTTGAACTGATCCCCACTTCTTTCTCAGGAAAGTCACTTCAAAACGAATTAAAATAAACCACCTTTGATCTACAACCAGTGTATTGGCTAGTTCATCATTCCACAGCAGCGGATACAACCACATCATTCTTCTGGTTACATTTTTGGCTCTTCTACAGCCTTAGGGCTCGTGGTTTCTGCAGCAACTGTTTTATAGGCTCAATTCAGGGTTGTGTTAGACACAAGCACATAATGTGAGCGGCCACTTCACTTGTTTGTTTTCAGTTATACCGGGTAAGAACGGGTGCTCATTTTGTCTACAGTATATCCCATTCTATGGAGCCAAGCACGTCATATTTTTTCCTCGGACATTAGCAGTCCAAGGAAATAAAAAACAAAACAAAAAAAAAAAAGAAAACAACAACAAAAAATGAAAAATCACTACATGTCAGAGTTTAACCTGATATTCGGATTGCACTAAGCCATGCAAGCCAATGAGAGCATGAAAAACATTGGACTGTACTCAGATGTCATCAGCTTTTCATGCACTGACACAAAGTGGAAGATGGGGGAATTTTGGTCTCCATATTCCCCTCCCTCAGTTCTACGATTCTTGCATCTGAAAGATTCGGATCACACTAAGATGATTGGTGTGTCATTTGCATAATCAGCCATATTCTCTCAGATGAGAAAACCTATGGCCGTCTGCCCCTGCCCTTACACTTATTATGGAGGAGAAGGAAATTCTGCTCTGGTGATCGGTGGCAATCTCACCGATAAGAACCCCTTCAATCTACCAGTTATCTCTTAGTGGACAGGTGATAATTTACGATCACAAAGGCAGCGAAAATGGTTTCATGTTTGTGCCAAGCTTGAAAAGTATAAACTAGATAAATTCTAATTGAAACACTCAAAGCATACTTTACGATAAAAAAATACATAATATTTCACCACCAACTACAACAGGGATGTAAAGCCATTTGTTTTCATCAGCAAACAGGTCAGATGATAACGGAGTTATAAAAGAGAAGTTTGGGGATTAGGATGAGGGTATTTTCTGCCAGGGTACTGTCCATGTATTTTATAGACTGCATAACAATAGTGTACTGGCCAAAGTAATTTAACAAGAATTTTTCGGATAATAAGACACACTTTTCTTTCCAAAAATTTGAAAGTAAGAGGAGCGGTGCGTTTTATAATCTGAATGTAGCTTACCGGGAGATGGTGAATGGTCACATGAGGCAGGGGCGATACTGCGGGCGCTGGGCTGTGGGCTTTGAGGCATGGCCCATCCTGAAAATTTCAGCGATGCGGGCTTCAAATAATGGTGCCTGGAGTCGATGCGTGTGCAGATGAATCTCTTGGCTCAAGAGCTCATCTGCGCACGCACCATCTCCGGGTCCATTGATCTCCCAGCAGCAAACTTAAGGTAAATGGCGCCCGGAGGTGGCGCATGCGCAGATGAGATCTCGGCTTCTCATTGAGCCTACAACTTCAGGCACTATTTCTTTGAAGCCTGCACTGCCAACAGTTTCTGGATGTTCCCTGCCTCACAGTGCCTGCAGCTAGCATCCGGGACACTCGCCGCACCATCGCCCTACTCCACCACCGCCCCAGCCTCTTGAGGCCTCCCTCCACCACCGCTGCTACCTCTAAGATAAGACACTAACAGATTATAAAAAGGGCTGTTTTTTTTTTTTGGTTGTTTGTTTTTTAACCTTTTTCTCTAAATTTTGGATGCATCTTATAAAAACGAAAATTATGGTAATTTCCTCCCAATAGCAGGGCTCTCACTGTGGGAGGCGGCAGGTTCCAAATTCTATTAACTTGCAGGTTAATAGTATTTTTTCCCTTTAATACTACATGACTAGTTGCCAAAATATCTTACATACCTAGCTGGTTATCTGATGTGGTTACATCAAACGCAGGCTGATTCGGTTTCAGATCTACAGCATCCAGGAACCTTACATGAAACAAATAAAGGTCAACAATGAATACACGTTTAGTATAGCATACAAGAACTTAAAAATATGGACTCTCCAAGGTACAAAGACATGATAAAGTTCCGTCATTGTGGACTCTTATGTTTTGTTGTGCATGCATTTTGGACTGGAAAAAACAATTTTGCACAGTTTGATCCTGCATCCAATAATACATTGCAACACAAAAGCTATAGAATGCAGTTAACAGAGAATCCATCAGTGAGCTCATTGTGAGGGGAGATTTTGTAACTATTAGGTCACGTTCACATGTTGAGTAGTCTGTCAGTATTTCACCTCTGTTTGTAAGCAAAAAAAAAAAAACAGGAATGGGTGAAGAATACAGAAGTGGTGCCCGTGTTTCTAAGATACTTTTCCTGTAATTGTTCCATTCCTGGAATTGCCTTTTCACATACTAAGCACAGCAAAATAGTGACCAAATACTTAATATGTGAACGTGGCCTTACATGCCTTTTTAAAGCACAGTCAGTTGATTCATCACCTAAGACCACATCAAAGTGGAATATGCACAAAAACAGAGAGCCCTAAGACCGAAACTGTGCAAAATGTTAATGAAAACCCACTACAAAAAATACATTTCATCCCAAATAAACAAAGTTTCCCGATAGGTGAACAACCCCTTTAAATCATAGCATGGCAAAATAAAATAAATCTGCATCAAAAATAATTTTCACTTTAAAAACAAAACAAAAATAACCATTTTAAAATACTTTAGGGGACAAACAAATATAAAACCCTCACAAACAAATACTTACAATGCCAGGCCTTTAGGAGCTAAAGGGAATCTATCAGCAGGTTTTGCTACTCTGCTGCGTCCAAAACGCGTAAGCGATTCTTTATAACCTCGAAGGGTATGAGGGAATGACCCCCTCTTTTGTACATTGATGTCCTATTTTTAATTGACTATGGAATAAACAGTAATTTTATATTACCGGACGTGCTGCTGGAAAACCTCTTTTTGCCTTGGATCTGCACTGAATCACCGATGTTCAGCCTCAGATTTGTGCCAGCTATAAGGAGACTTTTGCCAGCACAGGGGGACATGTGGCATCACAGGGGGACATGTGCCAGCACAAGGGGGCAATATTCAAGAAAGGGGGCCATATCCAGATTAAGGGAGCTAATTTTAGGATGGGGGGGGGGGGCTATAAGACATATACCCTATATGATTTGTTAGATGGACACTGGCATTATAAGATGGACCCCATTTAACATAAAAAAAATAATTCTCTCTTCCTTCACCAAATAAATTGGGGGTGCGTCTTACAATCAGGTGTGTCTAATAAAGCGAAAAATACGGTGTGTGTGTGTGTGTATATATAATATATATATATATCCCTTATCCTGGTATAGCCACCATCCTGCTATATACCAATATACCACCATCCTGGTTTATGCCGTAATCCTGCTATAAACCCCCATCCTGCTATATACTGCCATCCTGGTTTATACCCTCATCCTGCTATATACTGCCATCCTGGTATATACTCCCATCCTGCTACATAGTGCCATCCTGGTATATGCACTCATTCTACCATATACCCCCATCCTGCTATATACTGCCATCCTGGTTTATGCCCTCATCCTGCTATATACCACCATCCTGGTAAATGCCCTCATCCTGCTACATATCGCCATCCTGGTATATACCCCCATCCTGCTACATAGTGCCATCCTGGTTTATGCCCTCATCCTGCTATATACCCCCATCCTGCAATATACCCAATCTTGGTATATGGCCTACATCCTGTGGCACACACAAAAAAAAAAAATATATAAACGTTTATACTCACCTTTCCTCACTCCAGCAGCATCACTCGTCTTCCTGTCTGTGTCAGCAGCAGCGCCACTGACCCGTGTGGAGCCGTTCCCCTGCAGCATCGCGATGTTCTCCTGTCTGCCTGCTCGCTGATGTGTGTGGAGCCGTGCACACAGCGATGACGTCACCGCTAGTCTCCACACACAGCAGCGGCCGGCAGACAGGACGACATCACGATGCTGTATTCAGTGGTGACGGGTGAGAATACTTATTCACTGTGCCCCGCACTGATGATGATGCACAGGGAGCAGTGAATATAGACACACATGATCACTCCAGGCTGTAGTTGCCAGGGATAATTACGCGGGACGGCTCTTTACTATGTGCGCATCCCCCGCCCATCATCTCGCCCACCTGTCAGCACCGACTTCAGCGCTAAGAGATGATGGGCGGGAGGATGCATATGAAATGAGCGGGCCCACATGGTCACGGCAGGCGCTGCTACAGGCTGCTCGTGCCACCGATGACCTGCTCCACCGCAGCACCCTCATTCCCCTACATTCAGACTATAAGATGCACCCCCAACATTTGGGGGGGGGGGGGGAGTGCATCTTATAGTCCGAAAAATATGGTACATTATAACACATCCATTTTTCATATTGTGGGAGCCTACTGATGGTGTACAGCTGACTGATGGCATCCGTCTGGTCACAGACATCCGTTAGGACAAGTGGAAGCCTATGGGCAGTGGATGGCATCCTTCAAATGTAAACCATTTTCAATAATCAACAACAATCTCAGAACTTATGTAACAAAAGTATATGAAAACACATTTAGAATACTGCAATAGCGTTATGCATAAAGTGTTTTTTACTATGTTACCATATTTCTTTCCAAGATGGAGAATGGCCAAATAAAGGTAGCAATTTTTTTACTCACTTTTGTAGTTCTTTGACATCTGAATCCTCTTCTGGGGGTACTGAAATTCCTCGTCCATAACCTGTTCCCCCATGAAGGTGAAACTCCACATAAGTATCAGCTCCTTGGTTTCCGTTAGCTGCACTGTGTAATTTTGCATGTACATTCTGAATAATAATGTAACTTCCAATCTGAAATATTAAAAACTATATGGGGAAACAGAAGGCGCAATAGGGTCTTACCCGGTATAAAAACGTGAAGGAAGTAAGGATAGGTACACTCACCTGGTCGGGTTGTGACAGTCACAACTCCTTTTGCAGCATATGAGTGTCTGCGTGGTCCCAGCAGCGGCCCCGTTCAAGAAATAGCGGAGAAAAAATATGTGTAGGAAAAACGGGTTTAATGCCGCGCGAAAGGAACACTGATACCAGTAAGATGAAAATCTCTTTTTTTTATATTTTAGTCAATCCAACGCGTTTCAGAGACAAGGACCGTCTCCTTCTTCAGGGAAAAAAAGAAATCATACATGCAGTTTACAGCCTGGTCACTTATAGAAGACTCTATACCGCCATGTTAGCAGCTCTGACGTCAAAACAACCACATGGTATCAGAGCGGTGACTCAGACACGTGCAAAAGAGCTGCAAGGATCATGAAAAAAAGAAAAAAGGAAGAAAGAAGAAAAAGAGTGAAAGGGGAAAGTGATTCCCATATACATGCACACTCAAAAACAGGTGCATTACAAATGAAATTGAAATAAAAAATATATATGTTTCTTGTGCCATTAATATGGATAGCTAGAGAAAAAATATTTTTGTGCAAAATGAAGTGTGTAGATCCGAATGCGAACCTGCAGGTAAAGGGCTGGACATGATGGGGTGTATATATAACCATTATTCTATCTCAGCCGGTGAGAATTTTGGTGAGAGAAAAAAAGAATAGTGAAGATATTCATAAGAGCGGGTAGGAAAAAGGGGGGGTTCCATGAAAAAATGGCATTTCATGTGAGGAAAGAAGATAAAAGTGTTGGGTGAGGCATAAGAGATCATATGCAAACACATAGGACACAAAAGAAAAATTGTGTGTCATAGTTGAGTGTAACCGTGAGGTGTAGGGCAGTAACATAATACGTTGGGGAAATGTGTTTAGAGGTTCCTGGAAAGCCGTGAATATATGAATGAATCGCTGGGATAGTGGAAATGAAGGGCGCATGCGTGAAGAGACTAAGCAAGTTTCAGAGAAAGTAGGGTGAGCCGAGTTCAAACCGTGGGAAAAAATAATAATGCGCATGCGCACAGAGATCTTGCCCTTTATTTCATGGTTTGTGCCATGTTCTATTTTTTAAATGGTTGTCATTTTTTAATTATGCCAATATTAGCATATTTTTATCTAGAATTGTATCTAATATTTTTATTGAATATTTAGTAAACAACAGCCTAAGGTTTTTATTCTTATATATCTATATGTGCATTATATTTATATTGTCTGTTCTTTTTTCCAGCGCGTTTTTATGCCGTCTTTTATCAATTTTTCTTAAAAAGAAAATATATATATTTTCTTCATATGTACCACTTTGAGTGTTGTAATGACCGGTGTCATTGTAATGTACCAAATGTGTGTTTTCTTCTTATCATGATCCTTTCACTTATGTCAGTTCCACTTTCACTAGGTTTCTGCCAATAATTTAGATTTTATTCTAAATACTGTTTTTCCTATATATCAGCTTTCTTGCTGTTATTCGCACCCGGTTTTGCTTTTTCCCTCCCCATGGTCTTTGGTCATCTCCGCTGTTTTCGCTTGCCCCTGTGTGTGTGCGCAGTACTACATTTTCCAATTGTTTCAAACCTAGTTCACCCCGACTCCCTCTCAAACCTGCTTAGTCTCCTCACATATGCGTCCTTTTTCTTCACTGTCTCTGTGATTCTTTCATACATTTACTGCGCTCCAGGAGTCTTTGAACACTATTCCCCAGCACACCCTTTTACAGTTTACACCTCACAATCATGTTTGGTTCCAATTCACATTTACTGTGTTCTATGTATCTGCATAAATTCCCGTATTTTATCTAGAATTTTTTATCCTAAAGAAATTTCTTTTCAAACACCCATCTAAAAGATTTTTTTATTCTTATATATGTATATGTTATCATGTGCGATGCTTTTTTTCTGTTCACTAGCTTTCTTGCTATTATCTGCACATGGCTTCTTTTTTTCCCACGGTCCTGAACTTTGGTTACCTCCGCTGGATTTCACCTATCTCTGTGCGCATGCGCATTATTATATTTTCCTACGGTTTGAACTCGGCTCACCCTACTTTCTCTGAAACTTGCTTAGTCTCTTCACGCATGCGCCCTTCATTTCCACTATCCCAGCGATTCATTCACATGTATATGGGAATCACTTTCCCCTTTCACTCTTTTTCTTCTTTCTTCCTTTTTTCTCTTTTTTTCATGATCCTTGCAGCTCTTTTGCACGTGTCTATGAGTCACCGCTCTGATACCATGTGGTTGTTTTGACGTCAGAGCTGCTAACATGGCGGTATAGAGTCTTCTATAAGTGACCAGGCTTTAAACTGCATGTATGATTTCTTTTTTTCCCTGAAGGAGACGGTCCTTGTCTCTGAAACGCGTTCGGTTGACTAAAATAAAAAAAAAGAGATTTTCATCTTACTGGTATCAGTGTTCCTTTAGCGCGGCATTAAACCCGTTTTTCCTACACATATTTTTTAATCTGAAATATTAAAAGTTTAAATGCGGTACATTGGTTTAGGATAAATACCATATAAAACAACATAAGGCCTTGTTCACACACTGCCTTTCACCAGCGTTTTTGCTGCAGAAATTTCTTCAGGAAATGGTTGTAACCTTTCTGCAGACATTCCCCAGCAAAACTTATGAAAAAAAAAAAAATACCTGTGCGCACACTGCGTTTTTTTTCTCAAGAACATTTCTTTCTGCAGAATTTTTTGAGAAAAAGAATATGCATGTCCCTTCTTTTCTGCAGGCACCTGCGTTTTTTTGCCATACATAATGGTAAAAAAAAAAAAAAACACACCACAGGGACCAACCTGCGGAAAAAAACACATAAAAAACGAATAAAAAACGTGATAAAAACGCACGTGTTTTTCGGTGCGTTATTAGTGCATTTTTTGAACGCAAGTGCGCTAATCTTTCAGACTCAAGAAATTTCTTGAGAAAAATCCTTTTTCTAGAGCGCACAGGGCCTTAAATGGGAAACATTGGCTACAGTCAAAGAAAATGATCTAAGGGGTTAAAGGGTATCTGTCAGCAGGTTTTTTGCTATGTAATCTGGCAGAATAATAAGACTGAGACAGCAGTTTTCTGTTGCAGATTTAGCAGAGCTTGGAATGTTAAGCCCTGTATAACCACAGACACACCAGTGATTAGCAGCTCTCTGTCACTATACAGTGTACACAGAAAGCTGCCAATCTGTGATAGGCCTATTGGCCCAGGATACACAAGGCCAGTTGTCCCGTAGTGATAATCGCTTGCTTGTTAAACACTGTATCAGCATGATGAGAAGATCATCGATGAAACAACCCTACCAAAAGAAATTATTTCTGAAGGGGTTCTCAACTATATATATATATATACCTGGTCAAATATACCATGGTCAAATATACCTTCATCCAGGATCCAGGAACTCATTAAAAGCTACAGGAAGCCACTAGAGGCTGTGACTTTTGCAAAAGGAGGATCTACAAAATGTTAATGTCACTTTTATGTTGAGGTGCCCATAATTTTGCACCGGTTAAATTTTGTTTAAATGCGGATTGCACATTTTCTGTTAGTACAATAAACCTCATTTCAATCCAGAAATATTGCTCAGTCCATCAGTTATTAGATATATGAAACTTAAATAGCTGTTGCAAAAACCCAAATTGTTATAAAGTAAAAAGGTTAGCATTAATAGGGGTGCCCAAACTTTTTCATATGACTGTATATATATATATATATATATATATATAATTATATTATGGAGAACCCCTTCATATATATAAATGTCTCCTCCCACCAATTCAAATAGATATTTGCAAGAGATGGTGAAAATGTTGCTCCCATAGAGCAAGCAACCTTGGCATTGTATACAAAGTGGACCTGAAAACACAAAATAATTATTGTGCCTTAGGAAAGATGTAATGTTCACAATATATCCTTTCAGGCTGTTTGAATAGCTGGTGTACTTGTTAAGTTTTCTTTAAGAGACTCAAATGCTAATCGTGAAATTGTGATATGAAATTGTAAATCGATGAATAAAATGTGTTAATGTCACAAGTAATCCAAGTAGGATCTTTCTTGAATTTCATTTGGTCCACAGATGTTAAAACTTGAACATAACTTGGAGAGAGTTGCACTACGGGTTGTAGCCTTTCTTCTAACTAGGTGCATGTGCGTTCCAGCACTGATCCAATTCCTGAAACCATCTGCCTGAATTGTGGAGAAAATTTGTCCTTATGCATGTTAGGTAATGTGTGAAACAATGGTGTTGTGAGAAAAGAGGGATTCATGTATTCCGTTTGTTTCTTGTTTAGCATACCCACATCCATGCCATCATTCAATAATGGTTCCATTTGTCTTGATAATTTAAGTTGGATCAGAGCTAATCTTACGATATATGCTTTCCTCTTGGAGAATGTCATTAACCTCCCCTCCTCATACAATCCTTTGTCCAATATGGTGACTGAGCCCCCTTTAATTGAACTTTTAACAATGTTGCTGTTGTTCTTTAGGAAATACTATGCTTTTTGATGACATTTACTAAGATGGTTTTCAAAATGTAATGCTTTAGCAATTATAAATCATCCATTATTGGGATGCAGGATTGGATGGGGGATATCCAGATTTAGGAATACGGGATGTAAACATATTATCCTCTATATAATATGTATTTGTTTCATTATCCATCAATGATTTTAGATTTACAATGGATAATTGTTACATAAAAGTTATGTTCTGAGAAAGCAACCCAGGAGTTTAAGGAAAAAAAAGTGGAATATTCAGCAATGGCAATGGAGTCACTCACCAGAGCTCAACCCCATTTCACAAGCCCAAGACAAAACTTAAATGCAATCTGTCAGAACGCTTTTGCTATGCAAGCAGAAGCCATAATGCTGCAAGGGTTAAAACATAGATTTCAGGGATGCATGCGTTATCTCAGTCTGATCTGTTGATTATTTGCCATGTTTGTTTAAACAGCAGAACCCTTATAATGGTAGAACTACAAAGTCATATGTAGGGCAGACAAGCACGGCACCTCCTCTGATTGACACCTCCCTGTTAATGTACCATCTCTATCGTGAGCCTGGTGTGGGCGGAACCTCTCCTTCAGCTCTGCTACATCACTAAAATTAAGGCTATTTACGCATGCTGTTTTTTGTTGCAGACATTATCTGCAGCAAAACCTGCACCTTGTGGCCAAAAAATGCACCAAAAAATGCATGTGTTTTTAGTGCATTTTTGTGCCATTTGTTTTAGTGAAAGCATTGACTGGAAGAGTTAAAAAACACGCAGAAAAAAAAAAATCAACAAAAAAACGCACCAACAATTGACATTTTGCTTTTTCCTGTACCCAAAACTGCAAGGAAAAAATAAGCAATGTGCGCAGAGTACTTCAGATTTCTCTAACTTTGCCGCATTAAGGAGAGAGAAGCAGATTTGGGCAACAAACTGCATCAAAAAACGCATAAAAAAACCTGCAGCATACACATAAGGCCTAAACATTCTGATTGTGTCAGAACAGCTGAAGCCAGTAATCTGATACATAGTTGGATTCAGAGTCTCTGCCTCTACATTATGTTGCTCTCAGATGAGGTGTGAAAACCTGCTGACATATTCCCTTTAAGGCAGGAAGACCCACAAACATGCAACAATTCAAATCAGCTGCAGTAAGGGCCGGCAAAGCATCTCCAATGAGGAAACCCAGTGTTAGTTGATATCCATGGCTTCCAGACTTCATGCAGTCATTGCCTGCATAGGATTCTCTACAAAGTATTATAAATGAACATTTTATTTGTAGTAAAGTTACTTTGTCCAATAACTTTTGAGCCCTGAAATGAGGAGGCTTTGTAGAAAAGTAATTGCAATTCCTAAATGTTTCACATGATATTTTTTTTTCAACCCCTTTAAGTTATACATTGCGCAGGCAAAAACTAGTACTTAGCAGGTTGCAGCTAAACCCCCACTAGGTGGAGGCATCACAGGTGCAGGAGGAGCAAATCACACACGCTTCCAAACATGGAGGGGGCGATTGCTGTATGGTAATACTGCACACTGATGGCTTGCACAAAGCGCTGTTCATACTTGCAGATGCACAGTCACAAACTCGCAGCCTATTAGTAGGTGATGCCTATATTATTAGATCAGGTGGGCTGCAACGCCATACTCAACTGCGCATCATACAGGGACAGGAACTGTAATATGCAAGGCCTAACAGAAAGGGGCCTGGCTGTATCCTGTATAAAAAAAAATTAGGTTTAAGGCCATGTGTGCACTAGAAAATGACTTTTTCTTATGGAAAAACCAGACCCTCTGAAAGAATCCCGCACCTGCGGTAAAAAAACGCACCAAAACCGCAATGAAATCCGCATGCGGTTTTGCCGCGGTTTGGTGCGGTTTTTCCGCAGGTCGGTCCCCACGGGTTTTTACCAATATTTAATGGCCAAACCGCAGGGACCTGCAGAAAAGAAGTGATATGTACATTAATTCCGCAGCCGAAATTCCGTGGGTAAATCTGCAGGTATAAAAAAACCGCAGTGTGTGCACAGCATTTTTTATACCCATAGGTTTTGCTGGGGAATGACTGCACAAAAGTTATTAAACATTTTCTGTAGCAAATACGCGGTAAATCCACAGCGTGTGCACATAGCCTTAGTTGGTTAGAATACGGAAGCATACAATCCTCGTCAGGGAATCTCATGCTTGTAGGTCCCTAGTTGGGTTAGTGAGCTTGGCTATGTTTTCTTCCTTCCACTACAATCATGCTTCGACCCCTGCCCCCTATGTGTTAGGGGCCTGTTGAGTGATGTCCTACCTGGAAGGAGTAGGCTGCATCCTGTACAAAAATATATGAGGTTTTAGTTGGTATTATGGCCAGAATATGGAAGCCTACAAGCCTCGTCATGGGAACCTCATGCTTGTAGGTCCCTACACTAAATATAAAAATAGCAACAAAAAGAGGAATAAATATCCTCCAAAAATTATTACTTACAGCAAAGTAATGGCCATAATACCAAGTAAAACCTCCTTTTTTGTACAGGATGCAGCCAGGCCCCTTTTTGTTACTCCTTGCATATTAGAGTCCCTGTCCCTATCTGTTGCACAGATGGGGTACAGTTTGGCAGCCCGCCTGATCTAATTTTATGGGCGTCACCTAATAGGCTGCGAGCTTGTGACTGTGCATCTGAATGTGTGAACAGCGCTCTATGCAAGCCATCAGTGTGTAGTTTTATCATGCAGCAATCGCCCCCTCCATTTTTTGGAAGTGTGTGTGTGATTTGCTCCTCCTGCACATGTGATGCTTGCACTTTAGCAGGAAGCAGCTAAGCCTCCACTAAAGTACTAGTTTTTGGCCTGGGCGATTTACAACTGCAGCCCTTCTTTGCTGTAAGTAATGCTTAATTTTTGGAGGATATTTATTCCTCTTGTTGTTGCTATTTTTATATAACCCCCTGAATTAAACCTGAATGTCTCAACTTCAATTGCATCTCAGTTGTTTCATTTTAAATAAAAAAAATAATGGCACACAGAGCCCAAATCACAAAGATTCCATCACTGTCCAAATATTTATGGACCTAACTACAGTTAGGTCCAGAAATATTTGGACAGTGACACAATTTTCGCGAGTTGGGCTCTGCATGCCACCACATTGGATTTGAAATGAAATCTCTACAACAGAATTCAAGTGCAGATTGTAACGTTTAATTTGAAGGTTTGAACAAAAATATCTGATAGAAATTGTAGGAATTGTACACATTTCTTTACAAACACTCCACATTTTAGGAGGTCAAAAGTAATTGGACAAATAAACCAAACCCAAACAAAATATTTTTATTTTCAATATTTTGTTGCGAATCCTTTGGAGGCAATCACTGCCTTAAGTCTGGAACCCATGGACATCACCAAACGCTGGGTTTCCTCCTTCTTAATGCTTTGCCAGGCCTTTACAGCCGCAGCCTTCAGGTCTTGCTTGTTTGTGGGTCTTTCTGTCTTAAGTCTGGATTTGAGCAAGTGAAATGCATGCTCAATTGGGTTAAGATCTGGTGATTGACTTGGCCATTGCAGAATGTTCCACTTTTTTGCACTCATGAACTCCTGGGTAGCTTTGGCTGTATGCTTGGGGTCATTGTCCATCTGTACTATGAAGCGCCGTCCGATCAACTTTACGGCATTTGGCTGAATCTGGGCTGAAAGTATATCCCGGTACACTTCAGAATTCATCCGGCTACTCTTGTGTGCTGTTATGTCATCAATAAACACAAGTGACCCAGTGCCATTGAAAGCCATGCATGCCCATGCCATCACTTTGCCTCCACCATGTTTTATAGAGGATGTGGTGTGCCTTGGATCATGTGCCATTCCCTTTCTTCTCCAAACTTTTTTCTTCCCATCATTCTGGTACAGGTTGATCTTTGTCTCATCTATCCATAGAATACTTTTCCAGAACGGAGCTGGCTTCATGAGGTGTTTTTCAGCAAATTTAACTCTGGCCTGTCTATTTTTGGAATTGATGAATGGTTTGCATCTAGATGTGAACCCTTTGTATTTACTTTCATGGAGTCTTCTCTTTACTGTTGACTTAGAGACAGATACACCTACTTCACTGAGAGTGTTCTGGACTTCAGTTGATGTTGTGAACGGGTTCTTCTTCACCAAAGAAAGTATGCGGCGATCATCCACCACTGTTGTCATCCGTGGACGCCCAGGCCTTTTTGAGTTCCCAAGCTCACCAGTCAATTCCTTTTTTCTCAGAATGTACCCGACTGTTGATTTTGCTACTCCAAGCATGTCTGCTATCTCTCTGATGGATTTTTTCTTTTTTTTCAGCCTCAGGATGTTCTGCTTCACCTCAATTGAGAGTTCCTTAGACCGCATGTTGTCTGGTCACAGCAACAGCTTCCAAATGCAAAACCACACACCTGTAATCAACCCCAGACCTTTTAACTACTTCATTGATTACAGGTTAATGAGGGAGACGCCTTCAGAGTTAATTGCAGCCCTTAGAGTCCCTTGTCCAATTACTTTTGGTCCCTTGAAAAAGAGGAGGCTATGCATTACAGAGCTATGATTCCTAAACCCTTTCTCCGATTTGGATGTGAAAACTCTCATATTGCAGCTGGGAGTGTGCACTTTCAGCCCATATTATATATATATAATTGTATTTCTGAACATGTTTTTGTAAACAGCTAAAATAACAAAACTTGTGTCACTGTCCAAATATTTCTGGACCTAACTGTATATATTACTTGGTGACTAGCAGTAACTGTAGAGAAGCAGTAGGTTTATTGCACTGGAGCAGGGGTCCCCAACCTGTGGCTCACAGGCCAGTGATGTGTGGCTGGTGGCAGTTTTCCAGCTTTGTGCATAGGCATTAGGTCTAGCAAACCGCTATGAAGAGCAGGTCTACAGATGGTGACTTTTGTGAGTAGCCCCCCACAGAAGAGCAGATCTGAATAGGGTAAGGTTGGAACCCCTTGATTTTGGTATCCTGCTTCAATGTGATTTCCGCGGCAAAGCTTTGGCTGCCATTATACCAGTAATGGGGGGCTCAGAGTGTCACTACTGTTATGTTCACACAGGACGTTTTTGCAGCGTTTTTTTCCTGACCAAAACCTGACCTTGTGACAGGATGTCTCCTGGGAGTCATCTGCAGTTTTGATGCGGTTTTGGTGGCCTGCAGGGGTTCAAGAGTACCCCAGTGCTGGGCTGGTATTCATCTGGATCTGGATCCGGCACTCAGGTAGTTAAAAAAAAAAAAAAAAAAAGCTAGAAAGGAAAAACAAAAAAAAAAAAAGCGAGCGTGCTATACTTACCAGTCTTCGGTAGATACTAGAGTGGGCTCCTTCCAGGTAGGACGTCATTCAACAGGCCCCTAACACATGGGAGGCAGGGGGGATAAGCATGATTGTAGTGTAAGTAAGAAAACATCGCCAAGCTCACTAACCCTGCTGGTCACGACCACTAACCTGGAAGGAGCCCTTACATTCTAGGCTCATTCGTACCTGCTCCAGCGGCCCCTCCTACTTCCAGAGCCGCTGATTAGCCTCATGCATATTCACTGCTTCTCCCCGTCACCCACTGGGGTCTGTGGGTCTATCCTACAGTAAAAAATAAATAAAAAAAGAATGAAGTAGGGTATTATGATACGCAGCACAGATAAAGCCTACAGCTACAGGCTGCAGCCCCAAGCTGTGTGCTTTACCTTGGCTGGGTATCAAAATAAGAGGGACCCCATGCTGGTTTTTTTTTTTTTTTTTTTTTTTATTAATTAAAAAAAACCAAAACAGCATGGGGTCCCTTTTATTTTGATACCCAGCCAAGGTAAAGCCCACAGCTGGGGGCTGGTATTCTCAGGCTATAGAGTCCCAGCCTAAAAATATCAGCCTGCAGCCGCCCAGGATTGTCGCATCCATTAGATACGATAATCCCACCACTTTACCTGGCTCTTCTCAAATTGCCCTGGTGCGGTGGCAATCGGGGTAATAAGGGGTTAATCGCAGGTCATAGCTGTGACTAAACCCTAGATTGGTAACAGCAGGCGTCTATGAGACACCCCCATCAACAATCTGTAAAAAGTGACAAGAAATAAACACAAACACCAAAAAAATCCTTTATCTGAAATAAAATACAAAAACCCCACCGTCTTTCACCACATTATTAATCCCATAATCACCCCTGCAAGTCCGACGTAATCCACAAGAGGTCCCACGGGAATTCAGCTCTGCTACATCTGAAGATCACAGTGAGCAGCCATAGAACAAGACTGTCCGCTGTGATCTCCAGAGAATAAATGAGCAGCATGATCAGTGGTCACTTCACTCAGGTGATTCTTAGTCACAGCTGGTGATACCTGTGACCGTAAATAGCCTGAGAGAGGTCCCCGCTGAATGACCAGCTCATTTATTCTCTATATAGATCCGCAGACCAGGTTTGTAATTGGTTGCAGTCAGATGCTGGGGGCGTGTCTGACTGCAACCAATCAATCACAGATGAAAGCAGTGAATATGAAATTAGCATCGAAGTGGAGGGGTCACAGGAGCATACAGCTGCACTAGTGAATCGGTAAATGTACAACGCCTGCTCCTATCACCACCACCATTTAAGTGCCGGCCAGATACCCTGGATCAATTCTGGGTCTAACTGAGTTTTTTATTAACCCGGTTAGACCTGCTGATCTAGGATATCTGTGAGTCCACCTGTCACTAGGGTGAAAACTGTAGCAAAAGCGCTGAATAGAATTGACATACTCATTCTTTTCAGAATGCAGCAAAACTGGAGGTGGTTCACAAAACCGTCAAGAAAAAATCCTGACGTGTTCGTGTGTGTGTGTGCATACATGAGATTCAGAAATCTCAAACTTTGCTTGGACTGTAAAAAGCAGCGTTTTATTAGCATGGATTTGCATAAAACCAAGGCAAATCTGCAGTTAAAAAAATGCTGCAAAAGCACCCAGTGTGAACATAGCCTTAGGGTGGCAGGAGCTGGATGTGGCTAGCAACAATCTCCCAGATCTGAATGTGGCTCTCAAGGTCAGAAAGGTTAGGGACCACTGCAGTGGAGGAAGGGTAGATCTAAGTGCCAAAAGATGATCATATAAGATGATCAAAGCAAGTCTGCAATTGTCACACTTTGTCGTAATGCATGTGCCAAGGCAAATTTAGCTTTCATTTTTCCACTGCAGCCTAGAATAATTCTCTTACATTGTGTTCCTACTGCTAGGGAAGAACAGCATGTTGTTTATGTAAGATATAAGCCTTCTCTACCGCTTTGTACCCAATATTGTAATCATCATCATAATTATCAGTTTATTAACAGGTACAGGCACTTCCACCTTGCTGTGAAGTTCTATATATACACATTGGCAGCATAGGGGCACACTGAGCAGAAAATAGGTTTGTAATTATCTAAACAAAAAGTTAACTTCAGTTTTCTGTGCTACAGCCTTTTAACAAATTTCCAAGATTGAATGTAATCATTTGCAGTTAACAGTATAATACGCTATGCCCCACTGAACTTTACATCCTAATGCCACTTCACTGAAGGATCAGAGTTCAGCCAAAGAACGTTGCACTTAAATAAAAAAAAAAAAACTATAAAAGAAAAGAATTTTGTTGTTTTTTTTTTTTAAGTTATTTGTGGAGTACAAAAGTGTATTCATTAACATTTTAGAGAAACAAAAGGATTTCTTTAATGTTTTAAAATGTGTGTCTAACAGTGTTACAGCCCAGAAAGTCTGCCATATTACAGGTTTATAACAGATGGCTGGGAGAAAAACGGGTTAAATGCTGCGCTAGAAACCACGATTCCGATGGATAAAATAAATCCTTTCCTTTATTGGCACAAGTCAACGCGTTTCGAAAGCATATCCACTTTCTTCATCAGGACAAGACAGTACAAGAAAAGAATGATTATTTTATCCATCGGAATCGTGGTTTCTAGCGCAGCATTTAACCCGTTTTTCTCCCAGCCATCTGTTATCTGCCAATTCTGCATCGGGGCTGCTGCTGACCACTGCTATATCATCAGCTTATATGCTTACATTGGAGTTGTGCCAGTCACAACTGAAGCAGGTGAGTACCTGTCTTTACTTTTGCATACCCTTGTCTACCAGATAAGACCCTATTTCTGCGCTTGTTTCTTCCACAGTTTTTTTCCTAAATATTACAGGTTTAATAGAACAAAATAAGCCACCAAGGGGCAGCATGATCTCACTTGACTTCTCAAAAGAGAATAAAAAAAACCCCCAAAACATTAAAAAATGCTGACAAATACATGCAGAAATCATACAGAGATACAGTGTTCAAGAGATCTCACGTAAAACACAGTTCAATAGTGCAAACACTGTGTTTCCCTGAAAATAAACACTAGCAAGAATTTTCAACCCTTTCTGGAGTATGCTTAAAACAGACCACGCAACCCCCACCCCCCACCTCCAGAAAAAAGAAAAAAAAAAAAATACACACTCACCATCACCAGATCCCCAACAACTACAGCAGCTGCCATGTGCCGACAGAGGGGTGGACAGGCTCTTCCACAGTGATCTGCATCAGGCCTTCATAGTAAATAGCTGCTAGGAAACCACTGCCAGGGACAGGCAACAAGCAGAAGAGACTTGTTTGGACTAAAGAACACAAGGAATTGACATTAGACCAGTGGAAATCTGTGCTTTGGTCCGATGTGTCCAAATTTGAGATTTTTGGATCCAACCACCGTGTCTTAGTAGAAAAGGTGAACGGATGGACTCTACATGACTGGTTCCCACTGTGAGGCATGGAGGAGGAGGTGTCATGGTGTGGGGGTGCTTTGCTGGTGACACTGTTGGGCATTTATTCAAAATTGAAGGCATACAGAACCAGCATGCCTACCACAGCATCTTGCAGCGGCATGCTATTCCATCCGGTTTGCGTTTAGTTGGACCATCATTTACTTTTCAACAGGACAATGACCCCAAACACACCTCCATGCAGTGTAAGGGCTATTTGACTAAGAAGGAGAGCGATGGGGTGCTACGCCAGATGACCTGGTCCACAGTCACCAGACCTGAACTTAATCGAGATGGTTTGGGGTGAGCTGGACCGCAGAGTGAAGGCAAAAGGGCCAACAAGTGCTAAGCATCTCTGGGAACTCCTTCAAGACTGTTGGAAAACTATTTACGGTGACTACCTCTTGAAGCTCATCAAGAGAATGTCAAGAGTGTGTAAAGTAGTAATGAAAGCAAAAGGTGTCTACTTTGAAGAACCTAGAATATAAGACATATTTTGAGTTGTTTCACACTTTAAGTATTTCATTCTACATGTTTTAATTCATAGTTTTCATGCCTTCAATGTGCATCTACAATTTTCAGAGTCCTGAAAATAAAGAAAACTCTTTGAATGAGAAGGTGTGTCCAAACTTTTGGTCTGTACTGGACACACACGGTGATATTGGGGGACCTGGGAGCAACCACTGTGGAATGCAGGATGACATGGGAGCGACCGCTGTGGAACGCAGGTGGACCCAACAGTGACGCAGATGTCCGGGTCTGTCTTCTTTTGGGGGTAAACTTACCTCCAATCCGTGTGTCCTGAAAAATCGAGACCTACCTCGAACACAAGTGCTAGCACATTTTGGGGGTAAAAAATAATTTAAGACAGTGCCTTACTTTAGCTATTTTCTAATAGGAAAGGTCCTGACGCATATATAAAATATATGTATATGCCTCCATTAGCATAATCCAGGAGTAGGGAGTTCATTTTCCTGAGGGGCCACATGAGAGATTGACTGGTGTAAAGGGCCAAACCAATAGGGCCAAATTAATTCTTCTCAATATTAATATTAACATATTACAATTAATAAAAGTATAAAATAATTACCGTATTTATCGGACTATAAGACGGACTTTTTCCCCCCCAAATGTTGGGGAAAAGTGGGGGGTGCGTCTTACAGTCTGAATGTAGGGCAGTGGGCAATGAGGGTGCTGCGGTGGAGCGGGTCATCGGGGGCACGAGCAGACTATAGCAGCGCCTGCCGTGACCATGTGGGCCCGCTCATTACATATGCATCCTCCCACCCATCTCTCAGCGCTGAAGCCGGCGCTGACAGGTGGGCGGGATGATGGGCGGGATGTGCGCGCATACTAAACAGCCAACCCGCATGATCACCCCTGGCAACTACAGCCAGGAGTGATCATGTGCGGCTATATTCACTGCTCCCCGCACAATCATCAGCGCGGGGTGCAGTGAATCAGTACACTCACCGTTCCCCTGCAGCACCGCAATCTCCTCCTTTCTGCCGGCCGTGCTGTGTGGAGACTAGCGGTGCTCACAGCGATGACGTCATCGCTGTGTGCACGTGTCCACACAGCCGCGCCGGCGCAGACAGGAGGACATTGCGATGCTGCAGGGATCGTGCTCGGCTCCACACAGCGCTGCCAGCACAGACGGAGGAGGAGTGACGCTGCGTGGAGCCATATAGGTTAGATTGCTGACATCCAAACAGTTATAATATATTTCTTTCCAGATTTATAACATGCCCTGTATATATTGTGTGCATTATATAAGTTTTAAGTTTTCATTGTAATGGTTTTAATAATGTGTTCAGTTGTGTTGTTTAGGCCGGAGTCACACTTGTGATTGAATCGCACGAGTGCAATGTGAGAAAATCTCGCATTGTACCAATGTTAATCAATGAGGCAGCTCCCATCTGCTATTTTTTCCTCATCCCACATCGGACGGAGGGGGGAAAAAAAAAAAAAAAATCGCAGCATGCTGCGATTTCAAGAGTTTCTCGTGTGAGACTCTCCAATGCAAGTCTATGGGTGCGAGAAAAAAAAACGGATGTCACACGGACGGCACATGGACCATCCTGGTGACATCCGTTTTTATCAATACATTTCTATCATGTAGCAGAGAACACTGTAAATGCTCCTGTACATGACTGTAAATGAGTAGCAGTTGCTGAGGAAAAAAAAGAATTGCACGCTGACAGGATACTGATGAAAAGCGAGAAAAAAATCGTCCTACTTTCTGGCATGAGAATCAGACCGATTTTTAAATAGCAAGGGTGACTCCGGCCTTAATGTGATCATTTTTCCTACTTCTCCCATTACCCTAATTCATTTACACTCATACTATTTATGGGATCACATTGACCCTTTTATATAGGCACCTAAAGAACAGGACAGATAGTCCTCGTAACGTGTACTGTCGTGTCCAAAACATTTTCACTTCCAAGCTTTTGCCAGTGTATTGGATCAGCAGCGCTCTGAAAATCACATTTTTTGTTACTTTCAGTCTCTGAAGAATGAGAACGTCACTGAGAACAGTGGCAGAACGGCACTGGAATTCGGAGAAGGCAGATGTAGAGGAGCACACACACACACATTTGGTGGAAAAAAAAAACTATGGAAGCCCATGGGTATGAAAGTGAATGTAGTATCTCTCACAGTATGTGTTAAATGTATACATCGTGAACCGTTTAACACATGACATTATAGTCAAATGTAGCTGGATGCCACAGCTTCAGTTACCGCCTACAGCTGAGAGTTTTAACTGAAGCCTTTATTGTAAAAATGGACAGCTATAATCACAACATACCTTACTGTTACACCTCGTGGCTCTCCTGTGGCAAGGAATGAGACAGTCTCCTTGCCTGCCACGAGTGCTCCTCCTCAGCAGCGCCGAAGGTCTGCCAGACTGCGCAGAGTGCAGGAGAAACCTCCTCAGAGAGGCAGCACAAGGGTGACACCTAGTGGTACTCCTGTTGCAAGAAATGAGACGGTCTCCCATTCCTTTCCTGCCGCAGCTCCTCCTGCTCAGCAGCCTCGAAGGTCTGTGAGGTTGCGCAATGTGCAGAGGTTTGCTGCTCAGGGAAGCAGTGAGACTCCCGTTATCTCTACACATTGTGAGACCGAGGATCCCGCCTCTATTTCCCAGAGGCAGGAGGGTGAGCATGTGCTATGCTTGGTGGATCCTGATTCGCCCACTGACGTCACACGGCTTGATGACAAGGCTGGTGACGTGGTGAATCCTGACTGGCCAGGCTGGGATGTCGTGGATCCTGATTGGGTCAAGTCCGTCATCTCCGCCTCGCGCCCGCCCTTGGCTGGAGCTACACCTCCTTAAAAGCTCCTCCTGCCATCATGGCGGCGCGCGACCGTCCTTCTATGTTTGGATGTCTGGCAGCGTGCTGCCACGCCACTGCTCAGGCATTATCTTCCTCTGTGGGCTTGGCCCTTGCTGCTTAGGCAGCCCCTGGTTTGCAGGCCGTGTCCCTGCCTTGCTGCTCCGGCAGTAGCTCCTTCTACAGGCCGTGTTCCTGTCCCAGGTGAGCTCCTCGAGTCTCCACTGGACTCACCTGGTTATTGAAAGCACACGTGCGTGGGCACCTCTGTGCTACCCTCGTGCCATATTCTCGTGACTTCCACTGGCACACGTGCGTGGGCACCTCTGTGCTTCCCCGTGCAACAGGTACACCGAGCCGTGTGATCCCTGCCATACAACCCACACGGGTTAGAGCAGACCGGTGTACATAGATCGTCTGTGACATTCCAGACGATCGCTAGCAGCAACCCGCTCACTCTTCACCCACCATAGCAGCGGTCCCTTACACCGCACAGTGGACCTTGACCGGCGGAAGCTGTCCATTCCCCATCTTGGCACGCTTCCCCGGGTCCCCCTCGTAACACCTTACCATCTGTGTTGACAGAATTAAGGCCCTGATTAATCAATGTTTTGTACTCCACATACTTGATAAAGGATGCGATGGAGTAAGATGCTACCAATTCATTAAAAGGCATGCACCTTTTCAACAGAACCTTTCAGCACAATTCTGCATTGTAAAATAAAGGTATGGACATAATCGCGCTGTTATACAGATTAAATAGACAACTTTAGTTAAGAAATCTGCATGGTGGCTGCTCTTTAATCAGCAATGTAAATGTTCATGCAATAAGATTTATGTGCACGGGGCGGGACTGTGTGTAGGGTCTCTTCATCCTGTTCGTAAGTTTGTGTCAATGCCTTCCTCACCATGCAGATTGACCTCCTGGTGGTCTTTAATAAATGGCGTTGGTGACTCCACATGTGTTGATGGAGATCTTAGCTCATCGTTCAGTCGAAATCTCAAACTGCAGAAGCGTCGTCATTTTTCTGAAGACTGTCGAGAGGTCAATCTGCACAAGTGCCATCCCCAGCCCGAACTTTCAAAACAGGAGGCAGATACAAACACCAGAGCCAGGCAGAGGGGCTGGGGTAAGAGCCGAAGACCCTACAGTCCAGCCCACGTAAAGCTTATTGCACCAAAATTTCAAATTCTGATTAAAGAATAACCACAAGCAGATTTCTTCACTAAAGGTATAAATTTAATCTATATAACAGCGCCATTATGGCCATGCCTTTACTTTAATATGCAAAATTGTAATGACAGAGTCTCTTTAATGAATCTGGCACAGGTTCAGCTACTGCACACCACCACAAGAAGCATATTCCAGTCAGCGACTGGAGAACATTTCGTAATTTATGCAATAAATCACGATTAATTTGTTGACCGCACCACCTCCATCCACTTTTCAAAAGGTACAAGCTGTGCTAAAAGTTTGCAACATTTCAAGCATTTTTACCATATAAAACTGGCATAACCTGCCTACTGAATCTGGGCCAAAGACTTTACAACTAATGTTTGTTTTTCACTCGTGGCACCAGGACAACAGCCAAAGGTTTTGATTTCCTCATGGAAGATCTAATCCAATATCTGAATACCAATTATGGTGCACACATTCCAGCACCAAATTTGCATCTCCTGGCAGAAAACCGCACCGAAATTTTTTCTTTTCCCAAGAGATGTAGATTTGGTGCTGAAATTTATACAACAATTCCTGCACCAAATCTGCATCTTCTGGTGGAAAAAAACCCTCATCAATGCTGCATCAAAATCACATGGCGTTTAGTTACATGTTTTTTTTTGCCAGGAGATGCAGTATTGGTGCAGGAATTTCAGCACCAAATCCTGGCAAAATATTGCAACAAAACTGTATTGCATTTTTTTGTCAGGAGATGCAGTATTGGTGCAAGAATTTGGTACATAAATTTCAGCACCGTATCTGCATCTCTTAGCAAAAAAAACAACCAAACAAAACAAAAACCGTGGTTTTCTGCCAGGAGATGCAGGTCTCATTGGAGCTTAATGAGTTCACCTGCAGTCACAGGTGGGTTACCGTGGGATCCTCCAACTGTGACAGTAAATAAACTGACCGACGTGATCGCTCACTGTATCGGCTCTGTCAGTCTCTGCCTGAAGCCACAGATGTTTTCTAATGTGCCCACGCGCTGAGACTTCAGTATGTAGCAGAGCCAAGATCAACGTGGGACCTCGTGTGAATTACTTTGGAACTGGGTGTTTGGGGTTAATAAATTGGAGCAAAAGGGTGAGTTTTTTGTATTTTACTTCAAACAAAGGATTTTTTAGGTGTGTGTTTATTACTTTTCACTTACAGTATTCTAAATGCGTGAGGCTCATAGACGCCTTCCATTACTAATGCTTAGTGGCATAATGTGAGCTGTCATTAACCCTTTATATTACTCCAATTGCCACTGCACCAGGGCAATCTGGATGAGCAGGGTAAAGTGCCAAGATTGTCACATATAATGGATGGAAAAATCCTGAGCAGCTGCAGGCTGCTTTTAGGCTGTGGGGAGCCCAATAACCATGGGCCTCCCCAGCCTGAGAATACCAGTCTCCAACTGTCGGCTTTATCATGGTTGGGTATCAAAATTGGAGGGTACCGCACACCAATTTTTTTTTTTTAATTATTTATTTAAAAAAAAAAAGCTGCATAGAATTCCTCATTTTAATGCACAGCCAAGATAAGCACACAGCTGGGGCCTGCACACTTTAGCCATAGGCTTTATCTGTGCTAGGTATCACAATATGGAGGAACCCTACGTCAATTTATTTATTTTTACCCCACTTGAGGGATGCCGGGAGTGACAGTGGGCATGGGGAAGCTGTGAATATGTATATGGGCTAATGGGTGGACCCACAATTAGCGTTTCAGGCGCGCAGGAAACTTTGTAAGTATAACGCTCCTGCTTTATTCCTTATTTTATTTCCTTTATTTTTTTATTTAATTATCCGTGTGGCCAAATCTGAACAGTTACACGGACTTCCCTGAGAACTCAGTGTTTGGGGTCCATGCACGGATACTAAGTATCCGGTACGGGTCCCGAATTTTACAGTTCAGGTTCGCCCATCACTGGCCAAACCCATCACTGGCCACTGAGGAACACCGTACACCATGGGAAGTTCAAAAGCAGTCCAAAAGGAGAGGAGAGAAAAAAAAAGAAAGAAAAAACTATTGTATATAGCCTTCTATAGCACAGCATCCTTCACTACCTCCAGTCAAGTAAACAAAAATCTATGAATGCAAAGTGTTCACTTTGTAAAAAAGTTAGGGAATGAGTGAAGATTAGAACAGGTAGTGGACATGTATAGATGCAGTGCCGATACCTGATCGAGTACCACCTCAGGTTCAACTAGCTGTTGAATGAGCCAAGACTAAAAATGGGGGTTTCCTGGTCTCAGCATGGCCTCTTTTTTAAGACGAAGAAATCTGAAAGTCGCAAATAGAGTTGAATATAGAAGATAAAAACTGAAGTCTCCTGGTTTTCAAAGGACCGTACAACATCCTGGGCCACATGCTGGGATTTATTATGACGGGTAAGGATACACGTTTAAACAATAACTGGAAGTTTGTGATTTGGGTTTTCCACTTTCATTGTTTTACAGATTTGTGTACTTGGAAGTACCCCATTAAGTAGTAGACCATTTAAAGGCATTTATAGAATCGTATTCGTAGCAACTGTTATCTCCTATCTCGGTAATATAACGTTCTGTCTTCAATGACTACAGATTTTACACATGAACTGAGAATTTTGAGAATGAAAGATCAGTCCTGGCAGAGAAAGAAGTAGATTTCTCTGATAAGATATGTTACATAGCTGCTTATTTTCATATGTACTATCAATTTATGAAATACAAATTAAAACGGCGGTAACTCTTTAAATAAAACTGCTTGATTTCTTATATTTCCTGGTATTTGGATTTGACAAAATTTATTGATACAGACATGTACAGATTACATGCATTTTTAGTGTGTTTTGGCAAAAAAAGCACATACTTTTTTTTTTTACCTAGAGTTATATGGGGAAAGTCTGCACATAAAACTCGCAAGAGAAATTGACATTATGCAGATTTAGAACATGCACTGCAAGTCAGTTTATGCTGTGGGGGAAAAAAGAAATAAAAAGGCACAGTGGGCTTGAGATTTCTATGAATTCCCATCCACTTTGCTGGAATTGTAAGTTGCTGAGCTTTGTTGTTCAGTGACAATATGTAGTCAAAAATTCATCGTGTGTACTTAACCTAAATTAAAAAGGTGTACATTAATATATCAGTGAGGGCTTTTTTTCAAAAGATTTATACTTTTGAATGACACAATTTACTTTACTGTGTAGTTTACTGAAAATGGGGATAAATAATTGAAAGTGTGGTAAAAAGGAGAAAAGAAAAAAAAAAAAAAACAACAGCAACCAATTGCGTTATTTGGGGGGTTTTGTCCTACGCCATTCATTACAGGGCAAAAATGACCTAGCAATATAATGCTTCAGAATTTGTTATAAAAAACAAATATTGGAGCTCAGTAAGCACTTTATTTTTGAGCGATGAGCTTACAATTATGTTGACGTACATATGACGTTTTGATTGCTTTTTATTGCATTTTTATGGGGCGTGTAGCAACAAGACAACAAAAATGAGCAACAAAAATGAGTTTTGACTTTTTTCTTCTTTTCCAGGTGTACAATAATTTTATCCCTTGATAGAAAATTTAGTGGCACCGCTAACAAAGTTTCCCATTCATAGGAGGCCTTCAGTATATGCAAAATTGAATGCAACAGGCAAAAGAAAAAACAAAACGTTGCCTGGAGAAGCAAACTGCTCATACACCTTGGAGCAATCTGATGAAGTCTCTATATGATCTGAACACAGGTAGGCTGAGGAAGCCAAGGCAGGAGAAGCAGAATCATCTTGGTTTTGTAGAGACATATCTTGCAAGGGAAGCCACAAATGCCTTCATGTGCACACAAGGGCTCCCATAAAGTATAGAATGGTGTTCTTATTAAAGAGGTGTTCCACTACAAAGCATAGTGGCCACATCGATAAATAGAAGGGAATGATGGTTTTTACTAAATACTTTTTCCAATTTTGCCTGTGAGCAGCGCTATCGCTGTCTGCTCATCCCCATCCTGTGACCTCTGATGTCCGGTGAGGTCGTATCAACTTCTGACATTGGAAGCTGACCAGACATCACTGCAGCAGAACGCAGTCTCCCTGAGAGACTGGTCAGTGGGTAGTGTTTCATTGCACGTCACAGCCCAGCATCTTGCGCACACTCAACATCAAAGCTTAACAGAGCGCCGCAAGGTGCGGTGACATAAAATGAAACTCCACCCACAGCCCAGTCACTCAGGGAGACTGGCTCTCGCCTCAGGGATGTTAGTTCAACTTCCAATTCCGGAAGTTGACATGACATCACCGGACATCAGAGGTCACAACAGCTCAGGTCACGTGATGGGGGATGAGTGGACAGCGATAGCGCCGCTCATAGGCTGAATTGAAAAAAAAAAGTATATAGAAAAAGCCTTCTATCCCAGCTTTAAATCTATGCAGCTACTATGCTTTGTAGAGAACCACCTCTATTAAGTGTGCTAGCAGCCTAAAAGATCCAGTGACTCAAACTTAAAAGCAAAACTCCACAGTTTGTTTTATTTATTTTACAACTGGAGTGGCACTTTAAGGGTGGAAACACATCTATGCGAGTAAAATCGGTCCGACTGGGCTGGAAAAAACTCGGCTGATTTTAGTTCACGTTAGGTGCGAGTGCAACGCAAGTGCGATGCTATTTCAGAGATTTTACTAGCGTGTGTAATGCGTGTGTAATGCGTGTGTAATGCGTATTTTTTACTATGTCATCTGCCATTCAGCGCTGCTACATGGCCGCTGACAGCAGACACAGACAGCCATGTAGCAGAGCTGAATGGCAGATGACAGCAGACACAGATAGAGCCGCACAATCAGAATGAACTCGGGTGAACTTCACCCGACTTCATTGTCATGCTGCGGCTCTGTCTGTGCCGCGTCCTGATTAGGGGTCACCAGTGAAGGGTTCACCGGTGACCACTAATCCCCCGAGTGACTGAAGTTTCCCCCCCTCTCTCATACTCACCGATCCCCGATCTCCAGCGCGGCGCTGCACGGCTTTCTCACTGCTGCGGCGGCTTTTACTATTTTGAAAAAGCCGGCCGCCCATTAAACAATCTCGTATTCCCTGCTTTTCCCGCCCACCGGCGCCTGTGATTGGTTGCAGTGAGACACGCCCCCACGCTGAGTGACATGTGTCACACTGCACCCAATCACAGCAGCCGGTGGGCGGGTCTATACTGTGCAGTGAAATAAATAAATAATTAAAAAAAATGGCGTGCGGTCCCCCCCAATTTTAATACCAGCCAGATAAAGCCATACGGCTGAAGGCTGGTATTCTCAGGATGGGGAGCTCCACGTTATGGGGAGCCCCCCAGCCTAACAATATCAGTCAGCAGCCGCCCAGAATTGCCGCATACATTATATGCGACAGTTCTGGGGCTGTACCCGGCTCTTCCCGATTTACCCTGGTGCTTTGGCAAATCGGGGTAATAAGGAGTTATTGGCAGCCCATAGCTGCCAATAAGTCCTAGATTAATCATGTCAGGCGTCTATGAGACACCTTCCATGATTAATCTGTAAATTACAGTAAATAAACACACACACCAGAAAAAAATCCTTTATTAGAAATAAAAACCACAAACACATTCCCTCATTACCAATTTAATAATCCCCAAAAGCCCTCCATGTCCGGCGTACTCCATGGACCTCCAGCGTCGCTTCCAGCATGAAGGTGACAGGAGCTGCAGAAGACACCGCCGCTCCGGTCACCTCCAAGCAGCAACTGAGGTGAGTAGCGCGATCTGCTGAGGTGTCACTGAGGTTAATCGCGGCCACTGCTGGATCCTCTAACAGTGACAGCGATTAACCTCAGTGACAGCTCAGCTGATCGCGATACTCACCTCAGTTGCTGCTTGGAGGTGACCGGAGCGGCGGTGTCTTCTGCAGCTCCTGTCACCTTCATGCTGGAAGCGACGCTGGAGGTCCATGGAGTACGCCGGAAATGGAGGGCTTTTGGGGATTATTAAATTGGTAATGAGGGAATGTGTTTGTGGTTTTTATTTCTAATAAAGGATTTTTTTCTGGTGTGTGTGTTTATTTACTGTAATTTACAGATTAATCATGGAAGGTGTCTCATAGACGCCTGACATGATTAATCTAGGACTTATTGGCAGCTATGGGCTGCCAATAACTCCTTATTACCCCGATTTGCCAAAGCACCAGGGTAAATCGGGAAGAGCCGGGTACAGCCCCAGAACTGTCGCATATAATGTATGCGGCAATTCTGGGCGGCTGCTGACTGATATTGTTAGGCTGGGGGGCTCCCCATAACGTGGAGCTCCCCATCCTGAGAATACCAGCCTTCAGCCGTATGGCTTTATCTGGCTGGTATTAAAATTGGGGGGGACCGCACGCCATTTTTTTTAATTATTTATTTATTTATTTCACTGCACAGTATAGACCCGCCCACCGGCTGCTGTGATTGGGTGCAGTGTGACACCTGTCACTCACCGTGGGGGCGTGTCTCACTGCAACCAATCATAGGCGCCTGTGGGCGGGTAAAGCAGGGAATACGAGATTGTTTAATGGGCGGCCGGCTTTTTCAAAATAGTAAAAGCCGCCGCAGCAGTGAGAAAGCCGTGCAGCGCCGCGCTGGAGATCGGGGATCGGTGAGTATGAGAGAGGAGGGGAAAATGACTGACAGACTGTGGGAGAGGGACAGAGATAGTGACGGACCGACAGAGAGAGAACAGAGACCGAGAGGGAGAGACCGACTGACAGAGAATAGTGATTGACAGACATTGGGAGACATCGCTGGTTTCCAGTGTTTTAGGAAACATGCGAGAAATGTATTTAGAAAATCGGATGTCACTAGGATGGTGTGAGTGCCGTCCCGTGACATCCGATTTTTTACACGCTCCCATAGACTTGCATTGGAGAAACTCGCAGTAGAAACTCGCAAAAAAGCAGCATGCTGCGATTTTTTTCTCAGTCCGATTTGGACTGAGAAAAAAATCGCAGATGAGAGCTGAATCATTCACTAACATGTGTCCGATTCCAATGCGAGATTTTCTCGCATTGCTCTACTGCGAGAAACTCGCAAGTGAGAAGCAGCCCTAAATGTAAAACTCCTGCCCCCGTCTTATACTCCCCCTGCTTTCATCTTCATCATTCTCCAACATCGCTCCGGTCGGTCTCCAGCAATTTGTGAACCTGCCGGCAGCTCCAGCATTTTATGCAAAGCATCGGAGGTGCAAATTAATGTAACTATGAGAGTGAAATTCTGTATCTCACAGTTGCAGTGAGCGCTTGTGACATAACTTCTGACTTCCGGTCAGTCAGGTGTTACAGGCACAAGATGGCGCCACAGGATCGGAGTGGCACTGCAAAAGGACGAAGCCTACAGAGGGCAAGAACAATACCTGGGTCTGGGGACTTGCATTTAAAGTGCCACTCCAGCGCAGAAAACGGGAAAAAAATTAAAGAAAAAAAAAAAATAAAAACACTGGAGTGTTGCTTTAAACGTCGTAAGAGTTACAGATTTAGGGATTTCTTATATGAAGCATCAACATCCATAACATATTAACATAATTTGGATTACATTCAAATAAGAATTATGAAAAGTGTAAAGTCAGAAAGGTTTACCTTTAAAGATTTTGCCAGTTCCACATGATTATCATAAACCAAAATGTCTATAGAAATGCTTTGTCGTTGAGTGATAAATTCTCTGTCACCTTCAAGTGCGCTATCTTCTACAAATACCTTCCATGAGAGGGAAGCGTATTTAGTACCATCCCAAACCTGAAATGAGAAGAGACCATTCATACTTTCAAATGCATTTCCAATATAGGTGGTCATGATTCCTCCTAGCGGTGTGTCTGGATACAGTGAGTGACCATTCAGCTGTCCAATCTTGGGCAGGGGCCTGCTGAGCTGTCAGTATGGTGATAGACAGTTCAACCGTCCAATCGTAGCCTGGGCCCACTGGATTTCCTCCATGTGTCTCCTGTTCGGAGTGATTACCTAACTACTATATTTAGCTGTCTTTTAGCTCTTGGGTAATTAAATCCATAATCCTTTATTGAAAAATAGGGCAAAGACAGCGTGGGGCGGAGGAAGAAAGTGACGCATTTTGAATGCTAGCCGACGTGTTTAGTTCAAGCTGGACACACTGGATTACTAAACAATTTATGGTGATCCGGCTAATTTTCATTATTCACATTTTTTCCTTTACTTTATTATTAGACAAAGAACGCCGGTTAGTGTATGAAACACACTGCTTTCTTCCTCTACCCTATCTTTGCCATATTTTTAAATATTTTTCAATAAAGAATTCTAGATTGAATTAAAAAGGAGCAGGAATCATTTTCTTTTGCCTTATTTTATTCATCCATACTCTTAGTTTGAACGCGGTTCCAGGAACATTGGACTACTAAGCAATTTATTGAGAGCTGGACATTTCACTTTTTTTTTTTCTTCATAATATTTAGTTGGCTCTGCCTCCAATTACTGCCAGTTGTAGCTTTAGTTTGGTATTCTTGTGCCAAGTATCTAATCTGTTGTTACCCCACCTTTAACTTTGCTTCTGACAATCTGTTTGCCTAGCCCCTATGTTTAATTTATTACAAGCCCTTTTGGTATGTATCTCACCATGGACCTCCTGACTACAGAGTCTCACAGCTAGCCGTAAATAGTGGCTAGCTTCACAACAGGTAAGGTTAGTGGCTTAAAAAGGAGCATGATTTGTATATTAAAAGCTTTTGTACCACATTGTCTAAAATAGCCATAAAATGCATAACTGAATTGCCATCCAAAATAAACATTGAATACAACGGTAAAGTGAGAAAGATAGCGCTAATTTACTTAAAATTATAGTAAAAAAAAAAAGTAAAACAAAGTCTTTATACTAGCAGTAGTACCCGGCGTTGCCCGGGATAGTAACCAAATGTCTCTGTCTCACTCTCCGTGTGTGTGTGTGTGTGTGTGTGTGTGTGTGTGTGTGTGTGTGTGTGTGTTTGTGTCTAATGAAATCATATCAGGAGAGTGGGACGATTTTTTTCTCACTTGTCATCCGTGTGCAATCCTTTTTTTTTCTCAGCAACTGTTAGTCATTTACAGGACCATTTACAGTGTTCTGGACTACATGATAGAATTGTATCCATATAAACGGGCGACACTAGGATGGTCCGTGTAGAGTCCGTTTTTTTTTTCCTCGCACCAATTGACTTGTATTGGTGAGTCTTGCACGAATTCAGCAACAAATCGCAGCATGTTGCGACTTTTCGCTCATCCTGAATCTAGATAAGAAAAAAGATGACCAACTGCTTTCCCTCATTGACTAACATTGGTCCGAGTGCAATGAGAGATTTTCTCTCATTGCACTCACGCGAGTTATTCGGTTGTGCGAGCGTAGCCTTAGGCGGGCTTTGCACGTTGCGACATCGCAAGCCGACGCTGCGATGTCGCACGCGATAGTCCCCGCCCCCGTCGCAGGTACGATATCGTGTGATAGCTGGCGTAGCGAAAATTATCGCTACGCCAGCTTCACATGCACTCACTTGCCCTGCGACCGTCGCTCTGGTCGGCGACCCGCCTCTTTCCTAAGGGGGCGGGTTGTGCGGCGTCATAGCGATGTCACACGGCAGGCGGCCAATAGCGGCGGAGGGGCGGAGGTGAGCAGGATGTAAACATCCCACCCACCTCCTTCCTTCCGTATAGCCGCAGGCGGCAGGTAAGGAGATGTCCTTGCTCCTGCGGCTTCATACACAGCTTTTTGTGCTGCCGCAGGAACGAGGAACAACATCGTACCTGTCATGGCACCGGCATTATGGAAATGTCGGTGAATGCAACGATGATACGATAACGACGTTTTTGCGCTCGTTCATCGTATCATCTAGCATTTACACAGTACGATGTCGAAAGTGACGCCGGATGTGCGTCACTTTCGATTTGACCCCACCGACATTGCACGTGCGATGTCGCAACGTGCAAAGCCGCCCTTACCCTAAAGGCTGCTCTACACACTACGATTTATCTAACGATCTCATGAGCGACGTGACACACCCAGATTATAGTTACGATTTGCCAAGATTGCACATAGGTCGTTTATTAGCGGTCACACGTAACGATCGCACAAGCGACGCAAAATTGTTCAGCGATATATTGTTTGACCAAGGCGGTCGTGTGGATGTTGTTCGTCGTTTGCAGGGTGTCAAACGTACCAATATGTCTTCTGCGATCAAAACGACGAACAATATTTTGAAAATTAACGACGTGTTAGTGATCAGCAATTTTCAACCTATTTGCGATTGTTCGGAGTCGCATGTAGGTGTCACACACGACGTCGCTAACTATGCCGGATGTGCGTCACGGAAACCGTGACCCCGCCGACATATCGTCAGATAAATCGTAGCATGTAACGCCGGCTTTAGAACAGGGCTGTGGAGTCGGAGTCATGGAGTCGGTGTCCATTTTGGTGGAGTTAGTATAAAATGGACTGACTCAGACTCCTAAAATGTATAACAAATTGGGTACAGCGATTCAATGCAGTATGCGATGAATATTTTTCCATAAGAATTTGGGAACATTATGAAATGTCCTATAAATGTCTGTTCTAATGTTCTGTGGTCTGACTAAACTAAAATTGAACCGTTTGGCCATTATGAACATCGTTACAGTTAGAGGAAAAAGGGAGAAGCTCTAAAGCCTAAGAACACCATCCCAACTGTCAAAGATGGGGTTGCAGCATCATGTTGTAGTTTTTTTTTTTGCTGAAGTAGGGACTGGTGACTTCAGAAAATAGAGGTCATCACAAGGAAAGAAGATTATGTGGCAATACTGAAGCAACATCTCAAGAAATCAGCCAGGAACTTAAAACTTGGGCGGAAATGGTCTTCCAAATGGACAATAACCCAAAGTATACTGCCAAACTCGTTACAAAATGGCTTAAGGATAACAGAGTCAATGTCTAGGAGTGGCCATCACAAAACCCTGGTCTCAATCCTATTGAAAATTTATGAGCAAAACTGAAAAGGCAGGTGCGAGCAAGACGACCTACAAACATGGCTCAGTTACACCAGTTCTGTCAGGAGGAATGCGCCCAAATTCCTACCAACTATTGTGAGAAGCTTGTGGAAGGAAATGCAAAACGTTTCACCCAAGTCATACAGTTTAAGGGTAATGCTACAAAATATAATGAAATAGAGGGAAACTTTTGAGTTTGCAGAAAGTAATAGAAATGCCTTAAAACATTGTCTCTCTCATTATTCTGGATTTTAGCATATATAAAGAATTTTGGTTCCTAAATGACTTAATATGGGAAAGGTTTATTCTGATTTCATGTCAGATAGTGAGAAAAACATAGAACTGTATGAGGGAGTCAGAGTCGTGGAGTCAGAACCAGGGAAATTGAGGAGTCGGAGTCAGAGGTTTGACTTCCTGACTCCACAGCCCTGACTAAGAATGTCCTTTGTTGCCTATATCAACCAATCAGAGCTCCTATTAATGACATGTACCTCCAAGCTCCATACTTTACTGTAAGCAGGTTTTCTGGTGAATAACTGTAAAGCACGGGGTTAAATTTTCCCCTCAAAACAGTCTGACGTTCTATGGGTCAAATGAGGCGGCTGTGCAAAATTTCATGATCATAAATGTGACGGTGTGGATTCTTTTAGCGGAAATACACACACACACACACACACATACTGTACATACAGCTTTAAATATTAGAGATTATATACATATACGTACATTTTACATATACACTACAGTTCAAAAGTTTTGGGTCACTTTGATATTTCCTTATTTTTGAAAGGAAATCACATTTTTTTCAATGCAGCCAACATTAAATTAAATAGAAATACACTCCATACATTGTTAATGTGGTAAATGACTATTCTAGCTGCAAACGTCTGTTTTTTAATGCAATATCTACAGAGGTGTATCGAGGTCCATTTCCAACAACCACCACTCCTGTGTTCTAATGATACATTGTGTTTGCTAACTGTTAGAAGGCTAACGGATGTTTAGAAATCCCTTCAAAACCCTTGTGCAAGTATAGTAGCACAGCTGAAAACAGTTTTGCTGATTAGACAAGCCATAAAACTGACCTTTCTTTGAGCTAATTGAGAATCTGGAGCATTACATTTGTTGGTTCCATTAAGCCCTCAAAATGGCCAGAAAACGAGAACTTTCATGTGAAACTCTACAGTCTATTGTTGTTAGAAATGAAGGATATTCCATGTGAGAAATTGCCAAGAAACTACAGATTTCCTACAACGATGTGTACTACTACCACCTTCAGAGGAGAGCACAGACAGGCTCTAACCAGAGTAGAAAGAGAAGTGTGAGGCCCCACTGCACAACTGGGCAACAAGACAAGTACATTAGAGTCTCTAGTTTGCGAAATCGACGCCTTACAGGTCCTCAACAGACAGCTTCATTAAATAGTACCCACAAAACACCAGTGTCAACATCTACAGTGAAGAGGCGATGCCGGAATGCTGGCCTTCAGGGCATAGTGGCAAAGAAAAAGCTATATCTGAGACTGGCTAATAAAAGGAAAAGATTAATATGGGCAAAAGAACACAGACATTGGACAGAGGAAGTTTAGAAAAAAGTGTTATGGACAGACGAATCGAAGTTTGAGGTGTTTGAATCACACAGAAGAACATTTGTGAGATGTAGGACTACTGAAAAGATGCTGGAAGAGTTCCTGACGCTATCTGTCAAGCATGGTGAAGTAATGCTATGGTCTGGGGTTGCTTTGGTGCCGGTTAAGTAGGAGATTTGTACAAGGTAAAAGGGATTTTGAATAAGGAACGCTATCACTCCATTTTGCAATGCTATGCCATACCCTGTGGACAGCGCTTGATTGGATCCAATTTCATCCTACAACAGGACAATTACCCAAAGCACACCTCCAAATTATGCATAAACTATTTAGGGAAGAAGCAGGCAGCTGGTATTCTATCTGTAATGGAGTGGCCAGCCTAGTCACCAGATCTCAACCCTATTGAGCTGTTGTGGGAGCAGCTTGACCGTATGGTACGCAAAAAGTGCCCATCAAGCCAATCCAACTTGTGTGAGGGGCTTCTGGAAGAACTGGGCGAAATATCTCCAGATTACCTCATCAAATTAACAGCTAGAATGCCAAAGGCCTGCAAAGCTGTAACTGCTGCAAAGGGAGCATTCTGTGACGAAATTAAAGGGGAAAATTGTTATTTCAAGTAAAAATCATTATTTCTAACCTAGTCAATGTCTGGACTATAGGTTATATTCATTATGCAACTCATTTGATAAATAAAAGTATGATTTTGCATGGAAAAGACAAAATTGTCTGTCAAACTTTTGAACTGTAGTGTATATAAACACACACACACACACACACACACACACACACACACACACACACACACACACAGTATTTTGGGCCAATCATTGACAGATTAGCTCGCTTTAATGGGAGTGAAGTTGCAGTGTTACAATAACTGTTCTCAGGTACTACAAGGAATAAGGAACTGTAGTGTTCCAGCTCAGTACACTCTGAATTATCAGCGTCCAGAGGCATCATCTGCTGATCGCTGGGTGTCAGATACCACTGATGCAAAACTAATGACTTCGGTCACAAATACATTAGACCCAAACCACCAACAAACAACAAAACTGAATGGGAATGGTGCTTTTAATTTTACCAATGAAGTGGCATCACTGATGTTTCTTCCATTCCTGCAGTAAAATACTTACTAGCAGAACAGGAAAAGAGCAGCACAGAGAACAGCAGAAGACAGTAGCTGATACAGTCATTGCTGAAGTGGTGGCAGCCTTGAAATTGTTCCAGAAAATGTATTTCTCCCAAAAAATTATTGCATTTACACCAATTTTCTCTTACATGTTTATTTCCTTTATGTTTTTGAACAACACTAAAAACAGAAAAAATAAAAGGCAAATTGGACACAATTTCACACAACACCACAGAAATGGGTTGGACAAAATTGTTAGCACTTTTCCCAATATTGTGGGTAAACCCCTTTGTTTCAAGCAGGTGATGATGACTCAAACTTAACTGTGGCAAGAAATAGATGTGGGCAATATGAAAATCACACTTGAAACTAGATGAAAGGGGGGAGACTGACTCAATCTTTACATTGTGTGACTGTTTGTTTAACACTAAGCATGGAGAACAGAAAGAGGAGAAGAGAACAGTCTGAGGACTTTGATATCGTCCAACAATTTTCTTCTCAAGTTTACAAATCCATCTTCAGAGATCTTCATGTTCCTTTGTCCACGTTTTGCAACATAATCAACAAGTTTATAACCCATGATACTGTAGTTAATCTCCCTGGACATAGACAGCAGACAGAAATTGATGAAAGGTTGATACACCGAATAATCCAGATGGTGGTTAAGCAGCCCCAAACAAGTTCCAAAGAAATTCAAGCTGTCCTGCTCAGGGTGCATCAGTTTGTGCTTACACTATCTGTCAACATTTGAATTAAATGAAAACCAATGCCAGGAGACCCAGGAGGACCCCACTGCTGACAAACATAAAAATAGCTAGATTACAGTTTGCCAAGCCAAAATCCTTCTGAAAAAGTGTTTTGTGGACAGATGAGACCAAGATATAGCTCTTTGGTAAAGCACAGAATTCTACTTTTCACTGAAAAAAGGAGTGAGGCCTCCAAAGAAAAGAGCATTCAAATATGGTGGAGGTTTATAGATGATTTTGGCTATTTTGCTGCCTCTGGCACTGGGTGCCTTGATGGTGTACAAGGCATTATGAAAGCTAGACATTACCAAAATAAGTTTGGGTCGCAATGTAGTGCCAAGTGTCAGAATGCTGGGTTTATGTCCTTGGTCATGGGTCTTCCAGTAAGACAATGCCACCAAAAATACTTTAAGAAGCACCCAGAAATGGATGGAAACAGGAGCACTCAAGAGTTCTGAAGTGAACACCTATGGAGAAATCTTAATATTGCTGTAGAAGAAAGCACCATTCTAATATGAGAGACCTGGAGCAGTTTGCAGAAGGAGAGTGGTCCAATCTTCCAGTTGAAAGGTGTAAGACGTTTTTTGATAGTTATAGGAAGCGACTGATTGTACTTCTTTATTCAAAAGGGTGTATAACCAAATATTAAGTTAATGGTGCCAACAATTTTGTATGGGCTATTTTTGCAGTTGTCTGAAATGTTGTCCAATTAGTTTTTGTTTTATTTTTTTGTTTTGTTTTTTTTGTGTGGTTCCAACCCACACACAAAGGAAATAAATGTGTATAACAAAACATGTGTAATTGCAATAATTGTCTGGGAGAAACACTGTACTTCATTTTATGGAACAATTTCAAGGGTGCAAACACTTTCGGCCATGACTGTATGTACTCTACTACAGGCAGGGAACACACATTAGACATAAAACTCCGGTGGTGGGGGAAAAAAAAATGCTTTAAATGAAATCTGTCAGCAGGTTTTTGCTACCTCATCTGAGAGCAGCATGATGTAGGCAAATACTATGAATCCAAAAGATGTTTAACTTAGATTACTGGGTGCAGCCACAATCAATGCACTTAGAATTAACCATGTAGCAGAGCTAAGAGCTGCCCCACCCACACCAGGCTCTCAATAGAGATTGAACATTGATTAGTGAGGGGTCAAAAATTTGTGCACCAAATCTGCAATGTGCGCAAATAGCCTAATAGCCTCCAGGGACCAAACTGCACTGTAGACCAGTCCAACAGGCAGGTCCCTTGCTCTTCTCCCTGCCTGCAGTGCTAAATTGACATGCAGCTGCTAGCGTGCACATAGAGGAAGAGTCAAAAAAACAGGAGAACAACGAGTAGAGCTGCTTCACAAAATATGTATTTATTATAGTTATCTTAATTCATATTATAAAAAGTAGATAAGAAAATACATACATCAATATATATATATATATATATATATAGTCAAGGATAAAGAAAATGAGGCCAAGAGGAGGGATGTTAAAAAGGCACAGACATAGCACTTTTTCAAATATCCTTGAAGGTTATCAACAAGTCACAGTATATCACGTAAGGGATATTGCAAAAAAGAGGTTGACAACACTGCTGACCAAATCATTCCTGCATGTTGTATGCATAAGTATCACAATTGTATATGATTAGAGTACTATAGCAACATCTCATAATAGAAAAATCAAGCAGGAATGCATAGATCAAACTCAGAATCTACCTACACAATATACCAACAGTTTGTAAATAGATCTCCCAAAATGTGTGGAGAGGAAGGTGGTAGGGGATTGTCAGAAAAATACTAATTTGGCCAGTTATGTGTCAACCATAACAAATTACAGCCTAGAGTGAAAAACCACATATGTGTGCATTTAGCTCATATGGTATTTAACCACACCATAAGCGGACACCATGATAAGTAACCCATTACATATGTATACAACAGGGGGTATCAAGGGCGTCAGCCTGGCCAGTCACATGTCAAATGCACGATTTATCACATGAACTGAGAACCACGTATGTGTGCACTCAATTCATAAGGCATGTAGCACTTATATGCACAGAGTGGATGTATATGGAGTCCTGCCCATTGCAGTGTCCCTCGTTACCGGTCGTGTAACTCTGCATTAATCACAATTTCCCCATGCTGTTAAGGCGGAGGGAGCATAGAAATGGCAAAGACCCCATACATACCACAATGTGCAGTCAGCAATTTGTAGATCAAACCCAGAAGGTTTTGTCAGGTGAGGAAGGGTTAATCCCCCAAGAAACTCCGACGTACGTTTCACTGGTAGCTTAGCTAGTGCGCTGTTGCTTCATCAGGGAGTGCAAGTTGGTTCTCAGTTCATGTGATAAATCGTGCATTTGACATGTGACTGGCCAGGCTGACGCCCTTGATACCCCCTGTTGTATACATATGTAATGGGTTACTTATCATGGTGTCCGCTTATGGTGTGGTTAAATACCATATGAGCTAAATGCACACATATGTGGTTTTTCACTCTAGGCTGTAATTTGTTATGGTTGACACATAACTGGCCAAATTAGTATTTTTCTGACAATCCCCTACCACCTTCCTCTCCACACATTTTGGGAGATCTATTTACAAACTGTTGGTATATTGTGTAGGTAGATTCTGAGTTTGATCTATGCATTCCTGCTTGATTTTTCTATTATGAGATGTTGCTATAGTACTCTAATCATATACAATTGTGATACTTATGCATACAACATGCAGGAATGATTTGGTCAGCAGTGTTGTCAACCTCTTTTTTGCAATATCCCTTACGTGATATACTGTGACTTGTTGATAGCACTTTTTCAAATATCCTTGAAGGTTATGTCTGTGCCTTTTTAACATCCCTCCTCTTGGCCTCATTTTCTTTATCCTTGACTATATATATATATTGATGTATGTATTTTCTTATCTACTTTTTATAATATGAATTAAGATAACTATAATAAATACATATTTTGTGAAGCAGCTCTACTCGTTGTTCTCCTGTTTTTTGACTCTGAGAGTAGCTCTGACACACAATGCAGCATCCCAATTGAGGGTTGGCTGCTGTGTGTTGTTTTCATTGTTGGACTTATGTATCTAACATAGAGGAAGAGACCTGTTAATCTAGAGCAGTAGACGGGGAGAAGCACTGGAGACCTGCCAGTCAGACTGGTCTACGGTGCAGTTCGGTCCCCGGCAGCTTTTAAATGTTTTTCTCTGAAATTCAGTAGCGATTCAGAGTCAAACATTACCTGGCTGAGATAATCCAGCTAGTGCCTGATATATGCTGCCCAATGATTGGACAGCATGTATCAGCTGTCAGGACCTCTCTAAGTTAGAGGTCAGCATTGTGTCCAAACATTCTGCCACATGTTCTATATTGTCTTCAAACACAAATGTCATAGGTAAGATATAAATCAAGTATACTTATTTGGTGTATGAATAAATTAAATGACACTTCAAAAGGGGTTTTCCAATGCAATATTGCTAACATATTTTTACAAGTCCAGACAGATTGGGATCTTACTTCTGGTACCCCTGACAATCAGTATAGTGAGTGCAGTGTCCTCTTCATTTTTTCTCAGACACACTGTTGTACAAATCTTCAGAGCTGTGCCAGATAAACAAGAAGGCCCTCCAATCTGCTTAAAGAGAACCAACCAGCAGGATTTTCATATATAAAGTAACATCAGTGCTATACTGGTACTAGGATGCTGAATGTAAGCATACCTTCTGTTCACAGAGTGGATATTTATTTCAGAAATATATGCAAGTAAAGTTCCAGCAATGCACTGCTATTTGACTGACAGGTGCAACAGCAAGGGAATATGTGGGTCGGGGTCTTGCTATCAATTCTGACCCTCTCTGTCTGCCTGCGCCGGTATTAACGTCTATGACCGCGACAGGGGGAGGAAGGCCAGACAGGCAGACAGCGGCAGGAATAGATAGCAAGACCCAACCCACATTATCCCACCCCTGTTGCTCCTGTCAATGAAATAGCAGTGCATTGCTGGAACTTTACTTGCACATATTTCTGAAATAAAACATCCAATCTCAGAACAAAAGGTATGCTTACATTCAGCATCCTAGTATAGCACTGGCTTTACTTTTATATATGAAAATCCTGCTGGTTGGTTCCCTTTAAAATGGAAGGGGAGGAGGGGGGATGAAGGCACCCAGACTACCCAACTACCTAATACTAATGGCCTAGTAAAAGGAAAAACCATCAATGTTAGGCTATGTGCCCACGGGACTTTGTACATGCGGATATATCTGCAGGTACTTCCGCAGGTTTACCGCAGCTGCTCCCCGGAAACCGCAGCTGCGGTAGTACAGCGAAATAGCTGCGGTAAACCTGCGGACATTCATGCGGCTTACCTGCGGAAGTCCTGGCCTCTATCTCCATAGTGGAGGGCCGGGAATTCTGCAGGTATTTCCGCAGGAATAATTGACATGCAGTTATGTGCGGCTGTGGGACATCCGCAGCATATTCCGCAGCCGCACATACCACAGCATGGACACAGCACTTCCCATGTCCGATAGGATAACATGGGGAGTGACTGTACATGCTAAAACCTGTGGATTTATCTTTATCTAGAAAATCCAGATAGATCCGCAGGTTTTCCGTGGCAAAATCCGCGGGTACAGAGTCCTGTGGGCATATAGTCTTGGAAAACCTCTAAAGTGTGCATTACGAAACCTTGAAAAAAATCCCTTTTACAATGTTTGTTTGGCATACTACTGGTTTTCTGGAGTGAAAAACATTGTACATCATTTCTAAATGATGGATCCTGTGACGAGTCTCCTGCCACTTTATAAAGAATTCTGTATTTATGTTGCCTAGTCTTAATGAGTTTATTTAGGAAATATTTCTGTTTAGAATGTCACTTAAAAGAAAAAATAAAAGTATAATAGCATAAAACAAAGCAAAAAGCTATGCTTACGGGCCATTTTGTTTTACGCTTTTCATCAGCACTGCAGCACATATGGCTTCAAAGATCACCCACTGAGCTAACATCTTACAGGAGAAAATCCTAAAGACAGTACAACAGCGTGCGCTCTGCAGAATGGTGCAAGACTCGAAAGTAGTAGGAAATCAAAGATGGTATTAAAACCTTTCAACTTTGTAAGCACACAATTTGGGGAGAAAACCTCTTCCAACTCACACAGCATGAACACTAAACCAAAATGGTAAAGTAACACACTTGTGTCAAAAAGCTAAATATATTGTGAGCATTTATATGCCTATTTATTACAGATTTAATAAGAGTAAAAAAAACACAAGTGAATACTGACCATTGCAATACTATGCTCTTACTGATGTCAGGATTATTTTTACTGCTCACCAGTATGCAAAATTCTCAAGGGCGGCTGCCATGATGAATTCTGGTCTAATGTGCAGTCTGTTATAGAGCAGGAAGAGTGGAGTATATTACTCACGTTTCAGAAAAACACTTTTTTTCTCTTTTTTATCTGTGCTCCTTAAAGGGGTATGCCCATCTCAAAGATCCTATCCCAATATATACTAGGTATAATAATAATATTAGCAAATGTAGTATAATTATCTTGATTAGTTATATTACTTACCTCATGTGCAGGGCATTCCCAGCTTATGTATCTACCGTGTTTCCCCGAAAGTAGGACCCCCCCGAAAGTAAGGCAGGGTGGGGGTTTCGGGGGGGTCCGCCAATGTAGGGCACCCCCCGATTGTAAGGCAGGGTAGCGGGGGGGCCGGGGAATGTAAGGCCGCATATGGGTGGGGGTCCCTGGGGAAAGTACAGGAACTTACCGCTGCCGCTGTTCCCTCGCTCCATCCAGGCCTTCTCCAGTCTCGTGCCACCCGTGGTCCGCCTCCGGTGAATGGCCCCCGCAAGGCTGCCTGCTGGCCATCAGCTCGAGCTGTGATTGGCCAGTCAGCCGGCTCGCAGCTGATTGGCCCTCAGCTCGAGCTGTGATTGGCCGGTCAGCCGGCTCGCAGCTGATTGGCCCTCAGCTCGAGCTGCGATTGGCCGGTCAGCCGGCTCGCAGCTGATTGGCCCTCAGCTCGAGCTGCGATTGGCCAGTCAGCCGGCTAGCAGCTGATTGGCCGAAATCAGCCGCGACGTCACCGCCTGCAGGCTCGCTCCGATTTCGGTAAGTTCCGAAACTCTGTGTGTGTGTGTGTGTGTGTGTGTGTGTGTGTGTGTACGTACGGTATGTGTATGGGTGCCGTATGGGGCTGTGTGTGTGTGTGTACGTATGGTATGTGTATGGGTGCCGTATGGGGCTGTGTGTGTGTGTGTGTGTACGTGTACGTACGGTATGTGTATGGGTGCCGTATGGGGCTGTATGTGTCAGTGTACGGTACCGGTACGATATGTGTGTGGGTGCCGTGTGGGGCTGTACCGGTACCGTATGTGTCAGTGTGTGTGGTGGCAGAGTGGGGGGCAGAACCACTGTATGGGGAGGCTGCAGGGGGGAGGATGGGGTGGATGCCGGATCTCAAACAATGGGGAGGCTGCAGGGGGGAGGAAGGGGTGGATGCCAGATCTCAAACAATGGGGAGGCTGCAGGGGGGAGGAAGGGGTGGATGCCGGATCTCAAACAATGGGGAGGCTGCAGGGGGGAGGAAGGGGTGGATGCCAGATCTCAAACAATGGGGAGGCTGCAGGGGGGAGGAAGGGGTGGATGCCAGATCTCAAACAATGGGGAGGCTGCAGGGGGGAGGAAGGGGTGGATGCCGGATCTCAAACAATGGGGAGGCTGCAGGGGGGAGGATTGTCATTTTTTTTCCAATGTAAGGCCTCCCCCGAAAGTAAGGCAGGGTGGGACTTTTGGGGGTAAAATTAATGTAAGACAGGGCCTTACTTTCGGGGAAACACGGTATGGTTACAACCACAAGCAACTAACTATTACTATATAAGTGGTCATAACCAAGGATACCTAAGCAGCAATACCTTGCACAAGGTAAGTGGCATAGCTAATCAGGAGAACTATACCACATTTCTAATTGAAGATATTTGCTAATATTATTATTATTATGCCTACTACATATTGGTATATTGGATCTTGGACATGGGAATAACCCTTTACATGGTTACAAGTTAATGAGTCAGTAGAAGTGATGAACGAGCAATACCACACACAGCTGATCAGGACTCAAAACAAGCAGGTCGCTGCTCGGCCAGGAGCAACTCTAGTACCGAGCATAATGGAAATCAATGGCAAACTAGAGCATTTTTACGGAAAAAAAAATGCTCAAATTTCCCTTGACCTCCATTATAACAAGTAGTCAAGTCGCACCAATCCAACCTACTTTTTTCAAGCATCAAGCACCCGAGCATGGTAGTGCTCGATCACCACTAGTCCATAGTCCTACTAGAAAAGTAAATAAAATTACACCTTGATATCTGCGATCTGATGTCTCATTCTAGAGACAGACATCTTTCTTATTTGTAAATGAGCTGTTAAACATCTATGGGCCGGACAAAGATCTGCTTGAGAATCTGCCTCCAGAGCTTATTCTTCTAGAAAGTGGATCCTACAACCTGTTAGCCCATTTATCCGGAGTACGGTGATACCTCAAAAGCTGCTCCAAGGAAAAGGAGCATTATTTGATTTTTTAAATGAATATCTGGGTGGAAGAGACTGCGGATGCCATGAAAACTGCACCCTTCAAGGAATTTACCTAGAGCTGTGGTGAGCTTCTTGAACCTTTAGGTACTTTACAGAATTTTATAACATTGATCTGTGAAAATAAAAAAAATAAAAAAAAAAAAAGCCCTTTTCCACTAAAATGTTGCTTTAGCCAATTTTTTTATTTACACAACAAGAAATTGAAAAATGGTCTTCATAATTGTTGTGCAATATCTTCTGAATACGCAAATACCTAATATGGGGTTGGAAACTACTGTTTGGGCACACGGCAGGACTCTGAAGGGAAGGAGCGCAATTTCACTTTTTGGCTCACAATTTTAACCCCTTCATGACCTTGGACGTACTGGTAGGTCCAAGGTCGTGTCTGTCCCATTAATGTGGGCTCACATGGCGAGCCAGCATCTTTCCCCACACGTCGGCTGATCTGAGCAGCCGACATGAGTAGCTAAGGCTGGTTTCACACTACGTTTATTTAACATCCGTCCATAACGTTTTTTTAGCGGAAAAGCGGATCCTGCTTTTACAGCAAAAAACGTATGCAAACGCATCTGTTATTTTGCAGGATCCTGTCACTGGATGTTTAGGGGCGGGCATTGGAGTCATGTGATCGGGAGTGAGGGGAACTAGACTGGGAGCCGGCTTCTGACAGCTGCAGACGCTGGTAACCAAGGTAAACATCGGGCTTGGATACCCGATATTTATCTTGGTTACGAGTGTCTGCAGCTGCTAGGAGCAGGGCTGCCTGCACACGTTACCAACATAAACATCGGGTAACTAAGAGAAGTGGTTACCCGATATTTACCTTGGTTACGAGTGTCCGCAGCTCTCAGGTGGGAGAGAGAGGGAGGAGAGGAAGGGGGAAAGACAGAGATAGAGAGAGAGAGGGTGAGGGAGGGAGGAGGAGAGAGAGACAGATCACGCGAGACTGGTTCTGGGCATGCTCAGTACTTTCTGGGCATGCTCAGTACAAAAGCAGGATCCTGTCTATCAGCACGCCAGCGTTCACCTGCGTTTGCGTGCTGTTTAGTCAGGATCCGGTGACATGCAGTATTTGGACGCAGCTCAAAAACACTACAAGTAGCGTTTTTGAAAGATGTTAAAAAACTGCAAGTCGCTGGATCCTCACTATAACGCACGCAAACGCAGGTGAACGCATGTTAACGCGAGTCCATTGCAAATGCATTGAAATTAAAACGCATTTGCACTGGATCCGCTTTTCCGCTAAAAAAACGTTATGGACGGATGTTAAATAAACGTAGTGTGAAACCAGCCTAAGATCTGCAATCCACCAGCATCTGTTAACTAGTTAAATCCCGCCGTCAGTCTCTGACAGTGAAATTTTAGTTGCACTGGTAGTGAGCGCACCATTCCTCACCCCCCTCGGTGGCCCTATGACATGATTGTAGGGCACCGAGGGGTTGTCATGACAGTTGGGGGTCAGCTGGTGATGACCCCTGTCACAACAAACTTCCTGTGAATGCCCACTGAGCGCTGGTGTTTACCAAAGATCAGAATTTCTGCTGTTTAGAGCAATGCTTCAGCATCGCTCTGAACAGCAGAAGCAATCGCAGCATATCATCAGCTTCAAGTACATCAACCTTAAAAAAAGTTTAATAAGTTTTGCCTTATTGAAAATAAAAATTAAAAAATACACGTATTTGATATTGCAGGGTTCAGAAATTCCAGATCTATCAAAATATAGAATCAATTTATCTAATTGGTAATGGGTGCGACAAGAAAAAAAAAAAAAAAATCAAAGCCAGAACTATGTTTTTTTAGTCACTGCAACATGGCAATAAAATACAATGAGGAGTGATCAAAACATCGCAATCTACCCAAAACTGGTACAAGTAAAAACGTGATATCAAGACACAAAAAATAAGCAGTCACTGAAGACCCAGATCCCAAAAAAATTAGAATGCTACGGGTCCCAGAAAATAGTGACAAAAGAGCAATTTTTTTTTATTTGTTTTTTATTTTTTTTATGAATTTCTAATTTTTTTACCATTTAAGTTAAACTATAAATGTTTGGTATCTAAGAACTCATACTGACCTGGGGAGTCATACTGTCTAGTCAGTTTTACCATATAGTGATATATGGTAAATAAACAAACCCAAAAAACAATTGTGGAATTGCACTTTTTTTGTAATTTCACCGCACTTGGAATTTTTTTTTTCTCCAATTTGAAGTACAATGGCATGGGGTAATTCGAAATAATCCCTCATATGGCTATATTAATGGAAAAATAAAATAAAAAAAAAAATCATGCTTTGGGAAAGGGAGGAAGAAACAAAAAATTAAAAATCTTCGGATGGTGAAAGGGTTAACTGGAATAGATTGCAGATACCATGCCAAATTCGAAGAGTCCCTAAGATGACAAAAGCAGCAACCCCCCACAGCCAATCCCAAGTGTCCAAATTTGGAAATCCACACCTCAAGGAGTTCATCTATAGGTGTAATAAGTACAGTGGGTACATAAAGTATTCAGACCCCTTTAAATTTTTTCACTTTCTGTTTCAGTGCAGCCATTTGGTAAATTCAAAAAAGTTCATTTTTTTCTGATTAATGTACACTCTGCACCCCATCTTGACAGAAAAAAACCCTGAAATGTAGAAGTTTTTGAAAATTAATAAAACAAGAAAAACTGAAATATCACAGGGTCATATTCAAATTGTCTCTCCAGTAAAGGAGACAAACTCTAGCACAGCGCCACCTATTGGAAGTAGCGATCCTAAAAGTCACAAGTGGATTTTCGACAATCCTTTGCAATATGACTCAGGATATATAAGCCAGATCAGAATCCCAATTTGCAGACACGGTGTTTCGGGGTGCTTGCCCCTCGTCAGTGCAAAGTATGGGGGTGTCTGATCTGGCTCATGAGAAAGCTATGTGGGGACCACGGGGGAACACTATTCTCCTTAAGGAGACTTTGCAAGCCAGTCTGGCTGCCAGGTAAGGGGACTTATAGCTGCAATGCCCCTAAAATTCCACGGGGGAACACTATTCTCCTTAAGGAGACTTTGCAAGCCAGTCTGGCTGCCAGGTAAGGGGACTTATAGCTGCAATGCCCCTCTGGGAAATATTCAAATTGTCTCTCCAGTAAAGGAGACAAACTCTAGCACAGCGCCACCTATTGGAAGTAGCGATCCTAAAAGTCACAAGTGGATTTTCGACAATCCTTTGCAATATGACTCAGGATATATAAGCCAGATCAGAATCCCAATTTGCAGACACGGTGTTTCGGGGTGCTTGCCCCTCGTCAGTGCAAAGTATGGGGGTGTCTGATCTGGCTCATGAGAAAGCTATGTGGGGACCACGGGGGAACACTATTCTCCTTAAGGAGACTTTGCAAGCCAGTCTGGCTGCCAGGTAAGGGGACTTATAGCTGCAATGCCCCTAAAATTCCACGGGGGAACACTATTCTCCTTAAGGAGACTTTGCAAGCCAGTCTGGCTGCCAGGTAAGGGGACTTATAGCTGCAATGCCCCTCTGGGAAATATTCAAATTGTCTCTCCAGTAAAGGAGACAAACTCTAGCACAGCGCCACCTATTGGAAGTAGCGATCCTAAAAGTCACAAGTGGATTTTCGACAATCCTTTGCAATATGACTCAGGATATATAAGCCAGATCAGAATCCCAATTTACAGACACGGTGTTTCGGGGTGCTTGCCCCTCGTCAGTGCAAAGTATGGGGGTGTCTGATCTGGCTCATGAGAAAGCTATGTGGGGACCACGGGGGAACACTATCCATTGCTCAGACACTCATATTTGTCACATGCTGTCCATTTCCTTGTGATCCTCCTTGAGATGTTCTACACCTTCATTGGAGTTCAGCTGCGTTTAATTAAACTGATAGGTGTGTGCCTTTCCAAATCAAACCTGTCTATATAAGACTTCATAGCTCACAGTGCATGTCAGACCAAATGAGAATCATGAGGTCAAAAGGAACTACCCAAGGAGCTCAGAGAAAGAATTGTGGCAAGGCACAGATCTGGCTAAGGTTACAAAAAAAATTCTGCAGTACTCAAGGTTCTTAAGAGCACAGTAGCTTTCATAATCCTTAAATGGAAAAAGTTTGAGAACACCAGAACTCTTCCTAGACCTGGCCGTCCAGCCAAACTGAGCAATCGTGGGAGAAGAGCCTTGGTGAGAGAGGTAAAGAAGAGCCGCAAGATCATTGTGGCTGAGCTCCAGAGATGCAGTTGGGAGATGGGAGTTCCACAAAGTCAACTATCACTGCAGCCCTCCAACAGTCAGACCTTTATAGCAGAGTGACCCAACGGAAGCCTCTCCTCAGTGCAAGACAAGACATATGAAAGCCCTCACAGGAGTTTACAAAAAAAAAAAAAAACAAAACAAAAAAAACACATGAAGGACTCCCAGACTATAAGAAATAAGATTCTCTGGTCTGATGAGACGAAGATAGAACTTTTTGGTGATAATTCTAAGCGGTATTTGGAGAAAACTAGGCACTGCTAATCACCTGCCCAATACAATCCCAACAGTGAAACATGGTGGTGGCAGCATCATACTATGGGGGTGTTTTTGAGCTGCAGGGACAGGACGACTGGTTGCAATTGAAAGAAAGATAAATGCGACAAAGTAAAGGAGATATCCTGGGAGAAAACCTCTTCCAGAGTGCTCTGGACCTCAGACTTGGCCGAAGGTTCACCTTCCAACAAGACAATGACCCTAAACACAGAGCTAAAATAAAAGGAGTGGCTTCAAAACAACTTTGTGACTATTATTGACAGGCCCAGCCAGAGCCCTGAGCTAAACCCAATTGAGCATCTCTGAAGAGAAATGAAAATGGCTGTCCATTAACATTCACCATCCAACCTGATGGAACTGGAGAGGATCTGCAATAAAGAATGGTAGAGGATCCCCAAATCCAGGTGTGAAAAATTTGTTGCATCATTCCCAAGAAGACTCATGGTGGTATTAGCTCAAAAGGGTGCTTCTACTCAATACTAAGCAAAGGGTCTGAATACTTATGACCATGTGAAATTTCAGTTTTTCTTGTTTAATAAATTTGTAGGTATTTCTACATTTCAGGGTTTTTTTTTCTGTCAAGATGGGGTGCAGAGTGTACATTAATGAGAAAAAAAATGTACTTTTTTAAAATTTTCCAAATGGCTGCAATGAAACAGAAAGTGAAAAATTTAAAAGGAGTCTGAATACTTTCCGTACCCACTGTATCTTGAACCCATAGTTGATTCACTAGAGTGAAGAGCACATGGAGGTGAAAATGAAAAATTAAATTTTTTCCACTACCATTTTTTCCGTTGCTTAGGCCCCAATAGGTGGTCAGAAGCACTCAGGCTGGAATGGTTTGTGAGTGCCATGTAACATTAGCAGAAGCCTCCAAACTACCATATTTTTCGGACTATAAGATGAACTTTATTTCCCCAAAATGTTGGGGGAAAGTGGGGAATGAGTCTTATAGTCTGAATGTAGGGCTGCGTATCATCATCAGCGCAGGGGGCAGTAAATAAGTACGGTATACTCACCGGTCGTTCCCTGCAGCATCGCGATGTCCTCCTGTCTAACAACCCGCTGATGTGTGTGGAGCTGTGCGCACAGCGATGACGTCATCCCTGTGCTCACCGCTCTCCAGGAGGACACTGCGATGCTGCAGGGAACGGTGACTGGCTCCACACAGGTCAGCGGCGCTGCTGCTGCCATAAACAGGAGGACGAGCGATGCTGCTGGAGGGAGGATAGTCAAGTACAAACGTTTATTTTTTTCTGTGCCACAGGATACAGGGCATATACCAGGATGGGGGGTATATAGCAGGATGGGGGTATATACAAGGTAGGAGGATCATTACCAGGATGGGGTCCCTTAGTAGAGAATTTGGGAACATTACCCCATAACAGTGTCAGCAACAGATTGGCGCCCCATAACAGTGTGTCATGCCCACATTTTTTGCCTAAACATTTGCTTAAAATTTCATTTTCCTCCTCTAAAATCAGGGAGCTTCTTATTGTCCGATGCGTCTCATAGTCCGAAAAATACGGTAACCCCAATTTTACAAACTACAACGCTCAATGAATTCATCTAGGAGGTACAACAAGCATGCTGACAACCACAGGCGTTTCACAGAATTTTATACAATTGGGTCATAAAATTATAAAAAAAAAAAAAAAAAAAAAAAAGACACTCAAAAATGTGGTTTTAGCTCTAGATTTTTCCATTTTTACCAGGGGAAATAGGTGAAAATGTACCCTATTAATTGTTAATTTGTTCTGAAGCCAGCAATACCCTATATGTAGCTGTACAGTACGACTTGGCTACATGGAAGGGGTAAGCAGGTAAAGGAGCATTGATTGACTTTTGGAATGCCGATTTTCCTGGCGTAGTTTGTGGGCATGGTTTACGACTTCCCTAAGTCTCAGAAATGCAGATTCTCGCACCTTTCACCCCATTTTAGAAATTACAAAACTCTTGGAATTCATGTATGGGTGTAGGGACTATTTTGGTAGAAAAACAAAAAGGTGAATTCCAATTCCAAAAAGAGGCACAGACTATACATACCTTTTTTTTTTTATTAGGGTATATTAAAAATCAGCTAAAAATAACATGAGACAAGGAATATTAAAAATAACCCATAAAAGCGACATGAGAGGGGAAGGGGTATGTCCCAATGCAGTGGGAGAGTAGATATGCACAGTTAAATATCCACACCATCTGAGATATATATATATATATATATATATATATATATATATATCACACATACCCAGACACACACACACACACACACACACATACATATACATATACATGTATACACATACACATACAGTACAGACCAAAAGTTTTGACACACGTTCTCATTCAAAGAGTTTTCTTTATTTTCAGGACTCTGAAAATTGTAGATTCACATTGAAAGCATCAAAACTATGAATTAACACATGTGGAATGAAATACTTAACAAAAAAGTGTGAAACAACTGAAAATAGGTCCTATATTCTAGGTTCTTCAAAGTAGCCACCTTTTGCTTTGATTACTGCTTTGCACACTCTTGACATTCTCTTGAGGAGTTTCAAGAGGTAGTCACCGGAAATGGTTTTCACTTCACAGGTGTGCCCTGTCAGGTTTAATAAGTGAGATTTCTTGCCTTATAAATGGGGTTGGGACCACCACTTGTGTTGTGCAGAAAGCTGGTGGATACACAGCTGATAGTCCTACTCAATAGACTGTTAGAATTTGTATTATGGCAAGAAAAAAAGCAGCTAAGTAAAGAAAAACGAGTGGCCATCATTACTTTAAGAAATGAACGTCAGTCAGTTCGAAAAATTGGGAAAAATTTGAAAGTGTCCCCAAGTGCAGTGGCAAAAACCATCAAACGCTACAACGAAACTGGCTCACATGAGGACCGCCCCAGGAAAGGAAGACCAAGAGTCACCTCTCCTGCGGAGGATAAGTTTATCCGAGTCACCAGCATCAGAAATCACAGGTTAACAGCAGCTCAGATTAGAGACCAGGTCAATGCCACACAGTTGTTCTAGAGATGTGTCTGCTGCTAGAACTCTGTTAAGAGGAGTCCTTGTGCAGCAGGCCTTCATGGTAAAATAGCTGCTAGGAAACCACTGCTAAGGACAGGCAACAAGCAGAAGAGACTTGTTTGGGCTAAAGAATACAAGGAATGGACATTACATCAGTGGAAATCTGTGCTTTGGTCTGATGAGTCCAAATTTGAGATCTTTGGATCCAACCACCATGTCTTTGCGCAACTCAGAAAAGGTAAACGGATGGATTCTACATGCCTGGTTCCCACCGTGAAGCATGGAGGAGGAGGTGTGATGGTGCTTTTCTGGTGACACTGTTGGAATTTATTCAAAATTGAAGGCATACTCAACCAGCATGGCTACCACAGCACCTTGCAGCGGCATGATATTCCATCCGGTTTGCGTTTAGTTGGACCATCATTTATTTTTCAACAGGACAATGACCCCAAAGACACCTCCAGACTATGTAAGGGCTATTTGACTAAGAAGGAGAGTGATGGGGTGCTACGCCAGATGACCTGTCCTCCACAGTCACCAGACCTGAACTCAATCGAGATGGTTTGGGGCGAGCTGGACCGCAGAGTGAAGGCAAAAGGGCCAACAAGTGCTAAGCATCTCTGGGAACTCCTTCAAGACTGTTGGAAGACCATTTCCAGTGACTACCTCTTGAAGCTCATCAAGAGTGTGCAAAGCAGTAATCAAAGCAAAAGGTGGCTACTTTGAAGAACCTAGAATATAAGACATATTTTCAGTTTTTTTTCACACTTTTTTGTTAAGTACCGTATTTCATTCCCCATGTGTTAATTCATAGTTTTGATGCCTTCAATGTGAATCTACAATTTTCAGAGTCAAGAAAATAAAGAAAACTCTTTGCATGAGAAGGTGTGTCCAAACTTTTGGTCTGTTCTGATATAGATTTTATATATTTATTTATATATATAGTATCCATCCATATTTTATATGAAATGATAAATAATACATGTCCAATGACAAAATGTGTGATCAGAAGAAATAGTACATCTATTTGTTCAATGACAAAACATATAACATTATAGGAGTGGTATATAACTTTTTTGTTAATAATGAAATATTAGAAAATATTGATACCAGCTATAATGGATGAGAATTCCTTGCAGGATACCAGAAAAATTACCAGGACAGATGTGAGACCATCAAGTCAACATAATGAAGATATATAAACCACAGAGGGGATACCACAACCCGCTCACACCTTGCCAAGTCCGTTTTGCCAGTTATTTTGGACTCAGTCTGGCCTCTGCTTGTAGTCCAGTCAAAATACGAAAAAAAAATCCTTTAGGCTACTTTCACACATCCGGTTTGAGCCCTGCGGCTCAATCCGGCTGTGAAAACTATGCAACGGATGCGGTGAAAACACCGCATCCTTTGCATAAGTTTTTACATGCGGCCGGTCCGGTTTTTTCCGGTTGCGGCATGCTACTGAGCATGCGCAGTGGAAAATACCGCATGCGGCGACCGGATGCGGTTTTTTCCGCATCGCGCCGCATCCGGCCTCCATAGGGATGCATTGAAAAATGCGCCGCAGCGGCCGGATGCGGCGCGATGCGGTGTTTTTTGCCGGAGCAAAAAACGTTGCAGGGAACGTTCGATCCGGCCGCCGCATCGGCTACATCTGCCGCATGCGGCAAAAACCGGACCGAACGCAAGCCCCTGCGGCACAATGTGGCACTAATGTAAGTCAATGCAAAAAAAACCGCAATCGGCGTTACAAAAGCCGGTTGCGGTTTTTCTGCAGAACGCCGTATTGTGCCGCAGAGCAAAAATCCGGATGTGTGAAAGTACCCTTATTTACCCTGAACAAATTCCAAGAAAGTGTTTGTTTTTTTTTGTGTAGTATTACATGTAGGGAAAAACATACTATAAAAGTTTACCAAGATAGGGTTACCACAAAGGGTCCAAATGTGACATCAAAGAATATGGCCGCCAAAGCTGTAAAATGTTAAAAGGCGACTCGCCTTTCAGTGTCTATCATATTTCCTTTACAATTACTACTATTATTATATTTATTACTTAATGATTTATGAATGGCTTGCATGTTGTAAGGCATACTGATCAATACTGTGCAGGCCTTGTTTGCGACCTAGTCATGGAGCAAGCTCTGATGCGCTCCCTAAAAACTGCAGGAGGACTCACCAGAGGAAGTGGAATGTCCAAACATCAGAGGGCCTTGTGGACTGTCTGTGCCAGTGTACTCTTCCTACAGTGATGCAATGCAGGGTTTCTCTCGCCAGAGATTTGTCACCAGTTAACAACACAAGGAGGCAAGAACGTCAAGGACGAGAAGAGATCGTGAAGACCTGGACAAAATTGCAGATAAACTCGAGACCTTTTCACCTTTCTCTAATGAAGTGTCTCTTCGTAACATTATCACCGGTGTCAATGCAAATAAGGATGTGAATGTCCATAACCTGTTCATCATTGGCAGAGAAATAGTGGCAACAATGGAGGGTCAATCACGGTTTTCAGTTAAGTACAAGCGGTCAATGAAAGCCAAGATGAAGCTGCACCTGCTACACACAGAGAAACTCGGCGTAGATGGCAGCAGCCCTGGCACACATTGCAAACACGCTTTCTCCAGCGGTGTTCCAGGTGCGCTGAACGTCTGTGGAGAAAATCCAATCTAGCCGAAGATTTCATCCATTATAAGTTTATGCTCAAAACATACAATGCTGCCCTTCACCTCTCCAAACAAGCATACTTTAACACCCTCATCACCTCTCTAGCCAACAATCCTAAACAACTCTTTGATACTTTCCATTCCCTCCTAGGACCAAGAGTTCTGGCCCCAACTACGAACCTCAGTGCAGATGACCTGGCCAATTATTTTAAAGAAAAA